>NC_064261.1:33659171-34284171 GCF_003254725.2 Canis lupus dingo
TCAAACACTAGATAGGTCACATATGTGTGTGTGTTACTCCATTCAATCTGGAATATGAATAAGAGTATTATCATACCCATTTTAAGAGTAAGAAAATTGAGGCTCAGGAAGAACCAAAATCTAATTTCAAAATTATTTTTCACTTTGCATCACAGATTTTGGGAGCTAAAATTTAGAGGTTCTACCTCTAAAAGACAATGATCTCATTTTTAGGGTAAGGAGATTAGGGAACTAGAAGAAAGTTAAATGCCATTATGACTGTATTGATTGAGACTCCTAACGCGATATAACTTGTACCAATTCACATGTAGACTGACAGTGCTATGATTCAAAAACTGTACAAAGAGACTGACTTTTTGCATCTTTGCTGCAATCTGTTAGAATGTACCTTGATTTAAGCCATTAGTTTTAATTTTCGAAGCATGGGACACCCACCTCTCCCCTAGTGATATATTTATGCACCAGAAAGGGACTTCTGAAAATGAAGACTGCTCAAAAAAGACATTTGAGAGTTAAACGGTACCTTTGTATTTTCAGATATATTTGGTAATGGGACCATAGTTTACTCTTCTCCGTTGATCAATAAATACATACTTCCAAGCAGTGTAGTAAATTACTAGTCATTTTATGCAGAGAAAAATCACTTAAACCTTCTTTCATCTTGGGACAAAGGACATTTATGGTGAACTCTGGTATGGGACCACCAATTGGTGAACAATTATACAACATGCCTGAAAGTAAAGGAATTCTTATAACCACCATCCACCAAATACCATTTTGCATACAGGCATGATGAACTGGATCATTTGCTAGCAGCCCAGAAGCTTCACATTAGTTTCCAGAGAATGGATTGACAGGGCCGGTTACAATGTAGCAGGCTACCAAAAAATTAAGATTTTAAAAGGCAAATTGCTTGAGTCTTCAGTGCTATTTTCCTAGTCAATCTTTAAAATCTGGGATAAAATTGTTTAATATAATTTCTTAAGTTTGATTCTGTTTAATTCTTCTACAGATTTAAATGTTTCAGAGAAGATTTCTTACTCTTTAAAAATTAAAATCAAGCCTTGGAAAGAAATCAGTTTTTAAAACCTCTGATGATTTTCTAAAGCAGTTAATGGGGATTTAAGCAACTGATGCAAAGTCTTTTTTTAATCCATATGTAAGATAAACAGCAAGTCATAAGTAAAGTATACAGAAACAGCTGGAGATGTAGCTTGGGGTGTAGTAAAAGAGAATTGTAGAAAATATGGCCTCAAAGTCTCATATCTTCATCTCTTCGTTTTGTTTTCTTGAAAGATTAAAGAAAAAAGAGTCAAGAAAGAGTTATCTTTTCTAAAGAAATTTGCAAGTTACTAAAAATGAGCATTAGTTGACAGTTTGGGGAAATACTGAATATTAATAAATAGACAATTATGCTTTCTATTTGAGTAAAGACTTACATTTTAATAGACAAATCCTTTTATTAGGTAATTATTGCCATAGTCCTGTTCACACAAATGCCTGATTAGGAAAACATAGCCTAACATTGAAAGACAAGACACATTTTATGGCATCCAGTGGCATTCCTGTTGTAACACACAAGAAACGACAAGACAGGTTTGCAAACTCTCATCCGTAAATGTCCAACCATAGTCCTTGTACCTCTTAAAGAATTGATTTAATTTAGATGGAATTTTTCATCTATCAAAAAGCATACGTATTTTCATGCCCAGACACCAAATAAAATTCGGAAATTACCATATTAAAAGATAAATAAAAAATGACCCTAATTGAATGTATAAATTGTATGAAATAATAAGGATGTTCTTGTCTTTATATTTCCAATGCATCTAATATAATGCCTTATATTTAGTATGAATTCAATGAGTTGCCTTGACTATAATGACTTTGTGAATAGGGTTTGTCTCAAAGCATAGAAATGATGGGGAAAAAAGATAAAAAAAATAAGGGTGAATAATTTTGCTAATAAATATAAAAATAAAATCTTGCATGCATCAAGTCACATCTATATATGCATATGGTACACATTATATGTAAAATATATAACAAAAGTACAAGAATGTGAGCCAAAACCTGGGGAAATCATTTGTTGCTAAATCATGTTAAATGGACTGTTTCAGAACACTGCTACTCAGCATGTGCCAAGGACCAGCTATATTAGCAGAACTTGGGAGCTTGGTAAAAATGCAGACTCTCAGGCTTATTCTATCACATAGAAATCTGCATTATTATAAAGTCCCCAGAGGATTTATTTGCATATTAAAACCTGGAAAGCAGAACTTCAGAGAGCAGGTCCTTATGCCTACTGCTACATGGCAGACCTGGCTCTACTCTTGAGAGTTCAACCCAGCCTTGAATTCTGTGAAATGCTCAGGGTCCTTGCAGTAAATCCATTTTTTTCTAAAGCTAATTTTTACTTGTAACAAATTTAGCAAATATAAATATAATGCTTAATAAAAAAATAGTTAACTATGGTATACATTTTATTTTATATTAAATTTTCTATAGGAATTATATAAATAAACAAAATTGAATGGCTTCAGTTGTAGCTTCTCTAGGTGCACACATCATAGTAACAGAAAGAGCTATGCCTCTGAATTTAAATACTGATTTGTTTTGATTTGCCAATTAGCTTAGCTATGTGCTATTCAAGTTATTTACTCACTTAGCATTGGTCTCTCCAGTGGATAAAGTGAGATAGTATATGACAAAGACTTAAATAAATGCTAAATTGAAAAAAAAAATATATATATATACAAAAAGCCCTTAGCACCAATCATGAGACATATTAGCCACCCATCGATGTTAACTCTTCTTTTCTATCATCTTTCCCTCTTTTTCATGGTAGCTGTCCTGAATTAGCCAAAACTAATTAAAATATAATTTATCTATTTTTTTAAGTCTAGGAAAGATCATGTAATACAATATGAAGTAAGCTATTTGTCTCATGAATTACTAATAGGGGCAAGTTAAATAAAGTACATAAACTTGTGTTAAATGTTATTAAGAGTAACAGATAGTATTTATTGAATGCTTACTATATGTAAGGCAATATTTAGTATCTTGCATGTATTAACATCTTTAATCCTCAAAAGCACCCAAGAGCTAGCTAAGGTCAGTAAAACAATTGAGCCTCTTTTACAGATGAGGAAAACTGCAAGGTTAGTAGCTTGACTAAGGTCACACAAGAGGCAGGTGGTGGGATAATATTTAACTCTAGGATGGAGTATGGTAACCCACGGCCTATAGGCCAACCCTACTCTGCCAATTGTTTTTATATGGGCCATGGGAATTTTTACATATTTAAATGGATGAGAAAAATTCAAAGGAAAAATATTTTGTGGCATGTGAAATTATGTGAAATTTAAATTTTACTGTCCATAAAAAAGGTTTAGTGGAACATAGCCACACCATTTTGCTTGCACACTGTTTATGACTCAATACCAGAGCTGAGTAGTTAAAATGACTGATCTTAAGGACTGCAAATCTGGTCCTTTATAGAGAAAGTGTCCCAACCTGTGTCCTATGCACTTCTTGCTAGACACATCTCCAAAGACAAAGGAAACAAAAGCAAAAATGAACTAATAAGACTTCATCAGGATAAAAAGCTTCTGCACAGCAAAGGAAACAGTCAACAAAACTAAAAGGCAACCTACAGAATGAGAGAAGATACTTGCAAATGCTATATCAGATAAAGGGCTAGTATCTGAGATCTAAAAAAAATTTACCAACTCAACACCCAAAAACAAATAATCCAGTCTAGAAAAAGGCAGAAGACATGAAGAGACATTTTTCCAAATAAGACATACGAATGATCAACAGACATGAAAAAATGCTCTCACATCACTTGGCATCAGGGAAATACAAATCAAAACCACAATAAGATACCACCTCACACCAGTCAGAATGGTTAAAATTAACAAGACAGGAAACAAATGTTGGTGTGGATACAGTAAAAGAGAATGGGGATGCAAGCTATTACAGCCACTCTGGCAAAACAGTATGGAGGTTCCTCAAGAAGTTAAAAATAGAGCTACCCTATGACCCAGCAATTGCACTACTGGGTATTTACCCCAAAGATAAAAATGTAGTGATCTGAAGGGGCACCTGTACCCCAATGTTTATAGCTGCAATGTCCACAATAGCCAAACTGTGGAAAGAGCTGACATGTCTACCAACAGATGAATGGGTAAGATGTGATATACAGGGATGCCTGGGGTGGCTCAGCGGTTGAGCATCTGCCTTCGGCTCAGGGTATGATCTCGGGTTCCGGGATCAAGTCCCGCATTGGGCTTCTTGTGGGCAGCCTGCTTCTCTCCGGTCTGTGTCTCTGCCTCCCTCTCTCTGTATCTCTCATGAATAAAGAAATAAATCCTAAAAAAAGAAAAGATGTGGTATACATCTATACAATGGAATATTACTCAGCCATCAGGATAATTGTTTACCATTTACATAGACATGGATGAAACTGGAAGGTATTATGCTGAGCAAAATAAGTCCATCAGAGAAAGACACTTACCATACGCTTTTACTCATATGTGGAATATAAGAAACAGTGCAGAAGATCATAGGGGAAGAGATGAAAAACTGAACGGGAAGTCATCAGAGAGGGAGACAAACCATGAGAAACTCTTAACTATAGGAAATAAACTGAGAGTTGATGGAAGGGAAGTGGGTGAGTGCATGGGGTACTGAGGTGATGGGCATTAAGGAGGGCATGTGATATGATTTGCACAGTGTGCAATCGATGAATTATTGAACACTACATCTGAAACTAATGATGTAGTATTTGGTAGCAATTGAATTAAAAGAAAATATATTGTGTTGGGTAGATGGCCCCTACATTGCCAATAGACATGACCAATCTTGGCAAGGTTTATATCTTGCTGCATATTCTCTCTCATAGAGGATCAACACCCACTTTCAAGGGCCTTCCTTCTATCTCTGTTATCGGACTTTATGTCTTTGCACTGGGAAAGTGCCTATTTTATTGTTAAAGAAAATTTTCCCTTTTTGTTTCTGCTGCTTTTATTTTTAACTCAGGAACTGAAAAAACAAATAAATGAAATAGAATAAAATAAAATTACATATATATGTGTACATATATGGGTATGTGTGGGTATGTTTTTCTTTTCTGAGGCGGAAGTGAAAAATTTGCATGACTTGTTGGATTTATCTTGAAGACAAGAAATTTATATGTGGCAAGATTGCACCATGTGCCACCTGTCACATTCTTTTCCTTTGTTTTGTGTGTTGCAAACACAATCACAAAAGTGAAATGTGATTTTCATTTGGGTGTCCTGAGGCAAATCCCATACTAACATTCTCCTTCTGTTCACTCATATAAGCCTTAATGGAATGGGTGACACTTCTTGGGGAAATCCAAGATCGTTTCCTGCTTGTTGATTAGCCAGCTCGGAATGTTAAATAGCATTTGGTCTGGTGACAGCTGCCTACATAGGAGAATGATTCTGAAATACAACAACAACAACAACAAAAGAACAAAAATGTAAACAAACAAAAGCAATGCACTTTACTTGCTTTCAAATTAAGCCTATTGGTAATTTAGATTCTTCACCACGGTTCAAGCATTTCTGTTAGGGACTCTGCTTCCTCTTAGTGTCTCTGCCAGCTTCAGCTAAATGGCTTATAGTTCTGTTTCATGTTCCTAGGATGTTAATGTTTATTTTATTTACATCTCTAATTTGACTCAATCTTTTTTGAAAATTCCGGGTGGACTCTCTTCCCTCCACTCTGTAGTGACTTGTGGTGATTACAATTGGGTCATGATCATGTTCTTTAAAGGCTAACAAATGCAATTCCCCCATGTTCATATCCCACTTCAGAGCCCTAGTGTTAAAAACATCTTCTGACAGATTGTTGTTTGCTTTTGCTTCTGATAAATTGTGTCCTTCAAAATGAGAAACAAAAGCTGTCTGAGTAAAAAGGCTTTTGCTCACATTTTCTGAATTTACTTGTGTTCTTTCATTGGGGGACTCTTTTTTGCATTGTCTAGAGGCTGACCTAGCTAGCATTCTTCGCCTCCTTCATATCTGCACCTTTCAAATTATTTTCACATTTTGTTTATTCCTAGATCAGAGATGCAAAGAACGGCTTCAATATAGATGTTTTCTCCGATCAGTTGATAATGACTGCTTAGTTTATTGTGTTGTAAAGCTCCCAAGGCCACAACTGAGATATTAGCAGAAATGTTGCATAGTTCATTTTTGATGTTTGCCACCATCAACGTTTTTAAAATAGCGGAACTCTGCCAGGTATTTTTCAGTCCTGTCCAATAAAACATTTAAATTTATAAATTCAAGGCATATTTGTTCTTTTGTTTTCAGAGAGAAAAAACAATCCTTATGTCTTCTAAAGTCAGAACTTGTAGGACACAAGGGATATTTTTCTATTTTTTTGATGTCTTCCTCTTGCCCATACATGGCTTCACATGTATCAGTAACTTAACGAACATTGAATGACCGGAGACACTCTTTTCTGAGGCAGTAAGTGTGCATCTTTAAAAGGAAATATTAGGATGCCTGGGTGGCTCAGTGGTTGAGTGTCTGCCTTCAGCTCAGGGCATGATCCTGGGGTCCTGGGATCAAGTCTCGCATCAGGCTTCCTGTGAGGAGCCTACTTCTCCCTTTGGCTGTGTCTCTGCCTCTCTGTGTTTCTCATGAATAAAAGCTTTTAAAAAACTTTAAAAAATGAAAAATAAAAGGAAATATTAATACCTTTTATACTCACAACTTCAATCAGGACTATTGCAGGCATTTATTCATTACTATTCATGTCTTCATAAGGAATAGATCACTCATGGTTCCATCATGAAACAGCATACTCAAAAGTGGCATTTTAGATAAGGCAACTAAATCTGATATATGAATCTGGACTATAAACTGTACTAGGGTAAAATCACTGCTGTAGGGATCCCTGGGTGGCGCAGCGGTTTGGCGCCTGCCTTTGGCCCAGGGCGCGAACCTGGAGACCCAGGATCGAATCCCACCTCAGGCTCCCGGTGCATGGAGCCTGCTTCTCCCTCTGCCTGTGTCTCTGCCTCTCTCTCTCTCTCTGTGTGACTATCATAAATAAATAAAAATTTAAAAAAAAAATCACTGCAGTAAAGACATTGCTGGAATAATTGAAAAATGAAATTTTTCATATGAACTAAAAGTTAATGTTTCAATGCTAAATTTCTGAATATAGTAACTGTATAGTGGGTATGTAAGAGGATATGTTTGTTAGAAATAAGACACACTAAGCTCTTATGGGGAAATGGTTTATAAAAATTAATTTTATAAACATATATTCATGTATATGTATGAAGGGTAATATGATAAGCAAAAGTATAAGATGCGAAAACTGGTAAATTTGGATAAAGGAACATAGGATTCCTCCATATCCATCTTAAAAATTTTCTACAATTTTTAAATTCCTTCAAAATAAAGGGATTAAAAGGAGGTGGGTGCTGAACAGAGTTTAAAGAAGAGTTGACACGCTGAAGTGAAGCTAACAATGGTAGTAAAACACTCCAAGGCTAACACTGGTGGGAAATCTGTACAATCTCCAGGCCTGAAGGCCCAGTAGGAAGGAGCTTTGCCAGAAGAGTCCAGAGACATCTGTAGCTGTGGCACCCAGGAAGGCTTCAGCATAGAACTATGGCCCTATTCAGAGGGAAATATAAACCAGCTGGGAAATATATGAAAGAACAAATATCATAATGTTTCTTTTCCTGACCTTCTGTCTCCTCTGGCATCCTCTCTTGACCAACTCAACAGAAATCCAGAGGGTAAAAGAGCTTAGTTGATATATTCTGGAGAGATCTGCCATTTGGAACTCAGTATAAGTTGGAATGAGATGGAAAGTGGAACTGCAGGGTATAAAGAGACTGTCCAGCACATGGAGTGGACTCTTGGCCTCTCCCATTCTTTATGCCTTCATGAGGCTGAGGCAATTGAGCCTTTGTAGACCTGCCAAACTGCTGACGGCATCTGTTCTCATCCACTTTCTTGGCCATGTAATCACTCATGTGGTAATCAAAGTGGATAGGCTGGCCTCTGAGGGTGGAAGAGGCCTGTGCTTCCAGGGCTGCTTGTGTCAGAGTGAGTAAATCTGCTTTATCTTGAAGTCAAGGATTAGTAAACTCAGGTGTCTCTTTTTATATTTGATCTCTGTCCGATTTCTGTCTTCTGATCCTTTTTTGCTCTCTTAACTACCTCAGAATTCAGATGTTAATTAAGAGATCTTCTTGACTATTAGTAACTAAAATGTCTTGACTATACTCCCTATATCAGTATTTGCCAACTGGGATGATTTTATTCTCCAGAAGACATTTGGCAAGGTCTAGAGACATTTTTGATTGTCATCACTGGAGAGTAGGTGCTACTAGCATCTAATGGTTAGAGTCCAGGAATGTTGCTAAACATCCTAAAAAGCACAGAACAAAACTTCACAACAAAGAAACATTCTGCCCCAAATGTCAATAGTGCTGAGGTTCAGAAGCCCTCCCCTAGAGTTTAAGAAAGAGTTGTTTTATTTTTATTTTTTTTAATATTTTATTTATTTATTCACGAGAGACAGGCAGAGATACAGGCAGAGGGAGAACAGGCTCTCTGCAGGGAGCCCGATGTGGGACTCGATCCCAGAATCCTGGGATCACGGCCTGAGCCAAAGGTAGATGTTCAATCACTGAGCTACCCAGGCATCCCAAGAAGAGTTGTTTTAAATGACATTGTTACAGCTCAGTGTCTCATAGAATTGTGCTGGGAAGGAAAATCATGAGAATCAATAAAATCCTAATCTAGAAAAAGCCCCTGCTTGTGAAGCTTACATTCTAGTGGAAGCAACTAGAAAACCAAAATTGAACAAATAAATATGTGATAAAATTAAAAAGATCTGTGTGTATATATATATCCGTGTGTGTGTGTGTGTGTGTGTGTGTGTGTGTGTGTGTATGGTGTGGGTGGTGAGGGAGTGGCAGGGAGAGGTGGTTTGATACTTTACACAGACAGTCCCTGACTTACAATGGTTTGACCTAATGATTTTTCAACTTTATGATATGCAAAAGCAGTCCACATTCAGTAGAAATTGTACATGGAAATTTGAATTGGGATCTCTTCTGGGCTAGCCATATGTGGCAAGATGTTCTCTTGCGATGTTTGATCCCAATCAGTGATGCGATCATCAGGCAAACAACCAACCAATACAGTTAGGATCATTCTCTTTTTCACTTTCAACTCAGGATTCAATAATAAATTGCATGAGATATTTTCAACACTTTATTATAAAGTAGACTTTGTATTAGGTAATTTTGCCCAACTGTAGGCTAACATAAAATGCTCTGAACCATAGTTAAGGTAGATGAAGCTAAGCTATGACATTAAGTAGATTAGGTGTATTAAATGGATTTTTTTTTTTACTTATGAAATTTTCCATTTATGATGGGCTGATTGGGATGGAATCCTATCTTAAGTTGAGGAAGATCTGTATAATGTAGATAGGAAAACCTCACTGAAAAGGTGACATGTTATTTTTCTATTTCTCCTAGATTGGATTGTTCTTGAGTTAGAAATTCCACATTCAACTACCTTCTGTCCCTCTATTGAGAAGAATACAGACATGATAGATAACATGCGAAGGGCAATAGTTTTGGCCCAGACAATTTGGCATTTCTCAAGCACTTGATATACTGTCACTGATCACACACTTGTAGTGTTTCATAGTGCATTGTTGGTCTTCCCATTTTCCTGGTCCTAAACTTTAGAATCTCTAATATCACATTCTCACATCTTTTGACATCTTTCCCTGTAAACTTCTAGAAATTATGCTGATCTCCAGTATGAAACTAATTTCATGTCCCAGCTTTACTTTTACAACTATAGTTGTAAATATTCAGTTTCCTTAAGGTGAGATTGGGTGAAAACCAGACCATTAACAAAAGTGGTATAGCCATTGTTTTGGACTATTTATGATGAAAATTATTAGTATTTCAGATATGCTAGTACAGACATTTTTTTTTCCTGAAAAACTGAACATATTTTACTCGATCATTCAATGCATTTTTATGATGATACTATAAGATGACATAGTTGTCATTATGCAGAATAAGAACAAGAAACACAAAGGTTGACAAAATTCTAATAGGACACTGAAAAAACAAGCTATAAAGCAAATTTGCTGGGTTCCACTACAAATGATCCTTTAATAAATATGGAATTTATAACATCCACTGTTAAGGCTTTTAAAACTATCAAGGAATGGATTATAGGTAGATGAGGTGTGACTTGTAATCAGTTGAAATTTTATTACTATAAATGGAAAGGAGTTGAAGTTGTATTTCAACTTCTAAATACTGTTTAGCAACTCAAAGCATTTTATTTTCTAGATTGCATTTATCCTACATTTCAGTGCTTAAAGTTCTTATTTGTCAATTCAGGAAAAGTATGTTCTATGCTTCTCCTTTTGTGGAAGTTGTACTATGCTGCTCAGATTCGCCTTCAGAATTGAATTGACTGACCCAGTTCCTGGTACTACAGCCAGAAGACAGTCCTCAGCTAATAAAATCAACCTTGACCCCTCCCTACCTTGTATCACACAAAAATGTTAATTTTGAATCATCTTTATTATTGTCCCAACTAGTCACATTTCCAATCACACACTAGCTACCAGACCCATCAACATGGTTGTTAGACAAAGAACTGACTCTCGGAAATGAGCAGGAATTTTGTTTTTTGGTTTTTGTGTTTTGTTTTGTTTTTTTTAAACATGTGTGACTATTTTATATTCTGGAAGGCCACACCTATTGTATGGGAGATGCACAATAAATGGTAGTAGCCTTTTCTTTCCCTTAGAGCAGCAATTGGTAAACTGTGGCTCACAGTCCTTATCTACCTCCACTGCCTTTTTTATTTTTTCATGAAAGCATATTTGAACAATATAATGTCCATTTGTTCACTTATTGTTTGCTCAATTCTCTCCACATGGAAACTACCCAACTCAACCAAATAATGTGGGATTGTGAGCACCTGGATGGCTCAATCGGTTAAGCTTCTGACTTCAGGTTATGATCTGGGGTCCTGGGATGGAGATGAGTCAGGCTCTCCGCTCAGCAGGGCGTCTGCTTGTCACTCTCCTTCTGCCACTCCCCTTGCTCCTGTGTTCTGCCTCATTCCCTCTGTCTCTCTCATAAATAAAATCTAAAAAAAAATAATGTGGGATTGGAACAGAATGAAGGTGCTTTAGTTAAAAATTATAGATATATGTAGGAAAAGGGTAGTTATCAAAATTATCTCTGTGAGAATGTGTTTTATTCATCCAGGGGATGGAACTAGAGGTAGCAGCATAGGCAAAGAGACATGATATGCATTAAAGGGTTTGAGGTGTGAATCCATAAGGAATCGGGAAGCTTGAGCAATTGGTATAAAAACCAATGGACTGATGTTGAGAGGGTGTTTATGTGGCTTTAATAGACCCTTTGTACTTACAGGATTTGTATTATGTCTCCATCTTTTTGTAAATAATTTAAAAATTCCATTAGGTGTATAAATTGTTTTGTTGAGGCATGGGATGAATGACGTAAAGCTCATATATGAGAACAAGTTATTTAGCACTTGAATAAATTCACCTGATCATCAAACGCTACCAATTCTTTTTTTTTTATTTTTATTTTTTATTTATTTATGATAGTCACAGAGAGAGAGAGAGAGAGGCAAAGACATAGGCAGAGGGAGAAGCAGGCTCTATGCACCAGGAGCCCGACGTGGGATTCGACCCCGGGTCTCCAGGATCGCGCCCTGGGCCAAAGGCAGGCGCCAAACCGCTGCACCACCCAGGGATCTCAAACACTACCAATTCTAAGTAAGATTTCTATTTCTCACTTAATATATAATCCCATTTAATTTTAAAGGAAACTATTTTACTGACCAGGATAGTCAGAAAATTGTACATTATAATGCTTGATTTGCAGATTTTTGAAGGTTTCAAATATATTCATTGAAAATTCTAAAGAAATTCCATAATGGAAATAATATACTGATGCCAAAGATTTTAGTTACTATGGAGTATATTACGAGTGTATCTTTGCGTGTATCTGTTGGTAGAGGGGCTTAAACCAACTATAAGAGGGACATCTGATGATAATGCCTTTTCAACTAATTTTTTTTATAGTGATGACAATCAGGAATGGATATAGTTCACAGACAATTCCAAGCTTGTTAGCTATAACCATCTAGAGATGATTCTATTAATGACTAAGAGTCTCGATTAACATAGACTGGATCACCAGCTCTTAGAGTTCCAATAAATGATTGTCTTACCAATCAATAGCAGAGGCATTTCTGAAATAGGAATGACAAATCAAAATACACGTTTTAACAATATGGCATCATCACAGTTAAGTTGATTTAAATAAGACAGAATGTCATAGACCATCTAGTCAAATCCTGTAATTACAGTAATGCATCAGATTTGGAAATCTATGAAAACAACTTATGATTTTCTAGCCTGTCCATAGAGAGAAACTGAAATTTCTTTCATTGAGGAAAAA
Organism: Canis lupus dingo; assembly: GCF_003254725.2. Classification (NCBI taxonomy): domain Eukaryota; kingdom Metazoa; phylum Chordata; class Mammalia; order Carnivora; family Canidae; genus Canis; species Canis lupus. Next base: position 33,671,719 of record NC_064261.1, read on the forward strand.
ACTGCAAATGTTTACATGTGTAACTTGTCTTAAGTTAAAAAAATTTTTGCCACCTGTATGTGTTCTTCTACATGTTGAATATGTGTCTTTACTGATACACTCTGGCTCAGACACAACATTTAAAGGTATCTCTTTGTGTTGCTTGTCCTTCAGCATGCTTATTCAGCATATCTGGGAATATTGCTTCGGGAATGCATTATTTCTGGAAATATAGTCGGCATGATCCAGAATGCTGATTCAGCACACTGATGATGAGCTGTGTGGGGAAATATGAGGATTTATTGCTGCTTTTAAGATGAGGGCCAAATCTTTGGGATGAGGTAAGGTCGATAGTTTGCTTGCTATTAGTCCATTTGTGCAGTGTACTGGAGATATAAGGTATGATAGTTGAGATAAATGTAGTTATAAGCTCTAAAAGAGGCTACCTGGGCAGCAGGTTTCTTATTTTAACTGTTAAATACATTTTATGGCTTAGCTCTTTGTTGTTTTCAATTCCATGTTTAAATAAATCAGAAATTATATTATACTTCTTGGAAATGTGCATATTTCATATTTGACAACCATTTACAGTACTAAGTAACCCAAACATGCATTTTATGTTTCTGATAAAAGCCTAGGAGGCTAATTTTACCAATGCCATATTCCCTTAGCAGAGTTCTAGCTATAATTTTGAACCATTAAACATAGAAAATATCTTAGAAAATATGATTTGGTGTGAATGCAATCTGTGGGAATTAAGGAAAAAGCCAGTGTGTTCAAGAGAGATGGAAGAAAACCATAAATAGGATTTGGGTTAAACTTTATTCTGTGTTTTTTGCAGAGTATGAAATTAGTAAGAATATTAAAGTTTAACTTCAAAAAAGAAAAAAAATCTCATGTTCCCAAAATACAACTCACATTATTAAGCACTAAAAACAAATTAAATTAAATTGATTGTACCACTACTAAGAAATATAAAAAAAAAATCAAAAGATAGATGATACAGCACAAAGCATGGTAACTCGGTCCACTATCAGATTTAAAACATGTTTATGAGTCAAATTCAAACACTAGTTTTCCTTGACCAAAAGTGAGAATAATTAAGTTGTTAAAAAAACAGAGGCACCAGAACACACTGGATAGTCCTGCTTGGAAATTAGAAAATCTGCCAGAGACCTTAGTTGGATGAAATGATGAGTCATTAGTAAGAAAAGGTAAGAAGCTAAACAAGATATATTTTCAAGGACTATCTTGTAGAGTATTGTAAATTAACCCTAGTATGAAGAGCCTGGGGACCTATATTAACTTTTTGAATAGAGAAACTAAATGATAAGTGGAAAGTTAGAAAGCTGATTTGAAAATGAACACTGGAAAAAAATTGATAATTTTAAATGTTAGGCAGAGAGATTATATAGAATCCAGTTTAGAAATGACCTTCGATGTTTGTGAGAAATGGGAAGACAGTAAAGGGTTAGCAGAAACATTATTCTGAGAAACTGCAGACATAGAAGAACCTGAAAACAGAAGTGACCGTTTTTTGTAAGGGAACTTTACATTTATATAGGAAATCTCCATTTGTAAGCTTGTCTCCCTCTTTCTACCAGGAAGAGAAGGATGACTCTAAATCCCAAGAGATTCTCATCAATGAGGAAGACAGGACTTAACTCTGTGTAGCAACTTTAGCCTTATTTACCATGATTTTCCTGATAACCTCCCACAACTGCCCCTTACCAACATCTTCCTCTTGTCTTTAGCTGAAGGTGGTATTTAAGTTGGTGGCTTGGGCCATCCCAGGGAGTTGCTCCACTTCCCTGGGTATCTTCTATGTATATATGAGGTATTTATGTTAATAAACTCTATTTATTTTTCTCTTGTTAATCTGTTTTATATTACAGGGGATCAAAGCCAAGAACTCTTAAGGGCAGAGGGAAGATAATTTTTCCTCCCCTACAAAAATTAAAAACGGGGGGATCCAATGTGAATAACTGAATTATGTTTTAGGAAAAGACTATTCTCATAGTAGATATTTTTATCCAAAGCATAAGATCAATAACTTTATATATCCTCTGTTATAACAAGGGGAGGGCATTTCCTATTGTTTTGGTGGAGATATGGATGCAAGTGCCACCTTTTCTTCCTATTACCCAATTACTTAGACAGTCATCTAAATAAGTTTGTTTTATTTTGTTTTGTTGTAATTATTATCCAACCTAGCACTGACTCTATAATCAGGTGGATATGCTCATCTTGGTCTCTTTGTAAAGACAGGCCGTAATCCTGACTTTGTAGATGATTTTAGGACATCTACAATCTTGAAATTTAGCCCTCATGCTGATTTTTATTTCTATCTTTCAATTATCTAGGACTCAGTTCCCTTCCGAATCTGAGCATCATATAGCATGATGGAAAGGGCCTCTAGGACCTGTCATTTACATGTTCTTTCTATGTAACATTAGAAGTATCTAACTTCTCTGAACTTCATTTAGAGTTTCTACAAAATGTGGATAGTTAATAAGGTTTCCTCCCCAAGTTGTGACTAAGCAGACTAATGAGATAACCTCAATCTTATTCAGAGAAAGCGTTGTATTTATGGTAATATTATGTTTAATGCTATGTTGATTTTGAATTTGCTAATAGTTTTAATTTTTCTCTCTTTCTGATATATGTTCTTCTTTCATGAGTATTTTCCATTTCAGTCTGCACATAGAATGTTTCCCTAAGTTTTCCCAAATCAGTGCCTAAGGGGGCCAGTAAAATCATGCCCTATATCATGAGGAAGATAATTCCTGTAAAGTATTTCACTTCTGTTATGTATTATCTATCTATCTATCTATCTATCTATCTATCTATCTATATATCTATTTATAATTCAATCATGTTTCTTCTTATCTACCTACTAACTCTAAGTACTGTACTTCTGAAGTAGGTAACATATATAATCATTGTCAAATCCAGACAAAAAGTGTAGTTGAGGAGGATTAGCTGATGTTCAAAGTTTAGGATTTTTTTTTCTTTGAGGTGTCATATGTCATCAAACCAAATGCTATCTTTCTCAAGGGATTGGATAGAATCTATTTGACCCACCAGTCAGCTGAATAAGATACATACCATTCATTATTTTTGAGACATGTATAGCAAATTCTATGCCTTTTAAAGGAAGTTACAATTTTATGATCACCAAGTGAGAGAAAAGTGATTTAAACTAGACATAGATAGTTGCCCTTATGTGTTTACTGAATAAGAAAACAAAATAGTAAAACATCTTCAATTACAGTATGTTCAATTAACTTATATTGCTCCGTATGGTATAGTCAACAACAAAACACTTCCTTTGGCTAAAAGGATAGAAATACTTTGATAAGTCTTTAATTTGATTCAAAATAACAACCCTCTGTACCTTAAGCCTATATAGCCAACCTCAACCAGAGAACAAAAGTAATCATAATTATGATCTACTTAAATCACAGAAATTGTTTAGCCAGTTTCTGGCTTGAAATTATTCCTCTAGAATACTTAAACTTTTCAGCATGATTTTGAATATTGAATCCAGCTTTATTTGAAATTGGAACAAATGGTAGCATATGTGCAGGGAAATGTAGTAAAATCCTTACTATATGGGAAAACAGACTTACAAGAAGTTCAAGTTCCTCTAGAATAAGAAGTGCTGAGGGAGACCAAAATGGTAACACAGGAGAAATCAGTCTCCTGCCCCCCAACAAAGACTCATAATTGGATGACTATCCACAAGGAAAATCAGCTTTGGGAGACCTCTAGAGTTTACTTAGGAAGTTTTAGTAACACAGGGGAACAACAACAATATAGGAGGATAATTGCTCAAGAAGAGTGAGAAGACAGGTATATTTCTGCTTACATCCTCTCAAGGAAGAGATAGATTTTACACTGAAAACTATAAGACTTTGATGAAAGACATTGAAGATAACACAAACCAATGGAAAGATATTCTATGTTCATGGATAAGAAGAATTAATATTATTGAAATGTCCATAACACAAAAGCCATGTACAGATTTGGCACAATCAAAATTTCAATGGCATTTTTCACATAGAAGAAAAATCATCTTAAATTTTTTGTGGATCCACAAAACATCCCAAACAGCCAAGCAATTCTGAGGAAGAACAAAGGAGGAGTCATTATACTTCCTAATTTCAAACTATAGTTTAAAGCTATAATAATCAAAACAGTGGGGTACTTGCATAAAAATAGATATAGACCAATAGGACAGAGTCAAGAGCCCAGAAATAAACCCTCGCCTATACAGTCAACTAATATTTGACAATAGGAGAAAAATAGTCTCTTCAATAAATGGTGCTGGGAAAATTTGATAACTAATGCACAATGATAAAATTGGACTCTTATATCACTTACAAAAATCAATCCAAAATGGATCAAAGACTTAAATATAAGGCCTAAAGCTATAAGCCTCCTAGAGGACAATAGAGAAAAAGCTCCTTTGCATTGGTATTGGCAACAATTTTCTGGATATGAGCCCAAAACCACAAGCAACAAAAACAAAAATAAATAAATAAGTACAACTAAATAAAATTTAAAAACATCTGCACAGAAAAAATCAACAAAATGAAAAGCCAACTTATGGAAAGGGAGGAAATACTTACAAATTACTTATCTCTCTTACAACCCTTATTAACAAAGGGTTAATATCCAAAATACATAAAGAATTCATACAACTCATTAGCAAATGAATGAACAAGCAAAAACCTGATTGAAAAAGGGAAGAGGAAGTGAGTAGGTATTTTTACAAAGAAGACATACAAATGACCAACAGTTGTATGAAAAGGTGCTGGACATCACTAGTCATCAAGGAAATGAGATATCACCTCACATCTGTTTGTTTATCATCAACAAGACAAGAAAGAACAAGTATTTATGAGGATGTGGAAAAAAGAGATCCTTGTGTACTGTTGGTGAGGATGTTAATTGCTGTGCCACTATGGAAAATAGTACGGAGTTTTCTCAAAAAGTGAAAATAGAAATGCTGTATCATCTAGCAATTCTATTTATGGGTACATATCCAAAGGAAATGAAAACAGGATATTGAAGAGATCCTATACTCTCATCTTCATTGCAGCTTTATTCACAATAACCAAGATATGGAAACAACCTTGTGTCTGTCTATGGATGAATGGATAAAGACTATTTATATACATACAAATATATATATAAATAATATAATATATAATATAAAATGAACTATTACTCAACCAACAAAAAAAAAGAGATCTTGCCATTTGTGACAACATGGATGGACTAAGGGTATTACGCTAAGTGAAAGGTGTTAGAGAAAGACAAATACTTTGTGATGTCACTCATATGTGAAATCTAAAGTGAAATTTGTAGAAACAAATGGTAAAGTGCAGAAACAAAGAGTTATCAGGGGTTGGGGGGAGGTGGGTGAATGGGAAAATATTGGCCAAAGACTAGACTTCCACTCACAAGATAAATAAACTCTGGGGATCTAATGTACACCATGATGATTATAGTTAATACTGTATTATATAATTGGAATTTACTAAGATCATAAAACTTAAATATTATTACCACAGAAGAAGAAATGGTAGTTATGTGATGTGTTATAGATGCCCGCTAAAGCTCTGGTGGTAATTATTTTGCAACAGACATGTATCAAATCAACACATTGTACACTTTAAACTTACACAAAGTAATATGTCAATTTTATCTAAGTAAAGCTGGAAAAATTTTAAGCTTACATTTAGAACTAATTTTTTTAAAAAAGTGTTAAGTCTGAGCAAAAGAAAGTCACCCATGGAAGTATGCTGACCACTTAGGTCTCAACAGGTTAACTATTAGGTTAGTGAATTATCATAGTTTGAAGTCTTATTGTGTCAGAGTTTGATTCACTGATCCTCCTACAACGGGCAAAGCTAACTAACTACCTGTGCAAAATGTATCTATATGATGGAATCGCCATCAGTATGAATTACATGATGGTGAACTTCTTGTATGTTTGCTATTTTTCCCCTTCCTATTTCTCCCAGTCTGGCTTCAAAGGCAGAATAACTGCTGGCAATGTGCACCACATACAGATAGGAAGATTTTGGAGACAAACCCTAATTTTAAGTTCAAGCAAGAAATGGGAAGGGGAATCCCCGTGGGAGAGCTAGTGGGAGAAATCTCTGCCCTCTTTTTGCTCTCTTTCCTGGCTCACCTCCCAAGCAGTTGCCACTCCTGACTCTGCAGGGACTAGAAGTAGCTGAAATACAAGAATGCTTCTCTCTGACCAGACAAACTGTAGTCTCAAAAGTTTGGAGTGATCCCTGTTATTTTTTCCCCCATGTCTATCCTCCTGCCACTAGACACAGCCAAATCCAGTGTCAGGAAGCACACAGCAGGATGGCAAGAATAAAGAGAATAAAGCCCTGGCTTACTAGGCAGAGGACCAGAAATCTGGAGAATGTTGAGGTCAAAGAAAGGAGGAAGGTTGAAAATGGGCTCAGGGTTTATAAGGGAATATCCAAAAGCAGAAATAAAGTCTATTAAAGCAGCAAAAAAACAAAAAAACAAAACAAAAAAACAACCAAACAAACAAAAAAACCCTCACTGTCTATATAAGTCATTGGAGAACTGGAAAACTGGCTTTTTAAAGTACCTTTTAAAAGTTTTGGGATAAGAGATGGTTATTAAAATACAAATACTCTGAAGAAGAAACTAAATTAATTTTTATACTGTACTTCAATTAGATATAAAAATCCCCCCCTTTTATACAAGAAGGCACTGTGAGATAGGGAAAATACACAAAGTTATGAAATACAGAATCTGAATTCTAGTCCCATTATTACTGCTAACTAATTGCATGGCCTTGGACAAGTCAGCTGTCCCCATTAAGTGTCTTTTTTTTACGTTAAAAAATATGTGTTATAATAAATATAATTGTTAAAAATTACTGGATAATATTAACAATGAGAATGCAAAGCACAACAATCACCTTCCCATATAAATATTCAAACACCTATATACCTCCCAGGAATGGTTACACTTATCCTTAATGATTCTTGATTTTTTATTATAATTGGATAACATTTTCATATGTATTAACCCATTTTATTCAAATGTAGCTCCAGGGAGATAGGCAAAAATAATGTCACATTTGCATATTATCCTTGAATTTATGTAGTGCCAATTCATGATTTCATTATAGTCTTATTACTGCCTAGTAAAATAGACAGGGGAAATATTATTCCCATATTTTACAACTGAGGATACTGAGGGTCAAATAGTTTAATTGAATGATATGTCCAAGGCTACACTTTTTAACAGGAAACAAAACTAAAGACAAAGAATCCTTTGTTAGGATCAAGCGCTCTTTCTTCATACCACACCACTAGATATTGAACGATAAAATAATCTACTGGAAGTTTTACTAATTCTCATATGTGAATGGGATTCATGTGCCCTGCCTGCTAGCCAAGCACCCTTTTTCTTAGTTTCTAACACAATCTGATTTCTCTGTCATTTAATCACGTGACCTTAAGCAAATTATAATATCTTTAAAGCCTTACATTTTAATTCTATAGAATAAGAATACTAATAGCAGTCTTACAGGAGTCTTACAAAAAAACATAGTTAATATGATGAAGATATCTATCACAGTGCCTGAAATAGAGGCACAGTCCTATTATAAATACCACCAATTAGTCATTATAGTGGCTATTTTGTATTACATTCATGAATGTTGAGGCAATAGAGTCCCTGGCATTCTGCTTCTTGGGCATATTCTATCAACACCATTCTTTGTTTCTTTTGTTTTGTTTTGGGGGTTTTTTAAAAGATTTTATTTATTTATTCACAAGAGACACAGAGAGAGAGAGGCAGAGACACAGGTAGAGGGAGAAGCAGGCTCCCTGCAGAAGCAGGCTCCATGTGGGACTCGATTCCGGGACTCCAGGATCACGCCCTGGGCTGAAGGCAGGCTCTAAACCACTGAGCCACCCAGGGATCCCCAACACCACTCTTTGATTGCCTACTCAGATATACGTGGTCACTGTAGACACGTATCTATAAACTGAGACACAGTCATTTGTGTTCTACCTTGGTGTAAAGTTCCCAAGGATTTCCTGTGAGAAATAGTTTCTGCTGGAGAATCAGAGACATATCAGTGCTCTCAGATGCAATCTAGTCACTACCAAGATCCAATATGCTTTGCTACTTGCCGTGAATCTGTATTACCTGCAGACTTTCTAATGTGAGTGTGCCTACTATTTCCTTTCGGCCTGTGGGGAAAAAAAGACTTTGAGTCAGACAGACACAGCATCAAATGTTAGCTCTGCAATACAATAACTATGTAGTTTGGGGTATATAACTTAATTTATCTGTTTCTCAGAGTTTTTCAGATACCTTCCATAAAAGGTATGTTAGGATTAAATTCAATGAGACAACGTGCAGCATTCTATCATCATAAGCACTAGGGAAAAGTTTATTTCATTACCTTTCCTCTCCCTTTGATCACTGGGTGGCTTCTTTTTTGCTTTTGTTTTTCTGGGTCTCTGCAGACTTCTGTGTGTTCCTAAATCTGACCACTTTGTTGTCCTTAGGTCACAAAGCCTGCCTGGAAACTTCTAATCTCCACAGTTATGAGCAAGAACAGTTTATAGCATTGAGAGATTACTGAAAATCAGACATGGTAATAATTTCATGACATGCCTTAGGGTTTTAAATACTCGTTACAACCACTTAGGTGTGGACTATCATTACTTTATTGTATGAGGAAATAAAAACTCAGAAAGTTAAATAAAATGGTAGAGTTTACATAGTAAATAAATGGCAAAGCCTGGATTGAACCAAGTCTCTGTCTGAATAAAAACATCTGTGCCTTTTAACTATCAAGCTAGGTGTAAATAAGAACATTCTACTGAACTCATCAAATTCTAGAACCTGCACAGGGATCCCTATGACACTGAAGGTTCCATCCTCAGGACAGAACTTCAGTTTAACGTAATAGCTAGTAACACAACGCTCAAGATGCAGCCTACAGAGATCTCTAAGTTGAAAGAGAAGCATGCAGGGTGAGCTTGACATGTCCTATTACCAAATGAAAATGATAAATGAAGATGGTGATGAAAGAAAGATGAAACAGCAAGAAGATGCCTAGTAGCTCTTACCTGGAACTCCTCACATCACATATTTTTGAGAAGTCATTTCTTAGCTATTTTAAAACATTAATAGAACATTTCTAACATGAGCTAGAAACACAGAGACGATCTCACCACAAATGTGTCATGATGGTTTTGTTAGTTGAGACTCCTAAATTGCTTGATTTCATGCATTTGTCAGAGGCACTAGGGATGTTTCCTTTTCTGATATGCAAACATCTAATTGTTCTCTAACATCCAATACAATGATAATTTGTGTCTTTCTGTCATTGTGCGGTTTAATTCCAAAATAAGCCAACAATGAAACATCATCCCAGTTCCCTGCAATTTGAAGAAGCAAAAACAGTTGTGTTTTAGTATAAGGAAAGTAAAATCAAGCAAGAGTTTTATATACTGAAAGTTAATAGAAAAAAGTATGTGTAGAGGGTGTGCGGGGTTATTAGAAATTATATAACTAATTTTCCTTTGCAAACCATTTAAAGTTGATCTGTTCAGTATACTACATAATAAGATTATTTTGAAACTCTAGAGTTTAATATCAGGACTAAACTATATGGTAATCAGTTATATTTTAATCAAGACCCTGAATAAAGCTACATGATGTGTATATTGCTTTATTTTTTAAAAAAGATTTATTTATTTATTTGGGCGATAAATTTATTTATTATTTAATGAATTTATTTATTTGTTTGGGGGAGAAAGAATGAGAGAGTGAGACAGAGAGACAGCTCATGAATAGGAGAGGGGCAGAAGGAGAGAAGAAGAAGACTCCCTGCAGAGCAGGGAGCCCTGACATGGGGCTCAACCTCAGTACCCTGAGAACATGACCTGAGCTGAATGAAGGCAGACACTTAACCCACTGAGCCACCCAGGTGCCCTACATATTGCCTTAAATTTCACAAACTACTGCTTTATTCTATTCATCTGTATAACCTTGGTAACTGGTGCTAATAATCTCAGAAAATGTTTCTTGAATAAATACAGGAAACTTTTCACAATTTATCCTACTTATTTTTATAATAACCTTGTGAAGTGTGTATTATTACCATTTCCTGGTTTTTCAGATGAGTGAAGTGGTCTGATTGAGATAATGAGAGTTGCTCAGGTCACCCAGTGGCAGATGAGAGCTTGAATATACTAAGTTCTCCGACTTCAAAAGCCAGATTTTGTGCTTTCTTTCTACAGAGCGAATTTGTAAAATGTTAGACTTCATAACCAAAATCCATGTAAAAGCAGCCTTATTTTTCCATTCCAGAATTTCAGAATGAAATATAATTTACAAACACATTTATCTTGCTTTATATGGACTATTTACAATATTTAATATGCTTCTTTTTTGTTCTTTGGCTTTATTATTTCCCATTGGTTTTCATACAAAACCTTGGAAATACCTAAGGGAACAAGTTTGCTAAGCACAGGATGGGAATATCCTTTGCAGTTATGATCTGGATAAGTAAACTTATCTCTGGAAACTCACTTAGGAGGAAAATATTAAGTTAAGTATATACATCTAATCTTTCTTTGTGATGCTCAACTAAAAGAAAATGTGGAAGTTGGTACATGTTATTTTAATGTATGCAAAAATCTTTGAAATAATATTCATTTGGCTCCTCATTATAATTCAGGTGAAGTAAACCCATTCTATTTCATGAAAGTCATATTTTCTGATCCAAGAAATTACTGCAAGTTCCAAAACATCATACAGTAAGTTTTTAATAAATACAAGACATTTGTACAAGGATGCAGGTACCATGAAAGTAATCAAATTGTGTGGCTTAGGAAATCACCAACATAGAAAGCCAAAGGTCTCTAGTTGCACTAATGAAAGATGCTTGAGGAAATTGAGTGGAAAAAATAATTTCTATGACTATATCTGGAATTAAGATAGTGGAATTTCTGGTCAGAGCAGTCGGTGAAAGTAATCACTGTCCCTCCATAGCCTTGAGTTTCCACTTATTCAGAATTTCTCCCATCAGAGATTTCTGTATCATGCTTTCTTATGTAAATAAGGACAAGCCAAATGCCCAAATGCCCAATTATCTATCTTCTTCTGTTTAGATTGATCTTGCCCAAAGTGTTTTGCCATGGAAGCTTTAGAGAGAAAGCACAGATATCTTATTTATTTATTTATTTATTTATTTATTTATTTATTTATTTACTCTAACATATGCTAGAATCCATTCCACAGCACCCTTGGAGAGTGGTTGCACAGCCTTTGCTTACATATAACTTGGTAGAAAATATCATTAGGAAGTGGTGCATAGTAAGTTTTACTTTTACTGAATATGCTATCCCTCTGAAATTTCTGCCCATTTGTCTTGAAGAAGTTCAGGACATGCTACTGCAAAATATGCTGCTTTGGCATATTGATTATTTTGATTTGAAGGCATTTAAAAAACAGTAAATTCAGAGAGATGCTTTCTCTGAACCTTCCTTATTTAACTAGAGATAGCTCCTCCAAAATAAAGGCAATTGTCATCAATTCCCCTCCCTGGGATGTCTTATAAGTTAGAGAAGATTGACTCTTATCATAGGACATGAAACTAGAAATCAATGCCACACCCAGAAAAACTTGGTCGCAAACTGTTACATCTCCCAGCTGATTTTCTAAGGGCATATTCATCTTTCCTAAAAATTATTTGTTCTCTAAATTGCTTACATTCTCACTCCCCTTCCCTTATGAACTCTACATGTAAGCTCCCAAATTTTACTGCTTTTGTGGGTAATCACTTTTTTCTTCCTATGATATTCCATGCACGTAATATTAAAAATTAATAAATTTATGTAACTTTTCTCCTGTTTGTTTGTTTTTAGTTCATTTCTTAACCCCAGCTATCGAACCCAGGAAGGCAAAGGAAATTTTTTTCCTTCCCTACAGTCCTAATTCCATTCGTCTAAGAACATAGAAACTTTGTTTTTGTTTTTGTTTTTGTTTTTGTTTTTTCTTTCTCATTGGGATGACCAGATGAGGAAAACACACACACAAAATGACTAATACTTGTAAAAGCACTTGGAATATCATTGGGAGCATAGTAAACACCTAATAAAAGTTACTATTATTATGATTAATTGCCTTTTGGGGCAAGGTACAAAGGTACAAAGCCCCAGATTCTTCTATTATAAGGAAGATTCATTTATTATTAATTCCAGAAGTAACTTGGAGCCTAGTATGGATGAAGCCTTATTTGGGGAATCGGGTGATACTAATAGCTATTTCATACTGATTTTAGAAGGACTGAGTAAGATAATGAATATTAGATACTTCTAAATACCTCTTTGTTGGTAAGTTCACACTAAATGTTAGTTGGTGATTAGAAATGGTAGTGGATGGTAGTAGGGAAAGGATTACCAAAAACCCCAAGGTCAAAGTAGAGATTGAGGGAATAAATCCAAGAAAGGGCAAAGGACAACTGTGGAATTATGGAAGAACATGCAATAAATGACTGGTCCCCAAATGGAGGAAGACCATATCATACTGAACTTCCCAGCTTTAGATAGCAATTTAGGGCAGAAATCCAAAATAGAACCAAGGAGGAGATGGAGATTATGGAAACCAAACATTCCTAAGGGTAAGAGCAAAACTGGAGACAGAATATCACTAAAAATATCCAAGTACACAAGCAAAACAAATAAACAAAAACTAATGATATGGAAATCTCATCAAAATGATGTAGTGGGTGTTGGTGGGGATTGAGTTCCTGACACATAAAGAATGAAAGGGCTGATGACAAATTCTAGACAGAGACCTTCCTGGGGAGTCAGGACCCCTGGAATTAGAAGCCAGAATGAGGGCCTATCTTGGAAACACCAGAAACAAAGGCAAACACAAATGGCTTGCATAACAGCAAGCCTTGCATGTTGCAGGGCCAGAATGCTATGGAAGTATGCCTTCTTATATTCCTGGTGACCAAAAACAGAAACAAGGACTAAGACCTACAAATGAGAGGGTTATAGTTGCAACTTCTGATGTTGGAAAAATGTAGGGCAAGGAATTAGTAAAACCAATATAGAGTCAGGGACCAGGTTCAAAGAGAGGCAGGGGAAAGGAAATGTTAATTCAGCACAACCTGTGAGATTGACTCAGGTTTTATTCTTGCTGCCATCTCATCTTCTTGTCTCCTCTTGGTGTAGTCATCATCTCCATTAACCCTCGAACCCTGTTAAGGTATCAGTCTCCTTCACAGTGCTTAGGAAAAAGCACATCTGGATGACAGAGAAAGGAATGCATGAGTAAGACTTAGAGCACGAGGAGGCGGTAGGTCTCTTTAGCTTCCTATACATTTGTTGAATGGATGAATGAACCAAGCAGGGAGAGTGGGGAAGTGACTTAGAACAACCCCTTGTCAAAGCAAATGGTGGGTATTTGTCGTTTCTAATGGCTGAGTCATATTCCATTGTTTGCTGAGTGAAATAAGTCAATCGGAGAAGGACAAACATTATATGGTCTCATTCATTTGGGGAATATAAAAAATAGTGAAAGGGAATAAAGGGGAAGGAGAAAAATGAGTGGGGAATATCAGAAAGGGAGACAGAACATGAGAGACTCCTAACTCTGGGAAGCGAACTAGGGGTGGTGGAAGGGGAGGTGGGCAGGGGGTGGGGGTGAATGGGTGACAGGCACTGAAGGGGGCACTAATGGGATGAGCTCTGGGTGTTATTCTATATGTTGGCAAATTGAACACCAATAAAAAATAAATTTATAAAAAATAAAAAATAAAATAAATAAAATAAAATTTGCATTAAAATGACCCTTATAAAAAAAAGAATAACCCCTTGTCTAATGGCAAGAGCCCAAGATTTGGAAAAAATTATGATGTTTATCTGGTTTTTGTGACAAGTACTTATATAAACTTTTTGTTTTTCCTCCTTAGAGGATTATATTAAATTAGATGTCACTTACTCTATAAACATATGCTGTCATATACATGTGAAGTCCTATAATCTCTCATCCATACAAAAAGTCTCCTAATTGCTAATACCTCAGATGATTTTCATTACAAAACTTTTTTGAAATGAAAAAGAAGAACATAAGTGACTTTTCCAACAGAGGAACACAATTATAATCTCTTTACAAGGCTAACATCTAGGGACAGATGTAACATCTGTGATATAGATTCATTGTGCAATATTTATTAGCTTCCAAAAGGTGGTGATAGATAGTCACATACTCACTTAGAAAATGTCAAATCCTGTCCATCTCAGAAACCTTCTAGAAAATCGTCTATTATTATCATAATATTAACCATTCAATATACTCATCAAAGAAAGTTGACTATCACACACACAAATACACACACACACACACCTCAAAAAGAAAAAAAAAAGTTAAAAATTTGTTTTCACTAAAACTCCATTTCCTTTTAACTTTTATACAATACAAAATTGGCATACAAGACCGACCCATAGACCCAGTTAATCAAGTTTCATCTCCTGGAAGAATCTCTATCTCACCTTCATTTTCTGAATGCTGGTCAGTCTCAACTCCACTAGCATAGAATGAGAGCCTGAGGCCTCGCTAATCAGGGCCTCCCTCACATGCCAAAGTGTATACATGCATCTTTGTTGGTGACCATCATGTGGTACCTCTAGCAGACCCCTTGGCCATGGTGTTAGGTGACTACCGTATAGTGGGAGGAATATAGATGAATCAGAATAGCTGGCAAACACTCCCATTATCCCTAATTTTTAATTTCTGTTCTCCGTCTTGTTTGGGCACTTTGAGGCCCCTAGGCCCATGATCAACATATGGCTTAGGCCCAAGGGAGCACAACCATGTGTACCACACAGGCAGTCAGCCTTCCGTGAGGAAAAGTAGAAGAGAATGCTCTTGACTTCTGTGTGGTCCAATCTGGCACATCAGAATAGTAAAGTTCCTGATGCTCATAGCTAAACACCAGATAAACTTCACTGCGATGTGCTATGAGAAATAATTATTCTTCTAAAACCTGCAGCAAAAAATAAAAAATAATAATAATGAATAAATAAATAAAACCTGCAGCAAAGAAATTTGGGATATATGGGACTACTGAGATCATTGTTTTCATCAAAGAAGGACATCCGTGGACACACAAGTGTCAATATTTTGTTCTCTTTATTTTTATTTGTTTTCTGTGAGACTCAAAAGGAAATCTTCCCCAGCTTGATGCTGCAATCACTGCTTGAGATTTTTTACAAAGGGCAACTTTTGTTACACTACTCTGTCTTCAAGTTTTACCTCACAAAGTAGTGGCCCACTTGGTTCCAGAGGTTCCGGTAGGAAAATAGGCAAGTTTTAAGTTTGAAATAAAACTTAAAAACACAGCAATTCCTTTAAAAATGTAAGTTTAACTACATTTGATCATAAAAGGGAACACTGTTGCTTTTGGAGTCAGGAAATAAAGCAGTGATATTGAAAACTTATTTTTGTTTATTTCAAGTAAAAGAATAAGGGCAGTGAAGTTCCCCTCTGACAATGGCACTGTGATTTGGCTTCATACAGACTCATTCCATGCTGGGTTTCTGACAGTTTGACAGATTCTGTATCTTGGTTGAAAATCTGAGCCTATAGAAAACCTTTTGATGGCATGGTTACATTCCTTCTCTAGGGAACATCATTCCTTTCAGGCAGCTCCTGCTGGTGACCTAATAGAGGTGTTTCTGTATCATAGCTGTTTCTGAAGAGTGATTGAGCTATAATGGCATATGGGTGAATTCTACAGAGGGCTCCAGAGGGCAGTAGGACACCATTCATTCCAGAATCATGAGTGGAGCTGGTGACATTTAAAACCAGGAGAACTAAGTCCCCATGAAGGTAGACGATAGTAGAGGCCAAAATCTTCATAATTCAATCAATAGTGTCACACAAACCAAGCATATTGTGCCTTTGTGCCTGGTTGACTGATACATACACATTTTCTAGAATGACCTAGATAACGAAATGTGTGAAAGATGGTTTTGACCTGTGATCACATATAGGTCTAGAATGAAAAAAAGGGTACCCAGAGGTGATCGCTTTTGCCAGATCTGATCAGATCTTACTGAAATACATGATTTACTTATTTCCAAAATAAACAAATTCCTTTTGGACAAAATGTTTGTTTCATGACTCTACAACAATTTTGGTACACAATAGACATCCATGAGATTGTTATTTTAGTGAGCCGGAAACAAAAAACAGCACATAAAACAATTCAAGATGAGAAACAAATTATTTACAAGATAAGAAAATAAATTATTGTCTGATAGATGAAATGGAGATAAATAGTTCACTATGGGAAAAAAAAATTGAGTTGGCTACTTTCCTCATATGAAACTGGATTTTAGCTAAATGAAAGACTTAGATGAAATACTCTGGCATTAAAACATAACCAAAAGGAAGGGTGACTATTTGATTTTGGGACAAAAAGATTTCAAGGATGTTCTATTAATTGAAGTATAACAGAAATCACAATGAAAAAAATAAATTTGCACAAAAATTAAAATTGTAATAATCAGTAAGTAATAAAGGATAAGACAGAGAAATCATACAATATATATGGAAGATAATAGTCTCCATGTATAAGGAACCTTTGTAAATCAAGTAAAGCAGTAGGAAAATAGGCAAAGAGGACATCATTTTTAAAGGAAACACAAATGGTCCATGATCATGTTTTAAAAAATGTAATCTTTGTATAATCAAATAAATTCAATTTTAAATAAAAATGTATCACTACTTATTAACCTAGAAAAAAATAGTTGAAACAAAATATCCAGTGGTCCTAAGAGCACAGTGAAATAGGCTACTTAGTATGTAGCTGCTGGGAATGGACCTTTCTTGAAGGTATTTTCCTATTTTATCAATTAAGAATTAAATTGTCCATAGCAAAAGCTGTAGTAGTAGTAGCTTAAGCAATTTAGATGTTTCATTTTCTCACATAATGATAAAACTGGAGATAGAAAGTCCAGGGATTGTATGGCAGCTCCATAAAAAAACATATCCTCACTCTCTTGTCTCTGTCTCTCTCCTTTTGCCTGCATGTACATCTAACCATTCCTAGGTTTCTGTTTCCCAACACAATTGCTAAAAGTGTCACCCTGTGCACATTCCAATGTTAAAGGGAACAATGCCAAGGTCAGCCTTCTTTTGAAAGAACTTTTCCAGAAGTCCAATTACAATTAGGTCATAAGGATATTTTGCCACAAGACCCATATGGCCAGTCACGTACTAGCCAGAATGTTTTATAAGAGAGTATCAAATTTGAAACTACAATAATTTCTGGTCTCAAAAGTTCATATATACCCAACCCATCAATATTTCAATATCGTTTATCAGAATTAATTTTAAAGAACTAAAGATGTATTTTCTAAAAAGTTTTTACTAATAAGTCTAAAAAAGTAGTAGTTGTAATAGCAAAAAACAAGAAACAATGTAATTTTTCAATAATAGTGGAATGGTTAATTATGTTATTCACATATTATTCATGTACTAAGTCTTACAAATATTTCAGCAAATAGAGCTAACAAACTATATAATACTGTGGGAAAAAAATTTAAGTCTATTTGTAGATATATATACACACACTAAATGCCTCATGTAAAGTGTTAAAAGTGCTTATTACTAATTTGTAAAATTGTAGCAGTTTTTATTTACTTTTTCTTTATGTTTTCTGAATTTTGTACAATGGTTATATTATTTTGGTGTTAAAAATAAATATATTTGAGGGATCTCTGGGTGGCGCAGCGGTTTAGTGCCTGCCTTTGGCCCAGGGCGCGATCCTGGAGACCCGGGATCCCATCCCACGTCAGGCTCCCGGTGCATGGAGCCTGCTTCTCCCTCTGCCTATGTCTCTGCCTCTCTCTCTCTGTGTGTGTGTGTGTGACTATCATAAATAAATAAAAATTTAAAAAAATAGTTAAAAAAAATAAATAAATATATTTGATAAATGATAAATATATTCATAATGAAAAATAATCAATGTTTGTAGCAGGTAGTCATTAGGAATTTTCAAACAATGGTGAAATGTAAGTTGGCCATTTTTTTGTGGAGGAATATTTGAGAACATTTATCTGAATCTTTAACTGTCATCCCTCTCACCTTCCTGAAAAACTATTATTCTGTTCCCTAGTTACACAGCGTCCTCTAGTGACTGGATTAGTTTTGCCCTCTCAGACGAATGCCACTTGCTTTAGCCCTCTAAATTCCAAATTTCAAATATGCTATGTATGAGTTGATTTTTCTATTGTAAATCAATTAAAATTAATCTGGTGTGAAGTAGATGTATTTTAATTATCTGTGATTGAGAAAATACAATTCGTTGAAAAATTACAAAAACATACTCTACTGTGAAATTGTACTTTATCAATTATAAAATCTATTTGAAAATGGCAAATATACATGGCAAAGTTGTTAGGTGGAAATATTATATCGAAATTCTTTAAGTGAACTTTTTTAATAGAAATAACTGATCTAAGAGTGATAAAATGGTCAAGAGAAATTTTTATTTTATGTACATATAAATAATCAAACTAATATATGGAATATACCTTATAAGACTTTTTCAAATTATATTTAGAAAAATTTTATACTTTTTTGACAAATATAAATATTAAACCATTAAAATTTAAAGAATATGTCTCTCTTAGTAAGAATAATATATCTTGGTCTAGAAGACAATATGAGACTCAATAATGATACTAACAAAGGTGTTAATGTGATTTTAACATTCCTGGGTTGTTTCTGGAAGAAATTGCTTCAAAGGACAATTACTGAGTTTCTATAGGAAAAAAAAAAGTGATAAGCATAAAATAAAATGGATCAAGTCCATTTGCTTATAAGAATCATGGACATAATGCCCACCTATCTTTTTTTCTCGCTGGCAGAGACATAACCAGAGTACTTTAATGAAATGTTTGTTAATACAAACTATCTCCCATGTTCTGCCTATCTCCAACTTTAACTTTAAAAAATAGGGTTCAAATTTAATACCCCATAAGCGTACAGGAATGTATTAATTTTTCAGCTGAAAGATGCGATGCTTCCTACACCTATGGAAATTAGACTGCTCTTACAAACTCCCTAGGGACCCTGAGGTCTGTGGTGCATAGTTGTAAACCACACCCAGGCCATTCCAACTCCCTTTAAATACTCAGTTATCATTCTCAAGTATGACCTCAGAGCCTGTTATAATCCACCAAATTTAGCAGTCCAACAAATGAATTTGGGTTCAGTGGTTAATAGCAACAGGATCCTAAAGATTCTGGGTTCTAGTAGGAACACGATAGCAGCCAAAGCACAGATTTCCTTTCTCCTTTCAAAACTCTGACACAGCCAGAGGAATAAGTGAGAGCCCCACAACTTACACAGAAGTCACAAAAACCCAATAATATGAATTAGGAGAAATCCCCCCCCCCAAAACCAGTAGCATTGGAGTGGGAAACCACAACAATACAGTTGGCTAGTCATGAAGTGGCAGATACAATGGGAACAATCCAGATGTGATGAGGGGGCTTGGAGAAAGCAGTGCTTAAGGAAAGAACACAGCCAACACACTCGTCTGTCAGGAGGGGTCCTATCCTGGATGGGCAAGACTGTGAGCATCTCTAAGCAGAAAAGGGAAAGTCCATGGGTCTACTGGACGTCTACTGGAAAAACTAGAGAAAAAAAGAGGTGAAAAAGTTTATGAAAAACAACAACAGTTAGTGTCAGAGCTCAAAGAAATGTCCATCCTACTGTAGCAATAACAGAGACATCCCTTGAGGAGAGAAACTAGACTGTAAAGGACATTTTGGAGACATTTGGGGAGATTAGCTTATAGACCTGAGTATAATATCTGGAAAAGTGGAGATCATTCATTGAAGAAAGCATGATATGAAACCACAAATATAGTGTAATTTCATTTTGGTAAAAAGAAATATGTCTGCATATTTAAGCATAAAAAGTATAAGGATATAACAAAAGGTAAAAAAAATGATCTGCTGCTGATGAAAATATGGCATTTTCTTATTTTTTAATGGTCTATGTTCTCAAAGCTTATGCAAAGCAGAACGTTTTTTTAATAAAAACATTTTATTAAAATACAAAATATTTTCATTCCCTTATGATTCATTAGCCTATTAAGGGACTGCTTCAATTATCCAAAGTGATGACTAATCCAATGGAAAGCTATATGAAGATTATTATGAGAGGATTTTGAGAGCAGCCATTTAGTTATATATGAAATCACATTTTAGATAATAAAAAACATAAAAGCAAAAAAAAAAAAAAAAAAAACAGAATACAAAAACCCCACAATATACCTACAGCTGGCTCCAAAAATAGTTTTTATGGATCCTTCAAGCATTAAGGGTTCCTCCGACAAGAACATTTTTGCTGAAGATGCCATCAAGTACCAGAGGTTTGTTTGCATGCTTTTATTATGTCTTTGAAGACCAAGTTGCAAGAAAGACAAATCCTGACATCCTTAGAATGGTGACAAATCATGAAATATTCAGAATCAAGACATCTTAGCAGTTCCTTCTCAATCTCATCAACACTTTATGTTGCTTTTTATGACTGCATCTGGACAGCTTTCTGTTAATGGGAAGGAAATATCTGAACTTTCTGATTGCAAAAGCAATAGAAAGGAAACGCTTATTCATTGACTTTTCCTCTTTGGACTGTTTCTGTCCATTTGCTTATATTATTGCATTCCTTTATTTATATTAATTTATTTTTGAAAAGTTTGTTGAACATGCATCTGGAATAAGCAAGTTGATAGCAACACATAGTTTTATCTGCTCCTATAAATAAAACACCTCAAAAATGTAATTTTATAAAGTAAGTCAGCACATGTCTGCCTATAGAAAGAATGTAAATTTCAGTCCTGATGCTTATATTTTCCAAACTAATATATGAACCTCCCATAAATAATAAATTTATCTTAATGGTTCCCTCAGACATTATCTTTGTAAAGGGAGACATTTTTTTGACTTTCTACTGTTCCAGAAACATATATCCTGAACTTCTTTTTTTTGGAGAAAAATGCTCTCAAGAGCATTTTCACGGTTCAGTTATGATGCCTGAAAATCAGCAGACAATATCTTCCAAGTAAAGTGCTTGCTACCAAGTTTGAGACATTTACAACAAAGGCCGAGTGTTCTATTTTTATTTAGATAAGCCTTCAGTATAAAGTATCCTGATGATTTTAGGGATCATAAAAAAATATATATAATATATATGCATTCATATATATTTTCATTTAACCATTTTTAAAGTTACTATAACTTTTACAATTTAAATTTTAACTTAAAAACCTTAATTGTTCATGCCCTATTATCTTGTTTCCAGGATATTATATGAGACATAGCCAAATATTTGCATGCAATTATGTTTACCCACAACGTTTTGACTGTAATGAAACCAAGGTCTTCATTGAGCAATTTTTATAATATTGAAATAAGAAACAAATCAAATATCCACTGATCAGGGAGTAATTAAATAAATCTCAGTATTTCTATTGGAAGAAAATATAGCCATTGAAGAAAATAAAAGATTATATTTTGGTGTTTCTCAACAAGTGGTGATTTTTGTGTCCAGAGGACATTGGTATGTCTGGGGACATTGTTCGTTGTTAAAGCTGGGGAGTGGAGACCCTGCTATTGGCTCCTAGTGGGTAGAGCCCAGAGATGCCATTAGACATCCTATATCACACAGAACAGCCTCCAACAACAAAGAACAATCCCATACAGCCAGTAGCATCGGAGTTGAAAAAACTTAACCTCTCTACACCAACAGAGAAAATGTGCACCATCATATTTAGTTAAATGAAAACAAAGAGCAAACCAGTGTTTTTTATAAGATCTCATACTAGAAGTTATATAATCACAATAAACCTGTATCTCTGTGAAGACAAAATTGAGATATTCTAAGCACTATGCAAAGCACTTTATAGCATGATGTCATTAGCTGCTCATAACCCCATGAGACATGTGTCATTTTGCAAACTGACCTCTGCACTCAGAGGACGAAGAGAGATGCAAGGCAGAAGCAGACCACTCCAGATTGGCAGGTGGCAGGTTTAATAAACAAGGGAATTTACATTATAAGTCTTGTTTTGGGTGGCTGCAAGATTAATAGATCCCTCCACATCTTGCCTGACAAATCTTGAAAGTTTTAAGAGGGTTTAACTGGGTTCAGTCATGTATACCATCCAGATGGTCTAGGAATGAGTTGCTTTCTCCAGGCTGTGTCCTTGAAATGGCTGCTAGAGTGGGACTAGTAGGTAGGGTGTATATTCTAAGGACTAGGAGGGGCTGAGAGCCTCCAATGGCCCAGATCCAGCTGCCAGGTCAACCAGTGGTCTCCTCCTCTCTATGACCTCCCCCAACTGTATGTTTACTAATTCACATCACCTAAGGAAACTATTTTAAAACTAGTCTAAGGGCACTCAGTGATAAACTGGAATTCAATCTGAACAGGATGAAGAATGTATAGAAAACGGTTAAAAAAGTTTATCTCTGAAGGAAGTATTCAAGGAAGTATTCCATTTTTAGAAGTTAATTTTTAAATTAATTTCTTATTTTTTTATTATCAAATGAGCACATTATAAAAAATAAGGTAATCTCAAATTGCATCTAATGGAAAAAGGGGATTGTTTTTCTCACACCTCATTCCTCCCATCTCTGTCCCTCACCTCTACCTACAAGAAATCATTTTTTTTTAAAGATTTTATTTATTTATTAGAAACAGAGAGAGAGAGAGAGAGGCCGAGACACAGGCAGAGGGAGAAGCAGGCTCCATGCAGGGAGCCTGACATGGGACTCGATCCCTGGCCTCTAGGATCACGCCCTGGGCCAAATGTGGTGCTAAACCACTAAGCCATCGGCGCTGCCCAAGCAATCATTTTTAACTTGTGTAGTCACTTCTGTTGTATTTACTTCCCAAATAATAAGATCATCACTTTTATCTATGGGCTTTCTACTATAGAATATTAGGATTGAGCTCCAGGCATCCCTCTGCAAATAATAAATATCCATCTCTTGGCCTTCCACTATTGCTATATTACAGCTTTCATTAAATCAATATTACTGTCTTTATCATACAACTATATTAATGTTACAGTTGAAATGTACTTTGATTAACTTTGTCGTTTTCCTCAAGTTAATAATTAAGTAATTATATTGTTGGCTGCCTTTTCTTTTTAATTATCACTAATTTATCTCCAGACTCTCAACTAAAATGTTCATCCTAATTTTGCTAAGTACATCAGGTAAATTATCGGCACCATTTCTGTTTTCCTTGAAATCTTCTGTCCTTAGGGTCTCTCTTCTCTTCCTCCAGTGGGTACTGATTGTTCTCTATGCCAGAGGCAGGGCATTTATCTCAGCTCCCCATCAACCTGGGGATTTCCTTCTCCTCTTGCTTTTGCTAACTCTGACCCCTATTTTTTAGACCTCATGACTTCTTCACTTTACTCCTTCATTCCATTCATTGGCATCCCCCCTCTCTTTGTATAAGGGGTAGGGGTGTCTCTGTTCTTTTTTGAAGCATTTTTCAAATATCTGACAAATTCTGTCATTTCTAATGTGAGAGTGACTAGACAGTGTGTGCACGGGCAGGGCTCATCCACCGTTGATCAGAGTGAGATGATCACAAGGGATATGGTTTTTGTTGGGGGAAAACTTCAAATGTCAAAAAATGTATGTGCCTTGTCTATCCTTTGAACTCCAGTATAATCTCTAAATCTATATTTCTGGAGCCAGAAAGGAAAACTAAAGTACATAGTTGGGTGTAAGTTTTTAAACAAGCTTCCTGTTTTCAATATAATGCTTCATTTTTCCTCTCAGTTGTTGTTCCTGGTGCCAGAGTCCAAGATCTCTTGAATCTCCTGTCTCTGCTTTCTCTTTGCATTGCAGGGGAGAGACATTGCTTTTATATTAACAAAATGCACGCATCCAGAAAGGAAACCTTTCTCTTGAGGTGGGAAAAGCATGGCTGCCTGCAGTATTAGTAAAGTCATTAAGTGTGGGGATACACATACCCCTTAAAAGTTTTTCAGACAAGGATGGGAGGAGCAAGATGGCGGAAGAGTAGGGTCCCCAAATCACCTGTCTCCACCAAACTACCTAGAAAACCTCCAAATTATCCTGAAAATCTATGAATTCGGCCTGAGATTTAAAGAGAGACCAGCTGGAACGCTACAGTGAGAAGAGTTCGCGCATCTATCAAGGTAGGAAGACGGGGAAAAAGAAATAAAGGAACAAAGGCCTCCAAGGGGGAGGGGCCCGCGAGGAGCCGGGCTGAGGCCGGGGCGAGTGACCCCAGGACAGGAGAGCCCCGTCCCGGAGGAGCAGGAGCTGCACCGACCTTCCGGGGGGAAAGGGGCTCACGGGGAGTTGGAGCAGAACCCAGGAGGGCGGGGATGCCCTCGGGCTCCCCGGGACAGTAACAGCAACTGCGCGCCCAGGAGAGTGCGCCGAGCTCCCTAAGGGCTGCAGCGCGCGGCGGGACCCGGAGCAGCTCGGGGGGCTCGGGGGGAGGAAGAGGCTCCGTGCAGAGGGGCCTGCGCGGTTCCAGGAGCAGCTCGGAGGGGCTCGGGCGGCGGCTCCGCGGAGGGGGCTGCGCGGCCCGGGAGCGCGAATCCAACAGCGCAGGCTCCGGAGCACAGGGCGCCGGGACACAGCCCAGGATCCCGCCTCCCCCGGGACAGGCAGAGGCCGGGAGGGCCCAGGACAGCGAGGACGCTCCTGCCCCAGCTGAGCAGATCAGCGGCCCCGCCCCGGAGCCTCCAGGCCCTGCAGACGGAGTTCCTGCCGGAGCTGAATCCAGGTTTCCAGAGCTGCCCCGCCACTGGGGCTGTTCCTCCTGCGGCCTCACGGGGTAAACAACCCCCACCGAGCCCTGCACCAGGCAGGGGCACAGCAGCTCCCCCAACTGCTAACACCTGAAAATCAGCACAACAGGCCCCTCCCCCAGAACACCAGCTAGACGGACAACTTCCAGGAGAAGCCAAGGGACTTAAAGAACACAGAATCAGAAGATACTCCCCGGTGGTTCTTTTTTTTTTTTTTTTTTTTGTTGTTGTTTTTGTTTTGTTTTGCTTTTTGATTTGTTTCCTTCCCCCACCCCCTTTTTTTCTCCTTTCTTTTTCTTTCTCTTTTTCTTCTTTTTTTTTTTTCGTTTTTTTTTTCTTTTTCTTCCTTTTTTTTTTTCTCTTTCTCTTTTCTTTCCTTCTTTCTCTCCTCTCTTTTTCTCCTTTTCCCAATACAATTTGCTTTTGGCCACTCTGCACTGAGCAAAATGACTAGAAGGAAAACCTCACCTCAAAAGAAAGAATCAGAAACAGTCCTCTCTCCCACAGAGTTACAAAATCTGGATTACAATTCAATGTCAGAAAGCCAATTCAGAAGCACTATTATACAGCTACTGGTGGCTCTAGAAAAAAGTATAAAGGACTCAAGAGACTTCATGACTGCAGAATTTAGAGCTAATCAGGCAGAAATTAAAAATCAATTGAATGAGATGCAATCCAAACTAGAAGTCCTAACGACGAGGGTTAACGAGGTGGAAGAATGAGTGAGTGACCTAGAAGACAAGTTTATGGCAAAGAGGGAAACTGAGGAAAAAAGAGACAAACAATTAAAAGACCATGAAGATAGATTAAGGGAAATAAACGACAGCCTGAGGAAGAAAAACCTACGTTTAATTGGGGTTCCCGAGGGCGCCGAAAGGGACAGAGGGCCAGAATATGTATTTGAACAAATTCTAGCTGAAAACTTTCCTAATCTGGGAAGGGAAACAGGCATTCAGATCCAGGAAATAGAGAGATCCCCCCCTAAAATCAATAAAAACCGTTCAACACCTCGACATTTAATTGTGAAGCTTGCAAATTCCAAAGATAAAGAGAAGATCCTTAAAGCAGCAAGAGACAAGAAATCCCTGACTTTTATGGGGAGGAGTATTAGGGTAACAGCAGACCTCTCCACAGAGACCTGGCAGGCCAGAAAGGGCTGGCAGGATATATTCAAGGTCCTAAATGAGAAGAACATGCAACCAAGAATACTTTATCCAGCAAGGCTCTCATTCAAAATGGAAGGAGAGATAAAGAGCTTCCAAGACAGGCAGCAACTGAAAGAATATGTGACCTCCAAACCAGCTCTGCAAGAAATTTTAAGGGGGCCTCTTAAAATTCCCCTTTAAGAAGAAGTTCAGTGGAACAGTCCACAAAAACAAAGACTGAATAGATATCATGATGACACTAAACTCATATCTCTCAATAGTAACTCTGAATGTGAACGGGCTTAATGACCCCATCAAAAGGCGCAGGGTTTCAGACTGGATAAAAAAGCAGGACCCATCTATTTGCTGTCTACAAGAGACTCATTTTAGACAGAAGGACACCTACAGCCTGAAAATAAAAGGTTGGAGAACCATTTACCATTCGAATGGTCCTCAAAAGAAAGCAGGGGTAGCCATCCTTATATCAGATAAACTAAAATTTACCCCAAAGAATGTAGTGAGAGATGAAGAGGGACACTATCTCATACTTAAAGGATCTATTCAACAAGAGGACTTAACAATCCTCAATATATATGCTCCGAATGTGGGAGCTGCCAAATATATAAATCAATTATTAACCAAAGTGAAGAAATACTTAGATAATAATACACTTATACTTGGTGACTTCAATCTAGC
The DNA here is from genome assembly GCF_003254725.2 of Canis lupus dingo. Taxonomy (NCBI): domain Eukaryota; kingdom Metazoa; phylum Chordata; class Mammalia; order Carnivora; family Canidae; genus Canis; species Canis lupus. The sequence continues at coordinate 33,698,473 of NC_064261.1, forward strand.
TCTTTCTATACTCGATAGGTCTTCTAAGCAAAACATCTCCAAAGAAACGAGAGCTTTAAATGATACACTGGACCAGATGGATTTCACAGATATCTACAGAACTTTACATCCAAACTCAACTGAATACACATTCTTCTCAAGCGCACATGGAACTTTCTCCAGAATAGACCACATATTGGGTCACAAATCGGGTCTGAACCGATACCAAAAGATTGGGATTGTCCCCTGCATATTCTCGGACCATAATGCCTTGAAATTAGAACTAAATCACAACAAGAAGTTTGGAAGGACCTCAAACACATGGAGGTTAAAGACCATCCTGCTAAAAGATAAAAGGGTCAACCAGGAAATTAAGGAAGAATTAAAAAGATTCATGGAAACTAATGAGAATGAAGATACAACCGTTCAAAATCTTTGGGATGCAGCAAAAGCAGTCCTAAGGGGGAAATACATCGCAATACAAGCATCCATTCAAAAACTGGAAAGAACTCAAATACAAAAGCTAACCTTACACATAAAGGAGCTAGACAAAAAACAGCAAATAGATCCTACACCCAAGAGAAGAAGGGAGTTAATAAAGATTCGAGCAGAACTCAACGAAATCGAGACCAGAAGAACTGTGGAACAGATCAACAGAACCAGGAGTTGGTTCTTTGAAAGAATTAATAATATAGATAAACCATTAGCCAGCCTTATTAAAAAGAAGAGAGAGAAGACTCAAATTAATAAAATCATGAATGAGAAAGGAGAGATCACTACCAACACCAAGGAAATACAAACGATTTTAAAAACATATTATGAACAGCTATACGCCAATAAATTAGGCAATCTAGAAGAAATGGACGCATTCCTGGAAAGCCACAAACTACCAAAACTGGAACAGGAAGAAATAGAAAACCTGAACAGGCCAATAACCAGGGAGGAAATTGAAGCAGTCATCAAAAACCTCCCAAGACACAAGAGTCCAGGGCCAGATGGCTTCCCAGGAGAATTTTATCAAACGTTTAAAGAAGAAATCATACCTATTCTCCTAAAGCTGTTTGGAAAGATAGAAAGAGATGGAGTACTTCCAAATTCGTTCTATGAAGCCAGCATCACCTTAATTCCAAAGCCAGACAAAGACCCCGCCAAAAAGGAGAATTACAGACCAATATCCCTGATGAACATGGATGCAAAAATTCTCAACAAGATACTGGCCAATAGGATCCAACAGTACATTAAGAAAATTATTCACCATGACCAAGTAGGATTTATCCCTGGGACACAAGGCTGGTTCAACACCCGTAAAACAATCAATGTGATTCATCATATCAGCAAGAGAAAAACCAAGAACCATATGATCCTCTCATTGGATGCAGAGAAAGCATTTGACAAAATACAGCATCCATTCCTGATCAAAACTCTTCAGAGTGTAGGGATAGAGGGAACATTCCTCGACATCTTAAAAGCCATCTATGAAAAGCCCACAGCAAATATCATTCTCAATGGGGAAGCACTGGGAGCCTTTCCCCTAAGATCAGGAACAAGACAGGGATGTCCACTCTCACCACTGCTATTCAACATAGTACTGGAAGTCCTAGCCTCAGCAATCAGACAACAAAAAGACATTAAAGGCATTCAAATTGGCAAAGAAGAAGTCAAACTCTCCCTCTTCGCCGATGACATGATACTCTACATAGAAAACCCAAAAGTCTCCACCCCAAGATTGCTAGAACTCATACAGCAATTCGGTAGCGTGGCAGGATACAAAATCAATGCCCAGAAGTCAGTGGCATTTCTATACACAAACAATGAGACTGAAGAAAGAGAAATTAAGGAGTCAATCCCATTTACAATTGCACCCAAAAGCATAAGATACCTAGGAATAAACCTAACCAAAGAGGTAAAGGGTCTATACCCTCAAAACTATAGAACACTTCTGAAAGAAATTGAGGAAGACACAAAGAGATGGAAAAATATTCCATGCTCATGGATTGGCAGAATTAATATTGTGAAAATGTCAATGTTACCCAGGGCAATATACACGTTTAATGCAATCCCTATCAAAATACCATGGACTTTCTTCAGAGAGTTAGAACAAATTATTTTAAGATTTGTGTGGAATCAGAAAAGACCCCGAATAGCCAGGGGAATTTTAAAAAAGAAAACCATATCTGGGGGCATCACAATGCCAGATTTCAGGTTGTACTACAAAGCTGTGGTCATCAAGACAGTGTGGTACTGGCACAAAAACAGACACATAGATCAGTGGAACAGAATAGAGAATCCAGAAGTGGACCCTGAACTTTATGGGCAACTAATATTCGATAAAGGGGGAAAGACTATCCATTGGAAGAAAGACAGTCTCTTCAATAAATGGTGCTGGGAAAACTGGACATCCACATGCAGAAGAATGAAACTAGACCACTCTCTTTCACCATACACAAAGATAAACTCAAAATGGATGAAAGATCTAAATGTGAGACAAGATTCCATCAAAATCTTAGAGAAGAACACAGGCAACACCCTTTTTGAACTCGGCCATAGTAACTTCTTGCAAGATACATCCACGAAGGCAAAAGAAACAAAAGCAAAAATGAACTATTGGGACTTCATCAAGATAAGAAACTTTTGCACAGCAAAGGATACAGTCAACAAAACTCAAAGACAACCTACAGAATGGGAGAAGATATTTGCAAATGACATATCAGATAAAGGGCTAGTTTCCAAGATCTATAAAGAACTTCTTAAACTCAACACCAAAGAAACAAACAATCCAATCATGAAATGGGCAAAAGACATGAACAGAAATCTCACAGAGGAAGACATAGACATGGCCAACATGCATATGAGAAAATGCTCTGCATCACTTGCCATCAGGGAAATACAAATGAAAACTACAATGAGATACCACCTCACACCAGTGAGAATGGGGAAAATTAACAAGGCAGGAAACAACAAATGTTGGAGAGGATGCGGAGAAAAGGGAACCCTCTTACACTGTTGGTGGGAATGTGAACTGGTGCAGCCACTCTGGAAAACTGTGTGGAGGTTCCTCAAAGAGTTAAAAATAGACCTGCCCTACGACCCAGCAATTGCACTGTTGGGGATTTACCCCAAAGATACAAATGCAATGAAACGCCGGGACACCTGCACCCTGATGTTTCTAGCAGCAATGGCCACGATAGCCAAACTGTGGAAGGAGCCTCGGTGTCCAACGAAAGATGAGTGGATAAAGAAGATGTGGTTTATGTATACAATGGAATATTACTCAGCTATTAGAAATGACAAATACCCACCATTTGCTTCAACGTGGATGGAACTGGAGGGTATTATGCTGAGTGAAGTAAGTCAGTCGGAGAAGGACAAACATTATATGTTCTCATTCATTTGGGGAATATAAATAATAGTGAAAGGAAAAATAAGGGAAGGGAGAAGAAATGTGTGGGAAATATCAGAAAGGGAGACAGAACGTAAAGACTGCTAACTCTGGGAAACGAACTAGGGGTGGTAGAAGGGGAGGAGGGCGGGGGGTGGGAGTGAATGGGTGACGGGCACTGGGTGTTATTCTGTATGTTAGTAAATTGAACACCAATAAAAAAATAAATTTAAAAACTAAAAAAAAGGGATCCCTGGGTGGCGCAGTGGTTTAGCGCCTGCCTTTGGCCCAGGGCGCGATCCTGGAGACCCGGGATCGAATCCCACATCGGGCTCCCGGTGCATGGAGCCTGCTTCTCCCTCTGCCTATGTCTCTGCCTCTCTCTCTCTCTCTCTCTCTCTGTGTGACTATCATAAATAAATAAAAATTAAAAAAAATATTAAAAAAAAAATAAATAAAAACTAAAAAAAAAAAAAAAAACAAAGATTCTGAGATGATAAAAAAAAAAAAAAAAGTTTTTCAGACAAGGCTTCTTTTGTTGCTATGCCCAATGGCAGTGATTCTGATTCCTTGGACTTCCTGGTGTTTTATGGCATAAATCTCTGCTCTCCCTTCTGTCTTTTACCCTTCAGTATTAATTCTGCTTGATGAGTGACAATGGTTTTAGATTGCTATTAATGCTAAAATTTAGAAGACACAATGACCTTCACCCAAGACCAAATTTACTTTGTTTAATAAAGTGTATAGGATAAGGAGAAGACAATATGTAGCAAGAGCTAGCAGATGTCTTATGATTCCCAGGAGCAGATTGCAAATGTCCCAGTCATTCCCCATTGGATCCAAGTAGTCATGTGAGAGGAGGCTGAAGAAAGCTGTACTCAGTGGTGTCTTTCTCTATACCTCATTAGTCAGGCAGCACTCTCAGGGGTACTTGACTGCATCTCATCAATTGCATATTACTCCTCAATTACAGCTTATTTATCAATTTCAGTTTACTCATCAATAATAGGTTACTTAATAAATAATCTCGACAGGAACAGGAGTTTAGTCTGGTACAAAGCAAACTCAACAGGACCTTCATTTATCTTGGAGACAGAATATTCTTGTACTTTCCTTACTTGGTCTTTTGAAGAGGATTTATCTCAGGGTCAAATCCTCAGGCATCACTATGGCTAGAGGAAATAGCACAGAGAAGCTGTTAATCCTGACACAGAACTTCACTGAGTGAAAAAGCAAAGGCATACTTTTGATGCTATTTATGCATCCAATTTTCATCTTCTAAAACTTTTCTGACATTTTTCATTCACCATCATCTTCCCTTCCTCAGTCCTCATGTCCCTGCTGATTTGATTCCTCTGTTGTCTTTCCATGGGAATTAATGGAGGGAGCAGAGACACATGTACATATTTACCCTGCCATATTTAAATACAAAGACTACATCAATGCTCTCGATACACACATATTTTAAATGTATAGAAAAAGACTGTAAGAAAATGTTTTGCAGACATGTAAGCCAATTTTTGAGGATTTTTTTTAAATTTTATATTGTTTCACCAGTTACCCAATGGTGATTTTAAAGTGAATTTATGGAAAAGATATTCGGTTGGTGTAAAAACCATTTCCCTAAATTAGAATCAGATGGGAGATAAGTTTTGCATGTGCATCAAATGCAGAAAGTACAAATGTGCTACAAAGTCTACTGATCCCTTATAAAGTATGAGACCCTAAATTAAAAAAATTAGTAGCAGTTAGTATGAAAACACATACTTTTGAGCAAGTTATATATAATATGATACAAGTTGTACTGGATTTGTAAACAGCACTGGAAGCATATCACTTATGTATCACCTGTTTAATGCTTGCCTGTGGAACACCTCAGGTTGTTAAAATCTGAACCATAAGAACTTAAACACTTTATCCAGGAAAGAAGTGTATGTATGTCCATATTCTCAGCATAACACTTTAAGAGAATAAAGAGCTTGAAAAAGATTTGAGCAACATTCCAAATAATGAGGAGAAAGCACATCAGAATCACCTATAAGGATCCTGAAATGGATGTCAGTAAAAGGAGATTATATTTGCAAGTTTAAGGTCCTAAGAAAGGGATCACAGCAGCAATTTTTGTGAGAGACACTTTGCTATAGTATTTGTCCCAATCTCCTTTCCATGTGCTTTTCTTTTTTTTTTTTTTTTTAGCTTTTGCTAAATGCTCAGTGTTCAAATGAATCCCCATAATTTATGTTAAAGAAAATTATAAAGACAGAAGTAAGGTAAGCTTTTAAACACATACACACACACACACAAATATGTTTTCTGTACTTAAGTGCTATTTTAGAAATTGTTAGGAAAAAAAAAAGAAATTGTTAGGAGTTGGGGAGGGTTAACTTTTAATGCACTGTGAGTTTCTCCACCTAAAATAATGGCAAATAGGCTTTTAGTTAGTATTTTCATCCAGAACAAATTGTTCACATTAAGTGGGAAATGCCTTTGCTGTATTTCAGTAAAATAAAATTGAATTAATTCCCAAAGAGTATACGTATTCAAAGCAAATAAATAAAAATGGTAAAAGACAAGAAAATTTCAATATATTTGAGATAACTCCTTTATGTTTAACAAATACTTTCTCTATGAAATAAGTAAAAAGCATGGAGCAAAGTAATACAATTTGTCTTATATGAAGTCTGCTCTATATTTTAGATTATTCTAGTTAATTACTGTTTAACCTTTAATTTTCTTGCTTGATCTATATATATTTATTGTGAAAATATATTAAAAATTCTCTACTATAATTATGGGAGTTTTAAATTATCCGAAAGATTGTTGTTGTATATAATTCAAGACTGTATATATTATATCAATATGAGATTTTCATGTCCTCTTGATAAATAGTTCTTTTTGTTGTTTTAATAGCAATTATCTTCTTAGTAGTGTTTTTTGCCTTAATTTACAGTCTCTGATGTAAAGACTTTCTGATATTACTATCGCAAATTTTTGTTTTTATAATTGGTATTCAACTAATACATATAATTTTCCATCTTCTTATTGATGTATGTTTTTATGTTAAGGGAGGAGTTATGTTTAGAGGAGTATATGTTAAAACATAATGTTATTTTCATTTAACTCAATAATCTTTATCATTTAATGTATTACTTTTCTTTTAAAAGATTTTATTTATTCATCTGAGAGAGAGAGAGAGAGAGAGAGAACAGAAGCTGATTAGGGGAAAGGGTAGAGGGAGAAAAAGATGCCCCACTGAGCCGGAAACCCAGACATGGGGCAGGATTCCAAGATGCTGGGATCATGATCAGAGCCCAAGGCAGATACTGAACCAACTGAGCCACCCAGGCACCCCAATGTATTTATTAATACAGAAATAAATGTTCTGCTCGCTTATTTTGTATTCTCTGTTTTACTCTTTTAATACTTCCTCGACCTTCTTTTTCACTGAAACATTTTTTCTCTCTCCTTCTCTTTCCTTCTGATTTCTATGCTATTAGTTGTATTTCTTTAGTTTCTCTGATTATACTTGTTTTTAAGGTGCATATATAATAATTTTGTTCATTTAAGTCCATTGCTGTATCTATTTTCCTTCTGACAATGATGAAGATCTTAGCAGTTTATCCATAGAATGGCTTCACTGTCTGTGCTGCATCTTAGCATTTCATAAGTTTTGTTTTATCCTTTTTGACAATTTTACATAATTGTTTATGGCTTTTAAAAATTAATCATGTTTTGTCAGTTTCTGTGCTTATGTCCCCAGCATTCCTCCATCTCTTCCATCTGGAATCACTTTGCTTCTTGCTGAAGTCAAATAATTGGTAAAGTATTAGTCTTTTTTTTTTTTTTAAGATTTATTTATTCATTTGGGAGAAAGGAGAGAGATGGTACAGGCATGAAGAAGAAGGGGGGTGGAGAGGGAAAGAATCCCAAATAGACTTCCCGCTGAGTGCAAAGCCCAACACAGGGCTCCATCTCACACACGTGAGATCATGACCTGAGTCACAACCAGGAGTCAGGTGCTCAAATGACTGAGCTATACAGGCACCCCAGTATTAGTCTCTTACATGTAAAATGACTATGCATTTCTATACATTTATACATATTTGTATTCATTCTCACATGACAACATGGTTGGTAATATGGCTCCTTAGCCTTTTTCAGGTATGATTCTAATATCATCAGGCTTTTATACCTGCTGATGAAAATGTATTATTGGCCATATTGTTATTGCTTCAAAAATACTCTTGTTTTTTTTTTTTTCTGAAAGAATTCAGACTTTGTCTTGATTCATCATTTTCAGTAGTTTCATGATGATGGTCTTTTAAAAAAAATGTATGTGCTGCTTATTTCTCAGATTTCACTTTTTTTCATTTCTGGAAATTTCTCAACAATTGGCTGTTCAGATTTTTTCCCTTATATTTCCTCCATTTCCTTCTTTTCAAAATCCTATAAAATAAGTGCTGGAATCTTTCCATCTATCCTTGTCTCTTAATTTCATATTTTAATCTCTTTGTCTACACTATGTTCTGGAAGAAAGCTCAGCTTCTGTTTTAGTTTTCATCTCAATGTTTGTATTACTCATTTCCAATATTTCTAATGAGTTTCATATCCATAGGATCTTGTTTTATTTCTGCCTGTTTTTCAAAAATCTTTTACTATTATTCTTATGGAAGTCTTCACTTAATTCCTTGAACATTCTTTACATAATTATTTTTAAGATTAAGATTATGATTCTATTCTAGTAAAATTGCATGTGCAGTGGATTTCTTGTCTGTTGATTGTGCTGTTTTGTTGGCTGTCCTTTCTTTGAGGAATCGGAGAAAAAAAATATGACAGTTATTGAAGATGGCAAGGCAGCTTTTACTTAAGATGGTTGCAACAGGTATAGAGACCCCTGCAGTGGAATTTTACTCTGGGGCAGAGAGATTGTGCTCAACTCCAAATATATCATGGGCAAGTGGAAATTTAGAGCTAAGGTGCAAATCAGTGGGTGGAAAATTATTAAGAGGAAACATCAGGGGTGAGGGGGATTTTGACTAAACCAATCTAATAGGATTCTCTGCCAAGGACAGGTCAAGGTAATTAGACATCACCTGGGGAGGTGGAGGAGATGGAATATGAGGCACCCAATCAGATATGGGATGGGGGGATTGGCAATTGGATATTGACAGTAGGGTATTCTGGTTAAACTAACTTAGGGTTTTTGCTAAAACTGGGTTTTGTAAGCACAGACAGGTGTAAGAGAAGGTTTAGGAACACAACAGTTTGAATCTTTGTCAATGGATTTGAGCATTTGGATTTGAAGGTTTTATTTGAATGAATCTCTTTCTCTGTGTATCTGTCTCTGTTTATTTTCCCCTTTCCCTCTCTTTCTTTTTTCCTTTCTTTCCCTCCCTTCCTTATCCCCCCATCACCCCTCTCTTTCTTTCTCCCCCTCCCTCCCTCCTTCCCTCCCTCCCTCCCTCCCTCTCTTCCTTACCTTTGTTCTTTTCTCTGTCCAGGGTTATTGCAACAACCTGAAGCATGTTCTTATAAAAGTGTTTTAGAGCTATTGCCATGTGAGAATTTGGGGCTTGCACACTTATATCTATCTATCTATCTATCTATCTATCTATCTATCATCTATCTATCTATCATCTATCTGTAATCTATCTAGATCTATCTAGAAATTATATGACTCAATAGTGATAATTTAATATCACTTGTGATACTGCCTGGATTAAAATCCTGTCTTTATCACTTATTAAGCCATGCACATTAAGCAGGTTTTATCCTGTCTTTCCCTTAGGAATTTTCTTTTCAAAAGAAGAATCATAATGGTAAGATTACTCTGGGATAATAGCTTCAAAGTATTTGGTACATTGCCTAAAAGAAAATTAGCACTAAATCAGATATAAATATTATTTCTGTCCTGTTGTTATTTTTAACTGGGCTATGATGAAAAAATTGGTTTTGATAGTTTGTTTCTAAAATACTTACCAAATTAACTTATGCATGATTTGCATAAACAAACCAAAAATGCTTAAATATTAACTTTAAAATACTGAAATTGAGCAAATAGCTTTTTAAAAATTATTTCTTTGCTTGTATCATTTGACTCTTTTCACCCATGTTGTGTACCCTGTGCCCCTAGCCTCTGGCAGTTACCTAGCCTCTGGCAGTTTTAACTATGAGCTTATTGTTTTGTTTTGTTTAGATTCTACATATAAGTGAGATCACAGTATTTCTTTTTCTATGACTTTTTCACACCATTGTTCATCTGTGATGTTGCAAATAGCAAGATTTTATTCCTTTTTATGGACGTATAATTCTCCATTAGATGTGTATCAGATTTTTTTAATTCATTCATCCATCAATGGGCATTTAAGTGGTTTCCATATCCTGGATACTATGAATAATACCATGATGAACATGGGAGAACAACTATCTTTTTGCATTAGTGTTTTGTTTTCTTCAGATAAATACCTAGAAGTGGAATTATTGGATCATGCACCAACATGATAGTTCTATTTTCTATTTTTAATATTTTGAGGAACCTCCATAGTGTTTTCCATAGTGGCTGCACCAATTTACATTCCTACCAACCTTGCACATGCGTTTCCTTTTTTCTCCACATCCCCAGTAGCATTTGTCTTTTTGACAGTAGCCATTCTAACAGGTAAGAGGTGACATCTCATCGTGGTTTGATTTGCATTTCCCTGATGATTAGTGATGTTGAGCATTTTTTCATGTGTCTATTGGCCATCTGGATGTCTTCTTTGGAAAAGTGTCTGTTCATATCCTCTGTCCATTTTTAAAGTGAATTTCTTGCTTTTTTACTATTGAGTTGTCTTTATATATTTTGGTTATCAACCTCTTATCAGATATATGATTTGCAAATATTTTCTCTTATTCAGTAGTTTGCCTTTTCATATTATTGATGGTTTCCTTTGCTGTGAAGAAGCTTTTTAATTAGATGTAGTTCCACTTGTATATTTTTGTTTTTATTAGTTTTGCTTTCGGTGTCAAATCCAAAAGTCCATTGCCAAGACCAATATCAAGAAGTGGATCACCCATATTTTCTTTTAGGAATGTTCTGGTTTCAGGTCTTGCAATTAAGCAACTAGTTATTTGCAACATATTAAGATCATTTCTCAATCAAGAGTTTGAACTTATCCTCATTCTCTGTAAGCTGGCAAATAGAACCTATTAAACCATTAAACCATAGAATTTATTTTCTGGACCTTGATTTTAGAAATCAGAGACCTAGGCTTTTGGCTTATGGCTATCTAATTCCTTCTGCGATTGGGGTTTCCCTTGTCTTAATGAGACTTTATGAGCATCTCAAGGTGTATAGTGTCAGAATAGGAGAAGGACCTGATTGTTAATCCACGCTTTTGGCTAGACTCATCTCTGCAGTTGATATGCCCCTCTCCCTCATCTTCATATCCTACAGCGATTTCTGCATTCTAATGCAGAGAATCTCAAAAGATTCAGTTCTTCTATAGTGTTAGCCACTGGGAATATTCTTGGCTTCTGTCAAAGTTGTAGTACTTTCAGTGAGTGTCCCAGCATTAAGACCCTCCTCTGAAGTCCAATCATTCCAATCCCCCAAATATGAATGGAAACCAGAAGCAGTTCCCACAACTTAACAGCATTTGTCTTCCCAGTCTTAGGACATCCTTTCAGGATCAACAAGAGTTTAATTCTTAACCCAGTGATTTTCAAAGATGTTTACATTTTAAAATCTATTTCAAAAATGCATTTTATTTTTTAAAGATTTTACTTATTTATTCATGAGAGACAGACAGAGAGAGAGAGAGAGGCAGAGACAGAGGCAGAAGGAGAAGCAGGCTCCATGAAGAGAGCCTGATGCGGGACTTGATCCCGAGATGGCAGGATCACACCCTGAGCCAAAGACAGACACTCAACCCCTGAGCCACCCAGGCGTCCCTCAAAATGTATTTAAAATTGATTTTAAAACGTACTGATGCTCAGGTTTCACACCAGACCAATTAAAGAGGTGTCGGTTTGGGGAGTTTTTGTTTGCTTGTTTTCTTATTATTTTTTTAAATAATAGATTTATTTTTTATTGGTGTTCAATTTGCCAACATACAGAATAACACCCAGTGCTCATCCTGTCAAGTGCCCCCCTCAGTGCCCGTCACCCATTCACCTCCACACCCCGCCTTCCTCCCCTTCCACCACCCCTAGTTCGTTTCCCAGAGTTAGTCTTCATGTTCTGTCTCCCTTTCTGATATTTCCTACCCATTTCTTCTCCCTTCCCTTCTATTCCCTTTCGCTATTATTTATATTCTCCAAATGAATGAGACCATAAAATGTTTGTCCTTCTCTGATTGACTTATTTCACTCAGCATAATACCCTCCAGTTGCTTGTTTTTAAAGTAAACTCTGCAAGCCCCCACATGACTCTGATGTGCAGTCAGGATCAGGAAACCTGTTCTAAATAAAAATCTCCTTCAGTGGTAATCAAATATTAGCAGCCATCAGAATTACCTGTAGGGCTTGTTAATACTATGAAAGGTGAAATAAAATGAAGTCACTTCTGTCACGACGTTTTAAATGGAACCAGGAGACCATTAAGGAGGTGGCCTTCCATAGGTCCTCACTGGGTGGAACCATGAACTTCTGAACTGGACCAAACCACAAGTACTCCAAAGGTTCTACTACAACTTGCTGAGTAATGGATTTTTGTTTAATGATAGCCTTAGCAACCAATTATGTTTAGCCAAGATAGCTTTCTTCCACCAACACCAATCAAAATTCTTTGTAAATAACAGATATAAGCATACTCTTTCAGTCTTTAAAGAAATCCCTGGCTTTTGCTCCATAGTGGGACAGAATTTGGATTGCTACCCAGATCTGTACAGATAATTGAGCCCCACCTGAGTGCAAGCCAAACAAACAAACAAAAAAACAACAAAAAACATTAAAATGGCCAGCTGACAATGCTATCCTTTGGATATATAAATATAATCCTCTCACCCACCCCTATTCAAATAATTCAGTAGATTCCTGTTGTCCTGAAAACCAATATCTTTATCATCCAACCACATTCAAAAAATTCAGTGGATTCCTTTTGTTCTAAAGACCAATGTTTCTATCAACAGTGCTTATGAGACCCTTGTGTTTTCGCCTTGTGTGCATTCCTCTGTCTTCACTTCTCATTTCCAAACACTATGAACTTACTGTCCTTTAAATAAGATCTACTACAAAAGAGCCTGAGCTCCCCAGATTGGCAACCTCAACATATTATACGCCCTTACAAACCCATTATTTTTCTTAAATTACTCTCACAACCGTTTACATCTTTATCCATGCAATAGTATTTATCCTTTTCTATGGGTATATTAGATAGAGTCTCCATGGAAATTCCCACCTCTGCCACAGTGCCTGGCAAATAACACATGTTCATACTACAACTAAGATACAATGGTCAAAGAGAAATCAAAGCAGTTTAAATTGGTTACCTTTTGATCACATTTAGAACTCACTCACCTAACAATTTCGATGGTTCTAGGCTCCAGCATCTACCTGATAATTCCTGGATATATAGAGTTCACATGTATTTTTAGTTCTATGTGGCTTAGTGTCTTTAAACATAAAATAAGAATAATGCACATTTTGGAAAATTGTTTTGTAAATGACATTTGGGAACTGCTGTACAGAAGAGTCCTTAACTTACATTTTTTGATTCAAAGGAATAAAGAGTGCATGTTTGAATGTTACAGGATGAAAAGAAAATTATTACAAATTTCAAAGAACTTCCTTGTAATTAGATTTGACCAAAAAAATGCAATATCTCAAGAATAAGGTGACCTCATCAGTGGAGGTATTTGAATATAAACTAGTAGACCACTAACAGGAGAGATGTAGCTGTCAACTGAGGAAATTAAGTTAATAATGCCTTAAGATACTTTTAAGATGATAAATTTTTGTAACCCTGTGAGTTAAATTAATTAAATAAAAATAACCCTCATCATTTGTTTACAGTCACAGCACCCAGTTGATTGGCTTTCTTTTGTTATTTCAACTGATTATTTTGTGCCCATTAAAACCCTGCAGCTTTTCTTCAATACTCTTAACACCTGCATGCTCACTCCTATTGAAAAGGTTGAAAAGAAAGAGGTTTGAGAATTTACACCCTATATTTAAATATTGGTGTCAGGGAATTATTGGCCTTAACCTTAACTCTATTGTTTCATGATCAAACATTATCTTCTAAGTATTGTTTCTCAGCTGCCCAGAAGGAGATCCTTCTTTTCAAAGAAGATAATGTTGTAGTCAAGCTATTATTATGTGAAACAAAGAAACTGACTAAAACTATTGAGTCCTTCTTTGTAATCTGAATAGAGGCCAAGAATTATAGAGCCCAGGGAAAGGAGTTTTCAAAATAAGAATCATGATCTTAAGTGCTATTTCTCCATTACTTATTTTGGAGACTTAATTCATTTGTGTTACAATCTTAGAGGTCATTCATATTTCAGGCAAGACCTGATGCATGGCAGAGAGCAGAAAAAGGAAGCAAGTGTCTCATGATCCTTATGAGGGTGTTAATTCCATTTTTGAGAGTTTTACCCTCAGACCCTCATCTAATCCTGATCCATCTCTTAAAGGTTGCATCTTCTAATACCATCCCATGGAGGGTGTGGAGGGTCGCACCTTCTAATACCATCCCATGGAGAGGTATAGTTTCAATGTATGAATTTTGAAGGGACATAAATATTCAACCCATAATCATTGTTAGGTTGCAAATGCCTGAGTTTGGCATGGGTAGGAACTAAGTCTAATTTCCTAGGGGTTCTTGGTATCCCATAGCTATCTATCTGTCACAGATGGGGGAAAGAGGAGTGTTGCAGTAAAGATGCTTATTAGTTTATATGACAGAAATGATACAAAGGAAAAGTGAACTAGAATGATTTGATCAGGGCTCTGGCCTATTTCTCAGCCATCGTCTTAGTTTTAATCTATTTTCTGTTCCACTAATGTTAATCAAAGGGCTTCCCATCCGTTCACACATCAACTGGAAGGGGTCAGGTCTTCTTCCTATATCCCGAAAGAAAATGCCATATTTCACTCTTTTTGATGAACCTGATCTAATCACCACAGCAAGGGAATAATATTTGTCTTCTCAATTATTCAAGTTTGTCATTTCTGTCTAGCAAAATTTTGTAGTTTTATTCCCAGGTCTTAAACAGTGTTGGTAATCTTTATGGTATTTCTTGAATACTTTATGATTTGTTTTAACTAATATATTTGCTTTTAAAAATATTTTATGGAAGTATAACATACATAGATACAAGTGATTTTGTCATCACAAGACTGATAAGAATCAACAAACACTAAGGAAGTGTGCATACACATGTAAACCAAGTATCCAGACAAAGAAGCAGAACACTCTCAGAAGACAGAAGTGTCGGATGGTCCCTCTAGTGACTGCCCTCCAACATGTTACTGCTATTCTGACTTCTACCAATTTTGCTTGCCTGTTTTTGAGTTTTATTTTGAATGGAAACAGACAATACGATTGCTTTTATTTTCAAGCTTCTTTTACATACTGCATTTGATATCTATTCGTCATTGATCCAGGGTTTTTTTTTTTTTTTTTTTTTTTAATTCTAGAAGTAAATGAATTTTATTTTTATTTGATGGGTTTCTTCCTTTGAATCTTTTAAAATGTATTTTAGGTTTTAGCAATCTGAGTATTTGTTTTTAGCATTTTCTAATGTTAATGAATCAATTGATGTTAATTCATAATGCTAATTCTTTTTAAAAATTTTTTTGATTTGTAGTTGTCTCTCATTTATACTAGTTTACATGTATTTGTCCTATAATGTCTTGAGAAGTATGAATACTCTCAAAATTTTGTTATTGCCTGGCTAAAAGTCTATTTTTTCCTAATTAATAATGTTGAAAACAGGAAGATACAATGTTAAGACTTCTTTTCAAATAATATAAGCAAATGATAATAATGTATTAATTCTCAATGGTAATATGTGCTGGTTCACACTGAAGTTTTATGCTCAGCTTTTTACTTAAAATCAGATATTCAGAAATTCTTATTCACATTATCAAGAAGCCCATTTAATTACGTATTTTAAGTAGAATTATTCAGATCCATTAACAAATCAGTCAAATCTACTAATAGAAACTCCAAACCAAAGACCGTCATGGTAAGCACATCCAAACTTTTTAAAGGATTAAAATTCTTCATTTTACTTTATTCCCTATTTCGCCATTAGTGTTGAAACCAAAAAAAGGGCCAAGGGCCTCTGAGTGAGTGAAGGTCACTCACCAGTCACTTTGCATTCTACTGCTTGTGGGCCAGAAACAAATTTATATTGTATTAAGCCACTAAAATTTGGGCCCCCCACACCTACCCCGGAGATAGACTGCTCAGACTTATTATAACAGTTATTTGAAATTAAGTATATCATTCAGAAGTTTCAGGGCTCAACAACCACCCTCTTACACTATGGTCCTTTGATTTGGGATTTTTAATCATGTTTTAATCTTGTGTTGACTGGAAAAGTTTATTGAAGAACATTATTATTAATAAGTGAGAAATATGTTTAATTTTTTTTATCTGTCACATACTTTTATTTGAATGAAATTCGATTGAGAATCTACCTGTTGGTAATAATTGCTATACATCTAAACTATCAAATTATCTTCAGTATAAGTGCTTCTGCCTTTTTGGAAAATAATCCTTTAGGTTTTACCCAGAATAAAATGTTTTTAGCAATAGAAGACAAAGTAAGCAAAGAAGCTGTAGGTTAGTGTGGGGAGACAACTGGCACAGTGACTAACCAGATCAACTTTGAATGAACTCATACCCCTTCTTCTCATTCCATCTCTGCATTAGGCCTGCCCAACCCTTCAGGAATTCTGTAGGAATATGGTCCTCATCAGATTACTGCTTTATTTCCACATCATTCACAAGGCTTCTGCTCCCTTTTGCTCTGCTATAAATTCATTGAAATATCTTGTAGACTCAGGATCCATCTCCCATAGATAGTTTCATTTAAAAATTGTATTTTAATCCTTTAATACAATTAGTGGGATTCTACTGGTGGAGGGCGGAGAAAAAAAAATTCTGTGTCCTGAACTGGGAGTCCTCTTGCTATTCTTAGCCTGCAGAATTGGTCTGCTCCTCTGCCACATGCCCACCACATGCACAGTGCAAGCATTTAAATATGTTTTGGTAGAAGCAGACTGACTTTGACTTTTCTTCTCCCTCCCCCTCTCTCATTTTCTTTAAAAATTTGTCTTATTGAATAAGTCCTTTTAATAAGTGAATTTAGAAGTCTTATGAAATTAAGTTAGGTCATAACAATGACTTTAAAATATTTTTATATTTCTTTGTTTTTTGGCTATTTAAAAATTTTCTAGTTATTTCTTTTAAAGATTTTATTTTTATTTATTTAGAGAGAGAAGAAAGAGGAGAGAGCACATGTGAGTAGAAGGAGCAGAAAGGGACAAGCAGACTATGTGACGTGTGGAGCCAATGTGGGCTTTACCTCACAACCCTGAGATCATAACCTGAGCCAAAATCAAGAGTTGGATGCTTAACTGACTGAGCCACCCACACTCCCCTATAGTTTCTTCTTTCATTAACTAAATGTCCTTCTGAATTATTATTCTCTTATTTAACACAAAAATGGTATTTAAGAATTGCATTTTGGTTTATTTCTGTCTATAAACTTTTGTTTATTTTTCTGTAATAACTATAGTTTGATTGAGTCCTAACTCAAAATATATCATGTTTCCTTCAAATATCTGCAGCTAATATTCCTTTGTAATGTACTATGGACAGAGTTAAAATAATTTTCATTTTTCTCTTCTATAGGATGATGAGTCACTATATATAAGTATCTCACATTTCTACTTTAATATCACTAGATAGCCATGCCTTTTATTAGTTTGAGTCAGTGAACATTTATTATTTGAAATTTCTTATAAATACTTAGTATCAACTGCTCTGAACTCTAATATCTGTTCCCTAGATGTATTATATTCTTCCTTCATATTTTGAACTATTTGTCATTTCATGGGTTATATGAAAATTTCAGGGGCTCCTGGGTGGCTCAGTCAGTTAAGCATCTGCCTTTGGCTCAGGTCATGGTGCCAGGATCCTGGAATCAATTGAGGACCATGTTGGCTCCCTGCTCAGCAGAGGAGTCTACTTCTCCCTCTACCCCTATCTCTCTCCTCTGTTTGTGCTTGCTCTCTCTATGTATTCTCAAATAAATAAAATCTTTTTAAAATTTTTCTAATTTGTCCTTTAATTAGTTCTTTGAGTATTCTATATAATTTAGCTTTCCCAATGTCTTTTCAAAAATTGGTTTTGTTATTTTGTGTCTTGGAATTTCTTCCTCTCCTATAATTCCTTCCTCCTCATATCTATTTGAACTAATTTCATGGAAGCTATATCCTCTTGATCCTATTTCAAGGCACAAATATGATATTTTCTAATGTTTTCTTCTAAATCCTCCTGCAAATAGCTTTTTAAGCAGATAATTCAAATAATTCTTCACATTATCTTTCTTATGTGGAGAAATTCTTTCCCTGGGTGGAGAAATTGTCCATAGTCTTTTCATATTCATTGAAGGAAATATCTGTTTAGAATTCATTTGTAATGCTGTAGAAGTGGACTGAGCATTAGTAAAATACTATTTTGCTTTCTTTCTGAAGTGCTTCACAGTGGGTAACAGATCTAGGTTCTGAATATCTATTGTTTGTTTTTCCAGAGAGGAATAAGGAAAACTGGAACCTGTAAAAAAGAATTTACATTTTTTGTGATTATTTTTCTATCAATCTGATGTTATTGTAATGGCCATTAGCAGAATGCTTCCAGATTTTGCTATGTGGTTGATTTTTATATAGATTTTGATGCCAATTCAATCAAATATGTGTATGTTATATATTTATATATATTATATCCATATATGAATATAGATATCTATATTAACAGATATTTATATAGGCCAACTCAAGTTTAAAAAGATGTACATATTTTAGTTGTATATATTGATGCATATTTAGTAAATGTTCTAGAATAAATGGAGAGAAACATTTAAATCTCTATAAACATCTAAAAAAAATGGTAATTAAGGAATCCCTTCCCCTTAAAAGACAATACAGTACATTTATTCTTAACGGATAATGTTTAGGTTTTAAGCAAATAAAATACCAGTTAATGTGAAAACTTAAAAAAAATGTTTTAATTAAAGACATTAGTTTGTTACAGAAAGATCATAAATAATTATTAGCACATCTCTAAGCAAAGTGTTGGGAGACATTTGCCCAGAAATAACACTCTGAGGAAGAAACAGTAATTTTGGTTAAATAGGTTGAATAAATGAGAAATTAGACTCATTTGTGATGTGGGGTTCCACATATTTTTGATGTTAAAAAAAAGTATCCAAATTTGAAATGAGTTGGAATGATTGGATCAAAGTTAATTTATGTTGTAGGATAGTATGTGAATTATTACCTTTAGAATAATAGTAAATAAGGACTATTAATTTTAGAAATTTAAAAATAAATACATTCAAATTTTTTTTAAATATGCAATGAGTGTGCTGACCACATGAGAACTGTTTGCTACTTCTTTCCCTTAAACATTTAATTTATTTATTTTTTAGAGAGAGTGTGTGTGTTAGTGGGGGTAATGGGTCAGAGGAGCAGAGGGAGAGAGAAAGAGAGAGAGAGAATCTTAAGCAGACTTTTTAAAAAATTTTATTTACTTATTCATGATAGACAAACACAGAGAGAGAGAGAGGCAGAGGCAGAGACACAGGCAGAGGAAGAAGCAGGCTCCATGCAGGGAGCCCGACATGGGACTCGATCCCAGGTCTCCAGGATCACACTCTGGGCTGAAGGCAGTGCTAAACCGCTGAGCCACCCGGGCTGCCCTTAAGCAGACTTTGAGCTGAGCATGGAGCCCATCTCGGGGCTTGATCCCAAAACCTGAGATCAGGACCTGAGCTGAAGTCAAGAGTTAGCTGCTTCACCAACTAAGCCACACAGGTGCCTCTTTGCTAAGCTCTTTGATGGCAGGCTAATTCAATTTGTCTGTGTAATAAAAGGCCCAATGAGAATCTAATATGTACATATTAATTGTTGAGTTATTACACTTACTGAGATTGACGAGGAAAATTATAGCAAAAATATCACGTGATTTTCTGCCAGATAGTATTTTGAGTTCAAATTTTGGTGGTCATCACTACCTGCTAGCCCTGCAGCCGTGGCCAAGAATTCATAGAACTGGTGAGAACAAGCTCCTCATCTGTAAAATGTGGAAGCAGATCCTACTTCATTTGATTTTCTGAGATTAGAGAAAATGTATATACATATGGGGGTACAGATCTTAAAATTTGAAGGAAGTCAATCATTTTCAAAATTAGCCACAAATTTTGACTAATTTGTTTAGCAACCTGTCTTTTTGAAAGCAGAAAGGAAAATAAGACTCATTTTCTTTCTGAAATAACACCAATTACAAATTGGAATTTAATTTTATTGAAGTTGGGTTTAAATACATCAAAACTGCAGAAAAGTAGTACCATGCAAAATATATTGAAATAATAATAATAAAAGAAGGCAAATTGGCAGTATCTCCAAGTGATTTGTCCTGACTCTAAAAGTTTCACGTTAGCCTAGGCTATCACTTCGGAATATAGGACCCAGTTTAATATCTGTCACTCTGTCAGTGTTCCAGAATGAATTTACACTCTGAAAATAGGTATCTCGTTTCTATTCTTTTGAAGTTAGAAATTATATTTTCAAAACCTGTGAACATAAGGTTCTCTCCCAGCATATGCATTACACAACATCTAACTAGTATGTGATATTTCAGTGACAACATACTGGGAAATATTTGCAAGCAATCATCCTGCAGTGTTCAGAATAATGTGATTTTTCAACTTCAGACGGTTTGTATTATTCATTGATCACATACCCATTAAAAAAATGTTGGAAAGATGATAACTATGTGGTAATAAAACATAAATAAATAAATAAATAAATAAATAAATAAATAAATAAATAAATAAATAAAGTTTGGTTGCTTGGTAGGAGGGTAGGAGGGATGTGTCTTTTTAAAGGACTTCATTTTTCCCTAGTATTTTTTTAAATGGGAGAAAATAAATAAAATATTAAATCTTGGTGCCAATCAATTCTTCAATGTCTACACACACACACACACACACACACACACACCATTCATGAAATAAAATAGCCAGAATCTGATACGCAAATAGAAAAAATGCAATTCAATCTTTCCTATCTCTTCACACATGAATTTAGTTTTGACAGAAAATGAAGTTAGAAGGAAAGATGGAAAGATAGCTCTTGAGAAAGAGATGAAAAGAAAGAGAACAAGAAAAGGTCACTTTAGGTATCTTGCATAACTCTGAAACATGTATTAAGGATCTAGAGAGAATGTTGTACAGAGTTGGACCATAATAAGTAATAATAATAAGGAATAGATTCCTTATAAAAAGGAATCTTCCATGGAATGTGTGTTGAGCCATATGGTTTTGGGTCTTGTCTAGCATTATATTAAACCCAGGGATATTGGGACTTTGATTACTTCTATAGTACTCTCTTCCTTAGAACCAATACAAAGACTCAGCATATGAGCCCCAACCCTTAGCCTCCCAGCACCTACCTTGCCATTTGGGATTCCTGAAAACCTAAGAAAGCTGCTGAATAAGGGGGCCTGCGTGGCTCCATGCATTAAGCTTCTGCCTTTGGTTCTGGTCATGATCCCAGGAACCTGGGAGGGAGCCCCACACTGGGCTCTCTGCTCAGTGGGGGGGGGGGTCTACTCCCTCTCCCTCTGCACTCTGGAATACATAACTAAATTCTAAAAAAAAAAAAAAAAAAAAAAAAAAAGAGAGAAGAAGAAGAAAAGAGAAAAGGAAAATAAAAAGGAAAAAAAAAATAGAATAAATCTGTCCTTAATCTAGAATGAGTTCACATTCATTTCTTAAGGATTTTTGGAAAAATTTTAGGACAAAGAGGACTTGGTTATTTGAATTGCATTTTATACTTATAATACTTTAAAAAAGAAACTATATGGATTTCACTGGGGGTGGGGGAGGAGAGCTAGCCAGAGTTCTTCCTTTCAAACCATGACTGCTATCTTTGTATCTCCTCTTTTGTTATATTTTCCTCATTCCTGTGCTCTACCTTGATCTCCCCTTATACGCTTTACCAACTTTCCAAAAGAATACAAATATTTTTTTCCTTCCTCGAGATCTTACTAAGAATTATTCAACAGGAGGGCAGGAATGAACTTGGAGACTGTCATATGGAACAGAATTGCAGAGTCTAGACAGGTCTGGATGGAATGTTGTATATGAAAGGTCCAGCAGAAATGAGGTTAGGTAGGGGAAATCTCCTTAGACAGTCATGTGGGTTCTGAGAATCAGGTAAGGCAGTTTCTGGAGCTGTGAGAGAGAACAAGAATGGCATTGTGCCCAGGAAACCGTGAGGATACATTCTAATTCCTGGGCAGAGCAAGGAGTCTCCAAATGCTCCCCGGTGTCCCTCAGGGGATCCCTCTGGCTACAGAGAGAGGCTCAGGATGATTTTTACAGTTAGATGGAGGGACAAGGCCTGGAGGTTTGACTCACTTCTATGAAAGTTTGAGGAGGCCTATCTAGGCCTTACTGCAAGTTCTTACAAAGTAGGGGCGAGGTTGTGAAATTAGATTTAGCTCAGCAAAAGCTACACAACACTATTTCAAACCACTTCTTTCTGCCTCCTGCTAAGATTTTTTTCAAGGTTTTAGTTTATTAATAGATGTCTCACATACCTTCATTTATCATTTGTATTTTTTGTAATTTGTGTGTTCAGTCTCTATCCTTATATTTGTCCTTCACCTGCTCCCTCTCTGGTCCCTCCTATTCTCAGATGATGTAGCTATCACAACTCTTGGCCATGAATGTTAAGCTATTTTACATGTCAAAACATCTGAGAAACAAGAAAATAAAAATAGAATCATTCGCTTGGATAGCATTAATTTGCCTCTTCCAGGGAACTGGCCTTAGCAGGATTTCCAGAACTTTGGTTATCATATCATTTCCTCTCCGAGTTGAGGAACTAGATACTTAGCCAGGGAGTGATGGAAGCTCTGGAACTTTCCAGGATGTCCTGCTTAAAGGGAGGAGAGCTTGATGGTCTCTTTTAAATGCAAAGAATTTTGTGTATTCATGTTTTGTGTTTTTATTTTTCTTAGGATTTATATAAATGAAGATGTTTTGTTGTGTTGCAAAGCATCTGGTTAATTATATTTTAATAGTATCACAGTGTAATTCAAGAGAGGCTCAAATTTTTTATATTCTTTATATACTTTTCTCTTTTTTCTTTTCTTTTCTTTCTTTCCACAGGCTCCATGCTAAGCATGGAGCCCAACACAGGGCTTGAACTCACCACCCCAAGATCAAGAACCTAGCTGAGATCAAGAGTCAGATGCTTGACTGACTGAGCCATTCAGGTTTTCCTTTTATCTTTCTTTATTATGAAATTATTGCTTACTGCATAAAATTTTCAAAAATGCAGACAACAAGAACTAGATGAAAGGTTTTATGTATTTCCAAAGACAATAGTTTTCTGAATTTCCTAATTTTTCCACATGCTTCTACATTTTAAAATTATACATTGATTATTCCAATGCCTGAGTTGTCCATCTTTTTGGGGTCACCCCAGACATTAATTTGTAATTAAAAAGACTCAGGTGCCCCTTCCAAGACGTCTAACATTTCTAGATGTTCTTATGCTCAGTCTCCATTTGAGGTCCTCCTGAGTTCTCACTGTTTTCTTCTTTCTTTCCTGCAGTTGTTGGTCTTCTTCCCTCTGCATTCCCCTGCATATGATCTCAAACACTAGCTCCCTTCCCTAGTGCACCTCTCAGGAAGGGCTGTAAGAGGTGGCCATGGCAAGGGACATGTGGCAGGGATGGAGAGAGAGAGAGAGTATAGCGCTGTCCCAGCAAGATGAATTGTAAAGGTTCATCTCCCTGGTCCTCTGTTCTCAGTAATAGGAAAGGGCAGCAGAATATTGAAATTACTTTTTTTCTTTTATTTGGTTTACTTGAACACTTTGTTAGGTCCCTTCTGGCTTTTTCTCTCAACTCTCCTCTCCAGTGCCCCCTGAAATTCGTTACTTCCAAATACATGAGGAAGTATAAAGCACAGGCCCAGAGAGCAGGAATGTTGTTGAGAAGAATGAATTTACATTCTACTTACCTGTAAAGAGAGTAAACTAATTAATATGAGAAAACCTTGAGGCTTAATTATTATTAAAATTAGTGTGGGCACTTTAGATGATTAAATTACAAGATCCAATTGACCATCAGTTAAAGTTTTTCTTAATCTGCCTTTTTTAACTGCCATCCCTCAAGGAGTACATGAGAGAAAAAGGAATTCCTGACAAGTATGATAATAGCAATAAAAAGCAAATAGAAGGCAAACTTCTGGAACTTTATGACAAGGTATACTTCAACTTAGTTTGTTTTAATTT
The DNA here is from genome assembly GCF_003254725.2 of Canis lupus dingo. Classification (NCBI taxonomy): domain Eukaryota; kingdom Metazoa; phylum Chordata; class Mammalia; order Carnivora; family Canidae; genus Canis; species Canis lupus. Next base: position 33,722,360 of record NC_064261.1, read on the forward strand.
CTGGAGTATGAACTGAGGCTAACTAGCTCTTGAGGCACCTGGGTGGCTCAGTTGGTTAAGCATCTGCCTTCGGCTCAGGTCATGATCTCAGGGTCCTGGGATGGATCGCATCAGGCTCCCTGCTCATTGAGGTGTCTGCTTCTCCCTCTGCCTCTTTCCCCCTGTTTCAGCTTTGTCTCTCTCTCTCAAATAAATAAACGAGAACTTTTTTGAACAAAAGGTTAAGCAGATCTTGGAACTTACCAATGATAGGATAATTGCTAGCTGCCCATAGTTTCATTCTCAGGAAAAATTTCATATTTTGCTTGGAGAGGAAAAATAATTCTGTTTTCTTTTGCTTCCCAATTCTCTCTGTCTCTGCCTGTCTCTGTTTCTTTCTTTAATATACATACCCGAAGAAAATACAAGCTTGCTAAATTCCATCAAGTTTTCAAAACTGTCAGAATAATGCTTAGGAGGAACTCTGGGTGGAAATTGGGTAGAGCGAGGAGGCTCCAGATGCTCCCTGGAGCATATGAAACAGCCTTGGGAGGCTTGTTTGATGTTATTTATTTTTTGTCTCCCGAATATTTTTAGTCAGGTTTTCCTGAACATGGAACTGTAAAATGAACTCAGTAGGTGATGAGCTTATCTGCACTAACCTCATAGGGATTTCCATAAAAACCCTTTTGCCAAAGGCACAGCATGGATGCTGCAATGTGGGGACAGCTCTGACTCTGTCCCCATGGAGATATAGAATTTTCTCAGGATGGGGTCTTTTCTCATACTACAAATTATAGAGCCTCCAAATTTTCCCAGATCATAAATCGAGATGTCTCTATGGATTATGTAATCCAAATGCTAAATGCTAAACTCTCACCATTATTCATTTCCTTATTTCTGAGATTCCTTGAGGGTTTTTTTTTTTTTCCCCCTCATCAAATCTTATCTAAGAAGGGGAAGGGCATACATGGGAATGGAAGATGGCATGACATTCATTTCTTTTCCCTCAGCCCCTAGAGGAGTTTTGTGTCTTCTAAAGGACAGCTTGCTAGATTACAGAATTCGATGTTATTTAGCTTGGTTTAAACTACTTCCTGGATGAAAATTATTGACTTTTGATGTTTCCTATCATATGGTGTGACCATCATATGTTTTCTGATATGCTCAGATTTCTCTTTTACCTTCCTCCTACTCCCTAGCATGAACTTGATGTAGCTGGTAGGATTTATGTAGAACTGGAATGTGGGACAAAACAATCTCAAATTGCACATGGGAATATGTGTGTAATAGCTCAAAATATAGTGGGAAAAGCAGTAAACCAGACAAGGATATCTTGAAGGGAGTCTCCAGAATCATTCAAGCTCTGAGTAGGCATCCAATATTTTGGATAGGCAAAAAACAAAACAAAACAAAAAAACGAAAACAAAAACAAAAACAAAAAGGAAAAAACAAAACAAAGAATACCAGCCTTAGAAAATCAATAGGGTTAATGTGGGTGAATAGAAAGCTGTCTTGGGAAAAAAAATAATAAAATAAAATAAAATAAATAAATAAAAGAAAGCTGTCTGGAAAATTGAAAGAAACAAGAGGTAGCTCTTACTCTTGATTTTCTTTTGTACTTTGAAGCAAAGCTCAGCACAGCCTGGCTGCTTGTAAAGATTGAGTGTGAAGCAGATATCCCTATTACTCCCACGTCCAGGAACTCTGGGCTTGACCTTTGCCAAGACACTGCCATTCCTTGAATGGGCCACATTGCTTTCACCTCCATGCCTCCCACATCCTATTTCCTTGTCTTCAATGATCTGCTTCCCTTTATTCATATGACAAAATGCTATCTAATGTCCTTAAGACACAGCTGAAATCCTTTTGAGCCCCTCTGTGTTAGATGCCTGTGGATGCTATAATTGGTTATCACAAGCTGCGTGACTTAAAACGACAGAAATTCATTTCTCACAGTTTCAGATACCAGAAGTCTCAAATCAAGGTTTTGGCTGAGCCTCCCTCTCTCTGAGGTTCTAGGGGAGAATCCTTCCTTGTTTCTTCTCCTGGTTTCTGGTGGCTTCTTGTGTTCCTTGGCTTGCAGCAGCATGGCTCCGATTTCTGCCTCTGTCTTCACATGGTCTCCTCTTTGCAGTGTGTGGATTGGTGCTGCTGTGTTTTGGTTTCTTCTTATAAGGACACTGGTGACTCGATTTAGAGCCCGCACGAATCCAGTAAAAGCTTATCTTAACTTAGGTCATAATTACATCCACGGAGACACTGTGTTCAAGCAAGGTCACATTCATGGGGTCTGGGTAGACATGAATTTGGAGGGGAACTATTCAATCCAGTACATCTTCTTATCAAAGTTTACCAGCATCCATGGAAAGAATTACTTACTCTGCTTCACAGCGGTGCTTAGTATAAATCTCATCTTGCAATTATTACATTGCATCATAATGTTTTATGTCTTCCCTTCCTACTGGTTTGACGGTTCCTTAAATGCAGAATATATGTATTATTTATCTTTGTACTCCTAGCATGCCATGCAGTCTAGTTCATAGTAGCTGCCGAACACGTGTTTAACTGGTTGCCAATATGTTCTGGAAGACATCAAGCACAGAGTTTGCACCTATCCTCACTCTTACTGAGGATCATTGTTCCTTATAGCTACCTACCCCAACAGATCCTGTCAAAATAGTTCCTCCTCTCTTTCACTAACATGTAGCACTACTAATTCTAGCAATGTTAGGTAGTGAGTTATGCTTTGCATGTTTTTTGCTTTTTGCAGAAGAAGTCAGTATCTCATAAATGAAAAAAAGTATGCTGCTAGTTTGAGAAACTATTTCTAAATTAATTTCTAAAGTAATTATATCTGTCCTACTCTGTTAAACAAGGGGTACAGATCATTGTTTAATATGCTCTGGGTACCCAGGGCTGTTACTGTGAACATAAACTATTTTATTGAGCTGAAATAAAATGATACACTCAGAACCTTTCAATGTATTTTTATGTTTAATAGCTTCATATGGGAAAATAAAAATTGATAGCATTGATATCAACCTAACTAGATGCCAAAGTTTCAGGTATTTTTTATTATTTAAGCTTCACAACACAAGAATAAACTTGTCCCTGTTAATCCCATTTCGAAGATTAGGAAATTGATATATAAAATTATTACATGATTTGTCCAGAGTCATATGGCTAGCAAATGATAGACTAAGCATGGAAAACCATACATGCGTACCTTGTTTTATTGTGCTTCATTTGATTGTACTCTGCAGATATTGCATTTTTTTCACAGATTGTCAGTGTGGCAACCCAGATTCAAGCAAGTCGGTTGGCACTATTTTTCTGACGACACGTGCTTGGTTTGGATTTCTGTGTCACATTTTGGTGATTCTCACAATTTTTCAATCTTGTTCTTTATTATTATATTTCTTATGGTGGTCTGTGGACTGTGATCTTTGATGTTACTATCGTAATTGTTTTGGGGCACCATAAACTGCACCCATGTAAGATGGTGAATTTACTGATAAATGTGTGCGTGTTCCAACTGCAGATGTGATAAAGTAGCACGTACTAGAAGTCTGAAGATGTGGCTGAATTGCTGCACTCTCATGATAAAACTTGAATGGGTGAAGATCCTTCTTATGGATGAGCAATGAAAGTGGTTTCTTGAGATGGAATCTACTCCTCGTGAAGATGCTGTGAAGATTGTTGACATGACAACAAAGGATTTAGAATATTACATAAACTCAGCTGACAGTGACAGGGTTTGATAGGACCAGCTCCAAGAAGTTCTACTGTGGGTAAAATGCTATAGTATCACATGCTATAGAGAAAACATTTTTCAGACTGCCTGGAAGGCCCAGTAGGTTAATTGTCTGCCTTCAGCTCAGGTCATAATCTCGAAGACCTGAGATAAGGCCGTGGGTCAGGCTCCTTGCTCAGAAAAGAGTCTGCTTCTCTCTCTCCCTCTTTTTCTGCCCTTCCCTCCAACTCATGCTCATTCTCTCTCTCTCTAGTAAATAAGTAAACTCTTAAAAAATAAATAAAAATAAAGAAATCACTTTTGAAAGGAAGAGCCAATAAATGTGGCAAACTTCACTGTTGTCTTATTTTAAGGAATTGCCACACTTCAACCATCACTCAGTCAGCAACCATTAAGATAGAGGCAAGACCCTCCACCAGCCAAAAGATTATGACTCAATGAAAGCTCAGATGATGGTTAGTACTTTCTAGGAGTAAAGTATTTTTAATGAAGTTATGTACATTGCCTTTTTTTTTAGACATAATGCCACTGTACACTTTTTAAAAAAAATATTTTATTTGTTTATTCATGACAGACACAGAGAGGCAGAGACACAGGCAGAGGGAGAAGCAGGCTCCCCACAGGGGAGCCCAGGACCCTGGGATCACAACCTGAGCCAAAGACAGACAGTCACCCACTGAGCCACCCAGGTGCCCTGTCACTATACACTTAATAGACTATAGTATAGTGCAAACATAACTCTTACATGCATTGAGAAGCCAAAACAATCATCTGATTTGCTTTATTGTGATATTTGCTTTATTGCAGTGGTCTGAAAAGGAGTTAATGATATTTGCTTGGTATGCCTATATTATGGATGCTAGAATCAGCCCTTTAATAATTAAGGAACATCATCTTTGTTTTCTTTCCTTAGCATTCTATGGACCAACTGGTTCTTACTTTGACTTTACTTAGATGAAAGCCATCTTTCATATAAAAACCTCACCTTCCCTCATCGTTTGTGGTTTCTGATTTGTCAATGTGGTTGTGTAGTAGGAGAAAATCAGGGTAGCAAAGGCTGGAAAGCCTGACTGTGGGCCCTTCACTGGCTTTGGTGAATGTATAACATGTCATACCTCATTTCCCCTGGGCTGCGAGCGACTCTGCTCTCTGAGCACCAGCATCTTCCTTAAAGATTTATGTATGTATATATGTATGTATGTATGTACATATTTATTTATTTGAAAGAGAGAGTATCTTTCTTTAACTTTCATAAGCAGATAGGCTAATTTCAAATTAGTAAATTCCTATAAAATTCTTAAATGGTCCTTTACTTCACTGTGTTATAAAGAGGATAAAAGTCTGTATAGTATAAATTCTAGGAGTGATAAAGTAACCTGGTTAAAGACTGGAGGAGTAAACCCAGAGAGGTGGGTGGAGGTAGATTAGAACTTGGGGGGTTTATGGGGGGGCTTCACTGTTGATTGGTGGGGAATCAGAAAAAAAATTTTTTTTAAGATTCACCCATTTATTAGAGACACACAGAGAGAGGCAAGGCAGAGACACAGACAGAGGGAGAAGCAGGCTCCATGCAGGGAGCTGGACATGGGACTCGATCCCATCCATCAGGATCCCGGGTCTCCAGGATCCCACCCTGGACTGAAGGTGGCGCTAAACCGCTGAGGAACCGAGACTGCCTGGGAATTGGAAAATTTTAAAGGTATTCCCTTTCTACTGTTTCTTGGTAGCTTCTACTGTCTCACTTTTACTTTGTCTCCTAATCTCTATTCATCTGCTCTTCTTTTATTGTCCAGTCAAAAGATAAATTAGAAATATTATCCACACTCAATTCTGAAAGGACAGGAAAAGTGGAGAGATCAATAGGGGGAAAGGGAGGGGGGAGAGAGAGAGAGAGAGAGAGAGAGAGAAGATGGGATAGAGACAGAGAGTGGAAGGAAGAGAGGGAGAGAAAGAAACAAGAGAGGGAAGAAAGAGGCACAGGTTAGAGTCTGTGAGGAATTGAAGGATTCAGATGGCTGAATCAGATTTTAGCAAGTTCTGGAATGCCTTTGACTGCTTTTATAGGCCATCATATGGTGGGTTATGGATGGATTAGACAAACTGAAATTCTGAATACAGAATTGCAATATAACTTTGATTTTGGATTTATTCCAGCTGATTAAGTCTCCCTGATAAGTTTTTTTGGACACTACTTGAGGAAAATAAGTATGTCACCCTATAAAGTCTTTTCCTCTTGGTCTAATTTTTAATCTTTTTAGCATAGAAGTCATTCTTCATACTGTTTCTTATTCTCTTAATTATAATGTATTGCAATTTGATTAATGCAGAACAGATAAAAAATATGTTTTGACTTTGCATGTCACAGTAGTTTTAGAATCAGCTTATGTTTTCCAAAGGGACATTTCTGGAAAGATTAATTTTCACCTTTTGGACTCTCTCCAGGATAGGGGACTAAGCATGAAGCATATCAGTTGTGGGTACTCATGGAATATTCCTTGAGTGGTTGACTAGTTTGAGTTGATGTCTGGAACCTCCTTGTATGATTCTACCCTTAAAGTTCTTTGTCTTGTCTTCTCTGGTAGGTTATACCTGCTATCACCTTTATTTTCAGAAGCTATAGCCTATTTAGGAGTAACCCCTCCTTCTCCTCACTTCCAGATTCAGTTTTTACTAACCACAGTGATCTGTACAACTGGGCCATTATAACCACAAATAACTTCCCTAGGGGAAAACTGTATGAGCTCAGAAATAGTGCATAGAGAAAAATCATTTAATCAAGTCTAGGAATGTCCAGGCTTTCAAAGTCACTTACGAGACTCATCAAGGTGGAGGGACTATGAAATAGCATGGATGTTAAGGGCAGATGGATGTCAGTCATGAATATCAGAGTGATTGATTTCATATCCTTGAAACGTACTAAATTTCAACCCTGGGTTCAGCAACTTCATAATTTACATAAGTACAGTCTGTGTCAGTTCATTAAGAGATCATTAGTAAGTCTGGGGAAGATGTTCTAAAACATCCTCAGGAAAATCATGAGAGAATACACCAGAAAATAAGATTATGTTGAAAAGTTACCTTTAGAGGAATGTATGTGTGTGTGTGTGTGTGTGTGTGTGTGTGCATTTTCCTTTGTATTTAATCGTCCTTCATTTTTAAGACGTGGTTTTGGTGATGTGTATTTGGGTCAGTGTTTATCCTTGGAGGCAACACGAAGGTTATGTTTTGAGAATGGATTTGGATACCCAATGGGTTTTTATCTTTTTGAGATTAACCTGCATTTTTTAAGTGTCTATTTCATACAGTTAATTATTATTTACATGATTTGATAGTTACATGAATGTACCTTATAAATTTACTGTTCAAGTTCAGTTTCTTTTATTTTGGGCAAACACGGAAGGTAGGGGACCTTTTGTGAATGATCTTATGATGAGAGGCTTCACCTGAAGCCCAAATTGCTAGATGTGGAAAGGACATCTGGTCCCCCTGGTCCAGCTCTTTACATTTAAAGCCATCATGCAGACAGTTAATAGACTAGTAGAGGGGAAAAAAAAAGATACTCTAAGTCTATTCCAGTTTAAAATTAGAGTTTAGCTTCAAAAGACCAAGAACAAATTGAGGGGCTGAGACAATGCAGGAAAGTGTTGAGAGAAAAGGAAGCAGTGCTCCTAACATCTCAATAGCCAAATGCCCTAAATAAAGTGTCCTGCTTTTTGTTGGCTTGTTTGCTTCCCTCCTCAGAGACTGCAAGTGCTTAGAAAATTCTGTAAAATGGCAGTAGGTTTCTTTGTTTTTATCATTTGGGGAATGATTATGTGGACTTTTCCTGTAGTATTTTACTCTGCCTGCAACAGAAAAAGGAAAAAAAAAAGTCCAAAGTATGGTATAGGTAAGGAGGGCATTTGAGGGCATGTATTTTTAAATAAGAAATTTCCAGATGTCTGGGGCACCTGAGTGGCTCAGGGGTTGAGCATCTGCCTTTGGCTCAGGGCATGATCCCAGTGTCCTGGGATTGAATCCTGAATATTCTCCCTCTGCCTATGTCTCTGCCTCTCTGTCTGTGTCTCTCATGAATAAATAAATAAGATCTTAAAAAAAAAAAGAAACTTCCAGATGTCATAGTCAGTCTTGGCAGAGCTCTGCTTCTCCAGCCTCTAGCAAAGCCATTGACCTCCACATACCACACACCATCAAAGGTCACAACTTTGTTATTTATCCATTTTTGCCCCAGGCTTTCAGTAACCCTACGGGCACTAGCATTGGATGTTTCTACCATGCCTGGACCTGTAGTTGTTTTAGTGTTATTCCAAAATATTGAACTCAGATTGCAAACGTTAACAACAACATTTACAATATTTTCAAAATTTCTAAGACTTCACATTCTTAGGATCTAGGTCTTTTTTTAATTATTTAATTTATTTATTTGGGAGAGAGAAAACAAACAAGCAGGGGGAGGGGCAGAGGAAGTGGGAGAAGCAGACTCCCTGCTGAGGCAAAGAGCCTGACACAGGGCTGGATTCCAGGATCCTGGGATCATGATCTGTGCCGTAGGCAGATACTTAACCAACTGAACCACCTAGGTGCCCCAGGATCTAGGTTTTAGTGTTCATACACTGCTTCCTATTCTAACAAAATGGCTGGCTATTTGTTTATTACTAGCCACACCTTGGGGCATGAACCTCCATCTGTCCTATTGAATTCATTTTCTCAAGTCAGGGTCTCCTGTTCTGTTGGTCACCAGTCTGCACAGCCACCACCTCACTTACGCTGGCTGAGTGCTGTCTTCATGTCCTCCTTGCATATCTGTTGAGTGATTATATAAATCTTCTTTTTTAGATTATTTATTTGTTTATTCATGAGAGAGAAAGAGACATAGGCAATGGGAGAAGTAGACTTTCTATGGGAAACCCAGTGCAGGACTCGATCTCAGGACCCTGGGACCACAACATGAGCCGAAGGCAGACACTGAACCACTGAATCACCCAAATGCCCATGATTATTTACATCTTGATTAAAAGCCTCAGAAGGTCTGGTTGGCAAATAAATTTTTGAATTTATCTAATGAAAAAAAACATGTCTTCAAGCATTCTTCTAACCACTTCTTTCTTTCTTTTTGTTTTTTAAGATTTTATTATTTATTTATTTATTTATTTATTTATTTATTTATTCATGAGAAACACAAAGAGAGGCAGAGATATAAGCAGAGGGAGAAGCAGGCTCTCCACAGGGAGCCAGATGTGGGACTTAATCCCAGGACCCTGGGACCACAACCTGAGCCAAAAGCAAATGCTGAACCACTGAACCACCCAGGTGTCCCTAAGCACTTCTTTCTTTAAAATTTCTTAAACCATTTTTCTTTAAATATATATTTACTTAAGTAATCTCTACCTTCAGTGTGGGGCTTGAACTCTACCCCAAGTTCACAAGTTGCAGGCTCTTCTGATTGAGCCAGCCAGACGCCTCAGCACTTATTTCCCTTCATAATTTTCCAGAGGCATATACACCTTCATAATTAAATGAATTTAAGTGTTTAACTTTTCACAAAGAGACATCATAGGTATCTTAAGATTCTCCAGACCAGCTTGTTGCTAAAGCAGAAATCCTTTTACAAGATCTCACCTGGTCACTCAGCCTGAGCTTGGATACCTCCAGTCTCCAAGATCACCTTCCCTCTATCCTTACTTTCTGACCTCCCTTTGGCTTTCAAAACCAGCCTCAGATCTGCCCTGTAGTGAAGCATAGCTCACGTCTACATAATTTCTCCAAATGGGAGAAGCCGGTGGTTGTTTTCCTATAATATTTTAATTCTTAAATTTTTGATTTGAAAACTACTGCTAAGTCTGATGACCTTGAGCATAGAGTTCTTCATGGACTTTTCAAATACAATTTTCACTTCTGATGATTTCCATCAAATGGCTGCTCTCCTAACATGAAGTTTCAGATTCAGGGATCTGGTACAGTGCTTCCCTTCTCACCTCCGTCATAAAGTAAGTGTTTATTAAAAGCAAAGCTATTATTTTAAAGTTAGAGAATCAAAAAGAAAACAAGCCCACAAAAGAAGATTTTTATGAAAGGTGAGAAGAAGAGGAGAATCCTGAGAACAGATATCTACCGGGCAACAGGAAGGTCCTGGTGAGGCTGAAAGTGATAATAGAGTAGGTGAGTAAAAAAGAACCAAAGACATGCCTGTCTGCCTCCTGGTTTTGGGTAGATTAGTCTCATGTGGAATCTCAGTTGTGATGAAAAAAATAGAGTTCCATTTGATACCGTTTTTTTTTTTTTTAAAGATTTTATTTCTTTATTTTAGAGAAAGGGAGAGAGTACGTTGGGGTGAGGAGCAGAGGGAGAGAAGAGAGAAAAGAGTCCCAAGCAGAATCCATGCTGAGCATGGAGCCCAACATGGAGCTCAATCCCACAACCCTGAGACCATGACCTGACCCAAAACCAACTCAGATGCTTAACTGACTGAGGCACCCAGATGCCCCCTGTATGATCTTTATTTGAAATGAGGGAACAGGGTTTTATGTGCTGACTCTTCTCTTCCTTCTATAAATATCCGTAAAATCACCACTGTGCCTTCTACTTAGGGATTAGCAAATTGCCTCCCTCCTGGCTCTTGCTTTTCCTGGGGTCTCCCACAGAGTGGATCTGAGTACTGTCTTCCTGTAAATCTCATATATGCTTCTGCCTTAGATCAGCTTCCCAGGAGGTCAGTTCAATAAAAGTGTACACTTTCCTATTATGACCATTTTTCTTTTTTTCTTTCTTTTTTCTTCTACTGAAAAATTACAGACATGTAAGTTGTCTGTAATTACATGTGAAATATTCTAACCAAACTGTGCCCACAGGAGTTTTCTTTGATCCTGCATTAGACTATATTTCTTTCTTCTTGATGTTTTCAGGGCGAAAAACCACCAGCTAAGAATGCCTAGTGTTTCCTTCTTACTCAAACACAGTGTAGAAAGGAAGATAGTATAGTAGTAGGGTCATAATTAATAGTGTTATTTATTCTGATTCTAATAAAAATCCTTTTATGCATTAATGAGTTAGAAATGAACTAACTGAATGAATGTCACTTCTAAACACATAACAATATTAGCTGGTGGAAATTACAAGTTTATTCATGCAGTTCTGCCTTGTTGTACAAGAAAACTCAAGGAGGCACCATACACATTATATACTATGTGAAGTTCACTCTTAGGCACCACTCAGTGGATGGCATTAACACAGGATCTCATACAAATGCTCTTTCCCCATGTGGTTCTAAACTGCAGAAATGTATATTATAGGCAGAAATAATATGACATTGGTTAGAAAACAGGTGATAACTTCTATTAGAATACTAACTGATCAATACCTACAGGTTGTATTATCTGGGATAAGTTACCTCATTTCTCTACACTTCCTCTCCTAATCATAACAAGGATTAATATTACTGTTTTTTTATCAGTTTTATGAAGATCAGATGAATTATTTTCTTAAGCATTTAGTGTATTGATTTACATAAAAATGTTATCATTAAATTATTAATCTTATTAAAAATTACTCATGATAACAGTGGAAGTTTAGCTCATTGAAATATATAATATGGGGATGCCCTTGTTAAAGTTAACATATTACATATACACAAACTAAATTTCAACATTGGCCAGAAAAAAGAAATATTGAAAACAGGTGCATACTTTTGTTGTTAATTCCTGAAAAAAGTTTGACATTATTACTTATTCATGACTTGAGATGAATAGCTAATTGCTTGCTATTTTGAAATGAAAATAATAGGTACAAAAGCACTCTCTTCCTTCCCTCAAGACCATCCCTGAGCTTTATTCCTTTCTTGACAACCCACATGCTTTAAAAGTAGTTGTGGATTTCAGTTTTATTCTAATTAACTGACAAGGCTATGCCTTGAGATTGTTATGGAACAAAAGAGGATACAAAGCTATCTAATCTCATTTACAGAAGTAGTGGAATTTTGGCACCAAGGGCAAAGTTCTGGTGTCAGCCTGGAAAAGTTTGAATCCTGGCTTTCCCAGTACAAATGAGGTGAATTTAGGCAAATCATTTAATCTCAAAGTGGCTCAGTTTCTTCATCTATAAAATGTTGAAAATACTATGTCTTATCTTGTTATGAGTCTTAAATGAGGTAACACATATAAAGAGCACTTGTAATTGCTTACTTTATACAATGAATTTTTGTAGCAAGGCAGAACTTCTGTAAATGGAATGCAGTGATTTTCTAAGTCTGCAACACTCAACTCTTGTTTTATTAGGATTCAGTTCAAGTTGGTTGCAATTACTGTCAATCAACATAAATAACAATGAGGATAGGTAAATAAAGTTCTGAACCTAAGCATCTATATCAATCTAATCCTAAATTTGAATCAACATTGGTCTATAATAGTTTTTACTATTAGCTAATTGACAATGATATAATTGGCAGTGGAAACACATTTGAAAAAGAGGGGAGATTAAAGAAGTAAGGGCCAATGTTTAGCTGGGAAAGGAATCAAAGATAGGGTATAGCTCAACAAAGAGTTTGAGTGTGTTTTTACAAATGTTTTTTATTTTTTTTTAATTTTTATTTATTTATGATAGTCACAGAGAGAGAGAGAGAGAGAGAGGCAGAGACACAGGCAGAAGGAGAAGCAGGCTCCATGCACCGGGAGCCTGACGTGGGATTCGATTCCGGGTCTCCAGGATCGCGCCCTGGGCCAAAGGCAGGCGCCAAACCGCTGCACCACCCAGGGATCCCAACAAATGCCTTTTAATAAATATCCTGATGATGTCATTAAAACATCAATTGCACATAATTTAAAATGATAATTCCTAAATAGCCATTAGACTAGTCTGTCTTGACTATTAGTCAAAGTGACTATGTAGACTAAGTAAAAGGAACAGTTCAGAAAAACTTCAGCGAAGACAAAAATTAAACCAAAAGCTGTGAGAATCAGGCAACTTGGAAACCATCCTGAACCCTGGGTTTGGCTCCAAGTTCTCAGATTGGGTCTAGGAGGCCCAGGTTCCATCCTCCTTAGATCACTGGGCAACGTCTCAACGCAATGGTAGAACAAGAGTGATGAACAGAAGCACACAGCATTACTAAAGGTCCAGGCTCTCAACTGGCTCATTGTCATAATTACCCAAATTCCATCCTCCAAACAAAATCAAAATTAATGGATCAGGGAAATATCCTCTGCTTTTAGTGACAGGAACTGTTAGATCACATGACAAAGAGTGTGGCTAAATTGAGGAATGAAGACCTAGAAAAAAATGGAATCTGATACACATACTCTGAGCTGAAAGCTGTTACTTCCATCCAACTTTTGGGGTACTTGTTCGTGAAGCAAGACTGGACAGGTACGCTGGCAGCCATTCAAGTATTAGCAGATAGTACAATTACTGCAAGTTTTTTCTAAGCTACACATCACAAGCTTTTAAGTTTTACTATTTTGTGTGTTCCCTGCTCTAATGACTGGATCCCCTCATTATCATGAGCACCCTTCTCTGTATTTGTGAAAATAGCCTAGTTTTCCAGGTTTCTCTTCATACATGACCCCTGCTATCGAACAGATAAATTCAATAAATATGTTGCTTTACAGCTCTTAACGCAGCTGAGGATATTGCTGGCCATTTATAAGCCATCACAAGCTGCTGTTATTTGTTCAGACTGATCTTAAGTTCACTGAAAACCTCAATCCCTTTTTCTATAAGATTTGTTGCCAAAGCAAGTTTCCTTCAAGCATTATTTGACAGGTTAATACGGTTTTTGCATCCGTTGAAATTCATTTTGTGATTCTTGTGATCATGCCTAGAAAACAAGTGAAAGGCAAATAGAATGGTATGAGTAACAAGGAAAGCCTTCCTTTGTATTTCATTCCAAAGATATTGTTTTTTATCACCAGAGGATGAAGAATGTCTTAGCCTATTCATGCTTCATTCTTGCTGTCTGGGATTTAAAGTTTGAATCATTTCTCTCTAATAAAATCTTGAACTTTTCTCTTTGATATGTTATGAAAGTCACATTTATTATTTAAATTCTAGTTTTCTTTCATCCTGACACAAATTACATTTTTAAAAATGTTGTAATTTATATTGCATTAGATCTTATTTGATTAGAGCATAAAAACACAAAATTTATAATCAATGTATGAGTATTTATTAAAAAGTGCTATTAGTACAGAATTGTGCTGCATGTTCTATTTATTCTATACTTTGAGAATATAGAGGTACGTTGGTCAGGATATAGAAATTCATTGATTAAATATAGTGATTTTAAATCCAGGGTGCAAAGTTAGATAAATTCTCAAGTTTAAAAAAAATAAAAACTTGGGATATAATGTAATTTTCATTTTGTATGAATTAAAATCCCTGAATATCAGTAAGAAACATTCTATATATAATTAATGATGTGGGGGGGGACCTTGGAAAAATCAATATGTAACAACATATTTTAATTTAATATTTGATAATTAAATATTTAATATTTAATTTTAATATTATTTAGTAATGTTGAATATTAACAAATTAATATCAGTAGAACTTGAACTCAGGATTCTGAGATCAAGACTCGAGCTGAGATGAACAATAGGATGCTTAATTAACTGAGCCATGCAGGCAACCCCCATCTTATATTTTTTCAACTAAAAATGATATATATTTTATAGGAAAAACATCAGTTAATACATTTCAAAGAGTATCAGCACTACATTTGTTTAATATCAACCTTGAAGTGAGTTTTTATTGAAAAGGTTATTTATGATGTTTTGTATTCATATGTAAATACTTGCTGGGTACATCTTATACCTAGTACTATGCAAGACACTAAAAAAGCTGGCCATGTATTTAAAAGCATCAATCTTTATATCAAATTACATGTGAATCAAAAAAGCATCTCCCTCACCTCAATCCCTTCATGGGAACTGCTTAAAAGATAATTTTTAAATGATCTTGATAATTTATGTATATTAAGAAAATTTCAGATATTAAAAATGATAAAATGTAACCACCACGGGCCCACAATCCACCACAAAAAAAAAAAAAAAAAGAAAGCAATTTGAGGATGTGTGTGTACCAGAAATGTGTTGGCACCCAATCCCTTGCCCTTTCTCCAGAAGAAACATTAACTTATGCATTTCTTCATAGTTTTACTTCTATATCTATCTATCTATCTATCTATCTATCTATCTATCTATCTATCATCTATTTAATTAAAAAGTAAGTTAACAAAGTTTTGTAGAGTATGATACTACTTGTGTAAAGTTTAAACCATATAAAATAATGTAATATCTAATTAGAATCAGCATTTGTATATATGATAAAATATGTACTCTCTGTCATAATACACTTTTACATGATTTTATACTACATAATTAATATGTTGCATAAAACTTTTTAAAGTTGCTTTTTTATTTCACTCACTATTATATTTGTAAGTCACCTATATTCATATATGTGCTTCATTTATTTCACCTCTGTCTAGTATTCCATTGTATGAATATATTCCAACTATCCTTTCATCTGTTCATTTCTTCCAACCAGGTTGCTTCCAATTTCTATTACAATAGCTCCTTGAACATTTTAAATTTTTTAAGACTTTATTTATTTGAGAGAGAGAGAGCAGTGCACAAGTGGAGGGAAGAGACAGAGGGAGAGGGACAAGTAGATTCCTCACTGAGCAAGGAGCCCACATGGGCTTGATCCCGGGATCCTAAGATCATGACCTGAGCTGAAGTCAGACACTTAACCCACTGAACCATCCAGGCACCCCTCCTTGGACATTTAAATATATGTTTTCTATTACCTAGGATCTCTTTCTTTAGGGTATATAAGGAGGAGTGGAATTAATGCATCACATAGGTTATATTTGTCACCCTTAAAGTACAAAATCTCTTATAGAAGGAGTACATTAAGCTGGCATGTAATGTTTGAAAATGTGACTAATATTTGAATAATAACATGATTGATTTTTATCATGTCATTTTTTTGCATCTAGGATTTAATCAGGTAAAAATTCATAGGTGTATCAGAGATCTGGTTACTTCAATGACATGAAATGAATAGAGAAGAATAAAGAAATGGATACAGATTGGACTGGAATCTCTGAAGCTAACATTATATATTTTCTGATTCATCATGCTCTGGATGAATTTTTGCCCCACTTGATAGCTACAATTACTTTCTTATATTATTAGTATGTAAATATGTCAAGATATCAATAACATTGATCATATCATTTTCCAATGAATGTTTGCTTATTTCTCCTACAGGTGTTCTTTTGTAGTTTTAGAAACCAATCTTCTCATTTATCTAACGTTAGCCAACAAAAGGTGCCTCTTACTGTATTAGAAACTGATACAATTAGTTCACATTATCACAAGGATCACATTAATAGCTACTTATGACAAGAAGACAATGTTTCTGAGAATACAGAATGTTAAAGCTAAAAAGAAAGCTTTAGAAGTAGCTTACTTCAACAACTCATTTTTAAAATGATACAAATTAATGCCCAAAGACAATAAAATTATTTCTCAAGGTTCTATAGCTACTTAGTAGTCAAAGAAGGGTTAGTACCTGAATGCCTTAGAATATAAATCAATTGATCCTTCTACTCCTCATCTTACTGTCTTGTTATAACTTCCACTATCTATACTAGTGTCCATTATCACAGGATGCCATTTTTCTTGTTCAAATTTTTTTCTCCTTAAATAATTTCAAATAACTTGATATTACTAAGTATTTTTATAGGGAGCTTTTTGTTCTTGAAAATTGAATTGTTTTAAACCACTTAAAGGATGCTATTTGGAAAACATTACCGAATGAACTATCATAATTTCAATGTGTAAGAAGTTAGATCAGGAAAACAGTTCAATTCATCTTTTGCGATGGGGAAATAGAATAATGCCACTCAAGTGACAAGGAAAAAAAGTCATCAGAACCCCTCTGAGGTCTGACACTTGCTGGCCCACTCCCGCATGAAAAGGTAGAGAAAGTTGCAGGTTGCACTGACCAATGCTGGGTTGGGGTCTCCAGCTGAAGGGGATGCAGCTTATAGGCAGAAACACTGGTAAGTGTACACTGGGTCCTTGGGAACACTGAGGAGAAAACCAGGGAAACAAACCCATTGCCGTGTGTAAGGGATAAATGTTGAGGCAAAAAGAGAAGACAAAACCAAGAAATTCAGAAGCTAGGAATTAGATGGAGTAAAAGCAAAGGCAGTAGTTTTGTTTTTGAATTACTCTTGTCTTTATTATAATTTGGGGACACTTCTGACACCCAAGAGAATTATCACCAACAATAGCAAAGACAAAACAAAACTACCAAAGCAACAAGGACAACAATAAACCAGCAACTGGAAGCTAGAAATCATTTTGCCAGGAATGGGGTGGGATGGGGTGGAGTGGGGTCTGGGGGAGAGGTTTCCTCTGGGTGTTTTATAACTTGGTTTGTAGGTTATGGACATTGGTATGTGTTAGGGTCTGTGGGTTTCATTTTAAAAGACTGATTCAATTTTTCCTCCTTTTGTATCTAACATAAATCCTGGAAAAATATAATCAATAAATTTCACATTCCAAAACACTGTGAGGAGGAAATGGATCATTGTCCTTGTAGGGATACTGTATTCAAGAGAATACAACTCTAGTGAGTGAAATGCACTTGAAAAAATAGGTCAATAAACTGACATGTTTGGGTGATCAGAAATCACTGTTCCTGAATAATTAAACCATATGCCAGATAATAATATTAAGGCTGTGTTCTGGAACTTAATAGAATGTCCTCTCAGAAACTGAATTTCCCATAAGTCGCTGGTTATGTTCCACTGGTATTTTTCTCTGTTAGAGAACATCTGTGATGATTTTAAAAGAGGAAACTTACCCAAGATGACACCTCTCAAGGTGGCAGCATGTTTTATGCCTGAAATCTGGAGCCATCTGGATTTCTTAATTAAAGTAGTGATTCCAGCAACTTTTAGTTAATTAAACTGGAAGTAATGAATTTCCTGCTCCCTATGTCTTGTATTGTTATTAGATATTAAATATTAACGGCATATTCAAACTTGAACCAAGACTGACACTTCTTTGCTAAATAGGAAGGTTTGAGATTTACTGACTTTTATGGTAATAACTAAGGCAATCTCAAAACCCTTTATTTAGTTTTATTTTCTTGGAATGATTTCTTGTTGATTAACAAAGATCTTAGAAGTTTTTTTCAATTGGGTCACCACTAAATAGAGCTGATCATTTTTTTTTATTTTGTTTTGTTTTGATTTTCGTAGTTATTATACCACAGTTACTGGCATTATGATAGATTCTATACAAGTACATATTATCATGTAAGTGGTTAAAATACTTAGATATTATAAAAATATCTTATATAAATATATTCAGTTGATTTGATCCAATCTTTGTATTTGGATCCAATCTCTTAGCAACAGAAAAACATATATTCAGAAGGAACAGAAAATTTTCAGGACAAATCAGCCAATTAAGTAAAAACCTTTGATTCCTTTCGTTTTATCTCTAGGGTTTGTACCTATTAATTAATTTAGAGCAAAGTAAAGGTGATAAAATTGGAATACTTTCCTTAGTATGATTTTTATTACACACTATGATATAGTACAAATTTAGTAAGTGGTAATCGATTCCCTTAACAATTTGTTGACTTATTAGTGTTTACAAAATTTAAGATTCATTAGAGTTATTGGCTGATTAGTTAAAAGTGATTTAGAAATGTTTGGATCAGTGATCCTGTCATTACACTTTTGTAGAGTCTACAATTTTGGTGTGGGGCCGAAATGAAACTTTAAATTATCTATCCAATATAACTCTAAATGGGGTAAGTGTCACGTTAGACTAGCATTGCAAAACTCTTCCAACTTTCAGGATAGTTTGAATGACTATTGAATTACCAAATGTGTGTGCAGTTACAGAAAATTTGGAGGCATGCTCTGTATCCTAATGATGAGAGCTGAGAGACAGAAAGCATTGTCAAGGTTGTTTTCATTATTCTGGAAATTAAAGTTTGATATGAAGAAACCAAATTACAGATTTAAAAACAAAGTGAGTGCATTGGCTAGGAAACACTAAAAATGCAGAACTATTTGGCATTCCAGAATCAGTCCCTTTATTTCTCTTGAATATACAAACACTTTTCCTCATATTTGTAGTACTCTACAGTTCTAATACAACTGACATCAAAAAACATAACTTTGATTACTTCATAAATAGATTAGAAGCCATACCCCTTTCTGCAATCCCCTAAAAATATACATTTCCTCTTTTCCCCATCCTTTGAAGATGATCTTTTTTTTTTAATATGCAAGTGTACCATATAGTTCTCCATAGACTATTTTGTTCTTTTGATTTGTTGGGAATTTGTAATAATTTTGAACAGTTGTTTCTATTAACAGTAATCAGTCTGAAACAGAAAGTATCATATAATCATATTCTTGCCAGAGACAAAAATTTCTTCACATATAGGGGACTAGTTCATAGAACTCCTAGAAACATAGCATCATAACAAGAGTTGTATATGCTTCAGATTCATAGAATGCATGTTTTGATTCATAAATGCCTGATAATTTATCGAAGTACACATTAAGGTTTTTCATCTTTTTTTGATTATTTTGTGCAGGCACACTGCTGGACAGTAGGGATGCTGATATAAAAGGTCTCTACACTAAAGGAGCTCCTGGTTTAGTGGGGTTCATAAAGGAATGTTGATATCTATGGTATCCGTCACAGATGGTCAGAGAAAAGTAACAAAATAGCATACAAAGTAATATAACATAAAATTGTGCAGTACTTAGAGAGTTTAGATTTGAGTGATCAAGGGAAAGCATATCATATTGGAGCTGTACCTGGCATGACAGTATGCAAAGTTCACATTTCAGATTCAAATTGTACCGGAATTAAGTCTCAACTGCATCAACCGTGTCAACACAACTTGCTATGTGAACTATTTAGCCTTTACTTAGCTGCCTTAGCCTAAATTTATTCCTTTGTAAAATAGAAATAAAATTATCTACTCGATAGTTTTGTTAGGAGGCTTTTTCATATTAAGATGCTGTCAAAGATTAAGTAGTTTGCCTAAATTCACACAGATCGTGAGTGGTGCAACAGTGATTCTCAGAACCCAAGGAAAGTTAGCTCTAAATACTGTGCCTTAACCACAATCTAATAAATGATCCCTTCAACATGCTCTGAATGTCCCTCCTTACTATCCTTATGAGGACCTCTTAATTTTTTTCAGGGCTAAGTTATATCTACAGTCCATTTTATTTAGAGACACATTTTTACCAAACTCATGAATTATTCAATAGTTCAAGCTCAAACTATCATAATCTCTGTTTTTCTTTAGTAAGAAATGTTCTAAAATGTAGGCTCAGTAGATAAACCACAATTCAAAAACCACATCCACTAACTGGAGGATTGGAGCCCTTCATTTAGGTTGAAGACTAGTGATTATGTGTAGTATGATCTAGAGATGAACTAGCCACTTAATTTCTAAACTTAATTTCTGACCCCAAACTTACTATTTTCTGTTACTTAAATAATATGATTGCTTAATATCAGTTGTAGCATCACTGGGAAAAGTTCTCCAGAATCAGATAATTAAATCCATTTATCTCCTCCTTTTCAAATTTTATTTTTCTCTAATGAATGACATTTTAAATATACTATGGGGTTCATTTACTAACCAATTATTAAAATATAACATAAATGTACAAATACATAAAAAAAGTATATAGTATGATATCACAAAGTGAACACATGCATATAATCATCATCCAGGTTAAAAAATGTAGCATCAGAAGTCAGTCACCTGGGTGCCTTTCTTAATCATTATATTATAGCCTTTTAAATCTGTTAATCTAATCACTCTCTGGACATTTAACACCATAGATTTATTTTGGCTGTTTTCAAATTTTAAATAAATGAAATTATGTAGTATATACTCCCATGTAGTTGGCTTCTTTCCCTCAAATTTATGATTGCTCTTGAATGTAACAGCTTTTCATTTTATTGTTTTGTGAATATGACATATTTATCTCTTTTACTTTTGATGAGTAAAACTGGATTGTTTCCCCTTTGGGCCTTAAATTAGGTTCCTAGGACTTCTGTAACAAAGAAGCACAAACTGGGTGGTCTAAAACAATGGAAATTTATTCTTCATTGTTCTGGAGTCTAGAAGTCTGAAATCAAGGAGCTCGCAAGGCCATGTTCCCTCTGAGACCCATAGAAGAGAAGCCTTCCCTGCTGCTTCTAGCTTCTGATGTTTGCCAACAATCCTTGGCTTTTTTTGGCTGAATGCATCGCTCAACTCTGCCTTCATCATCCTATGAACATTTGAAGAAATCTTTTCTTTTTTTAAGATTTTATTTATTTATTCATGAGAGACACGGGGGGGGGGGGCAGAGACATAGGCAGAGGGAGAAGCAGGCTCCCCATGGGGAGCCAGATGCTGGACTCTATCCCAGGACCCCAGGATCATGCCCTGAGCTGAAGGCAGATGCTCAACCGCCAGGCCACCCAGGCATCCCTGAAGAAATATTTTCTTAATTCAGAGTTATAAAGATATTTTCCTAAATTACCTTGTAGAAATACTCTTGCTTTATTTCTCATACTTAGATTTACACTCTTTCTGGAATTTAAGGCATGGCATGGTTAGGAGTCAATATTTTCTTTCTCATGTGGGTATTCGATGAACCCATCATCATCTACTAAAAAATTTTATGCTTTACCCACTGTGTTCCACTGCCATTGTTTTCATAAATCATTTGTTCATACATATACGAGTCTGTATCTATGTTCTGTATGCTGTTCTAATTGTATCAATCTTAATCTAATCAGGAATTAAAGTTTGAAAGTTGGACCTCAGTTCCTTTGAAAGGCTTGTCAATTTCTGCTCCACCCTACTTTTAAGAAACAGTTTGTTGGAGTCCCTACTAAAATTCTAGTGTATTTCCTAGAGCCATTCTTTCTTTGTTAGCTCTGAATCCAGCTTTTCTTCTTCCAGCCCTGTAATTCTCCTGAATGTTCTTCATAGCTTCTAGTGTCTGTCACTCCTTTCAAATTGAGGGATGATTGACTCCAAATGTCTAGCTCAGTTGTTTGGACCCTTGTTTTTCAGAACCAGAAGTCCTCACCCACCATGTTGGTAGATTTCCAGTGGCTTCAAATATATTTCAGTATTATTTTCTGTTCCCTATATACTTATTTTCACATGGAAGGATAGTCTAAAGTTAGTCCATCAGTCCTGGGAGCAAAACTACTTTTGTTGTGTTTTGAATTAACTACAGAAATAATTGGCATCTCTGTATTTTTACAGAATTATGGTGAAGAATATTTATATGTATATTCATGTTATGTCACTAACTAAAACTCCCAAGATGGGGGGGTGACAATAATTATGTACACTATCACTTTATTCCTACTTCTTTTCTTCGGGAAGTGACAGCCTAACACCATCACTACTCGTATCTATTACTTTATTCCATCATTCTACTGCTCTATTGTATCTCCTTAGCAAGTTCAACTTCAACACCTGTGTCTCTGCCATTATCTGTTGTCTTTATTATCCTCTGTTTTTCTTAACTTCCATTTCATTCTAATTGGAAGGGCATTTTTTTATTTCCTGGGAGATAAAGAATTGAATCACAAGATTTAATTGCAGAGATTGCCAAGATCTTGTTTATTGTCAGTGGTACACTATTAACAGAGAAGATGAAGCTATTACAAGCCAAAAATGTTACTGGGAAACAAACAGAACTCTTAGCCCATTAGTCTTATCATTTGTTTAAGTCTCAACATCATCTAATATGTAACACGGCTCCATTAGTCAGGGTCTTAACAGGAAACAGAGAACACAATCAAATTAATGTAATTGTGGAGGGTTTGTTTAAAAGGCGTTAATTATAAATGTATGGGTGGACCACAGGCAACAGGGCAGTGGAACTAGAGGAACCAAAAGGCTAGAAGCAGGAGCAGAGCTGTCACTGCCCCTTGGACCAAGAGAATCAGTAGAGTTGCTAGAGGCAGGAAGGAGAAAGAGCTGTACATAACATCTACCCTGAGAAGAGTAGGCAAGGTCAATAAATGTAACCAGTTAATGGCACCTTCCTAAGAAAAGAACAAGCAGTCTGACCTCAATCTCCTCCCACCACTCTCCTGCCTGGGATCCCCAATGGCCAAACACAACTGGAAGTCAGGCTGCACAGGGGCCATGGATGTAATCTATATGGGTCAGCCTTGCAAAGCAATGAGGAGAGTAAAGATGGTTAGAGAGTAGATCTAGAGAGACAAACAGAATATTACTGGCACAGGGTATATATATATATATATATATATATATTATGCCTCAACTCCCACTTTGTCCTGTTTCACAAGGGTGAGAACCTGTGACCCTAACACAGGGGATGTATAAAGTCCTATCATCATTAGATAATGGCAGTTCAATCACACTCTCACACAAAATCTAAAATGTTTGATACAACCTGTGTCTTTCACATAGAGGGAAATAATGGAGAAAGGACACAATTCAGTTACATCAAATGTAGCTGCTCTTATCCCTCTCTCTGTAGTTGATCACAGGGCTTATGTTGAAAATATGAGTAGTCTTTTCCACCACCAATTTTACCAATTTTCTAGCCTTCTGCCGGTGATAGCTTATGTGTCAGTTAAAGGCTTTTAGATAAAGGAGGACTACCTCCAAAGGAGCAGGATACTTTGAGATGTGAGGTTTCATCCCTATCCACGAATGTCCAAATGATCTTATTCTATAGGCCAGTGTCCCATTCCTTTGTCACTCGTCTTCTTACCTTAGCATGAGAAACATGGTGTGATTGAGTATTCAAATAGCACTGTAACTCTGTATAAACTTCCAAACAGATTCAGGGCCTGGACCTCAGCCATATGTGTCCTGTCATTACAGAAAATTATTTGAAACTGCCAGAGTGGCTTTGTGTTTCTTCATATGTTCTTAACTTGAATTCATGGTTCTTATATTCATTTCTCCCATGCACATTCTTAAGGTATATAAGGAGAATCCAGGTGGTATCATAATCACTACTGCCATGGTAGCAACCTCGTGACTCAGATCTTTGATTTCCTCAGACTTTACCCTCCATCTATATTCTATCTCATACTACCACCAGTGATAATTTCAGTAACCTCAATGTCATATATTACCTGTGTCCTACCTATGTCCCATTACTTCCTCCCTCACTCAGCAAGATGTTATTCTGCATTACTGAAATGCATGACTAGCACAACACCAGAATCCAATTTTGAGAGCCTCTTTCCTGAGGCCATTTTAGTACAAATTACTATATCAGTAAGGAAGCCAGCAGATAACAGATGGTACGCTCAAATTAAGATAATATGAGGAGATTTTATGTACAAAATGAGTAACTTTAAAGGTATGGGTACAGAGTGGGGAAACCACAAGAGACAGTTCAAGAATCTGGAGGTAATAGTGGTGGCAGAGCTGTCACCATTAGTCATGAGGAGTAAAGGGAGGCAGGCCTGAGGTTATAGCAATTAGAGAGAACCAGAAGGACAAATCCCTTACCTCCAATCTCATCCAGACTAATAGTTTCTTCCTGGCCCAATCTCTTCAGGTCTCAGATCTAAATTCATATCCTTGAAAGGTTTTCCTGTTCTGTCTATGCAAGATAGCTTCACCATCTCCCTCCTTGACTGCTTTCTATACCATTTTCTCATGGCATGTATCAGCCTCTGACATTATCTCATGTCCTTCTTCTACCACAATCTGATCTTCTAGTACAATTCCATGACTGCAGGAATCATGTATATCTTATTCTTTGTCATTTCCCCAATAGTAAGAATAGTATCTGGCATATAATAAATAATTAATAAATATTTGGCAACTGACTCAAATGAAGAAATGTTTGAAAAAAATATTTTAAAAAAAGTGCTGATGGCTGAGGCTAATGGTGGTCATTGACTGGAGAAGAAAAGATGAATTAAAGGAAGTAATTAAGGTGAGGGATTGAATTAGAACTGAGGAAAGAGAGAAATGAGACAAAGATGGTGCCACCATGTCAAACCTTGGAGAAAGGAACAGTTTGTAATGCTTCTGTACAGAACTTGGTAGGGTCACTCTTTTGAGGAGATTACTATATATTTAGTCTTGGAAATGTTTAAAAGACTTTCTTAACACTTGAAGCTTCCAAGTGAAATGTATGAATAACATATGCAAATAACAAAATGGCTGATATGGGAGTGCCTCAAGAGCCAATGCACAGAAGTTATATGAGTAACAACAATCACATATTCTATATGCCTCAAATGTCTGATGCTTTCTTTAAACCAAACCATACCAAAAATCAGTGAACACATATTTACTGAAATCCTTCTGTAGGCTCACCTTTATTTCATGAGGCACCAAATTATTTCTCATAATATTATCCAAACAAGTTGATTTTAGAAAGCTTTAAGATCTAGTACATGTAGTTAGGTAGACAACATTTTTACTCATTCATTTTCCTTAACCATGTTTAGATATCAATCTAGTGAAATAAATAAATACAGATTTCAATAGATGGGAGTGAAGAAAAAGAAAGGAAAGGAGGGAGTGAAGAAGGCAGACAATGTTGAATCTGGGACACATGCCAGCATTGCGCTAGGCTACTTTCACATAAGAACTCATCGAATCCTCACATACATCTCAGAGCTGGGTATTATTCATTTCTCAACGTGAGGATGAGAAAAGATTCAGAAATTTCCTGAAGTCATTTTGATATTCAAGCCAGCAATAAAATTCTCACTTGACTCCAAATCTCAGGGACTTTCCACCACTCAATGGTTCTTCATGTGAAGAAAGGATCTAAGACTTCAAGTCTTTATGTTTGTACTACCTACAAAGAGAGAGGGAATTTCCTGAAAGAATAAGCAAAAGTTAAGATATACCACATCCTCTTATTTCTAAAAAATAGTAATCATTAATTTCCATTGCTTTTGCTTATTTCCTAGAGTGTATATTCCAACATTTTAACAGAATTTGGCTATGTTTAATTTAGATTTACCTAAATACCTGAAAGAGTATTGCAGACTTTGTTGGACTTATTTTCTCATTCAAAGTTTTTTTTTTTTAAGATTTTATTTATTTATTCATGAGAGACACACAGAGAGGGAGTCAGAGACATAGACAGAGGGAGAAGCAAACTCCATGCAGGAAGCCCGATGTGGGATTTGATCCCAGGACCCCAAGATCATGCCCTGAGACAAAGGCAGATGCTCAACCACTGAGCCACCCAGGCTTCCCTCTCATCCAAAAATTTGTTCTTCCTACCACCTTCTTCCCATCCGTTTGTCTTTTTCTCTTTCCTAGGCTATCCCTTCCTCTTCTGACATACTCATCCTTGCCTACAGCTTTCCAAGATGACTGGATGCTGCAGAGGGCCTGGAGCCAGAACTTCCTCCCAGCGTGGCTAGAAAGGAAGAGTGGAAAGTCAGAGTGATGCCTAGAGCCTGACTGGAGCTTGGAGGAACTTTATCATTCTAACTCAGATTTTTAAAATTCCACCCACTTAATCATTTGATGGCCCATTTCAAATATATAATAATTTTAATTACTAAATAGCTTTTAATTATTAGCACAGTATTTGTCAAAGAGCATGTAGGCATTGGACTGGCACTGATGAATATGGTCATTCTGGTCCTTGAAGAGTTATAGTATCATTGGAGATACAGACAGTGACATGTGTGGATGGGCATTATAGAAACACAGGGAAGGTGATTAATTCATCCTGTAGATGTCAAAAGAAGTCTTTATGGAGTACATCTACTCCATATGGAGTATGGAGTTCATCTACACATGAAGTCAGTTTTGAAGAATGATTAACATTTGCCAAGCAGTAAAACAGTGTAGGAAAAAGGTAAAGGGGTGAACGTTATATAGTAATGTTAGATTCATGTCTTTGTAGAAAGGAGACGTGCCAGAGAACCCACTATAAGAGTTGCAACTACGTGTCAAGTGTCCTCATCTATGTGGTTCTAATTACAACACAACATTCCAGTTACTTAACAAATAACTGAGCCCACAGATAACAATTCTTTGGTGGATCTATGAACCACCTATATTTTGAAATGTAAAGCATCTTCTAATGTTCCCTTTATGGCAAGATGCATCTTGGCATTTTTCTGAAAAGTTAAAATTTTATTCAGGGCACATTTTTCTTTTGTGTCTGGCAAGAAGTGTAACTTTTGCTTCAGGCACTTGAGAGGGATAAAGTTTCTTTGGTATGGGCAAATCACATGGAAATGCAATACAATCTTTTTTTTTTTTTTTTACAATCTTTGTTAATTTAACCTTACATCACCTTCCTTCCACTCATTTGCTCATCAACTGACAGTTCTCATTGCAGTGGGAAATTAGCTATCATTTTGTATGATCTTATTGTAAGACACTGTAAAACACATCATGGCATCACTGATATTTTATCTGAAGTTCTATTGCTCTTGCTTGCTATTACCCCCCTAATGTGCTACCAATTTGATTACCTCATAGTACAAATACTGTTGTGGGGTGATAACAAAATAGTTATACTTCATGTATACTCTAACTGCCAAGCATTACCTTTCACTCTGTAAATACTACTTGGAAATATGACTCTGGTGGCTAGTTACTGGGAAAATTTACAGCATGCTTTCCAGAAACCTATAAAAAAGACAAATCTCACTAAGGAAGACTTTGGTTCTGCTCTTTCTGTTGTCTGTATTTTATATTCTCTATTTTGTACTTTGTGATCTAAAGTACAACTCAATGTTGTAGTAGATTTCACATGATTAAAAATGGCATGGAGAGATAAGGAAATATACTGATGCAGTGGCTAAGCTTGTCTGACATATACATGGAGACTACAGGGGAGCATGTTTTTCCCTGTCAGGATGTGACACCATTTTGTGAAATTTGCCCAAGAGACCTGTTTATCTAATATCTGGCTTCCTTTAGCACACATTTTTCAATGCTTACTTTTTTTCTTCCAAAAACAAAAAACAAAACCAAATAATGAAACTTTATAATCAATTGGGAATGTCTATATAACATATGGTGTAATGTAGTGTTGGTATTTATCTAACTATCAAGTTCTTGATTATTCCAACAACAAATTTTCAATTATTCACACATGTTTTGACCATTTTTTTCTAAATCTAATTACACAAGTATAACTAGTTTAAGCATCCAGAATGATGAAAGTGTACTGTGGCAGATATCTGTGTTAGATTCTTTACAGCTTTTATAATATTTAATCTTCATAACAGCCCATTGAGGGAGTATTATTATCCATACTTCATGGATAAATCAATTAAAACTCAGAAAGTTTAATTAAGTTACTTAAGGTTATATAGCTACTAAATGGCAAGTAAAGAAAAATATTTAACTTGAAGTCCTTACATTTTGTCTAGTACATATTGCATTTCATGGGTGAGGATTGATTTTGTTATTTTAAAGGATTGTTTCCACATGTTTAATCTATTTGACAATCTCCAGAAGACTCAGTTTTCTTTGCACTTCAGACTTATCCTTATTCCAGGCAGAGCGTAAGTTAATGGGTTAGGGACACGAGGAAGGGTTAGTAATTAATTAGTAAACTGTTCCTAATACTTGATGAAAAATGGTTCTTTCAGTGACAACCTAGCAAAAGTTCAACACATGGAGAATTTATTAACCACACAGGAAAGTAACTCAAGAAATGGTTTGTAAATGAAAAAGTGATGGGAGTATGATAAATATAAATTCTAATGCAGATCATTAAGATATGTGAATGTTGTTAAATAAAGCTGTGACAAAATAAATTGTGTTATTGCCTAAATAAAGAATTTATTCAAACTAGAGTGGTCTTTATGAAGTCTAGAAATTGAGGAATGAGAAGAATGAAAGAATTTGTCTCTTAAAACCATCCAGTTGTCTTTTTTTTTCTAATATTCTCTTAAGCTACAAAATTCATTTGAGCTAGAACTAACATAAAAACTCAGTTAAAATGCAAACAATAAAACTAATTTTCTTAACATAGAACTGATGTCTTAAGATAGTACTGACTTTTATTCAACAATTTAACATTTTTATGATCATTATCCCTCATAATTAAAGTAAGATGTTAATTTTAATGGGCTTTAGAAAATGCGAGAAGTATACAGACTAGTAAAAAAAAATATAGTCACTGGTGGGGTACCTTGGTAGCTCAGTGGTTGAGCATCTGCCTTCAGGTCAGGTCATGATTCCAGGGTCCTGGGATCAAGTCCTGCATTGGGCTCCCTGCAGGGAGTCTGCTTCTCCCTCTGCCTGTTTCAGCCCTCTCTCTGTGTCTCTCATGAATAAATAAATAAAATCTTAAAAAATATAGTCACTGGCAACATACACACATATACTCAATTGGAATAATATTTCCTATGATTTTATACATCAGTATCTTTACTCAAATTTATATCATCCTGCTTTTTCCATATCATTAAATATTTCCCTTGGAAAAACAGGATTATGATAATATAAAATTTAATTACATAGACATACTCATTTATTATAATGGATCTTATAACAATGACTTTTCATATTTTTATGTGACTATGAATACTGATATAAACATCACTGTCCTAGAATCTATGTGCACATCTCTAATTATTTCTTCAGGAGAAATTCACAAAAGTAGAATTACTAGATGGAAAAGTGTAAATATTTTGAAGACTTTTTGATAAAATTTTGCCAAATCAACTTTCATGGAATTAGTAATAATTTATTACCATCACTAATATATTGGTATACTAATGTGATTCTTTGAATACATATGAGACTGAATGTCTTCCTGTATTAATTAATTATCTGTTTTTTTATTATATGAATTAAAAAAAATATTTTTGACCATTTTTCTCTGGTGGTATTTAGGTTTTATCGTACATTGTTAAGGCTTTTTGTGCATCAAATATTAACATTTTTTAAAGATTTTATTTCTTTATTTATTATTGAGAGACAGAGACGCAGAGACACAGGCAGAGGGAGAAGCAGGCTCCATGCAGGAAACCTGATGTGGAACTCGATCTGGGGTCTCCAGGATCACACCCTGGGCTGAAGGCAGGCGCTAAACCACTGAGCCACCCAGGCTGCCCTAGCATTTTGTTAAAGGTGTTAAGTATTTATCCCAATTAAGTAATATTTAAAGTATTTATTAATTTTTTAAGAGGTGCTCAGATCTACCAAGAATCTCCTTTATTCAGTATCCCAATGCATTTATACTTAGCAAGACTTCCTTAGCTTGATTAGTTTTATTTGTGTCTCTCATTTGTGTTTAATTTTTCAATCAGTACAGAATTTATATTGATATATGTTATATGTGTCACCTGTTGATATAAAATATATCGACAAGAGGATAAATTAAATGATCTATTTGCTCTCCTTTACATCTACTTTTGCTCCTTTCAATTCATTCTCAATATTACAATCATAGCAGCTTCATATTTCTACACATCCATTTTCTCATGTTTAGCATGTAACTATAAAAATAATGAACAGACTCTAATTCCTTATATCTTATAATATCTTATAATATTGGCCTCTTATTAAGGCCAATTTATAAGTGGAGGGAAAGAAAATTGTAAGATGTTCAAGAAATGCCATCTGGCAATGTTTGGTAAATAGCAAATGAGAGATATAACCAAACATATAGAAATGATCAGCTAAAATTCCTAGTAGAGTACTGAGTCAGCCAGGATGAAGTTCTTGGATCTTGAGGCATAAGAAGGATGGACTTAAATCAAATTAAATAGTAAAAAAGGAATGGCAACAAGGAGTAGAGAATAGTGTCTGTGATATTGATCATTTTGGAAGGAAATAAGTATAACAGGTCTCATTTTAGCAAATAACTGCTTTGCTGCTACATACTTACAGAATATAATAATAGGAGTTGGTAATACTTAATCGATGGCTTAGTTGTGCTAAAGATTGGCTATATGATCTACACAAATTTACTTCATTTTTCTGGGTCTCTGTTTTCTCATTGTTAAAATGACAGAGGTGGATTAATGGATGTCTAAGGTCACTGAAAATACACAATTCTCTGAGTCCATGATTCTGAATGCTTAGAATTGTAGTCACTGTAGTGAACAGAAGAGGATTAGAGAAACCCATTTATCAACTCTCAAATTATTCCACATGGGCGGATGTTTCTTCTTTCCCTAGACAAGACAGGTCATTTTTATTCATCTTATACTCTTTCTATCCTACCTACATTATCTCAAATGGACTCTTTTTGACTATTCTACACCAAGAAATGTTTTTTTTTAAGTGAGTATTTACTAAGTATGTAATTATCTGTACCACTTGGGCACAAAAATAACTTGAAACTCTCAAGCAGTACATTCAAAATAAACCCAAAGTATATATACACTAAGGCCTGCAAGTTTAAAAAAAGGTTCAGTATAGAAAGAAACTGCCATGGAAAACAGTTTTCAATGACCTCTGCTGGTCAGAATAATCTCAGATCTGTGTTTTGCTGAGTCATTTTTGCTTTCTATACATTTCACTCTGTTGCCATGCCAACCTTCCCATTCCTCTTAATATGAAGATGGCTAGATGTTAACCCGGGCATTTGAAAAGATGAGTTGTTAACTCCCAAATAGAAGTGTTGATTTAGGATGTATTGAGCGAGGGGCCAAATGTCTGTTCTAGTCATTTCTGTCTTCCCAATTTTATAAATCCTTCAGATCATGCACTGCTTCCTTCTGAGAAGATAAACAGACTTACTATGAGGGTTGATGAAAAGCACTCCATGTTTTAGTATTTTTCACTGGTAAAAAGTTGCAATGAATTTTAAAATTCTCTAGTATGAACCTTCTGCCAACATAAGAGTGGATTGTTGAGTCCTGTTGCTTATCAAGGAAATAGCATGTAGTTTCAAATTTCAGGAAAGTTTTATCTATAATTTTGAAAGGCTGTCACAAATTTTTTCATGAAATTCTATCAATTGCAAGTATTGTATTTGTTCATTTCAGGAAACCCATTTTATCCTGTGTAAAAATTTACATAAATTAATAAATCATATATTCTTAGATTATTCAGAGAGAGAGTATTCGGTTAGTTCAGAAAATAGGACTACTTTGCAAAAAGAACCTATAGAATGGTTCCCTCTCTAGCTCTTCAGAAAGGCATGCTAATTTTGGAATAAAAATTTCAGATGCATGATAATCTAAGCCCACTCCAGTAATTGAATCTGGAAGACAATTTTTCTCAATGTTCATTTAGTTATGAATTGTGTTCTTCTAAATCTGCCTTTTCCGCTCATCAATGCACAATCAAAACACATATGTGCAATGAACACAAAGCATGCTTCTGCAGAGAAGTTTGTGGATCTTAAGTAACCTTGGATTTTCCCACTTTGTTCTTGTTTAATCCATCACCCTCTGCTTTATCATCTTTGCAGCTAGCCACCTCCTTATCTACAATGTCTGAGTCTTCTGTTTTACCCCTTCAACCAAGAAGTTTTGCTTTTTCTATATTGGCTTTTGTTACCACTCCCACATTATTTGCTCAAAAACCCATTTTGGTCCTTGAGTCTTCATCCCCTAACCAGAAAAAACTCCGATGTCAAGTTAGCAGTGTGACTGAGCCTCTGAATTTGCTACTTCATCTGAGATGAGCTCTTTCTATAGTTCTAATAGCAGACTGTGGTTCTTGGTGGAAATTGCCACATTATTTTGATAGAAGCAATTTGGAATCAGATTTCAGATTTTGAGTCATAGCTCTGTTATTTGCCAGATTATTATTTTTTTAAAAAAATATCGTACTTAAATTATAAGTTTGTAAGTTATTTTGTATAACACGAGGATTTCAAAGTTTTCTTCATTGAGTTGTAGTAATGATTAGAAGATAACACATGCTAAGTGGCTAGTATTATATCTGACCCATAGCATGTGCTCAATAAATGATAGAACAAATCTAGGAACTCTCAATATTGAATCATGTGTTTTTTTAATGAGATGATCTGGGGTTTCCTTAATACTACATGGCAGTAACACCTGACTGTACATCACTTTCCATTAAAGAACAGAGCAGCCACTAACTATAACCTAAGGAAGCCGTATCCCATTCTTTGTATGCTTGTGAGGAGTGTGGTTTTATGTATTAACCCGGACTCAAAGTTGACCTCATCTTTAAGAGAGCAGATACTATAATTATATAAGGCTATAATTATAGCCTTCTCATCCTCTACCAACATTAAATCAGCCCTAAAAGGAAGACTATTCCACTAAATATGAGAGACATTATACAGGGAATATTCACTAAGATTAACAGTTGCTTTTCTTGAGAAATCATGTGCTGCTACTGCTTACTACTGTTCTTGTGGAGAGTTTTAAGAAGTGATAACTTTTGTGTCTTGTCATGCAAAAAAATACATACATATTATAAGTATATACTTTTATTTATGTATATTATTTATATTATTGTATACATTACATAAATATAAAGAAATAATATAAGTCATGGAGGACAGGAGGCAATAGGATGATATACTCAAAGAATGGAATGAATAAAAGATCATTGACCAGGAATTCTAATCTAACAAAAATACCCTTCAAAAATTATAACATAATTAGGAGATTGCCACGTAAACAAAAACTGAGCAATTTTTTTTTTGCTAGCAGACTTGCCTGCAAGAAAAACTAATTGGGGTCCTTTAAGCTAAAATGAAAGAATACAGACAATAACTCAAATCCATATGAAGAAATAAAGAGCACGGCCAAAGTAACTGCATAGATAAAAGTTGATAATACCAAAAGCTGGTTCTTTGGGAAAAAAAAAAGAAAAAAGACAAGTCTTTAACTAGACAAATAAAAAAAAAAAAGTAGAAGAGATTCAAATCATGAATGAAATAGGAAACATTAATGACCTTATAGAAAGTTAAAAAAACTATGAGAAAATACTATGAACAATTACATATAAAATTTAAATAGGGTAGACATGTAACAAATAAACAGATTAAATTTCTAACAAATTGTTTTTGAAAAGAAGAATGTGACCTCACTGGTGAATTCTACCAAATGTTTAATTAAAAAATAACATCAATACTTCACAAATACTTCTGAAAATTGGAAAAGTATGAATCATTTTCCAACTCATTTTATGATGTCAGTGTTACTCTGTTACTAAAATAGGCAATAGGACCCCAAGTGAAGGAAACTGGTGACCAATAACGCTTATGACTATAAATGCAAAATTCCTCAGCAAAATACTAACTAGCAAACGTAACCCACCATTATGTAAAATAAATTATATACCAAAACTAATGAATCTTTCCTTAGAATGCAAGATTAGTTCAACATACAAAAATTAACCTGTGTAATATATCAGAGTAATAGAATAAAGGACAAAATGCATTGATAATTTCAACACATTCAGAAAAAAACATCTGGGAAAATCCAGCATCTTTTCCTAATAAACTAGAAATAGAAGACAAGGACACCTATGAAAAATTCACAGCTAACATTTTTTAACCAAGAAAGACTGAGAGCTTTTCCCTTAGGTTTGGGAACAAGACAATTGTGTCCATGCTCACCACTTTTATCCAGTACTACATTGGAAGTTCCAGACTGAGATCTTAGGCAAGAAAATAAAATAAATTGTACCTATGTTGGAAATTATGTAGTGAAACTGTCCCTATTCTAAAATAGCAAGAACTTGTGTAGAGAAAATGTTAAGAGCTACACATACACTCACGCACACACACACACACATAAGTGCATGTGCACGCAAACTTGAGAGAAACTTAAAATTAGTGAGTTCCACAATGTGGTAGAAAAAAAACATAGAAGAAATCTTCATAACTTTGGATTAAGAAATGTTTTTTTAGATATAACATGCAAAGCACAAGCAGCCTTAGGACACCTGGCAGTTGAACGACTGCCTTCGGCTCAGGTCATGATCCCAGAGTTTCAGGATGGAGTCCCACACTGGGCCCCCAGGGGAGCCTGCTTCTCCCTCTGCTTATGTCTCTACCTCTCTCTGTGTCTCTCATGAATAAATAAAATCTTAAAAAAAAGAAGGAAAAAAGTACAAGCAGCCTAAATAAATAAATGAATAAATAAATAAACCAAACTTCATCAAATTAAAGACATTTTTGCTTTAAAGAACTGCATTGAGGAAGTAAGCAGATAACAGCACAGTATTGCACTCTTAAAAATTTGTGAAGAAGGTAGATCTCATATTAAGTGTTCTTAACACTCATACATATGCACTCTTCCGCAAAGGGGTATAGGAAAATTCTGGAGGTGATATGTTTTTATTATTTTGATTGTGATAGTATCTTGGTGTATGCTCAATAAAGCTGCACAAAAAAAGAAAAACTTTTGTGGAATAGGAAGAAATATTGCAAATCACACATCTAATGAACTGGTATCGACTATATAAAGACTCTAAAAACTCAATAATACAAAGATAAAAAAATACAATACCACGTAGACAAAATTTGTGAATAGATATTACTCCAAAAAAAGTACAAATGGCTAGTATACACATGAAACTCTTCTCAAAATCACTAGTTATAAGCAGAATGTAAATCAAAGCCACAATGAGATCCCATTTCACACAGAGTAGGATGACAAAAACAGATAGATAATAAATGAGTGTTTTTAAGTAGTTGGAGAAATTGGCATCCTCAAATATTACTGATGGGATTGTAAAATGAAGCAGTCATTGTGAGTGAGAAACAGTTTAGCAAATCCTCAAAATGTTAAGTGTAGAGTTATCGTAAGATTTGGCAATTCTACTCTTAGTTACTCAAGAGAATTATATATATATATATATATATATATATATATATATATATATATATTTGCACAAAAATTTATACATGAATGTTCATAGCAACATTACTGGTAATAGGCAAAAAGTGGAAACAACCCAAATGGTCATCTACTGATAAATGGAAAAACAAAACATCCTTTATCCACTCAACAGAATATTAGAGTAAAATAATACGTGCTACAACATATATGAACCTTGAAATTCCTATTAAATGAAAGAAGCTAGTTACAAAAATAAAAATCCACATATTGCATGACTCCATTTCTAAGAAAGGTATAGAATAGCAAGATCTACAGCGACACAGGCAAATTTGTGGTTGCCAGCGCTTATGTGTAGTGGGAAGTGGGGCTGACCACTGCTGGCAGCAGTGCTTCATTTTGGAGTAATGAAGACGATATGAAATCAGATAATAATGATGATCACACAACTTGTTGAATATACTGAATTATTTGCTTTAAAAGGTCGAATTTACGGTATATGAATGATATCTCAGTTATGCGTGTTTTTTCTTTTTTAAGTCATTCAATCTCTCCCAACTGGCTCTCATCAAAATCCCTAGGGGTTCCTCTGGTGTGTACTCCCCACATTATTTCTCTCTCCCTTGTAGCAAGCTAAAGAAACTTACTTTACTGGACTCCAGATGTGTTCTTTGGGTCTTTAGATGAATTTTACCAGTTCCTCAATCCCTATTATTGACAAAGATAATAACAGTGCTATTCAAAATGGTTAATAATTTGCCAAGGTTTACTTAACTTTTATAAAGGAAGGATTCCTTCATTGTATTTTGGAGACAGTAATACCAAATTTGAGGGATTAGTGTAAGATGAAAATGAGATCATGTAAGTGGAGTGAGACACAGAAAAACCATAAATTATAGCAAATATTTGTTATTAAATGTACTATCATTAGTGCCTTTGATGCATAGCAGAATTTATGTCTACTAAAATAAACAAGCATAGAACTGGGCACACCCTGGAAGCAATTGATTTGTAGTCTTTGAGATACCTTGCTAATTTTCAACTTTTACAGGCAAGATACAGGGTAGAAAAACAGACATTATCTCTTTTCCCCTGAATCTCTGTGTTTTTCCAATGCGAATCTGCCCATATTTCTTCAGAATAACTCTGCTTACAATCAACATTATTATCCATTTAACAATTTCATCAGGTAACCTGCTCTTGGGATGGAAGTCCCCAATTGTATGACATAAGTCAGGAAAGCCAACATATTAGCAAATGACAACTATGTCCAAGTCTGCTGCTATGCTTTCTTTACATTTATGTTCTTAACAAGAAATTATCAAATTGAAATTTTAGACGTATATGACAATAGCTGTATTTAAATAGTACCCTCTGGTTTGAAAATCCAAGATTTTCTTATAGCCAACATTTCATTTGTTTTCTAACAAACCTATGCGTTATTTAAAAAGAAAAAAACCCCACAATATTATCACCCTGTAACACATACAGAGAATCTAACGAAAAGAAGAACTCAGCTTGTGAGAATGTGGGTAGGAAAGGCTGCCTTTCACAGCCTTTCATCCTTGCAGGGTCTCAAATCTCAGAGTGCGCCTTGGGTCTAGGAAGTTTCCTTACATGGAGATAAAAAGAGCCCCTGTAGACTGTGCTGGGCATTTTGCCTTGTTTGAGAATATATTTCCTTGTTCCAGATTTGATACGTATTTTTCTGTCCCGCCTGTGTGTTACTTGGCATTTGGCTAACCCCAGTGCTATCTCTGTTCCTGGTGGGCAATTAATGTGGTTCTTTGTTTGCAGCACAAGAGGGGTATGTTGAGACCGTCTCCCTGTGTTAGCTGTAGGATGGAGCCATGAGGGATGAATGCTTACTATAGAGACTGATCTTGTTCTATTTCTTGGTAAAGCAGGCGAGTTTAGTGTCCTTTCTGGCAACCTTTGAACCTGAAAGCCTGTGGGTTGATATTTTGGAACTACTGCTCCCCCTGGCGGCAAGCATTGTTGTTAAGCCCCTCGCTATGAAGGGGACCTCCTCCTCTGGAGGTGGTAACCAGTGTCACTTGCTTGACACTTTGCAAGTGGCTTGGTGAATGACAGTGGTCAGTCTAATCGCTCTTGGTGCTGCTATTATTAACTTGAGTGTGACTAATAATTTTCCTATTTCTCATATTGTTGGCAATCCACCTATTGTCGCTTATTGAGAGAGAAAAGAGGCAGCTTCTCTTGGTTCGTGTAAAGAATTGATCTTTTAAAAGCACCATTCAGTGTGGTTTTCTTTCTTAGGCAAGGTTTCAACACACTATGTTTGAAGATTAATTTTGACATTTTTAACAAACAGCAGTTCTGTTCCTCCTTCATTTAAGTGATTTTGATGATTTATTCCTATTTTATTAAAGCAAGTGATTGCTATTTCACATTTCATAGATTCCAGACAATAATTTTTTATGTATGTTAATCTTTTTCTGAATTGTATTTATTATTTCTAATTTGAGAAATGGTACCTGAATTCTGACTCCTCCATTTGTCTATTTGTCAATATGCTCAAGAAATCTTGATGCAATATTGAATTTTAAGTGTTGTGGGCATCTGGCCTGAAGATCTTATTCTTTTTCCTTTATCACTTGGAAACGAATTTCAGACATTCTATGACATGCCCTTGAAGTGTATTAAAGAGCAACATTGGGAATGACATAGAATTAATTTCAGACAGCATACAGGATGTGCTTAGTTTCCCTTTGTGAATGTCTTATATTCTAAATCAATGTTGTTTAATAGCATTTCTATGATGATTGAAAAATTCTACAGCTCTGCTACCCAATATCACAGTCATGAGCCACCTGTGGCTATTGAGCATTTGAAATTTGGCTAGTGCTAATCAGGAAATAACATTCTAAATTTTACCCAATGCTAATTTAAATTTAAATGGCCACATGTGGCAAGTGTTGATCATATTCAAAGAGCAGTTCTAGATCTTATAGCTTATTTGTGTTTTATACAAT
Source organism: Canis lupus dingo (assembly GCF_003254725.2). Taxonomy (NCBI): domain Eukaryota; kingdom Metazoa; phylum Chordata; class Mammalia; order Carnivora; family Canidae; genus Canis; species Canis lupus. Next base: position 33,760,882 of record NC_064261.1, read on the forward strand.
CTTTTGATATTAGTTGTCTGGAGAAAGTTTCCTCCAAATCTAAAAGAGTTACAGAAAACTAATAAAAAATCAATGATATAATGGAAGCAACATAGAATTTGAAGTGTTGGTTCACATTGGAAAAAGCCACTTAATCTCCCTTAGTCTCTATAGAAGAGGATTAGAATATATCCTTTTATAAATATGTGAAGGTGCAAGTTAGATCAAATCAAATATGTATGTAAACTTTGGAAAAATAAGAGACTAAATCAGAATTAGTTTCCTTAAATTTCCTAGTGTGAGTGTCTAGAAGCTTATCACAGGGCATTTTCTATCGGTTAGTTTGGGAGACCTCTTTCGGGGATATGGATACTTACATGCTTTTTTGCAAACGCATGTTAAGGATGGTATGTTTTTAGTGTGTTAAGAATTCCAAATAATATTTCTTTTGTAAATACAAGCCTAAGTTTGCATTACAATTTATGATTAATTTTAGTGTTTGTCTCTTGCTTGCTCAGAGATTTGTAAAATTATATATATTTGGATTTAGTTTTAACGATACATAAGTGAACAAACAAGAGCAGGGAGCTACGTTGTACCATCGTGCACCTTTTTTTTTTTTCTTTATTGGTTATTGACCTTAGGAAAACTAAAGCCATTGTAGAGAAAACTAGTTGGGTGTATTGCAAGTAGTGGCCTGGGGGGAGGGGGGGCAGGGCAGTGAATTAACTAATATGTTAGTGTCTGCAATAAGCATCAACATGCAACTTGTGTGTTAATATTTTTTATTCTACAAACCTTTAGGACTGTTTGAGACCAGTTACAAAAATAGGAAAACACTATGGAAATTTGATTTCAGTTGAATTTCATTCACAGGTTATTTTGGTATAAATACAATGATTTTAAATAATAGATATTCTAATCCTGAAAAAGAGAGCGTTTATCATTTTTTAAAGTCTTCTTTTAGCCCTGAAGTAGGATTTTTCTAATGTATGGATAGATTTATTATTGAAAGCAATATTATTCTCTGGCTTGCTGGAGACTTCCTTATGCAAGAGATCATTTAATAAGGACAGTTACTGAATAAAGAGGAAAAAAAGTAATTAAAACATCACATACTCTGAGAATTTGGCAGGCCCAAAACAATTTGAATGAAATTTAGATTAATAAATCACATGACTGGTGATTTAAAATCTCAACCACTACTGTTAGGAGAAAATTAGTTTCTGCTTTTATCCTCTATATTAGCTTTTTGGTCTGGAGTTAAGCAAAAATAAACATCAGTTCAAAAAATAACCAAAATGTGTTTAAGTCTACAAGATTATAACATATTTATACATTCCTTATGATATTTTGACTTACACATATTATAGTACTGATTAAAATTGAGGCATGCATTAAAATAACTACTCATATGTTTTATTATAATTTTTATTTTATTCTAACTTATTATAAATGTTATTTTAAATACTTTCTATCACTTAGAAATCCTATTCATGCCTTTAGGTCTAATTACTATCTCTTTCTATTTTTTAAAGATTTTATTTATTTATTCATGAAAGACAGAGAGAAAGAGGGGGGGGGAGAGAGAGACAGAGACACAGGCAGAGGGAGAAGCAGGCTCCATGCAGGGAGCCTGATGTGGGACTGGATCCCGGGTCTCCAGGATCATGCCCTGGGCTGAAGGCAGCGCTAAACTGCTGTGCCATCAGGGCTGCTCCATTATCTCTTTCCATATGACTTCTAAGCCTTCTTGGCTGTACATACCTAAATATATAAAAATCTATATTTATACCTAAACCAGTCTCTAAATCTGAATCTATACTTACAACTCTATCTCCATCTATCTACCTACCTATCTATTTATCATCTGTGTATGTAGGTGAAGTTACAGAAATCTGTGGATTAAAGCTTAAAAATCTCCTCTGGCATTCACCTCTGTATTTTGAACTACTGACCTGATGGTTTGTCATATATGATGTTCCAGATCTCTAATTGAATATATCTTAATCTTATATTTTTCTCCTGTGGACTTAAGGCAAATTTTGTCCTGACTCTCTGTTTATTCTAATAGTACCATATGCTTAATTTAATCTCTAGCAGCCAAAGCTCTAAATTATTTCTTTTTTTTTAAGATTTTATTTATTTATTCATGAGAGACAGAGAGAGAGAGAGAGAGAGAGAGGCAGAGACACAGGCAGAGGGAGAAGCAGACTCCATGCAGGGAGCCCGACATGGGACTTGATCCCAGGTCTCCAGGATCAGGCCCTGGACGGAAGGCAGCGCCAAACCACTGAGCCACCGGGGCTACCCTAAACTCTATTTCATAAATAACAAAGCTTTGGTCAAATTTTGCTATTGGCAGTATAATTCTCTACTGAATTTCTGTCTTGACTTTGGACACAAAAATGCAGTATGTTATAATTTTTTTATACATTCGACAGATACTATTAAAAACCTACTCTTTTTCAGGCACTGAGACGATAGGAAGGGGTAAGCCTGATACTCATCCTGAGCTCAAATATCTTAGAATTTAGATGGTAAAACCAATGTTAAATAATTGCATAATGATCCACTGATACTTGTGCATCCTTAAGCTAATTTTATTCTACTTGCCTTGCAAGAAAAGCTAAACCATCACTTCCTTCTAAGGAACTTTCCTTGTTCTACTCTTAATTTCCCATAGCCTGATAGTTTACACTGTACCTATACTGCCAACCTCCAAGCCAATTTTAAATTATTTAACATCATTTAATTGATCATAAACTCATCAAAGAATATTCAACTCTGAATATCCACAGCTCCTGAAAGCAACAGGAAATCAATAAATGTGGTGAATTTAAATGTGTATAAAACCACCAAGTACCCATGTTTAATCAGAGAGTATTTTCAGATTTCTTTCTGCTGTGTTTTTCTGCTGCTTTCATTGTTTTTATTCTTCATTACCAAGAAATTATAGAGTTGTCATGCTGCCTTATAATTATTCACTAACATTAATGCATGTTGGATTATTTTACTACATGTTATGAGGATAATAATAAAATCAAGAAAGATGCATAGTACACAAATGAGTCTAGAAATTACTCCAGGCAATTCTTCACATCTTTGTGAATATATATATACAGTAGGTGAGCATATAGAATAAGTAGAACCTGACTAATTAACTTAATTCCTTGTTTTCCTCTGTGTGTGTGTGTGTGTGTGTGTGTGTGTGTGTATGGAAATTAGTGACTAAAAAGAAAACAATGTATGCAGAATTCATATTATGTAAATGTATATATTTTAAAGATAAGAATAGAATTTCATTGTTTGATCATTTTCATATTCATCACACTATCTCTCCAGTGCAAATCCTCCCTAAAGAATGACAATGTGTTACCACACGTGGGATTAAATATGTCCCACCCTAAGTAAAGTCACAAAAGCATAAGCCTTTTCTCTTGGGAATTTAATGTTAATGAATTTCTTTTCAAAATTCCCAGGTCTCCAATCTATAAAGGGTTCATGATTGGTTTACTGCTAGGTAATGGCAGTGTTATTCTTAAGAAATAACACTGGTTATTATACCAGTGTCACAAATAATGGCACTTGGAAAGCTGCTTAGTCCTAATGGTAGTCCTATTTATTTCATTGGATGAAAATACTCCTAAGTGAGCAAAAATGGTATAGTTGGAAAGATGCCATTTTCATATAATCAAGGGTAGACTGTTATAGTAGTTGCTCATTGAGATGCAACTAGTGATTGTATTATTTTCATGGTTACCTGCTATTCTTCTTTCTCAAATTCATTTAAAGGAAAAGTCATGTCATATACTTAAGCTGACCTTGTTTTCACAGAGGTCTTAAAATGTAAATGAGTGCATATCTGTATATCAACAAATAGCCCACAAAAAGTAAATATTTTTTTATTATCATTTCTTGTACATTCTTTCACACCTAACCATTTATGGCTTAATAAACTATCCCTCTAATGAAGTTTCAATATTCAAATATAGCTTTTAATCAATTTGCTAAATGACAGTTAAGCAAGTTAGTCACATTAGCCACATCTTGGTGCGCCCATATAGAAGGAATATATCAATTAAAAATTAACCAAAGTTTGTCATTAAAATGGTGCTTGGCATCTTGTTATTAGTTGTCCCTATAATCAGAGCCTGACTGGCAACTGAGAACTTGAGAAATACAATGACTGTAACATGAAGATGAGGGAATGTCTTTTTCCAGAGAATTGTCCTATGTACCCTGGTAACACCAATGTGAAGTGCTCAAGGGCTGTCTTTTTTTTTTTTTTAAGATTTTATTTATTTATTCATGAGAGACACACAACAGAGAGAGAGGCAGAGACATAGGCAAAGGAAAGAGCAGGTTCCATGCCTTGATCCCTCAGGTCCTGAGCTGAAGGCAGACACTCCACCACTAAGCCACCCAGGCATCCCACAAAGGCTGTCTTTAAAGTGACTTTTACTTGTTTGAGTCATTTAATAAGGCCATTAGCAATAAATACTTTCATAATATATCAGAGTATTTGAATAGATGAACACTTGGGAAATACACATGTTTGAGTAGAAGTTCTAGGAAATATGTAATCTCAGAGTTTTTCATCAGAGAAACCCACTCTGCAGGTAAGTGTTATTTCAGACACATACACGTGTGCAATTATTTGCATAAAGATTATGTTTCAAAAGTTTTAGCAAAACCAGAAAAGGTAATAGTTTTTTATGACACATGTAGTTTGGTGAGTAAAAATACAAGAACATCTATAGCCCAATAAAAAAAAATGTTAGTCATTTTAAGGATAGTGAATTTTATTTTGAATGCAGCATCAAAGATATAGAAACACACTTACAGCCTCGATATTACTTCCAGAACCTCCGTATTCTCTGCTATTTGCTCTTATTTCTTATATTCATTTCCAAAGTATTCAAATTGTTTCCTTGAGAAAATATTTACAAACTGTTTTTGAACTTGGGAGTATTCACATATTGAAGTGTTCTTTTATATTAATAAAATGGCTGTGGTATAATTTTCTTGTTTGCAGTTCTTTCCTTGATATTTCAATTTGCCAGCATTGCTGAAGATACTAAACATCTTGAACATAGGCCCCATTAATTTCTCAGTTGGTGAATTTGTGTGTGTGTGTGTGTGTGTGTTGTGTGTGTTGATCAAGTCATTTTGTTAGGGTGAAGATACTTCACCCAAATTCAATGAGCTGATTGGCTTTTAAGAAATTATTTTTTTTAACAAGAGAAAATATGCCTCTTTTCATAGAAAAAAAAACATTTTGATTATTAAAATGACCTTGCCTATGTACGCCATCTGTATACAGTAAGATAGAAAATGGATTATGAGACTAGAATTTGAAGAAATATCAGGAACAGGTCATCTTCTGAAACTAAAGCTAATTGAACCAGTATAAGAGGAAGCAGAGGGCAGCCCCAGTGGCGCGGTGGTTTAGCGCCGCCTGCAGCCCAGGGCGTAATCCTGGAGACCCTGGATCGAGTCCCATGTTGGGCTCCCTGCATGGAGCCTGCTTCTCCCTCTGCCTGTGTCTCTGTCTCTCTCTGAATGAATAAGTAAATTTTATTTTTTTTATTTTATTTATTTATTTATTTTTTTATGATAGGCACACAGTGAGAGAGAGAGAGAGAGAGAGAGAGAGGCAGAGACACAGGCAGAGGGAGAAGCAGGCTCCATGCACCGGGAGCCCGACGTGGGATTCGATCCTGGGTCTCCAGGATCGCGCCTGGGCCAAAGGCAGGCACTAAACCGCTGCACCACCCAGGGATCCCATAAATAAATTTTAAAAAGGAGGAAGTGGAATAACCATTCTCAGGCATAGAGGACTTCTTAGTGTTGTTGTCAAAGATACAAGACTAAATGTGATATGTAAAACATGGAAAAGGGAGGTAGAGATGCAACAAATAAATATGTGTATCTTTGTTTCCTACATTTTGTATGGAATGGGATGTACTGAGTATACAAAATAATGTCCAGTATTCAGCTGATGCCTTGATTCTTACCAGTGGCTAGGATAGACAATGATAGGAAGTGTGAAGTGTGTTATCACAGGCTAGAGTTTTACACCTGGAATATATCCTCGGGTTTCCTGTGGTTGTTGAGGTGTTGAGAACATTGGGAGTGGTGAGGAACACCAAGTAAGAGGAAGTCAGTGTCAGCCTCATCCTGGCTGGGTCAAGTTCTGCCATCAAGTGCTGAACATAGACATGAAATGTTGGAGATATCAGGTGCATAAATTTGGCATTTATAGGAATGCAGTCTGGGGTGGAGAAGGAAGGCTACATGACTTGCAGAGTCTCTGCAAAATAAAAATACAGGGCCTCTTATTCATGGTTATTAAGAATTTCAAGACTATGACAGAAGAGTGTTAAACCAAGTATGGGCCTTTCTGTGTGCAGAACCCTGGGCACTCACACACACATTAAGGTGGCATGGGGTGGGGGTGGAGTGAAAGGCTCCACATCAAGGCATATTTTCATTCTTTAAGAGAATGACAAATATAGGAATCATGTTAATTCAGACTATTGTTATATTTAATTTATTTTTCCCCCATTTCGCTTTATAAATCTTTTAGTTTCCTGTGGTAAAATAATGAACAGGGAGTCTCTTCTCACATATCCAAGTAGAAATAGTTTTCATGTCTCATTGTTTTTACTTGATTATTGAATGCACAGTGCAACATAGAGACTTAATAATGTCTCTTACTTTATTTAATATGAATTAATGATTTTATAATCTTAGCTTGTAGTCTACTCTAGCCCACAGGCCAATGAGTAATGTAAAGGATAATTTCATCATCCAAATTCAGGGAGATTGTATGGTGGCATTAAAAATTACATTTGGGTTGTCTTATCAACATATATGTGACCATAAGTGAATCAATTAAATTATTTAAGTCTAACCTGTAAAATTAATATTGTCTATGCGTCTGCCATGTGAGTCAAGCTATTTAAAAGAATATGCACATTTCACTATTTGTAAATCAAGGGTCTTTAAATTTCCTTCCCTGCTAACATTGATATAATGTGTGTGTGTGCATATGCACCTTAGTTGTAAAGAATTTCACCAAGGGTGTAAAGATCAGGGAATGGACTATAGCCTCTAAGAATTGCTTTTTGTTAACCAAGTGAAGGAGAAAAAGCCAGCGATCATTGAGGAACAAAAGAGAAAAAAAAAACTAATTTACTCTTTTCTAATTCTAAGGCTATTAAACCATGTTTGGCAGCTAGATACTTATATTTCCAAAACAAATAAAGGTCTTTGCTGGGGTTAATTACAAAGAAATGAAAGTAGTATCTTTTCTGATCACATCACAACTGTCATTTCTCTAACAACAACACATTCCAAATTAGAGGCCATGAAACACCTCGGCCCTATTGTTGGGGCCAGAACCTTTTCAGATTATACTTTCTGTGCCTAAGAAATGACTGTTACAGGCAATTTACCCACAAGTTTCAGGAGATAATATATACACACAACTTTTTTTCCTTAGATATTAAAAAGGCTCTGGATTTGCAAGTCTACAGTGATACATCTGAACCCCAGTTATTCATGAGAATTTCATGGGGGAGGTTTTCACAAGGACAGATGCGTAACCTCCACTTCCAGAGATTTCGAATAACTGATAGGGATTTGGGCACACTTGCTGAAATTACTGTTTAAATTCCTCGAATAAGGGGCAGTCCAGGTGGCTCAGTGGTTTAGCACCACCTGCAGTCCAGGGTGTGATCCTGGAGACCCGGGATCGAGTCCCACGTCGGACTCCTTGCATGGAGCCTGCTTTTCCCTCTGCCTGTGTCTCTGCCTCTCTCTTTCTCTGTGTCTCTCATGAGTAAATAAATAAAATCTTAAAAAGAATTCCCCGAATAATCTCAATATTTAGGGTAGTTTGGAAAATCACTGGTTCCAGTCTATATGTGTTTAACTTCTACTGTCCATGGAGGCAGAGAGGAGGAGAATTCATGCTTTGGGAAGGAGAGATCAAAGTGCTCCAAAATCCTAAACAATGACATCCCTTCCCTACGTGTTTGATATCTTACCTCTGGAAGCTTTAAAGATGAAAAGCCAAGCCTACTGGATCACTTTTCTGCTAGAATGGCAAAACCCTAGACAAGGGTGGCTTTTGGGGATTGGGGTAAAGTCACAAGATGCTATATTTAGGTGAAGATGAAGGGACATCCAGTGAACCTGTGACAAGTACAAGGAACATCACTGAAAGGGTGCCCTAAAAGTAGCCTGGAGCTGCTGCTGTCTGATAATAATGGTAAGTCCAAACTGCATAGTGAGGGACTCTGAGTTAACACATTCATGGAATAAAGCACAGAGCACACAGCTTTTGTCTCCAATACACATGGCTGGTCCTGGTGAGGAGAAAAGTTAGAAAAAGGATCATATAATAGGATTCACAAAATAATACAGTTTCGTTAGCAGAATCCCAAACTGCTACAGTAAACAGCCTCCTACTGTGGACCACCAAAGGGCTGTTATTACAGCGGGATCTTAAGAGCCAACAGCATGGAAGCTGGGATCCAAAGAGCTTGAACCCAACTTTGGACCCTACTGCTTACAAACTGGGCAACACCGACAAGTCTCTGTTTTTCTAGGCTTAATTCCCTCACCTATAAAATGGGAATATTATAATTACCTAACTTGAGAGGATGTTTGAAGTCTTCATTAAGTTAAAAACAAAGAGTGGTTAGTATGTAGTAAGTACTCAATATATGTCGGTGATTAGAATTACTTTCATGTATTAAAACTCTGATAGACCAAAAAAGAAAGAGAATATTACCAGTAATTTAGCACTTACTATGCTAAACAGCTTATAACTCAGAGCCAGTGGGATAAACCCGCTATCAGGAGCTGTGAAGGGGATGACTTACCACCAGGCACATTTCCATCTGTTGCTGTTGATTAAACATGCTGTTGGAATTAAAGTTGTCACACGCTAATTATAAAGCCAGCGATGGCTAATTCATATGCCTTTGAAATATACTCCCAAAGTAGCAGGTAAACAATGTCGGCAATTACAGCATCTCATTAATTCTGTAAAATGTGATAATATTAGTTTGAATTAGGTGGTTAATAGTCCCCTTTTCCAGAAAAAGTGACAATTATAGGGGTTGAAAAGCTTCCAATCTGCTACCAGATGTGAAATTTAAGTATAAAGGAGAATTCTAGAATTTGAAGCAGGGAGGTTTTCCTTGGCAAGCCACATCTATGTTGAGCTTAGTTTAATAACACAAATGCCACTTGGATAGTAGAAAAGTTCGGTTTGCTCCAGGTTTCAAAGAAATCATTCCCCAGATGGTCAGACAAATGGAGAAATCTTTTGTACCTCCCCAGTCACTGTAGCTATCCTGAATTTCACTAGGCTGGTGTTGTAAGCCAAAACCAAAATATTCCAGGAGTTCACAGAACATCAGGCCAGCTGTGGACCATGCGTCTATTGTCTGGGTGATTAATGCCCCAGCTGAGACTGGGAGGAACAAGAATAAAAAGGTCATGGAAGATCCTTTCCTTCCACATTTCTTGTTAAACAAGCTTCTTATGGTCCTTTTACCACTGGGAACATTTCTAATTCCTTTGACTAACAGGCCATTTTTTATTATATATATTCTTCCATATTTACACCAGCAAATTTTAGAATCCTCCAAGTGTGCAGATGTTTTGTAAGATTCCCTTTTAAAGACTATTTGCTACTGAGAAAAAGAAACACCTCCTGATTCCCTAGGGTATATTTATTTGCCCTAAATATAAATACATGAATTAATAAACTCAAAGGCAAAGCATATATCTTAAAAATAAATTAAAATAAATCTAACTCTTGCTCCTTTCTTTTAAAATAATTTATGGCCACATTATGTTTGTATTTAATATAGCCTTCAGTGTTTTTTTAAAAAAACAATTCATCATTGTTTAAAAGAAAAAAAAAGAACTAGCAATTATTGAGTACTTACCACCAGCCAGTCTCTTCACTTACATTTTTTTATTTAATATTCATCTTTATTTATTTTTTTAAGATTTTAATTTTAAGTAATTGCTACACCCAACATGAGGCTTAAGCTCACAACCCTGCAATGAAGAGTAGCATGCTCTACCAACTGAGCCAGCCAGGTGCCGCTAATATTCCCCTTTAAAATGAGTATTTTTATTTCCATCTTAAAGGAGACAAAAGGGAGACCTTGAGAAACTCAAACAAGGTTGACTCCCAAATCAGAAAACTTTCCAGTACCTCTTGCTACTTCAGGCCTCTGCTGTTTACACTGTCAACAAATGATAAAAGAAAAAAAGAAATGAAAACCCTATATGAGCATGGCACATCTAGGGAACTGTTAGATATACCAGGTGATAGAAACCAGCACAGATAAGTCATATGTTCATCCTGAGGTGCTTGAGATACAGTACTGAAGAAAATGGGTGAGTTGTCCTCCAGGTGAGAGCCAGCAAATTGTTACCAAACTTCAATGCCAATAAGCAAGGCAGATTATTTTAAAGGGAAATTAATATTACATTTCAAAATAATGGAAGATCCAGAGACAACAAGATGCAGATCAAGAGAAGATTTGGAAAAGCAATCAAGAAGAGGCTATATAATAAGTACCAATGTTTTGGAAACTTGATTTTAGTGATACTTTCTCCAAGGCCAGGTTTGAAGGTTTTTATAAATCATAATGGACTGGACACATACTAGGCTACATTGAGAATCCAAATATTATTTTCTTCATCTTATAGAGAAAGTTCTTTAAGTAGGCTCCGTGTCCAGTGTGGAGCCCAACATGGGACTGAACTCATGACCCTGAGATCAAGACCTGAGCAGAGATCAAGAGTTAGACACTTTACCGACTGAGCAGGATAGTTAGACTGTGTTATTCCCATAACTTCCATTTCCAGAGAGCTTTTAATGATTGAATCTTTTTATTATCTGTCTGGAAAGAGAGCATATGCACACAATAAACTCTATCCATTCTCCAGTCCAGGATTCACATCTGCAGTACCTACCACTTGGAATAGAGCAAATACATTTGGTCAATTAAATTCAATCAGGTATTTTTGGTAGGCAAGAATCTTAGAATCATAGCCCAGATATTGAAGGACCCTTGGAGATCACAATCTAATTTCCTTAATTCAGGTTTTCCCCATTTACCATCCATAATCTCTCAAACTGGTGTCAATGTGTAAATATATTTGTGGAGTGGGTTAATTCATTACCAAAGCAGAACAGACCTTCATGCCATCTCTGCACTGTGTTATGTCCTGAGAATTCTTTGTGATGGTAACAACCAGCCAGGGTGATTTGTCTGCCCCAGTGGGATTCTATATCACTTAAAAAGCCACTATTTCAGCATCTACATTGATAAATAGACATAATAACATGATGGAAGCCTTTTAATTTCATATTATGACTTCTACTTTAGGAAATCACACAATGCTGCTGATTAATGCATGTAATTGAAAATAAGTGACATCATGAAATCAGATAAGACTAACATCAGATGAGCTCAATATTATTCAAGTTTCCTTTGCTCTGTTTTAAAAAAGAAAAACAAAACCAAACATAAGCCTCCCTTCAAAAAACCTTCATTTTTTCCCCTTGACATCTTATAGGTGTTCTTTAAAAAAAAAAAAAAAAGATTTTATTTATTTATTTATTTATTTATTTATTTATTTATTTATTTGAGATAGAGAGAGAGAGAGAGCAAGGGGTGGGGGCAGAGGGAAAGGGAGAGAGCACATCTCAAGCAGACTCCCCACTGAACAAAGAGCCTGATATGGGGCTCAATCCCATGACGTAGAGATCATGACCTTTGTGAAGTCAAGAGTTGGATGGTCAATCAATTGAGCCACCCAGGCATCCCTCTTTAAAAGTGTTCTAAAGACACACAATTTCTAAATACTGTATTAAAATTTTTTCAGCCACCCGGATTCCTCACTAATAATGGATCCCCTTACAAAGGGGATCCAGGTGTCCGAAATAAAAATGAAGAACAGAAGATTTTTTTAAAAAACTGTTTAATGTTAGGCCAGAGATAAGGCCCTCTCATCAGTGACAGTGACAGTGCTTAGGCAGCAAACTAGTAAATTTTTCACCTACAGAAAAACATAATGGAAAGATATTTTAAAAGGATATGTAGGAGAAAAAGACATCTTTTACATGAAAATGTAGAAAAAAGGTAAAGCACAATATGCAGATCTTGATCTAGTCTTTTCTTGTGATACAGTTTTCTAAACATATTTAAATGTTCAATTGCAATATATTGTACCTTATGTTAATCAGTTGCGTCAGTGCTAACCTCAGAGTGGAATTAAACTGAAATTAGACATGGCTGTTCTTGGATTAATTTGCAATGGGGGGTGTGTGTGTGCACATGTATATATGTATAAGCATGTGTATATATATATATGTTTATATATTTTTAGTGATGATATTTTATGTGCTTAAAACCCATTCATTTGGTAAAGAAAGATTAACATCAGAAAAGAAGAGAATAAAAATGGGATTTTTAATTCATAAAGATATACATATTCATCCTTTTTTTTCTTTTTTCTTTTTTTTTTTTTTCTTTTTGAGACAATGAATGAATCATTGGCTTTAGCCAAAGAAGTTTGAAAAACTTAAAGGGAGTGAATTGATATTTGATTTTTTTTAAATAAGGAATTTAGATTCAGAAAGTGAGATTCACAGTGGCTGGCCAAATTAAAGTTTGGGTTTTTCATTAGTTGCTTACTATTTTTTTAATGATTTTCAATAATGTGTGGTGGATATAGACTTAGACTTAGCAAGACACAATGCAGGCTTTGGGATTAGATTTTGGAGACATCCTATGGAATTTGGAGGATCATGATAGTCCATGTGGACATAGAAGTCTTTGAGATGTTAACGAGTCATGTGTATCTTCCAAAGTGGTAGAAAACTTTTGTAAACGATACCCCATGTCAGTAATGCACTCTAAGTTCAAGGAGTGGATTACATTATCTTGGAAAACTATACTGTCTTTCACTAGTAGTCTTGTGTTGTTGCCTTGTAATGTTTGCTTCAGAGCCAGGCAATCAGACGTGTTATTCAAAAAGACAATAAAAATTCACTCACAGACTCCTTATTAGAACTCATGATAACCACCTAAGGACTTTGATTAATCATATTGACGAGAGGACCAAATGGAAACGAGACTTATGCTGGGATTTTCACAGCTCTCTTCATAGATAAAGGGAAACTACTCACATTTTGGGACTCATCAAATCCCACAAATGGAGTTATTTGCCTTTCAGCTTCTCAGTTGAATGTGGAAATATTTTCGCCTCATATCATTAGATTACTCCCTTTACATTTCTTACTACTGGAATAATCTGGAATAATGTCTTCTGTAGATAAAATTGTTTTCTCTGTTTCTTCCACAGTTAGAATACAGACCACTACTCTATATCATAATTCCATTGACTTTTTTTTTCCATTTGCTTTTTAAGTTATTTTTGGTGATCTCCTTAGACTTAAAATATCTATTAATAATAATACTTTAGGGAGAACATCCATTATATTTGAAGGCCTATATCATGGTTCAAATGTCTCCCACTAACTAGTATAATGTTATTCATACAACTTAAATATTCTCTGTATTGGATTTGCAAGATTATGATAATTATTTTAGGCTGAAAATGATTAAGAGTAGAGAGTACTCCAAAGAAGCAGAAACAATAGGAGATTAGATAGATAGACATATAGATGATAGATAGGTAGATATAGATAGATGTAGAGGTAAGTGTAGGCATAGGTGTAGGTATGATTTGACAGATGTAAGTTGAAATAGAGAGAAAGAGAGATTATGATGGAGGCTGAGAAGTTCCACAGTTTACTGTCTGTAAGCAGGAGCTCCAGGAAAGAAGATGGTTTAATTCAGTCCAAGCCAAAGAGCAGGAGAAGATGAAATGAGATGTCCTTGCTTAATCCTGAGGAGGAAAAAAAGGGATGAATTTGTCCTTTCTCCACCTTTTGTACTATTAAGGCCCTCAAAGGACTGAATGGTGCTCACCCATATTAAAGAGGACTATCTAATTTAAAGAGTTCACTGATTCAAATGTTAATCATCTGGAAACACCTTCTCAGACACAAGACAGAAATTGAATCTGTGCACCCCATGGCCAGTCAAGTTAACCCATGAAATTAACCCTTACAAGTCTACCCCTTGCCCCTTGTCAACTTGGTACCCGTATGCATCTCCTTAAACTCCAAATAAGGACAAGAAACAGGGTGGGTCATAACACTGGCTAACTTGATACAAGTATCCTGCATTCAACCAAAAATACAAAAACCCTTTCCCCAGAAGAGGCAGTAAAGTCCTTGAGTGATGTTTACTGTTCTTGATATTCCATAACTTAAATATTATGATATAAAGTTGGTATATATATATATATATATATATATATGAATATAAATACATACATATACACATACGAACATATTCATAATAAAATAATGAAGAAATACTCATGATAACTACCAAGTTCTGACTTCTGTAACTGGGGAATATAATTGGCTGATTCATATCATATTTAGCTTTCTGGAGAACCTTGTACCAACCTTGCAAAATATCACCTATCTGGCACTATGTATAATTAAGCTTTGCCAGCTGAGAGCTAACTGCTTTTGGTGGCCTATGGACATCTATGAAGCAAAAGGCATTTGCCAGATTAATAGCTGCATACTAGGTACCAGGAGATGTGTTAATTTGCTGAAGCAATGAAACCACATCTGGTGCAACAGCTGCAATTGGAATCACCACCTGGTTAAATTTATGATAATCTGCTGTCATTTTCCAAAATTCATCTGACTTCTGCACAGGACAAATAGGAGAGCAGAATGGGTGTGTGGTGGGAATCACCAACTCTGCATCTTTCAAGGCTTTGACAGTGGTACTAATCTCTGCAATTCCTTCAGGGATACAGCATTTCTTTTCATTTACTATTTTATTAGTAAACACGGTTCTAATGGCTTCCAGTTGGCCTTTCTAACTATAAAATCCCTCACTCTGCAGATCAGGAAACCAATGTGGGGATTCTAACAGCTGTTTAAATGTCTATTCCAATGATATATTCTTGAACTGGGGAAATAACCACAGGATAGGTTTAAGGACTCATTGCACCCACTGTGAGACACCGTTGATCACCTGACCTCCATAAACCCCTACCCTGAATGGTGGCCCAAAGTGATGTTTTGTGTCTCCTGAAATTGTATCAGTTCATAGCCAGTGTCCTGTAGGCCCTAGGAGGTCTGACTGGTTCCTATATCCCAGTGCACAGTTACCCTGGTAAAAGGCAATAGGTCCCTTTGGGTAAGACTGAGAGGAATACTAATACATTTTTGGTAGTGTCCCAGAGTCCTTCCTTAAGGGGACTTGGCTTCTCTTCATTCAAAGGACTCTGGATCTATAAACTGCCTCCAGTTTTGGAATTGATCAAAGGGCCATGATTCTGTTTTTATAATTCAGGTTAGACTTTTGTTCATTTGACCTGGAACTTTCTGCTTCTACATATCAAATAATTTTGTAGGCTTTCTATCTACTTTACTTCTAGGAATTCTGGACCATCTAACCAGTATCATAGATTACATGAGTCAGAATATTCTGATTTCTGCTTTGATTCTGCTGTTTATTTTATTTTATTTTATTTTATTTTATTTTATTTTATTTATGATAGTCACAGAGAGAGAGAGGCAGAGACATAGGCAGAGGGAGAAGCAGGCTCCATGCACCGGGAGCCCGACGTGGGATTCGATCCCGGGTCTCCAGGATCGCGCCCTGGGCCAAAGGCAGGCGCAAAACCGCTGCGCCACGCAGGGATCCCTGCTGTTCATTTCTGTAACCACACCAACCTTGCTTTGGTGGTAGTGTGCCAACACCTGGTTCCTCTCACCCTAGGGTCCACTTACTCCTACTGCATTTAGATTTTCCAAATGAAAAAAAAAAAAAAAAAAAGATTTCCCAATGAAACTGCAGTTCCCCCTGTAAAGTCTAGTCTGTAGACAAAAGTGATCATAATGCTCTTCAAGAATCCTAGGGCTTCCTTCACATACTTACTTCTCACAGTATTGGTGAAAGTCATGCCTTCTGGACCTTCCCAGTGTGGGTGGGTAGATCTTACATGACAAATCTGCTCTAACATGCCAATCTCCCCGAGGCTTTAAATCTCTTCTACATTAAACAGAATCCTGTCTGGCATCTCCAAATCCACTCATATGAGTCAGCTTTTGGTCCATGTTTCAGCCAATCAACCCAACAAATGCTAGAGCCCTTTCTAATTCTCTGAGCCACAACGTTCAGTGTAGAATCTCTACTTAGTGAGCTCGTGGTCAATAAATTCTGATATAAATTTAAGTTTCTTCCACCATTATCCCACATTCCTAGTATCCATTCTCACCCATGTTCCCTGGATTTCCATCTTTATAAATGAGAAAATGTAAGTAGTTCTTTTGGAGTGTAACATCCCTTATCATGGGTTATATTATACTTCACCTTTAAAAACCTGCTGGGATGGGTGGGAGTCTAGTTACAGATGCAGAAGCAAAGAGAGATCCTGAGATAAATATTTTCTTGCATGGTAACAATTTCAGGGGAGCTATTACGATTTCCTCCAGCCACGCAAAGTTAACTCCTTCAGTGGCAAGTGGAAAGGCCTATACCACTGTGGGCAGAGAGGCTGATACAGTGGGGACAATATGCTACTGCCACTGGAAAGGTGGGAAGTCCACTCCCACTTGAGGTGGGGAGACTTCCTCCACTGGTAAAGAGGATTCATCCAAAATTAGAAGCTCAGTGTCACTAGCTTCATCAGGATCTTCCCACACATCCTCTTCCCAATTTATAGAATCTTGCTTACTCTTTATCAATGCCATCAATTGAACAGTAGGCATCTGGTGATTCTGGAAGTTCAGCTTGTGTTGGTATTCAGCCAATCACAGGATGATGTTTTCCATTTCATTTTCAGCAATTTTAGTCTTGCAGTTTTCACTCCTTCAAGGCACACCTAGAAGTTTTTACTGTTATCTGTGCTTGACTTGAGATAAGAATTCAAATCTTTGAATTTCGCTTTTCACCACTTTGTCCAGAGACATTAGGAGGAATCAAACAGTTTCATTATATTCCTTAGTTTTCCAAATATGTTCCAAAGGATTATACACAGAGTCATCTAGTCCTCTTTTTCTTATAGGTGATCAATTAGATATCTAATGCAAATATTTTGCATATCTTTATAAATAGTTCTTGCTATGGATGAAAATGCTCTACTACCAGAAATTGAGTTATTAGTATCTTTTTAAATACAATCAGATTAGAACAATTGCAGAGACTCCAGAACCAATTCAGAAAACTCATCTTTACTACTCTCTTCTTCTAGAACCACTCTGGGTACCAATATCTGTTAGGGTTCTACGGAGAAACAGAAAAAATAAGATCTCTCTATATGTACTTATAGATATCCTTTTATTTATTGTGAGGTATTATCTCACATGGTTATAGAGAATGAGTAGTCCCACAATCAGGCATCTGCAAGCTGGAGACCCAGGAAAGCTGGTGGTATAATTAAGACAGAATCTGAAAACAGAAGATTAGATGAGATGTCCCAGCTCAAAAGTGAGGCAGGAGGAGTTGACTACTTCACTCCCTCCACTTTTTGTTCTCTACTTAGGTTCTCAAAGGACTGGATGATATCCACCCACATTGAAAAGGGCCATCTACTTTATAGAGTCCACTAATTCAAATGTTCATCTCATCTGGAAACACTTTCATAGACACACCCGGGAATAATGTTGAATCTGGACACTGAGGCTAGTCAAACTGACCCATAAATGAACCATCACAAGCAATTTGTCAGTTTATGAAAATGTTAAGGCCATCCCAGTTCTAATCTTGCTTGTTACTAATAATCTATATTACCCAGGAAAACAATGCCACTTTTTTTTATTCTGATCTTTGCTTTTGTAGCAAACACATATTACACATAGTGAATATAGGATCCTACATCCCTCTAAGGATCAAAGATAAAGATATTTAAACTCAAGTGTCAGGATTGAATACTTTTGTTATGATTCCTTTTAGTTTTGAAATGGCTACATTTAACCTGAAAATATTTACTTACACTATACTGCATCTCAACCTTTTAAAGGAGTGGAAAGCTATTTATATATTTTAAAGGACCCAATTGACATTCCCATTTCTTGAGGAAACCAAGGATCAAAACAAGGAAGTGACTTTCCCTAAATTACATACACTGAAACCCAGATAGCCTGACTGTATACTAGGCTTCTGCCCTGTAGAGTTCATGTATGTGCTTGGAATGTGCTGTATTTTCTTTTCCTCTTTGGGTATTTAGCAAGTGTCCAAATGCTTATGAAATATTTGTTGAATAAACAAATGAGTAGATAATTGATTTGTTTGTCAGAAAGATTAGGTATTCTAATAGAATGTAATGGAATATTTATTTTCTCAGCAATGTAACTATATCTACTTAAATGTGCTTTACTTTAAAGCTCTTCCGGTGAGAAAACAAACACATGTATTACGTGGGCTATTGCAATGGGAAATATAATGGGTGTTGTTTTTCCAGACTCATGGATATTGGAAATTACATTTCTTATTTTTTATTATAATGCTTTTTTTCCCCCCTGCTTCCTGCAAGTGCTTGGGATTGCATTGACATAAAAAGATCATGTAGTAGTCGGGCATATATCAGTGGGTAAACTTACTAGCAAACTTCAACCAGCTATTCCTCTTGTTGAGGCTCTATAGATAATTGTTACAGAAAGGAAAATTCCCATCCTGACAATATTCATAGTACAAATAATAAATAGCATCCGAAAATGTTAAGCATAAATATTTTTATGTAGCTTTAATTTTTATTATTAAATTTTATTAAATATTATGCATAAATGCAATAAAAAACAAGGCTAAGGCAAGCAGATAGACCTGAGAGAATGAGATTATAATTCTCAAAAATGTAGGCTATGGTGTATCATTTTACCCCCCAAATCAATGGACTCAATGAATAATTATATATTGCAGATAAAATGTATTAAAGAAGACACTTTATGCTCGTGAGCCATTCTCAAATAAACAGAATATATAGGTGTGTGGCGCAGATGTCACAGATCTAATCTAGATCTTGATATGGATCATGAAAAACCCAATGTTTGGACTCCCCCCCCCATAAGGTTTTCATACTTTAAATTTTTTTTGAGGTGAAATACATATGACATGAAATTTTTTATTTTAAAGTGAATAATCTTGTGGCATTAAGTACAGTCACAGTGTCATGCAATTACCACCCCCATCTAGTTCCAAAATATTTTCATCACTTCAAAAGAAAATACTGTATCTATAAATATTTCTCCATTTCCCTCTACCCCAGTCCCTGGCAACTATGAATCTGTTTTCAATCTCTATGATTTATCTATTCTACATATTTCATATAAATGGAATCATGTCAAATACATGACAGTTTTTTATCTGGCTTCATTCCCTTCACATAATGTTTTCAAGATTCATCCACATTGTAGCATGTATCAATATTTCATTCTTTTTATGGCTAAATAATATTCCTTTTTATGTATGTATCACATTTTGATTATCCCTTCATTCCCTGATAGATATTTCCTGTGCTTCCACCTTTTGGCTATTGTGTAGACTGCTATTGTTTACATTATCTATGTGTATTTGTTTGGATTCTGTTTTCAATATTTTAGGTACATGCCTTGGAGTAAAATTGTGGAGTTATATGGTAATTCCACAGTTAATTTTTTAAGGAATTGTCAAATTTTCAAGTGGCTGAACCATTTCATACTCTTCTTACCAATATATGAGTGTTTCAATTTTTCTAAATTCTCAACAAAGCTCATTTTCCTTTACTTTTTTTTTTTAAGATTTTATTTATTTATTCATGAGAGACACAGAGAGAGAGAGAGAGAGAGAGAGAGGCAGAGACACAGGCCCAGGGAGAAGCAGGCTCCACGCAAGGAGCCTGATGTGGGACTCGATTCCGAGTCTCCAGGATCACACCCTGGGCTGCAGGCGGCGCTAAACCGCTGCACCACCGGGGCTGCCCTCCTTTACCTTTTTTTTTTTTTTTTTAATGTTTATTTATTTATGATAGTCACAGAGAGAGAGAGAGAGGCAGAGACGCAGGCAGAGGGAGAAGCAGGCTCCATGTACCAGGAGCCGGACGTGGGATTCGATCCTGGGTCTCCAGGATCGCGCCCTGGGCCAAAGGCAGGCGCCAAACCACTGTGCCACCCAGGGATCCCTCCTTTACCTTTTTTAAGTTACAGCCATTCTACTGGGTATGAAGTAATATCTCATTGTGGTTTTGATTTGCTTTTCCCTAATGACTAATGATGTTGAGAAACTTTTTATGTGCCTACTGGCCATATAAATCTTTGGAGAAATATCTTCTCAAGTCCTTTGCCCATTTTTTAATTGAGTTGTTTCTCTTTCTTGAGAAGTTAAGTTACAAGTGTTCTTTATATATTCCAGACATTAGACCCTTATATAGGAATCACAAATATTTTCTCTCATTCTGTAGCTTGTCGTTTCACTTTATTAATAAGGTCCTTTGCTACACAAACATTTTTAATTTGATGAAGTACAATTTAATTATTTTTTCTTCTGTTGTCCATGCTTGTGGTGTCTAAGAATCCATTGCCAAATCCAGTGGTCATGAAATTTATCCATATGTTTACTTCTGTTAGTTTTATAGTATTATCTTCTATAGTTAGGTTGTTGATCCATTTTGAGTTAATTTTTTATAGATGTAAAGTAGGAGTCTAAATTCATTCTTCTATATGTAGATTCATTTTCCTGCAGATGTTGCAGTACCATTTGTTGAAGATACAATTCAATTACCACCAAATGGTCTTCACTTGCTTGTCAAAAGGCAATCGGCCATAATATGTATGGGTTTATTTCGGACACTCAATTCTATTCTATTGGTCTATATAGCTACTGTTATGCTAGTCCTACACTGTTGGGAAACTTGCTTTTTAGTAAATTTGGAAATCAGGAAATGTGAGTCCTCTGACTTGGTGCTTTTCTTCAAGATTGTTTTAGCTTTTCAGGTACTTTGCAATTCCACATGGATGTGAGAAGCACTTTTGCTGTTTCTGTAAACAAGGTTGTTGGAATTCTAACACAGATTGCTTTTATATCTTAACAATGTTAAATGATCCAATCCAAGAGTGTGCAATATCTTTCAATTATGTAGGTCTTTCATTTCTTCTGAGAATGTTTTGAAGTTTTCAATGTACAAGGCTTTCCCCTTCTTGGTTAAATTTATTCCTAGGTATTTTATTTTTTTTAGTGCAGTTGTAAATGGCAATGTTTTTTTAATTCCTCTTTGGATTATTTATTTTTGGTTGGGAGAAACACAGCTGATTTTTGCTGGTTGATCTTGTGTATTGCAACTTTGGTGAATGTATTTATTAGCTTTTCAGAACTTTTCTAAGTATGTATCCAGCACTGACAAGGTGTGTGATGTTCCAAAATTACCAGTGTACACATACACCTTTGAATTCCCTAATTTCCTAAAAAACTCTCTCTCTTTTTTCCTCTCCTAGTTTCAGTATTTTGTTTGTCTAAATCATAATCGTTTGCCCCCATAGCTATGACTTGTTTATCTCACTATGTTTTTGAGTTATGTCAATCATGATAATGGTTTGCCCCCAATAGCTATGGCTTGTTTGCCTCACTATGTTTTTGAGTTATGTCAACCATGACTTTTTTTACTCTGTATTCTTTTTTAGGTGAAAACAAAGATAAGCACTTTGTATTTAAGTCAGTACTTAAGATGGGCATAAGGTAGAGACAAAAACAGTTTGTGACTAAGGTCTGTTTTTCTCCATATGGAACCAAGGACTAGTGCTCCATTGTGGGAATGTAAACTGAATCTTTAAGATCACCACCATGATGAGGACAGAGATGGGGCAAGGGTAAATGAGAATGCCATAGAGTTTTACAGCCGTTTTTAATTTGCTTTTTTTCTTAATTCAGTGTTTACTTGGATGTTTTCACCTTCCCAGAGTTCTGGCCAGGTTGATTCTGACAGTTGTGTTTGATTTTTTTCAATGTTTCTATGGAGAAACAGGCCCTCAGAGCTAGCTTTTTCACTGGAATCTCTCCCCTTCCTCCTTTTAACAAGATAATAGAGGTTCATCTAACTGATCTTGATTCTTTTCTTCTCTCTCAACAGATTCAAAGAACTCTGTATACATTTCAAAGGAGATTTTAAATAATTTAGTTGGAGTTTTTAAGGGATGAGTTCAAGAAAAACATCCTTTGAGTCCTTTTTTTTATGAGAAGAGCTTTCTCATCTTGGAAAATACTTCTCAAAACATTTAGAAAAAAATTCCTTTCCTTCTTGTTACATAATGTTAGAGTTTTTGGTTTTGTTTTTCAAGTCTTTTTGTGTGTATAAACACATCAAAATATATAAGCATACAGAGTGTCAATATCTCCTGATCTTCTCTAAGGATGTAATAGTAAGTTATTACCAACCACTTACTTAGGACATAGCAGAACAAAAGAAAAAGTAAACCTTGGATGGGTTATGCTGGAATAAGAGGTGCCCCACAGTTTTTCTGAGGTTGGTAGGGGGTAGAGTCTATACACTGAAGCAGGAGAGCTTGCTTCTTGTCTCAAGGAGTCAAAGAATGAATCTAACAGAGGAGAGTGAGTAAAGCTAAAAAAGTTTATTAAGCAAAGGTACAGAAAAACTCTCAGAAGTGAGAGGGGTCCCGACAGGGTTGCCACTGAGAACTTGTAAGGTTGGTCTTTTATTGAAAACCAACCAGGGAACCTAAGTCCTTTTTAAAAAATATTTTATTTATTCATAAGAGACAGAGAGAAAGACAGACAGACAGAGACAGAGGCACAGGCAGAGGGAGAAGCAGGCTCCATGCAGGGAGCCCAATGTGGGACTCAATCCCGGGACTCCAGGATCACGCCCTGGGCTGAAGGTGGCACTAAACTGATGGGCCACAGGGGCTGCCCCCTAAATCCTTTTAACATCTGTTTTGATAACACCATTAAGGACTAGTGATAACATTTTTAATGGCTTACTTTCTTTTTAGGGCCCAGTAATTCTTTACTGGTCACAAGTAGCTGTTATAACAAGACCCCACCTCTAGCACCTAGAACGGGATGGTCTGGTTTATTTATCTCTGGTTTCCTTTCATCTCCACATTTTCCGGATTTTGTGAGCCTAATTCCATGGCCCCCTACCTATCTCTCCCTATCTAGCCCTGCCTGTCTCTTACTCACAGCTAGTACCTTATTCTCCTTGTAATAAAAAAAACCCAAGCTACAAGGAGATGCCATATTTGGGCACTTTGGTTGACATATTGAGCTAAGCCCAAACATTGAGTAAACTGTTAACCACCTCCGACATTTGAGTGAGGAGACATTCAGATGATTCCAGCTCCCTGCATTGGAGTCTTCCCAGCTGAGGAACAGCAAGAGAGGCAAGCTATGTCTACAGTCCAAATTCCTGGCCACAGAATCAATGAGCATCATAAAGTGATGCTTAGTTTATGACACTAAATTTGAGGGGCTTGTTACTCAACAAGAGATAGCTGGAGTGATAGAATAGAAATAAGACCATCATCTTACAGATTTCTAAGCGTTAAGATAGAAAATTAATGTAAGCAATCTGGCAGTTTCTAACAAATAGCAAGTACTCAACAATGTTAGGACCTCACCCATCATCATGCCCAAGGAGTTTTGTTCAAATTAATCCTACATGGATAGTTGAAATTCATTCCCATTTAGCAAATGAGAAACTCAAGTCCGAAACTCAAGTCCTATCTACATCCAATCTCATCCATGCTTCCTCAAATGGCTAGCATGCAGTGATATATATATATATATACGTATATATATATACGTGTATATATATATATATAAAGATAGATTCAGGTTTAATTCACCAAATGACTGATACTTACATAAAAATAATTTCCACAGACACACTTCTGATACATTCTCTTCTATGAGCAGGTCAACAGGTCAATTATGCTGAAAGGGAAAAAAGAAAAACATCTTTAGAGTTAAAAAATCCATCATGGACTTATATTGAAATACTCATAATTTGATTGTAAGAGAAATGCGAGCCCACTTTTGGAAAATACTATGTTTTGTACATTTCACACATTCTTTCGAAGAGAAAAGACTGTGATAATAATTTTATATTTTATGACTGCTTAACTTTCTCTGAGAATAAATACAATATAAGCAGTCTACAGAATATTTTTCTGGCAGCTCTTCATCATACACTTTACACTTTAGTAAGGACGAATATAATTTTTATAAGGTCTGAACTTTTATACTCTTGTTACTACTTAATGTGGACATAAGAACTGAGATACAGATAAGTTTGAAATATATAGTTTTGTTAAAGTTCACTTTGATATTACCAGTGGAAGAGGCCCTCAAGGAAATAAGAGAAAAAGTAATTGAGTCAAGAACAGTCACTGGGTGCCTAAAGTATTCCTCTCATAAACAGGAATCTGAGACAAAAGATAAGTCATTATAGTGTATCCATCCACTATTTATTGAACATTTCCTAAGTGCACTATAGCTGTTACAATGGAAAGAGATAAAATGAAGTTCATGTGTACTTATGTTTTCTAAAAACTTTTAATCTCACTGTGGAGAAAAGACAGATGAAGCAGTTAATATTAATTTAAATGCAGCATAGGAGTTAGAGATAAAGTGTGAGCTACTGCAGGCATGGTGTTAAGGGCTTTGGAAGAAAGGAATTAGCAATGCAGAAAGAAATAGCCACAGAGTTCATGGTGACGGTTGAACTGTATCTGTATTTTGAAGGAAGAAGCACACTTATACTGTAATCTTGAAGCGTTGAATGCCAGAAATTGTCGAAAGAAAATATATGCACAGAAAATCATTACTCTATGATATAAGGACTGCACTTTTGTAAAAGTGTCTTATTTTTTTGAAGAGAAAAATTTTATTCTATTCAAAATTTTTATTTTATTGAAGAGAAAATTCTTCCCATCCTCTGTGCCTCTAAGATATCCAATACCTACACATATCTTAGAATTTTATTATATTAGAATAATCTATTTATGTGTTTTTCTCTTTCATTGCATCATGGAGCTTTTGAAAGCAAGGGCCATACCTGATTCATGTTTCTGTTTCTAAAATTTCCCATGGAAATGTTAATTTATATAAAATAATGTTAAACTTATATAAAATTAATGTTTAATTTATATAAAATAAATAAATCTCAAGTAGTTAAGTAAATTAGAAAAAAAATTGTACTGGTGGTAAAAGGCAGAACTCAAGCTTAAATGTATTTTGGACACTAAAGTCCATGAACTTTCCACTCAAGTATGCTGCTGCCAAAAACATAGACTAAAAAATATACAGATAACTCAGATTCTCTTGCCTTAGACTCTGTTGCTTATGCAACAAAAAGTTACCTGATTTGAATTACTGCCTCAGTACAAAGCCACAGATGACTAAATCAAACAGTATATAAGTAGACAAGAGAAGAGTACCCAGAAGTGTTCTGTCTCCATGAAAAAGAGGATGACCACAAATAATAGAAATTATAGAAAATTATAGAAGAGGAAAGCCTATAACTCACATGAGCTGCAGAGGAGAGGACCAACATCACAGAAATCATATTTTGTGACACATAATCATGTTGCTGAACCAGGTACATACCGGTGAGTCTATGTTGACAGACATTTCCGAGACATTATTTTTTAGAAAGAAAATATTCAAGTGTTAATCTTTGGTGAGTATGTTTTTTCCCTCCCAGACCAGTGGAAAAATAACAATTAGACTGGCTCCTACTAGAGATAATGTCTTCAAATGCCCCCTCCTCTGGCATCAGCCTCATTTTGGGGCTATTTCATGCTGCTTTGAGTAGCCAAATAAATCAGTGGCATAGAATTAAGCCAGAAGAAGTCATTCAGTCTGTGTTGTATGCTTGAAAATACTGATTTCAAAGGTCCTATAGTTGAAGAGTTGTAAATTATGTTTCACAAGGCAGACAGACACAGAACATAGGTATATCAGAACCTCACCTTATTCTAAAAGAAAGGAAATGTGAATTTTTAAAAAGGAAGTGAATGAACCATCTTTCATGGTTGCTTCTGGTTCTAGCAGAGAACTCAGGGAATCAGAGATGTTACTTGATTCTAACTTCATAATAGTAGTTTTTCCAAATCCATAAGTTATTGGTTGACTTGCACAGTTTGTTCAATTCTTCTGTGTGAAAGTATTGAGATTTAGCCTCAAAGATCTGTTATATGTGGCTTGGAAAAGGACTACTTTGGTTTGAAAATAAAGTAAGTTAGACTTTAGTAGTTAACAAGGTAAGAAAAGTTTGTCTTACTGTGAAAACCTGCATCCTGTCTCTGTACCTGAGCCTGGGGACACGTAGGCCCACATGCTGTTTCCCAGTTAATCACAAAAACTTGGCTTGGATGCTTAATACTGATGACAAGAGAGCTATAGTTTGTTGCCTTCTAATCAATATAGTCAACCTTTAAGCCTAATTGCCATTGAATTAAAACACATGCTGCTTTTAAATGTAAAGTCACACCTGGATGCAACTGCTTTTCAAAATGGAACATTTATATTTGCCTCCTTGACTACATGTAAGAAAAGACAATTCATAGATATATCTTATTCAGAGGGCCATAGAATTATAGGTTATCAGTGTCATAGAGAAATCTGAAATGATTTTAATTCTTTAACTCAACAGACATTTATTGAGTATCTACACTGTGACAGGTAGTGATGAAGCACCAGGGAAGAGAAGGGACTCCCAGCCCTCAGCAAGTCTGCCTTCTGGTGAGGTATATGGAGGATGGGAGTCTATTAACAAATAGAGAATGATATCATTTTACTTAGTCCTCAATTCTATGAAGGAAATGGGAAAGATTGGGGAGCCAGAGTAGAGAAGAATAGCTAGTTCCAAGTATTACTCAATGTAGGAATCTCCATGACCACCCTGATGAAGGGAAGGGATCATTTTGCCTTAATGTGCATATCTTCTACCCCTGAAATTTTTCCTTAGTGGGAAAATCACCATTCTCCCTCATTTCCCCTGCCCAAGTATCATGAGCCTTGCCCAGTTTGGAATCCCAACATTCCTTCCTTGTCATTAAATGTATTGACTGATCGCAGTTATATATGTACACATATTTTTCTCTCCCAAAGATCATATGATGTCCTTAAAGTAGAAATCAGCCAAAGCTGATTCCCTTTTGTATCCTATCTGTTCAGCAGACTCTTACTACCAAGTATTCAAGCAATACAAATGTTTAAAGAATGAATGAACAAGGGAATTGGGAACATGAGCCAGGCATTCTGTTTTATACATAACTCAATTTCTTAGAGTATTCATCCCCTACTAAATTTTAAGCATTCTCTCCACTTGAGCCTAGTTGCTCTTTCAGACCACATGAAGGAATCCATTTAAGATGCCAGCCTATCTTTCTTTCATGCTTTTCTCATGCCAAATAACATGTAATATTTTCAGGGTTGCTTACCTTTCATTATAATATTTAAAGTTGTACCATTCTTGCCAACATCCTCATAATTACCTCTAGCTTTTTAGTATTCCTTTCAAAGAATACTATTAATAGGATATAAATAGGATATAAAAGGAATAATACTATTCCTTTTCAAAGAAAAGGTCTTAAATAATTTAATACATCAGCTGTTTTTCTGAGCAACCCCAAAGTCCAATGGTACAATTACCTTTTACCGTAAATAAGAGTGGGTATTTTAAGTGCCAGATTAAAAGACCTGAAGATAAAATTAAAAATAACAAAATTAAGTAAGTCAATATGTTTACGTATTTATGTATGAATTGGTACTGGAAATAAACTTATTTATTTATTTAAAATCATTCCATTTCCCTCCTCTATTCTAGATAACATGGAAATGAAAATGGATTTGAGACATGATAAATTTAGAATTTTCATAGGAATACACAATATTGTATACACAGTGTGTGCATGGGTGTGTGTAAAATTTCCTGGTTCTGTTTCTCTTGAATCATGATTAATATAAGAAGTGGTAAGAATTATTATAGTGCAATTATAGTAGAAAAGGCCAAGTAGAAGAAGCCTCCCTCTGAAACTGACTACCCTTCAGCTTAAATATTAAATTAAAAATATATATGCATATATATTAAATATTTAAATATGTATATATGTAATATACATCTAGGTACAGCCATGTTACATATATGTGTAAATTGCTGTATATAGGTATTATGCTTGGCAGAAGTTGGTATCAGCCTTTACAACATAAAAGATACAGGGATAACATTTCTAATGTTTCCATTTCCATCACCTCTATAAAAATTAAATCATCATGGAAGATTATAGAGAATTTCTGAAAACTCATTTGAGTTGTAGCATCATTTGCAGCTGTTATGACAAATGTGATATCTTTGTTATAGTAGACAAATATGACCTAAGATGAAGACAATACATCTGGATCAAACAAGAACAAGGTAGAAGGTCACAAGTAAACCATACAAACTGGAGGCCAGACACACATGCCACCTCCCACTCTTGCCCCAGCAACTCTCCTTCCCCTGACATATAGGGTGGCAAGGATCATCCCTATTACAAGTCGTTGGAGGAGAAACAACATGCTCATTTTACTGGAGAGTCAGCTTGAATTTTGAGTGTGAGACAAAGGTACACTGCATCTACACTAAAGACTCACTTAAAGTAGAAAGAACAGCAGTTAGCAAAAATTGAAAGGCATTTAGTCTGTGTACCCACTTTACCACTTCCTCTGTGTGTGTGTGTGTGTGTGTGTGTGTGTGTGTGTATGATTACAGTTAGTGGTGAATAGCTTGATTGGTTAGTCACAGGTCTGTATGGAGATAAGGAGAAAAATCAGGATCAAAGAGTTTAAGAAAAAGGCATGTAATTGGCTGGACCTATGGGGATCTGATATGAATATATATCACATGTTAATACAAACCAAGGAATATCATTTACAGATGAAGTGCTAGACAACAAAGCAAACAGGACTACATTGCCAGTTGATGTTAGTCTCTGTCATTACTACACCACTGCTGGGAAAGTGGATACATGAAGAAAGAGAACATGTTGGCAGACATGGAGGCCATGCAGAGGCCCAACACCAAGAACTTCCATTCACCAAAGCTAATCTAGCTATTGCTACTGAAAATGTCTGATCCACCAGCATCAGAGATCCTCGAAGGACCTCAATCAGTCATTTGGAACCAAGTTGAATATGTTGGATTCCTTCCACCCTTGAAGACACAATGTATTATCTTGACTGATCAACTCCTACCCCAAGTAAAAGTTTTCTCTTCCTACTTGCACATCCGCAGCCAATACTAATATTTAAAGACTGATAGATATTTGATCTATTGACACAGGATTCTGAGTTATGTTACATAAAACCAAAAGACTCACTTTTCAACAAGGAGTTATGGCAGTAGACCGATGACTGTAAGTCTACTGGTCTTCTATCACATTATTCAGAAGTTGCTATCTTGGCAATACATAGCATAGGCTGAATCATGGCTGAGAATCCATCTTGTAGATAATACCTGTGTAGATGGGTGACCATCCTCCAGACTTTACCATATACTTGAAGCCAACAGTTATTATACTACTATTATGCTACTCTGATAGCCCAGCCTCATCTGACCATTAGTTAAATCTGAAGAACCACCATTCTGTTATATGACATATAAGTTATTGACGAAATCTAGGTGGGATGTAAATTAAGACAAGAGCTCAATGAGTAAATATCACTCTTCCAAACTTCGAATATTTCATGAAAACACTACTTAATCTGATCAACCAAATTCAATTCACTTGACTCATTTTGAATACCCTTCTTTGGGTATATTCCTACATAGAACAATAGGATTGCTATCTGAACTTCATGTGGGAAAAGCTTTCTAAGTAGCATCAAGTCTGAATATAATATGCATTTCATTTTTTGTCTCTATTAGTGAAGGCAGGTCTACCTTTTTGTTCATAAATCACATGTGCAAATAGAGAGAATATAAGGAACTTCACATAATTTTATCACTTGAACAAGATGACATTTTTTAATATACCAGGTGTGTTCAGACTAATGAAACCTAGCATTTTCTTAGTTATTTTATTGAGTGATATGTCCTCTGTTGAATAGTTTGGCACTATTATATTTACTGTCACAAATTGTAGGAGTGGTTCTGAAGACAGTCCTCAACAGTCCTTGAATCCAAAATCACCTGCAGATATTCTTCAAATACAGATTAGTGCATATCTTATATATTGGGTGTCCTAATTTCATATAGTTTAAAGTGGTTTAGTGTATGTAGTGATTTCTCAATAATATAATTTAGGTAACAAAGGGGATTTTTTTGTTTCTACATCGCCCTTCTTCCTGTTTATCAATTTCTTAGGATGTCCAAAGTTCGGTCTGTCAATTTTAGGCAAGTTGCTAGCGACGTGGATACATATAAACAGGCTTTGACAACATCTGGTGATTTTTTCAAAAGAAGCATGTGTTTGTTTTATCATCTGTTTTCTCAAAATCAGTTTTTATGTGAAGGCACAAATGCGACTGATCTAATTTTATGAAAGGAAAAAGTGAAACACTGAAAAGATAATATTGGATCCAATATTAAGTGGATGGGTCCACTTTGTGCAGCTGACTTAACCTCTGAAACATATCTTCATCTTCAGAATGGGTTGTTAATACATATCTAACAAGATTGGGGTGAGAATTAAATGAAAAACATATGAATTGTCTAGCACAACTCACAGAAAAATAAATGGAAGCTATTAAACTATTATGCAGGGTCTATTAGAGGCTCCTGGATGATAAGTATCTGCAGGCAGTAGATTTGATAACAAGTCTCAGCATGAAGCTGAGGCAAAGCAACAAAAACCTTATCAAAGAAAACAGATTTGTAAATTGACAGCTTCCAAAGAAAATCATTTTGATTCATTCCCTGGAAGATTTGGGCTAGAAAGAGAGAGTAGATCAAAGTGGATCTAAGGGGAATACTTAAGGAATACCAAAACTTAATGTCTAGATAGGGGGCATACATCTTCAAAATAAATTGAGAAGAAGGAGTATTTAAAGAGGACAAAAACCAGGAGAATGTTTCCTATGGAAGCAAGTGAAGACACTGCACCAGAAAGAGTATGGGCAATCATGTTGAATGCACTGAGGGTGGCAGAGTCAGGCGATGGCTGAAATATATTATTGTATATAATGACTGAAATAGGAGCAATCTGTGTGGAGCAAAGGCCTTTATTAGAATATATTAAAGTGTGTCAGTTGAGGGTATGTATATAGTACTTAAAGACAGCATTTAACATTTTTTAATTTTCAAAATATTTGGCCAAGAAAGATGAAAAGAGAGTGGAAAGAAACACAGATTAAACACCAGCTGGCCTTTGAACTGAGAGGGATATGTGAGCTCAGGATAAATCCATTCAGTGAATGAAGAGATCATTCTGGAGCTTGTGAATGGCAGCCGGAATGAGGACTTGGAAAGAGAGCAGCAGTAGAGAGATGGCATAGTAGAGCCTTGAACTGTGACAGGTAACGTTTATAAAGTATTTTTAATGTGAATATATTATTTTATTTTTAATGTGAATATATGATTTTGGAAGCTTTACCTGGACACTTTCTTATTTTCACAATTTTTAAAATAAAATGGACATTTTATTTTATTTAAAGATTATTTATTACAGAAGGAGTGAGGAATAATAAAGATTATTTATTACAGGAGGAGGGATAGAGGGAGAGAGAATCTCAAGCAGACTCCCTGCTGAGTGTGGAGACCACCCTGGGGCTCGATCTCATAACCCATGAAATGATGAACTGAACTGAAACAAGAGTCAGACACTGAATCAACCGAGCTACCCAGGTACCCCTAAAACAGGCATTTTAAATATCTCCATTGTTTAGAGAGGAAACCATGACAACTTTTGACACATCACACAGAAATTGGAAGAGTCAGAGTTTGAACCCGGGCAGGCTGACAACAGTGTAACCACAGGCAGAACTGCAGAGGCATTGGCATACTTGCAAATGACAGGAGCCTGGTTGGTTTTGTTTGTTTTTGAGAAATAAGTAGATGGCAATTGCTTTGAGTGATTGGAATTATTCCTGTGTATCAAGTTGGGCATAAACTCCATCTCTTCCATGTTACCCGGAATGTAGAAAAAAAAAAAAAACAAAAACGAATGAGCACTATGTGATGGGTTTTTAAGAGTAACAGCAGCAAGGCAGCAGGAGGGATTGTATTCCTTGCTTTCTGTCTTATTTCTAAATATTTCACTGAATTTCTGCTATTAAAAACTGATTGCCCTCAGTTAGAAAATGGGCAAAGGGTTTGAATAGACGTTTCTCCAAAGAAGATGTACAAGAGCCAGCAAGCTCATGAAAAGATTCTCAACATCATTATTCATTAGGGAAGCAAATTAAAACAACAATGAGGTAGAATTTCATCCCCAATGACATGGCTATAGTAAAAAAAAAAAAAAAAAAAGGAAAATAAGCATTGGCAAAGATATGGAGAGATTGATTGGAACAATGGTACATTCACCGTGGGAATGTAGAATGGTTTCATCATTGTGGAAACAGTTTGGCAGTTCCTCCAAAGTTAAACAGAACTACAACATGACACATCAATTATACTCCTAAGTATGCACCCCCAATAACTGAAATCTGGTACTCAAAAATATATGCGTACACACGTAATCATAGTAGCGCTATTCACGAAAGTTACAGGTACAAACAGCACAAAAGTTGATGAGTAGATGAAAAGAATACATTGTGGCTTATACATATAATGGAACATTATTCAGTCACAGAAAGGATTAAAGTATTTGATACATACCACAAAATGGATCAACCTCAAAAACATTATACTAAGTGAAGAGTGCTAGGCACCAAAGATCACATATTCCATGATTTCCTTTATATGAAATATTCAGAATATAACCATCCATAGAGACAGAGTACAGATTGGTGGCTGCCAGGAGCTGGAGGGAGGGGAGAATGCAGACTAAATGTTTAATGGAAATGGGTCCTTTTATGTGATGAAAATGTTTGGAACCTGATAGGAGGTGTTGATTATACAATGTTGTGAATGCACTAAATACTTTTGCCTTCAACAGCATGCTTTTAACAATGTTAAGATGCTTAATCTTATCCTAAATGAATTTCACCTCAATTAAAAAAATAAATTGATTGCTTTGGATTTTATATTTCCTCTTTAAATGTGGAAACTGGGCAGACACAGTATCAGATACCAGCCCTTTACAATGATTTGCCCATTGACAATACCTCTCCTCTTGCCAGAAGGAATGTGTTTCTCTATGTTATGGGAGTTTCAGTAGAGACGGAGAATAGGTTTCTTAGTGTGAGGTATGTTTAGGAAGGAATCACTGAAGAGGCTGTTGATCATCTGAGTATCTCATAAGCGTGATTTAGAGGAGCAGAAATTGGGTGAAGAATATGTGTGGGTATTGACAAAAAAAGAAGAGGGCTGAGTTCAAATTTTTTCCTGACCTAAGTGAGTTTCTCTTCCCTACGTGAGGAGTGGGTCAATGATGTTCTTCATTTACATATGAGCTTTCCTTGGTAATGAGTTTTCTTAGCAATCTATCTGCCAGATATATTTTCAGGTGCTTTCTTTGTGTGTGTGTGTGTGTGTGTGTGTGTGTGTGTGTAGAGGTGTGTGTTTGTGTGTGTGTGTGTGTGTGTGTAAATCATTTTGAAAGCTTTATTGGTCTATTTCACATAAAGGTTTGAGGGAAATATGTAACGGAAATCAGAGTGAGTCACTGGTTGGCAGACTCTTGTTTGTGAGGCTTTGATTATCCCACCATGCAAACTACAGCATGTTTTACACGGTCTTCATTTGCTGACATTAGTTCGCTAGTTCTAGTCTTCATTTTTTATTTTGAATATCAAACATGACTTTTTAATTGGAATTTTCTGGCAGGTAACTCAATCCAGTTGGGAAAAAAAAATCTTTTCCCATTTGTTTAAAAGAATGGATTTTTTATTAACACAGCTGTATGGAAATGTGTTACATTTTGTAGTATATCAATAAAATAGAATTTGGCTTCTACCTGGATGTTTCATACTGATTCTCACAGTGAGGCAGGTAGGGAAAGGGGTTGTATCAGGACAATTTCTACTAATACAAATAGGGACTGGGTTGCCATTTGTCATCTTTGTGATGAAATGAGCCTTGGGGCACCAGTTATTCTGCATGCCACTTCTATTAGACTTATTTATAGCTAGAGATTTCTTCCAATGTCTGATGGGGAAAGAGTCACAAGACAAAATCTAAATTTATTATACAATTCATAGAAAAACCCAACAACATTAAGCTAGACTCTTTTTAAATTTTTTTAAAGCTAGACTCTTGATGAAAATATCCTTTGGTGAACAATCTTATTTGGAGCTTAATCACTTTAGATTTAATGATATCTGCTATTTTATCAATTATGATACACATATAAGCATAATAATCTTATTCCTGAATCTCAAGGACAAGTTCTGTGTTGTATTTATCTTATATTTCTGGAATCTGGAGCAGTACCTAGCTCATTACCTAGACTCAGTGAATAGATACATTAATGAACAAATGAACACTTTCCCTATTTTTAGAATAGTCTCTCTGATTTTATCTGCTATGGTTACCAAGTTAAACTTCATTCTTCTTCCACCTCCACATCACTTGTTATTTGAAGTATATATAGCTATATATCTATATGAAGTATCTCTCTCTCTCTCTACATATATAGATAGATAGATAGATAGATAGATAGATAGATAGATATGTAGAGAGAGAGAGAGAGAGTGAGGGGAGGCGCAGAGGCAGAGGGAGAGAGAGAATCCCAAGCAGACTCCATACCCAGCACAGAACCTAACTTGGGGATTGATCCCACAACCCTGAGATTGTGACCTGTACCAAAATCAAGAGTCAGATGCTTAACCATCTGAGCCACCCAGGTGCCCCTGAAGTACATGTTTAGGTGCAGTCTCCCCCCTCTATTACAACTGGCCATCTATAAGTGGGTGCACTTGACTTACCTAACTTTATTTACTCCTACGACCTTACATGAACACACTTCATTCCACTCAGTCTTCTCAGTGGTTTTAATTTGTGTCTTTTCCCATTATGCATAGCTACTGAGCACATTTGTATGAGACAGGATCTTCAGGTCAAATAAAACAATGTAAAAACTCTTTAGTGGAAACAACTTACTAATTGAATGTTCTCTGGGCAATGGGCAATTGATTCTAAGAGTTAAGGTCTTCCACAGTCTAATTATCACTATAGAATCATAATTAAAAGGCTTATTCTAGCTATTTTTTTAAATTTATTTATGATAGGCACACAGTGAGAGAGAGAGAGAGGCAGAGACGCAGGCAGAGGGAGAAGCAGGTACCATACAGGGAGCCCGACGTGGGACTCGATCCCGGGACTGTGGGATCACGGCCTGGACTGAAGGTGGCGCTAGACCGCTGAGCCACCCGGGCTGCCCTGTTTTTCTTTTTTTAAACCCATATTACCTAGCATAGGTTGGGCTTTTTATTTGTTGCTCTATAATCATTTATTTATAATGTAATAATAATTTATGATACTTAACAGACAGAATCTTATATCTGCTTCGGTGTCCAGCCTGTT
The DNA here is from genome assembly GCF_003254725.2 of Canis lupus dingo. Taxonomy (NCBI): domain Eukaryota; kingdom Metazoa; phylum Chordata; class Mammalia; order Carnivora; family Canidae; genus Canis; species Canis lupus. Next base: position 33,796,603 of record NC_064261.1, read on the forward strand.
GTGACATCCTGCAAACATGCCTATCACCTCTGGAAAAGCCACTGTAACAACTAGGAGAAGAATGAAAAGTAGCTAATGACAATATTATGTTGTCAACTGTACTGACTTCATAGATTCCCTGAAAGTTCTTGAGGGCCATCTGAGACCCTCAGACACATCTTGAGAGATGTTGGACTAGGTAACAACAGATAAAGTGGGCTATAAAATTACTTTGCATCTTTCTGACCCATATGCTACCGATTATTTGATCTCTTTACAAAGATCTACCTCTTTGGTGAAGACCTCTGTGCCCCCAGGGTAACTCCTGCAGGCTATCAGTTGACCTAGACTGTTTTGCAGAAATAATCTGCTTGGTCTCACATGAAATACACTAATTAATAGTAGTGCTCTGTAACCGGGGTCTGAGAATCTTCTAGGAATGTTCTATACAGCTTGCTAGCATTATATATTGAGAGTAGAGATTGATGATTTGCATCTGGTCTTAATGTGACCTCCAGATAGGGCAGCTGTTGGGGCTGATTACATAGCAAGAATATGCCTGAAGGCCAATAAGGTATAAGAAACATCAATCAAGATTGAATTCTACGCTTCCTGGGAGTGAGATATTCCATGCACATTGGTGATTCATGGTCCAGAGAGAAAGTGTGTCTAATAGGGCCCTCATAGAGGACAACTGGTGTTCCTGCCTGGTCTCCTCCACACCTTACTGTGAGGTAGCCTTTGACTGTGATGCATATTGTTATTTTAGTGCTATTGCTATATTGAATCTTTTTCTGAAAAAAAGAAAAAAAAGGAATATTTGTAAGCATTGTTTTTTTTTTTTTTTTAATTCCTGTGAGTCTTCTTTAGAAATGGAACCCCATCTGATGGCCACTATAGTGCAACTTCCCTACTGTTTCCAGCTCATCCCCATCTCTCCCTTCTGTGAACTCTGGCAGTATATGTGTTATGTTGTATGCTTGACATCTAATTGCACTGTGCATTTTGTTATCTTTAAATTGGTTTCTAAGTACAGGTCTTATCTTCCCATTAATTGTAAGCTCCGTGAAGTAAAAGGCTATGGTTTATTTTTCTTTTTTTTTTTTTTTTATTCCACATTACCTTGCTTAAATTGGGCTCAATATTTATCAGTTCAGTCTGCTATAACAGAATACTTCAGACAGCATGGCTAAACAACATAAATTTATTTTCTCATAGTTCTGGAGGCTAGAAATCCACAATAAAGGTATTAGCATGGGTAGCTCCTTGTGAAAATTTTCTTCCTGGCTTGCAGATGGATGCCTTCTTGTTGTACTCACGAGGCCTCTTCTCTATGCAATGAGAGAAAGACAGAGAGAGGGAGACCAAAGGAAAGAAAGAGAAAGAGAGAAGTGAGGGAAAGAAGGAGAAAGAAGAGAGGGAAGGAGATCTCTGGTACCATTTCCTCCTCATGCACAAGTCTATCAGGTTAGAGCCCCATCCTTTTTACCTGATTTCATCTTAATTACCTCCCTAAAGACCCCATCTCCAAGTACAGTCACATTGTAGTTTAGGGCTTCAATTTACAAATTTTGAGAGGGGAATACAGTAGCCAGCTCAGTCTGTGGCAAACTCCCCGTGAACTCCTATTGAATACAGCTTAACTTGTTTTATAAAAACAAATGGTCATTTACATATATTACATTAAAGCAAAATGATCAAAATGACCATAGTGGTTGATAGGTAATTGAGCATCGCTGTATTTGTTAGTATTCCAATGTCTTCTTTAAAGTCATTGAGTCATGGAATGATTTCGAAAAACAGACAGCAAAGGAAATATGTTTAGATAAGCTGCTGTTTCATTTGTTTTCAATAACAACTAACCTAGCTTTACCAATCACTTGAATCATATAAATCACTTGTTCTAAGATTGCTGATGTCCTTGGGCATTTGTTCTTACACAATAAATGATTTTGTATGCAGGATGTAGCACCTTTACAAATCAGTTGACAAAATTTAACATAGATCCAGAGAGATCTCAATGTGTATCTTTAAAGAAAATCTACCTTATTAACCTCTTGCATTTATTATTAATTAATTAATTAATTAATTTATTTATTTATTTATTTTTGAGAGAAAGAAAGTTCTAGGGTGGGGAAGGGGCAAGGGCAGAGAGAATATCAAGCAGTCTTCATGTCCAGCACAGAGCCCAAGGCAGGGCTTGATCTTTTGATCCTGAGATCATGACCTGAGCCGAAATCAAAGCGCAACCAAGCAAGCCATTCAGGCACTCCCTTATTAACCTCTTATAAAGACTTCATTAAGAATAAATTCTAGTTCTCACACAGCTACCAGAAAAAATCAAACTTCTATAGCCATAATTTAACTGAATTAGTGATCCCTGGATCAGCAGGACCATTGGGTTTTAACAGCCCTCCTGGTGATACTGAGGCATTCAAGATTTTGAAATTCATACATTGATCAATAGCTCCAAACTTTGTTTTATCATTAAAATATCAGGGAAGATGGGGATCCCTGGGTGGCTCAGCGGTTTAGCCCCTGCCTTTGGCCCAGGGTGTGATCCTGGAGTCCCGGGATTGAGTCCCACATCAGGCTCCCAGCATGGAGCCTGCTTCTCCCTCCTCCTGTGTCTCTGCCTCTCTCTCTCTCTCTCTCTCTTAAATAAATAAATAAATCTTTAAAAAATACCAGGAAAGTTCTTTAAAAATGCTGGTGTCACCCACAAATATGACTTAGTTGTTCTAAGGTTGAAACTAGACAGCATTGGTTTTTAAAATTTTTAAAAATTCCCCAAGTGATTTCAATGTGTAGATATGGTTGAGAACCACCGTCCTAGATTAATTTGCATGTCACTCAAAACTGAAGTTATAAGACTGTTTTGTAACCTCAAGCAGAATTTATAAAGGAGGCCAGGATTCCTTTAAGGTCAGACTTATTTCTATTCTTTATCTTCCTTTGACATTTTTGAATATGGTTACATTGAGATATAAATATAATATGATGATTTTTTTTCTTCATAGGTGCACACTTCAGTGAATTTGGATAAATGTATATTATCATCTAACTACAATCACCATCAAAGTAGAAAATATTTCCATCATCCTCCAAATGTTCCTTTGTCACCAGTGCCCAGCCCCTGGCAACCACTGATCTAATTTCTTTCCCTACAGTTTTGCTTTATCTAGAAGGTCATAAAATAGAATCATATAATATTTATAGCCTTTTGCATTCTGCTTTCCTTACTTCTTTACTTAACAGAATGATTTTGAGAATCATCCATGTCACTGCATGTAATAATGGCTCTTTGTTGTGTATTGCTGGGTGTATCCCTTTACAGGGGCAGACCACTATTTGTTCACCCACCAGTTAATAGACATTCGGGATTCTTCCCGTTTGTCACTATTAGGAATAGTTGCTATAAACATTTGCACATAGGTCTTTGTGGGACCTGTGTCTTCATAGCTCTTGCATATGTATCTAGAAGTGTGAATAATGAGTTGTAAGGTATGTGAGGTACCAACAAGGCCATATAATTTTTACTCTTCTCAGCAGCACATGAGAGTTCCAGTTGTTCTGTATCCACAGTACTTTGTATTTTCTTATTTTATTTTGTTTTTGTTTTTGCCATTCTAACAGATGTGTAGTGGCAACTTATTGTGATTTTAATTTGCTTTTTACTAATGACTAATGATGTTGAGAATTATCTCCCGTCTATGTCTCTTCTTTGGTGTAGTGTCTATTCAGATCTTTGCCCAAGTGCTTAATGGGCTGTTTTATAATAGAACTGAAGAGTTTGTTTTATATTTTGGATACCTGTCCTTCATAAACTATATATATATATTTTTTGCAAACATTTCCTTCTATTTCACAGCTTTAAACATAATTCTTGTCTTTCAAAGAGCTGACATTTTATTTTGACAAAGAATAATTTATGAACCATGTCCTTTTATGGTTCAGGGTTTTTTTTTTCTGTCTTTTGAAATCCATGCCTAAACCAAGGTCACAGAAATTTTCCTCATATGTTTTCTTCTAGAAGTTTTATAATTTTAGTTTTGCATTCATGTTTGAGATCCATTTTGATTTGATTTTTGTATGCGGTATGAGATATCATTTGAGGTTTCGTTTTGTCTTTTATATGGAAAGCCAAATGTTCCAACATATTTTGTTGAACAACTGTCTGTCTCAAAGGAATTATCCTCACACCTTTCTTAAAACTCACTGATAATGTATGTGTGGGACTATTTCCTGATTTTCTGTTCTGTTCCTGTAATCTATATGTCTAACCTTGTGAAAAAAAAAATTGTTTTGGTTTCTCTAGGTCGTTCTACTACATAAATTTTGAATGAAGTGTCCTTTAAATATCTGTTATCTCAATTAGTGATAGGTGCTGTTTGGGTCTTTTATGTATTCTTCTTAATTTGTTGTTTACTTGTTCTACTGTTTATCAAGAAAAGAATGTTGAAGTCTGCGACTGTTTATGGGTTTGTTCATGTGTCTCATAGCCCTAATTGTTGGTGTATACATCTTTAGGATTGTTTCATTACCAAGTTGCATTGACCCTTTTATTAGTATGATATAGCCCTCCTTAACTCTGGTAATTTTCCTTGTATTGAAGTCTATTTTATATGATAATAACCAATTCAGCTTTATTTTGAGTAATGTTTGCTGGGTATATGGGTTTCCATTCTTTTAACTTCAACCAGTTTTTATATTTAAAAGGAGTTTTATGAGAGAAGGCTATTATATGGTCTTGGTTTCTTTGTAAAATCTGACAATCTCGGATTTTATTTGGAGTATTTAGATCATTTATATCTATGGTAGTTATCGATATATTTAGATTCAAAGCTACCATCATGATAGTCTTTTCTATTTGTCTCATCTGTTCTGGTTTCTTGTTCTTGTATTTGCTGGCCTTCTTGTGTATCAGGAATTTATCATTGACTTCCTTTTTATCTTGTCTATTAGCTTATGAAATTTATCTGTTTTGTAGTTATTTTTAGTGATTTGTGCTTTGCAATATATATCCTTCAGTTATAACATCTTTACCTTCCAATAATATTTTTTTAATATTTTGCACTTCAATATAGTATAAGAAACTTGAAAAAATATTCTTCTATTTCCTTCCATTTTTCTTTCTTGCTATTATTTGTCTACGTTTAATGCTATAGACATTTGAAATATCCAATATATTATTACTATATGTCTTTAAAACCATTAAAAATAATAATAGCAAAACAAAATTTAGTGTATTAACCTTTGTTTTTTATCATATCTGATACTTTTCATTTCTTTGTGTATAGTCAAATTTCCATTCAGTATCACATTTCTTCTGCATGAAGAATGCTCTGATAAGAATGAATTCTCTCTGGTCTTGTTTGTTTGAAATTTGGAAGTGACTAGAATCTATATGACACTACAGTTATTTATAAAAATACACATAGAAAAAACACACATATGAAGTATACAAAAGTAGGATATGAAAAGTTAAAACTCAATACAGAAATGTAAAAAATATACCTTTTATTAAAAAAAAAAAAACACCAAAACTCCAATAACAGATTTTTCCCTCCTTATTCTAAAACCACATTTTTGTGAAGGTTGTTGGATCTAACACTTATTTTTTTCTGCCTAAATTTATATTTTTCAAATGTTGCCTCAAATGGGATTCAGGACACACTACCCCAAATTATGGCACCTTTGCATGTTGAATATTTTAAGCTGAAGAAATTTGAGAAAACATCACAAGTAGAAGGGTCAATCTGAAGGACCCCCCCCCCATTCCTTCTCCTCTGAACCACGTCATAAAGCCGTTATATGAGAGGTGCCTTCTCCCTATACACAAAGGAAAGAAGATTCCTTATTTATGAAGACAAATGGATACCAAGTAAAATCCAAACAAACAGGCCTTGCTAAATTATCCTGAATCTACTACATTTACTTATGATCTTCAATCTATCATATTCCTTCATGACTATTTACTCTTCCTTAAACCCATCATAAAAATACTCAGCTCCCCTTGTTCCCTCAGGTCTTCACTTCATTCCAAAGGCTCTCATGTCATATAAAACATAAAGAAATTTATAAGTTTTTCCTCCTGGAATCTGTCTTTGTCAGTTTAATTTTCAGACCCAACCAGGGACCTTCAAAGGGTCAATCAAAGTTTTTCCCCCCTTGTACTCATAATACTCATCTAATAATCTAGACACTTGCTCTGTCTTCTAGGTGCATTTGGCACCTTCTTGCAGAATTGAAGACTAATTGTGGTTGATTTTGAGTTGTACAAACCCTAGATATTAGGTCACACGCTATGATGATTCTGGACTCCCCCCAGTACAAAAGAATCCTCTATATTGTTAAGAAACCATTTGCTTTTTATATTGGTTAGAGCTTAATTTCCTTTTTATTTCTTCTGTCTCTAATGGTCATAAGCATCAGATAAATTATTTATTTAAATTTAAATTTAGCCAAAAGTATTAAAGCACCCTATTTTTCTTTTTTACATTTACCACTTTCTTCAACTTTCAACTTGAGTTACAAACTCACTCTACTTATAAAATGACTCCAATTAGTTGAATGAAGTGATAGTGTGGCAGAAACTTCATGTCCCAAAGTACCTGTCTCTTTTCAATTCCCCACAACAAACACAGAAATTTGTGTCTATTTACCAGTAATTATTATATTTGGGAAAATAATAACAAAGATTAAGAGCATGTAATTAAAAATTCTTCATAATTTTTTAACACACTATATTCATTTCATTTCAAGCATCCGTTTCTTACTTCTTTCTCGCATAAATCTGTAAGGTAGGAGGGCGAGGTGTTATTACCCTTGAGGGAAGTTCCAGGAAGAGTAACAGGGAATTAGGTATGTCTCAGACATAACACAATGTTCTGCTAAACGAGCTCAGAGGGCTACATGAAATCACCAAAGATTTGCTTTCTGTCTCTTAGGAAAAGAAAAATAAATGGGGTATAAAAGGGAAAATTATATTTGTGGACTAGGAATCAGGAGACTTAGGATCTATGTAGCCATTTCAGATGTGACTCAAATAAGTCACTTAACTTTTTAATTTATACATGTGTAATAAGATAATGATGGTGATCATACTGACTGCCTCACAGGATATGTGGAAAGTACTCGGAAAGCCAATATAGTTCTCCTCTTCCTCTCAAAAACCCGGATTTGTAGCATTTGCTAATCCCCATAATGTAAATAACATCAGTTCGTAGAGATGGTTGAAATAGAATAAAATAATAAGGCAGTGATGAGTTTTGAGTATTTATTACATATGTTTCTAATTTTTAAAAAAATATTTTTAAGAGCAGCTTTAGTTTTACCATGAAATTGAGAGAAATGTACAAAAGATTTTCTGCTACACTTATACATAGCCTCCCTCATTATCAACATCACTCACCAGAATGCTGCATTTGTTACCAAGCATGAACCTACATTGATACATCATAATCACCCAAAGTCCATAGTGCCTTAGGCTTCACTCTTGATGTTGTACATTCTATGGGTTTGAACAAATGTATAATGCCATGTTTCCATCATTACAATATCATATAGAGTATTTTCACTATCCTAAAAATCCCCTGTGCTCCCTCTCTTCCCTTTTAGCCATGGAAACCACTGATCCTTTTACTATCTCCAAAGTTTTGCCTTTCCCAGAATGTCATGTAGTTGGAATCATACAGTGTATAGTATTTTTAGATTGGCTTCTCTTCTTTCACTCAATGATATGCACTTAAAATTCTTTTGTGTCTCTTCATGGCTTGATAGCTCGTTTATTTTTAGAGCTGAATAATGCTCTCTTGTCTGGATGTAGCACAGTTTATTTAGCCATTCACCTACTGAAGGACACTATAGTTGCTTCCAAATTTTGACAATTATGAATAAAATTGCTATAAATATCCACATACAGATTTCTGTGTGAACATAAGTTTTTGCCTCCATTGGGTAAATATTAAGGAATGTGATTAGTAGATTTGATGGTAAGAGTATGTTCACTTTGGTCAGAAACCACCAAACTATTTTTTAAGTGCCTGAACCACTATGCATTCCCACCAGCAAAGGGAATTCCTTTTGGTCCATATCCAACAGCATTTGGTGTTGTGTTCTAATGTACTTTTATTATAAGTTTTTATAATTTAATTTTTAATAATGACAGATTTAACAACTAACACAATTCCTGAAAAATTAACAATTGGCTCTCCTATGCCACCCCTTCTATTTTTTTAAAGACTGATTTATTTATTTATGATAGACATAGAGAGAGAGAGAGAGGCAGAGACACAGGAGGAGGGAGAAGCAGGCTCCGTGCCGGGAGCCCAACGTGGGACTCGATCTCAGGACTCCAGGACTGCACCCTGGGCCAAAGGCAGGTGTTAAACCACTGCGCCACCCAGGGATCCCCTATTCCCCCCTTCTAGAAGACAAGTACAGCCCCTGTTTTTCTCTGGTACTGGTGAGAGAACCATTCTTTCTTGAGTCTGAGTTCTTTGCCTTTCTAGAAGTTCCTTTTGCAAGCTTGTCTCCTCAAGTGATGCTATGGTCTTTACGTTTTCATTTAGATTTGCTCTATGTATGAACATCCTCTGCCGCTGTTTCTATCTTGGGATTTCTGTTCACTCCTCAGAGGATACATTAAGTGCCAGGGAGCTCAGTCAGGCTCCCCAGATCACCGTTACCTTCTTATCTTCGATAGGCCATGAGTAAACCTGAGCTTAAGTGACCTGTTGAAAAATCACATGATTTTGTAGTGAGAGAGTTCATTTAACCTGCTGACTCAGGCCTGAGATTTCTTCCGCTAGGCTGATGAGAGCCAGAGCCCAGCGGGGGAATGAGACATAGCTCCTTCTGTCACTGCTTTCTAATCTGTGGCCTTGCTTTCTTCCAGGTGTGTACTTTAACACTATTTTGGAGTTCTTCCCAGCCTCCTGATATCTCTCAGGGTCAAGAGTCTCCCTTTTTGAGGTGAATAATCCATGGTAATGAATATTGATTTCCAGTAAGTTAGACCAAGATGAAGTGTGTTGCTCTAGATTAGCCATATGTGTCCCTTAATAGCTTGAGAAAAGGCTCCAGAGCATCTAATAAATAAGCACCAGAGAGAAATAAAAAAGGTGTTGTGTTGCTAGGATACCCGGCTGGGCACTTGTTTTATTATCAAGTCAGTAAGTGTAAAACAAACAATGACAATTGCTACCTCAAAGAAATACAAAATGCTTGCTAGAAAGTGACAGAAAGAAAGATAAAGAACAGATGATCTCCAGAGAAGGGAGACCTTGCTTCTTGCCACATGCCACACGTTAAGTTTGAAGAAATGTTAACTCTTTCTCCCCAGTCTCTCAGAGGCTTGAAAGACCAGCCACAGCCATCCTGACAAGGTGTAATTACGGCAGTAAGTACAACATCGTAAACAATTGTTCTATTGTTGCTTCCTTGTTCTTTGTGTCTAATCAAGAGATGAAAGAAGGCTTTTCCACAGCAAAGATCCACTAAGTGCTACCAGGGTTCGTTCAGGTGGTATCTACACAAGGCCAGGGCCACTAATCAATTCAGTCAACGCAACAGAAGAATGAGAATCATTAAAACTAGTTTTGGAGCCTAGTAAGCAAAACTGTCTGGCCTCCCTGTCTGTCTCACCAAATTTTATTCACCTAAGTAAGTGAAAATATTTTACAATTGGCTTTTCTTGCCTCAAATAATGCCGGAAGAATAAAGGTTACCCATGTCATACTAGTAAAGACTTCCTGACACAAATCAAACCGTTCCTGGCAGACAGACTAGTCAGTTGACCCAATCTCAGTACTGAGATCTGACTCTGTGGAATGAATTAGATGTCACCCAAAGACAAACAACAAACAAGCATAGTATAGGGAAAGACCCCTAGAAGAACTCCACGAGAGTGGTCAGAGTAGAATTAAAACTGGAAAGCCCAAATACATTATGGAGTCTAAGAACTGACTCCAGGGGCCTGGAACATGTGATTAGGTGAGAAAACCCAAACCTGGTTCACAGAGGCACTGAGGTAGAGGTGAAATGCAACCCACTAGTGAACAATGGAACACCATCCTTTTTTCTGCACACTAATGGACACACACATTTTCCTCTCACGAAATTCCAGTGCTTTGATTTGGATCTCGGTGAACTAGATTTCAAAATAAAAGAGAAATTCTCTTACATTGGAAAAACAGAAAGGGTGACAAAGAAGGCATCATTAGCACAGGAGCTACCTGAAATGAAGGGGAATTCCTACAAACCCTAAATTGAGAGAAAGGTAAAGAGATAAAGTTAGGGCCAGCATTGAGAAGCTTTCTGGGAAATCACATCCTAGCTTTTTTTTTTTTTTTAAATCTTTTCACAGATAAAAATTCAGATCTGACGAAGAGAGGGATGGAGTACTTTCCAGAAATGTCTATTTTAAAACCACTGTTTTGTTGTGATAGAGATTTATTTTTTTTAATTTCTAAGAGCAGATGCGATCTTTTTTTTTCTCACAAACGCAAATGCCGACCAAACCCTAAACACTTCACATTTGTCTCACCACTCTCCCCCTGAGACCTCAATCTTGATTTGAAGGGATGGTAATGAATGCTGAGAGGAAGATTCTACTGCCAAACTCCTTCGGGCTTGCTCTTGCCAGCTGAATTATTAGCTTAGAGAAGGCCACAGAATTAGTTTTTTTCTTCTTCATTAATTCATAGAGAGCAATATTCTACATGCCTGTCAGCCATGATTTTTTTTTTTCCTGGATTGACCTAATAATGTCAGTGTTTAGCTATTCTTTCTAGCTTCACAAAATATCAGGCACTTGGAAGATGCACATTTTTACAAAAGAATGTGTGACAAGCTATGAGATCATGATGCAAATGACAGGTTAGAGTCAAAGTATCTTCCAACTTCTAAATCCTGATCTGTCTCGAGTGTGCCTCTGAAATGTAGTTCTTATATGAAAGAAGTTCTGGCCAAATGCCCACCCTGGTAACATTGAAGTTTCCCCTAACCCAGGTATATAGGATCAATAATGGTTTATCTTCTTTGGCTCCTGCTGTAGGAGGAAGCATTAAATATTCTTTAATTAAAGTTAATTCCTATCCATAAACTGAATGAAAGCACTTTGCTGCAATGCTCTCCAGTCTTCTTCTTCTTCTTCTTCTGTTTTTAAGATTTATTTATTTATTTGAGAGAGAGTACAAGCAGGGGGAGGAGTAGAGGGAGAGGAGAAGTGGACCCCCTACTGAGTGCGGAGTCTGACACAGGGCTCAAGCCCATAGCCCTGAGACCATGACTGGACCCCAAATCAAGAGCTGGACGCTGAACCAACTGAGCCACCCAGGCTGTACCAGTCTTCTTTTTCCTTCTGCATAATTTCCTCTTTTCCCCTTGCTCCCAGCTCCATCCACTGCCCCCACAATGTAGAAAGTGGGAGTTAAGGACGGGAAAGATTCAGGTACTCTCTCTATCCTGTAGTACTCGTCTAAGATTCCTTCATTCTCCATTATGATGAGACTTTCCGGGACCAAATATTGCTACTTCATGTGCCCTGCCCCAAATTTTTTGCCTATATAATCCAGTCATTATACCATCCTATGCAGTTTTGAATACTGTGTTGCCTGAGAAACCAGGACTAGAGAGAATTTTCAAATGTGAGACATCTCAGTTTATTTTCAGTGGGATGAAAACAAACAGCTCAGCCTCTTATTGCCTTGATTATAGGCTCATGAGCCCCAAGAACACCCACTGGTGGAAGCCGTGTTCTAAGGTGTTCCTGATCAGAGCCCAATGGTATCAAATATATCAAACTCTGCAAAGAATTTAAATGCTCAAATATGTATATATACTGGTTAAAGTTTTATTGAGATATAATTCACATAACATATAGTTCATCCAAATGAAGTGTTCAATAATTTTTACGATATTCACAGAATTGTGTAGCTTATCCTCAAACATAGGACGAGTTCTCTGTCCTTCCCTTATTTGCCTAGAGCCAGGCATAAGTGTCCTTTATGAAGGTGGCGTAAGTTTCCCTTGTGAAGGCCTCCCCTTCTCCTGCAGCAGAGAGTAGCGTGACTCATTGCCCAAGATGGTGATTCAGCACTGAGATGAGTCTGCATAAATGAACCCTACTGAAATAATTCATATCTTCCATTAGTTTTCCCCATGTGCTTACTAATCACTCCCCTTAAACCCCAAACCCTCTTTCCTTTAAAATGGCATTTAAGTCCCCAACCCTAACTAGTTCTTTGAGTTTCACTTCTTTTCTGTGATTGCCCATGCACTTAAAGTATTAGTAGCAAATCAAATGTCTTTTCTTCTCTTACTCTGTCTTTCATTAGTTTATCTCATAGGTCCCCAGACACGAAATATAAAGAGTAGAGGAAGAGATTTTTCCTCTCTAATACTTAGAAGTGGAATTGCTGGATCGTAAGGTAATTCTATTTTTAATTTTTGAGAAGCAGCCACACTGTTTTCTATGGCAGCTGCACCATTTTACATTCCCACCAGCAATGCCCCAAAATTCTAATTTCTCCACATCTTCACCAACACTTGTTATTTTCTGTTTTGCTTTGTCTTATTTTCTGGTAGCTCTCTTAATGGCTGTGAGGTAGTATCTGCTTTAGATTTTTATTTGATTTTGTTTATTTTGAGCAACTTTACAGGTGCTAATTGGCCATTTATATATATTCTTTGGAGAGAAATGTATTCAAATTCTGTCCATATTTTTTTTAAATTTAACTTTTTGTTGAGTTGTGAGAGTTCTTTCTATACTTTGATTGGATATACGATTATGATTTTGTTAGATATATGATTTGCAAACATAATCTCTTATTCTGTGGTTGGCTTTTCATTTCTGTTGATTGTGTCCTTTGATGCAGAAATTAAACTTAGTGGAGCATGGGTGGCTCAGTCACTTAATGATTTCAGCTGAGTTTATGATCTCAAGGTCCTGGGATCAAGCCCCTTATTGGACTCCCTACTCAGCAGGAAGCCTGCTTCTCCCTCTCCTTGTGCCCCACTCCCCTGCTTGTGCTCTCTCTCCCTCAAATAAATAAATAAAATCTTATAAAAAATCAATTATGATTTATTCATTCATGTATTTATTTTTAAAGATTGTTTAAGAGAGAGCAAGAGAATATAAGTTGAAGGGGTAGAAAGAGAGGAGAAAGAGAATCTCAAGCAGACTCCCTGCTGAGCTAGAAGCCTGACGTGAAGCTCTGTCCCATGATCCTGAGATCATGACCTGAGCTGAAATCAAGAGTTGGATGCTTAATCAATTGTGTCACCCAGGCACCCCTCAAATTTATTAAAAAAAATTTTTTTTGATAATGTGGATAAACACTTTCATTTCATAACTATTGTTCAACAATACCCACAAGAGAGTTTGGGTACTTCCCTTAATTTTAGTACTTAAAGCTGTACCCCTAGGGAAATGGGCCTTTGTTATCACCTATCCCACATTCTAGCCCAGCCCAGTTTATATTGTGGGAGGAAAATCTTGCTGATTGACTCCTAATTCAAGACTTTTTTAATATATTAGTGAAGACTGTCTTTCTGAGGCTGAGGCCCTCATTAGTCCATTAGCCTTTACTCTATAGTGACTATGCTATCAGATGCTCCTTTGTCAGTTTGGCTTGATTTCTACCTTTTTGTGACTGCTGCTTTGGACACTGATTATGTGTTGTTTAATTTATGTGTCCTGACTGTACAGAAGATTATACCTGACACTATATCTGCTACTTGTCTTGCATCTGTCTGATATAGTAAAGTCTACTCTAGACTTCAAAGGTCTGCTTAGGAATATTTCCTCATGCATAAATGAGGATCATAATAATAATGCTTTTTTTTTCTGGAGTCTGGTTGTTATTAAGATTCATGAATTTAAAGTATGTAAAGATTTGGTGACTTCCTGTCAAAATGTTTACTACTGCTGATGCTTCTAAAACACAATCCATGTTATATACCCCCCAAATTAGCTGCTTCTTTGGAGGGCTGCATCATTAATTAATTATCTCCTATATCCCAATATGATTGCTTAGCAGCTTCATTGGCCTTAGGCTGCCAGACTCTGATACTAGTCTTTGTCTAAAAAAAATAAATAAATAAAAAATAAAATAAAATAAAAAAATAATACCATCAACCAGGAACTCCCACTTGACCCACTGTTTATTGTATGTGTAATTTTATTTCCAGTTAGATGCTATTTTAATTGATATAAAAAACAGTGAAAATTCAATAATAAAGAGGTTTCTACACCAAATGTAGAACTTTTGTAACAAATAGATTATAGAAAGCAGCTTAGACTACAAGATCTGGGGCAGCCTCTTACATCCAACTTCTGCCCACAATCAAAGATATGTGGGTCTATGGTGATGTCTCTGGTTCGATTTACCCACCCAGAGGAAAATGAACAAACCAATGCCTAGATTCTACTAATAGGGGACTAGTGGTTTAGTCTCCTTATCAATAAGAGGAAGAACAAGCCTGGGCAAGGCCAAGGATGCTTAGCTAAGAGAAGATAAGAGGTAGAAGGAGATTTCCCCACACTTGAAACCAGAGCTTAGTCATTGGATGCTTACATAATATCCTGAGATTTGAAAAATATGATTGACGACCCCTCCATCTTTAGAGAAGCCTAGTCCAGAAGGTGGCCAAAATTACAGGAATGTGAACAGAGATTTCTTTCCTGCATTGACAGAATTAAACTCTTCCACCCTCCCCCCCAAAAGCAAAAATAACAACAATAATAAATATCACTTGAAAAGGCAGATCTTTCCATTCTTCAAAAAACAGTAGTGAAAAAGCAAACAATGGGGAAGAAAAGAAAGTTGGTGAACACTACAGTTCTTTGGAATCCAGTAAAAGTTATGATGGCACTTCAGATCACATTCAGTCTTTTTTTTTTTTTTTCAAATATAAAGTTTCCTTAACATTCTTCAACTCAAAGTGATTTCTTTTATCAATCGTTTTTTTTTTTCTTTTATACTTACTTATCTGTCAAGGCTTTCACAATGCAGAGAAACTGTACTTTCCTATACATTACATTCAGCTTCAGTCCCAAAAATGGGGCAGGGACATATTTGGAATGTCCCCTGTGGTGACATTTCACATTTGAAAGTCAGACCAAGCGCAATGAAAGTTTCTCATAGTACAAGTGAACAAACTGGAAAAGTGTGTTTCATTATTCACTCTTTGGTAAGTAGGTTTAATTTTATGATTACACTCAATAGAAAGATTTTGGGAGCTGACAGGAATTAATAAATGTTTATTTTTTTCTGTTGGGTTAACACTTATGAAAGATATCTAAGTAATTGTTATCTTTTATAATTTGAGGAAGCAGTCAGGGGAGAGAAGGTAGAACTAAGGAAGGAGATGGCTGTTAGCTATCAAAGGTTCTAGAACATACCTGAGTTCTCAAGCTGTTTTCTTTGCAGTAGTGAAACTGAAAGCATAGTTCACTTCCCATCCCACATCCACTTGTCTCCCCAGATGCCATTTATACCATCTGCCTTCAACATATAATCAGAGTGTTTCAGCTTTTTTTCCTCTTCAGTGTCATTACATGGTAGAGCGGTCCTTTTATAGTGGAAGGTCACTGGAAAAAAAAAACAAAAACAAAAACACAGTACATCAGACACCAATGCCTCTAAAATCCCAATGCTGAAAATATTCCTAGTGACTGTGCCCTTCCCATGGGCTGAGGACCACTACCTATCCTTCTTATAATTGAGCCAATGGAAAGAATTCCAGTTTTTTGAAAAGGCCTTGTTGGGACTGGTAATTGTAGAAATTGTTTTGAAAGAGCTGGTATTATTTAAAATATAATTATAACCATCAGAGATTCCTTAAAACTCTGACAGCTGCTGAAGCAAACAAAAACTTAGGCAGTGGATTTTTGTTTGCCAACTCTTTCCTCTAAATTAATCAGGGAGTGTAGACTTCAGCTTTAAGAAAGCTTGAATAGATGTCAAGACACTGACTTTGCTTAAATAATCACTATAGCTTCTTTGGACTTTGGAGGTTGTGCGGTAACTTTTCTTGAAAACAAGTTATAAATAGCAAAAAACTTTTGCTGCGGTAACTTTTCTTGAAAACAAGTTATAAATAGCAAAAAAAAAAAATGATTAACAAAAGAATAAATACAGATGGCCAATATAATAACATGCTTTTTTCAATCTCACTAGTGTTAAAAAAATGGAAAGTAAACAAAGATGTTAGTGTTTGACTTTAAACTGCAAAGATTTTTTTTTAAGATTTTATCTATTTACTCATGAGACACACACACACACACACACACACACACAGAGGCAGAGATGAGGCAGAGAAGCAGGCTTCATGCAGGGAGCCCGATGCGGCACTCGATCCCGGGTCTCCAGGATCAGGCCTTGGGCCGAAGGTGGCGCTAAACTGCTGAGACACCCAGGATTCCCTAAACTGCAGAGATTTAAAAATCATACCTATTAATAGAGAAATAATAGAGAAATTAATAGAGAAATAAATACACCACCGTAGTAGTTAACATTTACAAAATCTTTTGACAACCACTATCAACCACTCTTAAAGAATTTGTAATATTGATATAGTGATTCTACATATATTAATTTATCCTAAGGAGGTCAATGAATGTGCAAATTCTGTATATAACTATTTTTAATAATACAAAACCTCAGTTTTACATGTCCTTATATATGGCACCAGTTGAATAAGCTATAGTACTCCCATACGATGAACCATAATGTACTTTTGCCTTAGTCTGCTCAGACTGCCACAGCAAAACACTAGATTGGGTGGCTTAAATGACAATTTATTTCCTCACAGTTATGAAGGCCAGAACGTCCAAAACCATGGTGCTGAAAATTTTGGTTCCTGGCAAGGGCTCCCTTCCCAGTTTGTACATGGCTGGCTTCTCACTGTGTCCTCAAATGGCCTTTCCAGAGTGAGTATAGTTGTGGAGAGAGATATTATCATATTTTTTTCTTTCTGAAAGACCATCATCCCTATAATATAAGAATTCCACTGTTATGACATTATTTAATTTCAATTACCTACTAAAGACCTTATCTCAAAATATAGACACATTGGAGATTAGGGCTTCAGCATATGAATTTAGGGACTGGGAGTCTCAATGCAGTCCATAGCAGTACTCATGGGAGACAGACACAAATTGATTAGTGAAAACCTAATGAGAAATAGTCAAAATTGTGTATCAGGGAATGAGGAGACTACAAATAAATCTTAGATATCATAAAGGTTGGTGGCTCTCCAAAGGTCAACTCTACCCAATAAAATCTTATTCCTTAGTATTTAATTTCCCTTGCTGGGCTTTTGTTTCATTTTGTTTTGTTGTTTTTGTTGTTGTTGTTGTTGTTTGTTCATTTGACTTCTGTTGTTTGGGATAAGAATGTTAAGGAAAAACACTGACTGGACTTTATCAGCAGCTGGATGACCTGGAAACTTGTTTGATACAGGTGTTGCGGATAGAAGAGATTCACCCGAGAAATGCCCATTCCACAGCAGCTGTGAGAAACTGCTTCAAAAACTCAGTTTGTATATGAAAAGAAGAACAATAGCTCTTTTGCCTACATTGTTGTTAGGACAGAAATCATGAGATCTTTCTCTTTATCTTGAAACTTGCAAGAAGGGTTGATAAGAAAGGAAGGGGCTGTGGTCTCATATAGAAATGATTATCATTTATGAATATATCATACTTCCACATGTTCAATCATCTCAAAGATTCTCATTCTTGCTATAGCCATGACTTAATTGACAAAACTTTGTCAAATAGTTTTTCAGGAGTATAAAGCAACATCATGTTCATTCTGTGGGCATTAGTACTTTATATGCACTAATGCATAGAATCTATCTATCACTCTTCTATTATCTGTATCAATTTACTTAATTATTTAAAATATTTAAATTATTTTTATATAATGTCGTACACATCTTTATATTGTGCTTAAGATAAAAATTGGTTGACTTTTTCTATTCAGTCAATTTGTTATCTTGCATGATTCATTAAGTTTTTACTAGAGTGAAGTTTTTGTAGTTGTTTATTCTTAAAAAAGAAATGTCAAGCTTATTTGTGCATGCAGATTAAAGAATGGGTGCTACAACCAAAAAAAAAGTATGCAAATCTTTATGCCTTTTGTAAAAAGCAGATATAAGTTACAAATATGCAGAGAAAATAACAAACAATATCACACAAATATTAACAGTGTTTATCTCTGTGCATCTTCTTTTTGTTTTTGTTTTTCATAGTTTATAATCACTGGAAATTATATGTTTCATACCCTTTCAAAAGGAGGAACGGGTTATTTTTTTAAAGATTTTATTTATTTATTAATGAGAGACACAGAGAGGGAGAGACTTAGGCAGAGGGAGAAGCAGGGTCCCTGTGGAGCCCAACGTGGGACTTGATCCCAGGACCTCAGGATCACGACCTGAGTCAAAGGCAGATGCTCAACTACTGAGCCACCAGGTGCCCCTGAGTTAATGTTTTTTTGTTTTTTTTTTAATACATATTCAACCTCATCCTCATCCATGTCTGAAGGCTTCAAGAGGTACACATGTCAACTATCCTATGTTTTCTTTTTTTGTCACCAGTGGTTATGTGTGAATTCCTTAAATAAAGCTATCCATGACTTTGCGCTCTACCTTTGGTCACTTTATAACCATAATGACAAAGTTATAATTCAGCCCCTGCAAACTACCCTAGATTGATGTTTTGCCATTCAGATGTCTGTTTCAAAATATAACAGTTACTCCCCAAATAATTGGACACTGGGTCTGGGTCTTTGGAAATACTGTCTTTCTGCCCAGAATTTGCTCTTCTCCCTTACATTCTGTAAGACATGTTTACTCTGTATGAGTAAATTCAATAGTCATCTACTTTCTATTTCTGTAAGTTTGACTTTTTTTTAAGTTTCCATATATAAATGATATAATAGTTGTCTTTATCTGGCTTATTCCATTTAACATAATGCAGATTGGAAAGGGGTGGGAGGTGGGGGAAATGCAGAGATGTTGGTCAAAGGATGTAAACTTGTTAAAATACCGGTTATAAGACAGGTAAGTTCTGAGGAGCTAATGTACAGCATGGTGACTATAGTTCATAATACTGTATTGTACACTTGCAGTTGAAGAAGAGAGTAGATATTAAACATTCTCATACAGAAAATGTAACTAAGTGAGGTGATGAATATGTTAATTAACTTGATTGTGGTGAACATTTCACAGAGTATACTTATATAGAATCATCACATTGTATACATTAAATATATAGAGACTTATTTGTCAGTTATGCCTCAGTAAAGCAGGGGGTGGAGGGGAAAGTCCAATAATAATCTTTTTTTGGGAAGCTTTCAATATAGCTTCCTTAACTTTTATTCCCACCAAAAAGCCTAGGCAATTACATACCTCTTTACTCCTCAGTAAAGAATAAGCCACTATTCCAGCTGATGACAGGTTATTTTGTTTACTTACTTGCTCATGTGAGATGCTGGAGAATGAGTCATTTGAGTGAAGGCATTTTTTCTTGAGAATTTGTCCCTTTAATCCTACCACAGTGCTTGGCATGTGTGTACATACAGAATGATAATTGATCAAAGGAATAAATTATTGAATCATTCTTGAATAAACATATAAATGTACACATGCATACAGACACATCATAGGATTTTTTCAGTTTAGAAAACATGTTAACATAAATTATTGCATTATATTATGAGAAAATTGGTAGAGATGTATTGAACATACAGTTCCAGATACTAGGTTTGAATTTTCACTTTTCCTCTATCAAAGCTTGAACATGCCTACGAACTTCTCTACTACAAGGATCTATTTGAAGCCTATCCCCTTTTAATTTTATGTTAGAGGGAAATCACATAAATTAACTCTTCATTTGAGTCATATTTAAAATAGATCCAATATTTCAGAATTCTGTTATATGTTTCCAAATATTCACTTAATCCTCCAAAGTACCCTAAAGCTGTAGAATATTTTTGAAGGTTATATAAACTCTCTTAGAGCACCTACCATGCTAAAATAGACATGATAGGCATGACATACTTTTGCTGAATATAATTAAGATAAAATTCAAGTGAACTAGTTTGTTTGAATTTCCTGTTTTCCATTCGACTAGCGTGTAAACTAAGGCACATGTAATTTTTTTTTAAGATTTTATTTATTTATTCATGAGAGACACAGACAGAGAGAAACAGAGAGGCAGAGACACAGGCAGAGGAAGAAGCAGGCTCCATGCAGGGAGCCTGACATGGGACTTGATCTCAGGTCTCTAGGATCACGCCCTGGGTTGAAGGCGATGCTAACCCGCTGAGCCACCTTGGCTGCCTGGCACAGGTAAGTTTTTAACTTGCCAGATTTCTTACAGTTTCTTAACAGACTTCTAGTTTAATGACCTTCTTATTCAGCTACAAAATTACATTTATGAGCTCTAATGCCCCACATGGCAAAAGTGAAAACGAGGGGCACTTTATTTTTTCTTTTATGCATTTTCATTGTAACACTGCCCTGAGAAATGCTTAGCTGGCATTTCCAATATGTGCTCCCAAAATGTCTCCTTCTTTTTGCCTTTCTTCTCTTAATTGTTTGACTATATCTCTTCAAACCAAAATTGAAGAATAATAAGCCTGAAAAAGTTATCCCTATTCTTTTCCATATCACTCCAACATCAAATTAAAGAGAAAGTAGGTTGGAGAAAATATACCACAAAACCTACCTGAGCTCCTTATATAGAATACCAGTTTCAACTCTTCTCTTTTGAGATCCAGGGTAATTTATTTCAAGAGAAGAACTGTCCTGATGTCTTGGTCTCCTTTCTCTGCTTCCTGCTTCTCTCTCTCTCTGTCCTTTTTTTTTTTTTTTTTTTTTTTTAATAGAAAATACTCTGAGACCTTTTATTAACTGTGCTAAAATGAATCCCCTTAGAGATCTGTTTTGCAGCTTTATAAAAGTTTGCACTTTCCCCTGAAGTATCAGTGGAAGCTGTGAAAAGCATATAGTGCTGCTATGTTCTGTAAAAATTATGTTCCCCAAACAATTTCCTTGCTGCGAATAAATCTCAGCAAGTGCTGTGGTTGCTGAACATGGAAATTGGAAAACAACTTCCCAAACCGTAACACCCATTGTTGCTCTTCCCTTTGCCAGAGAAACTCGCTGCAGAAAACTAAATAGAAGGAGCAAGAACTAAGGAAGAGAATGGTCACCCATCTCCCCATTTCCTGTTTCTGGTGACCCTAAACCAAGTAATACAAACAACCAGTGGAATCTATCATGAAGAATAATTTTTCCTGAAATGTACCAGTGACTAAGGTGTTCCCTTAGTGTCCCTTAGGGTAGTATTTCTTTTATACCCAGTACTTAGTTCACTCTATAGCAGATAGCAGGTGAAATGGAATGGTTATTTTACTATAAGAGAGATGATATGAGGTAATTTTACAGAATTTATTTTTATTTAAGCTAATTTTAAATGTATTCGTTTCTCAATATTTTGTGTTATTGGTAGTGCGAGTGGCAACAAAACCTACTTCAACACCGTAGACAAACAATAGACCATATTAGTGTATGGACATAGCACCAGATCCAGGGTCACAGAGATTAGTGATTCTTAGAAACTGAAACCAAAAGAACTACCATTCTGTGACCCTTCTCTGGGATTGTGTAGTTTGTCATTTCTTCTCTTCCCCTGATGTCTCTTCAACGTTCTCTCTGTATACGTCTTTGGTCTTTCTTCTCCAGACACAGGGTAGAAGATGCCCACCAAAAGGTCATGTGCATCTCAGCTCAAACTATAAAGACAGACTTGGAGGATCTCTAAATCCCTACTACTAATATCTGAGACAAAATACTTTCCAAAAATCAAACAGTCCAATCAACCTGGCACTCGGAGATCAAGGCATGGGAGCCCCAGCATGGCTGCCAGGGATTATTCCTGAGGTGTGGAATATTAATCCAACATGTGTTAATCATGAATATATGCTCCTGAAATCATGGAAATGTTATGAATTTAAAGTAAAAAGTAACAACAACAACAAAAACCCTTCCATTGACACATCTCTAAGAGGTGATACTTCAAGTGTGTTTCACTTTTCTCTAAGTGCTGCTCCTGTAATATAAATGTTGATTCCACCACTCCTTGAGCTTTTTGGTATTTGAGCAGCAGGTGTTAAAAGTGACACCCTTCCTAGGAGGCAAGATTCATCCATGTTTCCTAGGCCATCTCTGCCACAGGCCAGGGAAACACATACATCAGCCTTGTTACTTTGCCCCATTAAGCACTTTAAAGCCTGTTGGTCTTTGGCTTTTAATCTCAAGTAATTATCACTTGGGAGTGCTGGGTACCTCAGGACAGCAGTCTTAATTAGTCATTTAGAGGGCAATCCCCTGCAGCTAATGAAAAATGAGAAGGGAGCCAACTGAGAAATAGAAATATTTAAGACAGTGCCTTTATTTTCACCTCTCTACCACAGTTGTGAAATACCAAGTGACAGATTTTTGTGCTTCTTTGAAATATCCAGCATTTGATATACTCAAATTGAACAGCCAATCTACTCAATAATGAGTAGATGTATTAATATCAAAGTCTAGAAAATGAGCAGGGATTGAAAATTCCATTTATATCTGCACTAACTATTCATAACAATACTCTTAAAGTGGTAAGTGGTCAATATGATCGCTGGCATCAAGAAATATCATCACTGGAGATAATCTGGCCAATGATTATAATGGGCATAAGAATAAGCCAGTAAATAAAAATCCCATTTTTCGTACCTGTCAGGCTAGCCAAGTTCTGCTGTAGTAACAATTAACTCTCTACATCTCAAAGCCTTATCACAATGGATTTTTATTTCTTTCACAGTGGCAGTCATTCATGACTCATTCATGAGTCAGTCATTCATGGTTCCTCTCCAAAGGGTGACACATTGTCCCTGACGACTTGTACTTTATCATGAACTCATCTGAAACACATGGCTTCTAAGACTGTGATGGAAAAGGAGGAGTTTTGCATGCATAAATTTTAAGGCCAGGAGTAGGAGTATCTTCTAATTAACTTCTCCTACCTATAATTGATCAGAACTCAGTCAGATGCCCCTTCACCTGAGTGCAAGGAATAGAGTCTTTTCCCATGTCCAAGAAGAGGAAAATGGTGTTATCTCTGCCTCACCAATCAATAAGGCATTGGATAATTTCATAAACACAACTGATATTTTTGCCGAAGCTAGGCAGGGTATTAACTTTTGACATTTACACACAGACTTCTAAGCTGGTAGATTGGGGCATTTAATATCTTCATGTTTGGGGAAAAAAAGAGAAGTATATCAGAAATATATCTAGAATTTCAGCTTCACAAGATCAAGGTTCTTACCCATATTATTCATCACAGGAACCCTTGTACTTCATATACTGACTGGCATACAATGCTCAATAAATATTTCCTTAGGATGAAGATATGAGATATATACCAAGTTTCTCTTATTTGGTATTATACACCAGTCCTTAGAGTATTTCAATATTTTAGGAATGGGGTGAATTTATAAAGCTATTTTAATGTTTTAACTTTTTTTTCAGTCATTGCAGAAAAATAAGTGACTGATGAAGGTATTTATTTTTGATCTTTGAAAACACATTTTACCAAGAAAGAAATAATTCATGCACAAACACACACAAATCCCAACTAACTGAGCATCTTAACATGTGCTCTACACTATTCTGGGTGCAGTGAACTATATAGACAGAATATTTTCCTTCATGGAGTTTATATTCTAAAGTCAATATAGATAAATAAAGGAAATTAGTAAATGTATTAGCAAATGTATTTTATTTTAATTGTATCAGTAAATGTATTGTGTGGTCACTTTGTAAAATCTGGAGGAACCTCCCCCACAAATTTGGCTGAGATGTTGAGGCTGGTGACATGACATACACGTACAAGAGAGTATGTACAGTCCTATCACATGACCAAAGTCTCTCCAGGGAGGAGAGCACAGCAGGGCTCTCAGGCAGGTCTATTATAACTAGAGAAAGCAAGGAAAGGACTCCTGCTTGGGCTTTTACTGGATTGGGAGACAGGATGAAGATTTCCATATGTGGGCAGGGGCTTACAGGGTTTGAATCTCCTGCCAGTATCAACAAAGAGAACTAGGCTTTCAGATCGGCTTGCCCAGATGTGGGGCAGAAGGGAAAAGGAGAGTCGGGAGGTTTTAAAGCTGTCAGCAATCCAACATCCAAAAATGAGATCATACTCCTCATTACATTTGTGCCATATTGTGGCATGTCCTAAGGAGAAAAATGTAGCAAGGCAAGGTAATGCGTAGTTTTGCCAAGGCTGCAATTTAGATTGAGAGACCAGAGAAGTCCTCACTAGCTTCTCATGAGAACCAGTTCCTAGTTTCCTGCGCACCACAGCCCCGTGCTCTCCACATGAAGCCATTGGAAATTACTGAAGTGGTATTTCAGGAGCAATTTAAATGATGTTGTGGGCTGAAAAACAGTTAGGAATGACTGTTCTTGTCAAACTCTCTCACTGCAACTTTGGAATTACTTTTTCAAGGCATCAGATTTCGCAAGAAATCACATTTTCGAGAACCCTCTAGAGTTTTCTAAAAGAAATAGTCTTGATGACTTTCTCTGAGTTGGCCTACAAGTTGGCTCTGAGTAGGCAGTGAAGTTACCCATGCTTGGATACTCACTTGTTCCAAAGTCAATCCCTATCTCCTTCTGCTTATCTTCTCAAAGAAACGTATCTTTTAGCCCATCAGAGTTCTGTGAGTATCCAAATACAAGTATATAGAGCAGAGCTCAGCTATCAGTCCATGGGGATGGGCTGCATATGTAAACTGAGGACCAAGAATTTTCCTAGGTACACGACTTCCTAGGCACATAATCATTACATGATTATACTAAATTAATTAGTAATAATATAATTAGCAAAATAATAATCACATAGATTAATAAGTACATAGATTAATAAGCACATTGTGTGCCAACTCTCTTCTTTTTCTATTGTTGCTGTAATAAATTTTCACAATTTTAAAAGCTAAAAAACCTGCACATTTTTTATATTATAGTTCTGGAGGTCAGATGTTCCAAGTGGGCTGGCAAGATTGTGCTGCCTTCTGGAAGCTTTAGGAGAGAATCTATTTCCTTGTCGTTATAGGGATAAAGTTTTTGATTAACCTTGCTAGCAGTCAGCCAAGGGATATTCTCAATTTTTAGAGACTGCCCACATTCTTTGATTCATGGCCCCTTTCCTTTACCATGAAGCCAATGATGGTGCATTGAATTCTTCTCGACTTTGGATCTCTCCTGCTTTTCCTTTTGTTGTCATGTCTCTCTGACCTCAGCTGGGAAAGGGTCTCTGTTTTGGAGAACTTTTCTGATTACGTTGGGCCCATCTGGATAAGATTATCCGTGATAATCTTCCCATCTCAAGTCTATAATTTAATCACTTATTAAAAGTATCCTTTGTGGGGTGCCTGGGTAGCTCAGTTAGTTAAGTGGCCAACTCTTGATTTCGATTTGAATTATGATCTCAGGGTGATGAGATGGAACTCAGCATCAGGCTCTGCAGCTTGGCAGTCTGAGGCTGCTTGAGATACTCTCCCTCTCCTTTGCCCTTCCCCCTGCTTGTATGCTCTCTCTCTCTCTCTCTCTCAAATAAATAAGTAAATAGATCTTTTTTAAAAAAAGTCTCCTTTGCTGTGCAAGATATTCACAAATGTTGGGGATTAATGTATGACATTTTTGTGTAGTCATCATCCTGTCTACCACATCAACTATTATAAAGTCTAATCCAATTTGCACAGATACTTTGAAGACTTCCTCGGTGATAATTTATCAGGAATTTTGTGATTTATTATTATTGTTGTTTGGAACATTGATAACTAAATTTTGAAAAAAAAATGATGATGTAATAAGAGAGTAAGATGGGATTTGTGGTGATATATTTGATAACATACTAGATTTCTGGATGGAAACTGAATAAATAATCATGATTTACCAAATGTGCAATATTTAAATAATTCCAAATCATATCTATAAGTGATTTTTTTTTGAATATCCAGAAGTTGGGCTTAGGACAAGAAGTGAATGAGCTCTTTTTGTCATGACATCTTTGACTTTAAATCAATTACCCCATAGATGAAGGGCTTACAAGGCTAGTCCTTTTCACTTACATTTATATTATTATTTATGCTTCAAAACCTGGTCACGTATATTCCCTCCCTTTATAAAAAGGAGATGTATGCTAGGCAAGAATAATTATCTTCTTAAAACATGTGAAGATTCTAAATAAGTCTCTGCGAGCACAAAGGGGCTTAATGACAGAGTGATCCTCATAGTACTAAGAGCTAAAATTATTCAGTACTTTACCACATCCCAGGCTCTGCTTTAATGGCTTAACTATATAAACTGATTTTAATTCAAAGTAGGTATATTATTATTTACCTACTCTATCTATGAAAGTCCTGAGGAAGAGAGATATTAAATAACTTTACTCAGACAATGCTGCTAGAAGGAGGCATGGCTAGAATTTGAACTCTGGCAGTCTGATCTCTTCACTGGTTTGCTATATGCTAATTCCTAGTCAGATTTTCATTCCAGAGACCAACAGCTCTGGCATCACCGTTCCTTTATTTCTTCTATCCTCTTGTAGGGACATCATAAGGGAAAATGTATGTATCACTCATCCAATAGTCTTCGGCATCTCTCCGGATTACTGTTGTATGTGGGAGTGGGTGGTATAAACATAAGTGAGACTATCTTATCACACTGGGTACATCTCTCACCTTTCTCTTAGCAGTGAACATCTTCATCTGAGTTTCTCTCTCAGAATGGAGATGTGAAGCACCTGTAAGAACAATATACTTGTGACTTTGTAACCACTGTGGATTGACTGACAACAAATCTTTAAGGGCCATATGGTGCTAAAATCCTTCCAAGTATACACAAACTGTAAAAACAGATTTAGGAGTATATTCCTCCATCAATATGCCAGCCTTGACATGAATAACTACCATTAGCATTGAAAAGAATTTCCAGGTTAAATCTCCCAGGAGAAAAGATCCAAACCCTGTCATCTATCTCACAGACATACTAAATTATTTCTTATGGAGCATGTGGAATTGCCCAAATCAAACACCCAAATGGAGGCAGTAGAGTTTTAGTGGTGATGATTCTTAAAGGGGGCGGAAGCTGTTCATAACCATTTAACAAATTAATGGCCCAATATAACCAGAATCTATTCCTTCCCTATAAACTAGAATAGTGTCAATTATTCCCTTAGTTGCATGCAAAGTAGCTGGAGGACATCCGAGTGTAAAATCTGGATCATTGTGGCAATATTTTAAGACTTATCAGATGCCACAAGTGGGAAGCATCTTATTTTGTAGAATATGCAGTTTTTATTGTTCGTACCTTTCCCAAATAAAGAATGGTAAACCTGGCATTTGTCCTTGTCTCTGCTATTTCTCTTGTAGTCGGCCTGACATGAATAAGATCCTGTTAAAGTCAGACAGGTTGCTGACACATTTACAGTACAGATGCAGTTTCCATGAAAATAGGGTGGCTTTCAAAATTCCTTTCACGAATTTGACGTTTTTGATGAAAGGGCAGATGCTAAAAATATGGAGGCTTTATAAAAAATAAACCTTTAAAACTTACAGAATGGAATTTAAGCAGGATTAATGAAAACTAGAGAAAATTAATTATTTGTCTCTAAGTTCACTATCGCCTAAGACTATACCTTCTACTGTCTGATTTTATAGTTTTAATTTTTTCTTATTTCCCTTTTTTTCTATTTGTTGTGATGTTGGTAATTATATCCTCCCGACTGCATGCCATGGGCCTGCCTCATGAGCTGTTGCTCAGTCCAGCTCTCTGCATCTCAAAGAGCTCTTGCATCAGTATACAAGAATGACATTCCATGATTCATGTATTCAGTGGTTAAGAACCAGGCCCTCCTCCCATGCAAATCTCCAGTATTAATTCAATTTACAAATATTTTTATATGATTAGAATTACTACAAGCCGTTCACTCACTGACTTTATTAATTAGAAACAAATCAAGATTAGACTCAAAGAAGATGCAATTTGTAGTGGTTTGCTTGATGTCCCTCATGGTGTGATGGCCAGCACCTCAGCAGTTCTCCTACCTGGAACGTTATGGCAACAAGACTATTGCCTCAGTTTAAAGCATCATTTTCCCATCTAAGGCAAGGAGAAGTGGGAAATGGTAGGGTTATAGTCAAGAAAGCAAAGTATCATCTATCCACTTGAATTTTACAGATGACTTAAACTTTTCTTATAGCCCCAAACCAGGTGTCCTGACTATACAGTTTTATATTTCAGACCTCTTTAGGTAAAAGGCAGCAGGGTAAAAATGGGTTGGAAATGGCCTTTGGGAAGCCAGTTATGGTAGCTTTGTTTCTTTTAATACTTAAGAACCCACTTAATTGAACCAAGATTTTGATGAAATACCTTTGATTTCATTATCTATACTGTCCCTAGAGCCTTTGAACAGATCTCATTTTCTTCTTCCAATTTCCTGATTTATTAATCTTAATTTTGTTAGGGTGACTTTGTATAAAGATACACTACTTCTTTTATTATTGACCTTTCAACTCTAACACCATCTTGAAGCATATCCACACATAGATAGATTAGAGAGAAGTAGAGTTTCAGATCTCTTTTCCCTTTGCATATAGCTTTTGAAAACTGACTTTGGAGCTTTGATCAATCCTCTATAGCACCTGAAATTGTCAACTAGCTGGGAACAAATCATATGTATCTTTTTATTATAAATTAATCACTTTTTCAACCAAGATCTCTCTAGACTTGTCTTATTTTCTTACCCACTATATAAAGAAATTCAATATTATCAGTTGTCTTAACTGATTCATCATGAAGAGGATATTTTCTCTACTTTTCTGATTAACTTCTAATTGCATTGTGGTACAGTAAGTTCCATAGCTTGGTGGTCAAAGTAATGCCTCCTTCCCCTTCCTCTTCTTCCCCAAGAGGGAAAATGTTTATGTCCTAATCCCTGGAACCTATAAATATGTTGGCTTACATGGCAAAAGGGACTTTGTAGATACGATTAAGATTGAGGACTTTGGGATGGGGAAATTATTGTGGATTATCTAGGTGGGCTCAACCAAATGATGTGAATTCTTATAAGCAGAAAAACTTTCTCAGCTGTAGTTGAAGATAAAAGGACTGTAAAACAATTTATGAGATTGTAATGTTGCTGGCCATGAAGATGTCAGAAGAAGGGGTCATAAACCAAGGAATGCCAGTTGCATCTAGAAGCCAGAAAGAAAAAGAAATGGCTTCCACCCTAGATGTTCCAGAGGAGAATGTTGCCCAGCTGACACCTTAATTTTATTGTGGTGAAACTGTATTAGACTTCTGACTTATTGTGTTATGTCAAAACATTAAGTTTGTAAAAATATGTTACAGTAGCAGTAGAAAACAGACATATTTGGTCCCCCAAAATGGAATGCTGTTGTAATAAAAACTTATATGCAGAGTGGTTGGGAACTTGGTATTTGGCAGAACCTGGAAGAATTTCGAGAAGCATGACAGAAAAAGTCCAGATTACCTTGAACAGATTGTTAACAGAAATGCAGATGTCAAAGATGTTACCAGTATGGGCTCAGAGAAAGTGAGAAGTGTGGCGGAACATAAGTCATCCAAGAGAATTTCTGAATTACTGGGCACAGCCTGTTAACAGAAATATGAGCCTTATATCCCTGCTGTTGAGACCTCCAAATGTTATTGGAAAGTGAAGGAAAGGAAATACTTGCTAGAGTGGTGGTGAGCTTAGTGCAATTGTAACTTGTAATGACAAGATTGGACATTAGCTGAGGTGGTTTCCAAGTAAAATATTAGAAATGTGGTCTGGGTTCCTCTTACTGTTTACAGTGAGGTAAGAGAGGAGAGACGTAAATTAGGGAGAACTGTTAAAGAAAGAGGAACTAGGACTTGATGGTTTTGGAGATGGCAAAAGCTGCTAAAATTAAGACATATCCCCTCAGAAAGGTACATCCTAGGGAAAGTACTCAGTGGTAGCACATGGTCTTTTGCTAACATCTTAGAAAGATGAGGTTACAGTATTTAATCACACAGATTCTGGGGAGAGGTTAAGAGTGTGACTCTCAGATCTGACCAACTGAACCAGAGAGCATCTCGGAAACATAAATGCATATTCCCTCAGCCATCTCAGTAAAAAATCAAAGATAGATAAAGGATTTTCCAGGAACGATCTAGAGATGAGGTTTTTGCTTCACGGAGTGAATCCCTATGAGCACACATAAGAAACTCACATGATTCATGAGAATTTTACATAACAGGACTTCTGCCAGCTTGGATTGAAAGGGACAAAAGAGTACAAAATAAAAGACCCCAAGAAATTCCTGGCAAGAAACAGACTGATAAAACTAGGCCACTGCCAACACACATATGCTACATTCCCCAAAAAAGGAGGGATGATGCTGAGAGCAGAGTTGCAAGTCCAGGAGACAGAACTGTGAGGGCAGAGAATGGAGCCATGAGCCAAACAGGATTGTTTCTGGGCACTTAAAGCAAATGGGGTTCATCTGGCTGGATTTCCAAATTACTTGATACATGAAATTCCTTTTTCCCTTTCATTTTTCTTAATTTTAGAGCCAAAATGTCTATAACTATTTTCCTACATGCCTGTCTCACCATAATGTTTTAGAAGCCGATAGCTTGTTTCTTAAGTTTTGCATGTTCACAGATGGAGAAGAATTGTGTTCCAGAATGAATTATACTTAGAGTCTCATCTATACTTAATTTATATGTTATCTGGGACTTTTGATCTGATATGGTAAAAATGACATTTCAGAATTAGGATTGCTGCTTAATGTGTTGAGACTTTTGGGGACCTTGGGATAGGGTGAAAGTTTCCTGTGTACGAGACAGATGTAAACTTTGGTGGTCACAAGGCAGATTGTGGTTGACAGAAACTGCTCCCCAAAGATGTTCATGCTCTATTCACTGGAACCTGTTTCTTTAATAGTAAAGGGTATTCAACATGTTCAGAATATAATCCCAAATTACTCAGTATAAAAATAACCATGAAAATTTTAACTTTTTTTTTAAAAAAAAACTTATTCCTTTATATTATAGAGAGAAGAGAGAAAGGCAGAGAAAGAGGAAAGAGAGACTCTCAAGCAAACTCCCTGCTGAGCCTAGAGCGCTACTCAGGGCTTGATCTCATGACCCTTAGATTATGACCCCAAGTGAAATCAGGAGTTGGACAACATTCAACCAACTGAGCCATCCTCATGCCCCCTAAAATTTTAATTTTCATGAGAAAAGATAATAAATGTCAACACCAAGATGATTTAGGGATTGGAATCATTTAATAAAGATTTTAAAATAGTGATTGTAAAAATGCTGTAGGAATCATGCACATTCTTGGAAAAAAGAAGTGTAAAAATTGAAAGCCTCAGAAAAAGAATATAAAAAGAAGTACCAAAATGAAATTAGAGAAATTAAGTTAAAAATATACTTAGCATAATAAAAAGCTCACAGGATGAATTTAATAGAATGGAGATGATAAAAAAAAACATAAGTTTGCAGATAAATCAATAAAAATTATGTAATCTCAACAAGAGAGGAAAAAATACATTGAAAAAAAACAAAAAAAAAAAAAGAAAAAGAAAAGAAAAGAACAGAATGAGAAACCTGTGGGAAGGCAGCAGTTTCCCACAAAAAGTTTTAACATTTGTGTCATCAGAATTCCAGAAAGAAGACAGAGAGAATGGAGCCCAAGGACATATTTGAAGAAACAATGACTGAAAACTTCCCACACTTGCCAGAAGACACAAACCTACAAATGCAAGAAATCCAATCAGATACATTATAACAAACCAGTGAGACCTGAAGACAAAATATCTCAAAAGCAGCCCAAGAAAATGATGCATTACGTACAGGGAAACAATTACACAGGTACTATGGAATTCTCATCACTAGGCTCAGAAGGAAATAGCACTATATTTTAAAATATTTTTTAAACAAAAGAACCTTGGGTTATATGTCCAGGAATCATATTCTTTAGGAATAAATGTAAAATAAAGACAATAAATGGAAAACTAACAGAATTGATTGATTACTGAGATAAAATGAAAGAAACTTAGAACATTGAGAATAAAGAAAGAGCAAAACAATTTGTAACTATCTGGGTAAATACTGTTCTACTCTTTTCCTGAGTTATTTAAAATACATTTGGCACTTTAAAATACATTTGAGAGTATCACATTGTCAATTGAGATTTTCACTGTATTTAGATATAACACATAAGACAACTACTACAGCATAAGGGGATTGAAGCAAGGAGATCTCTATGATGGTGATATCTCTGCATTCCAAAAGACATCATAAATCATTGATTCTGAATAGACAGGGAAAAGTTACATAGGGATAAATATCTTACCTAGTTATAAACATATAAATAATCACATTAAATGTGAATAGTCTAAACTTACTAATCATATTTTTAAGATTTATTTATTTATTCACGAGAGACATGGATCAAGAGAGAGAGAGGCAGAGACACAAGCAGAGTGAGAAGCAGGCTCCTTGCAGGGAGACAGATGCGGGACTCGATCCTGGATCCTGAGATCACGACCTGAGCTGAAGGCAGGTGCCCAACCAGTGAGCCACCCAGGCATCCCTAACCTTGCTAATTAAAAGAAATTTTCATATTGCATATAAAAACATGATCCAACTATATGAAGCCTACAAGAAATTCATTTCAAATATGATATACGTAAAATAAAAATAAGACATACAAAGATGAACAAAAGAAACTGGAGTGGGTATATTAATATAATACAAAAACAATTACAATGAAAAACAGATGTTATATATTGATTAAAGTGATGATTCACCAAGAAAACTTGAAAATTCAAGACATATGTGTACCTTACAGCAGAGCTTCAAAATACCTGAAGCAACAACTAACAGAATTGAAAGGAATAGATAAATGCACAATTATAGTGGAGATTTCAACATTTCTTTCTCAGTAATATATTAAATCAGCAAGAATATAGGAGAACTAAAGAATACCATAAACCAATGAGATCTAATTGATATTCATAGGCACTCCATCCAAATGTACTTGAAGTACTAACCAAGTTTCATTCTACCCTGTGCCATAAATCAAACATTAGCAAATCTAAAGATTTGAAATCATATGAAGTATGTTTTCAAACTATATGGAATTAAACTAGTAATTTATAAAGAAGCATTAGAGGAAAATTTTCAAATACTGGGGAATTAAACAATATACATCTAAATAACCTATGGATCAAAGAGGAAGTCTTGGCATAATTTAGAAAATATTTTGAACTGGATGAAAATAAAACATTTAGGAGATGCAGCTAAAACAGTGCTTAGAGGGAAACTTCTAGCTATCAATGCTTGTATTAGCAGAGAAGGAAATTTTACATGATAATCTAAGCTTCCACCTAAAGAAACTAGAAAGGGAAGAGGAAAATAAACCCAAAATAAGCTCAGGGAAGGATATAAGGATAAGAGCAGAAATCCACAAAATTGAAAGCTGAAAAAGCACTAGGGAAAAGTCCCAGCTAAACCCACGATCTTTAAAAAAGTGAAAAAAGTTGACGAAACTGTAGAAAAACTAATAAAATTAGAGAAATTGCCAGTATTAGGAATGACAGGATAATAACAGCCAACCCTACAGGAACTGAGATGATGATAAGAGAACACCATAAATAACTCCACACACCTAAATGTCACAACTTAGAAGAAACATCACAGCCTTAGTTCAGGCTCTTCTCAAAGAAGTCTTGGAAATTTCAACATTCTTTTTAGCAGGCTCTAGTGTCACCTGACTCCTGTCACTTTCTAGTATATTATTGGCACAGAAAATCTCTTTACTTTTCAAAGCTGATTATGTAACACCTCCGTTCTATATTCTTGAATTCTTTTCAATCATTTATTAGAAAAATATTCTTTTTTTTCCCCAAGATTTTATTTATTCGTGAGACACACACATAGAGAGAGGAAGAGACATAGGTAGAGGCAGAAGCAGGCTCCATGCAGGGAGCCTGACATGGAACCTGATCCCAGGACCAGGGATCCTGCCCTGAGCCAAAGTCAGATGCTTAACTGCTGAGCACCCAGGTGTCCCTAGGGGGAAAAAAAATCTTCACATACTAGTTCTATAGTGATATGATCCCTTCTGCGTGTTCAGCATCTTTCTGTATGACTCATTCTTTATTTTGACAAGCTACAATTATTTGTTTTGACCTTAATACACAATTATTTCTCATGTATGCCTAGAGTGCCCTTCAAGATTTGAGCCACAAACTCCCAGATTCCCTAAAATTTTAATTCACTTTATCTTTGAAGACTTACTTTATTCCTCCCAGGTAGTTTATGCATTCTTTCCCACGTGTACCTATTGTATTTCATTTATGCTTCAATTACTACATGCATCTCATATATTTGCAGGTTTGCCTTCCACTAGAATATTAAAATCTTATATGCAGGCGCTGTGTCTCTTTAGATCTGTATCTTCACTGCCTTGCACAGATCTCCCACATTGCAACCATTCACAAGCTTTAGATGAACAGGCGTATAAATGAGGAGATAGTCAAAACTGAACAGATTTATGGAAGAGTCCAATCACTGGTGGTCAATTAGCTTTCAAAATGGAAAATTAGTAAGAGCTAAGTACATGGATCATCTCATTCTTCACATTTCCCAGAGTGATTGATTGAATTTCATTTCACACACACACACAAAAACACTGTTTGTATAATGCTGACCTGCTAAATTTGACCTCTAAGTTATCAGCTTGACACAGAATATCATCTCCTACCACAGGTGCAATAAAATGTAGCCTACCTTGTAAAAGTATTTTGACATTATCTCCTACACATACAATTAAGTCTTCTCTTTTCCCATTTGCTATGCATGAGTGCATACAACATATGCTCGCATGGCATTCCTTTTATGGAACAGTAGATACAAAATATCATTATAGCATTATTAACCATGAAATATCATTAAAGACAATCAAATGAAAGTACCAAAGGATTAATACTATGCAATATTGCCTTTTCATTATTTTCAGAGGTTGCAGCTCTCCCAGAAAGGCTGCTATAATTTATAATTTGCTTCCAACAATCTGTTTTAACAATAACTTGCCCCACTGGCAACATCTTCCAAAAGAGATCCTCCCTCTTGACATCTGGCAGGTCTCTCGCCCTGCGTCTTGCGCCATTTTTGTTCCATCTCATTATGCTCAGGGATAAACTCGTTGGGAACTCGCAGCCACCTACTTATATTGTAAATGGGTTTAAGTCACAATTGGTTTTAAAGAAGATACAGAATTTTCTGAATTAGGGGCTTTGGTCTGTCCCATTAGGTAATGCAATGTGACAAAGTGACTCATCTGGAGGGCAGACTATCCATTTTGAAGAAGGAAAAATCAGAAGTGACATTACATTCTGATAGTCTTTTTTTCTTTGCTTACTCTCCTAGGAATTAAACTCATTAAATTAGCTCAAATGATGTCTACTCTGTAAATGCATCTCTTTTGAAATAGAAAAACAACAGGTATCTTGGGCAGACTTTCATTTCTCCAAAGGGCAGCAGAGTCATTCTGTTTGTGTGATTTTCTTACAGAGAACCAGCTCTTCTCTGCAGGAACGTGGCTCTCTCTGTTAAAAGGTTAGCCTGCCTTGAATCAGGTCATTCAGGGAGACCCCAGACATGCCTACCCTGACCCGTCTCCATGCAAAGGGGAACTGCATTAGTCAGCCTGCTGTCCCTAGGGCTTCCAGCAGTGTGACAGCACTGTGGAGAGAGACCACGGAGAGCAAAGGTGGCTGCTTGCTCAGAGTCTGAGGAGATTGTTGCTCAAGTTGAGGCACACTGAAATGAAGGCATCAAAGGTTTTGAGAATTCCAAATGTGTCAGGCTTACAAAGGAATATGTGGAGCCCAGGGTTTGGAGTGAAAAATGACTTCAGGAAATGGGGGAGGCTTCCAGAGGTCATCTTACCCAGTTACATCTACATTTCTGTCATCACAGTAAACATGCAGGGGCCTGACATTCCTCAGGATGGCAGATAATGAGGAAGCAAGGGAAAAAATTCTTGAGTGTCTTATCCAAGTACTGACCAGGACTGACTCTGCTTAGCTTCTGAGAACAGAGGAGATCGGGTGTGTTCAGGGTGGTATGAACAAGTTCCTTGAGTCAATCACTCAGGCTTCTCTGGTCAGACACATCTGTGGCCATCGGGATGCTGTTCAAGAGCTTCAGTTCAGCGGCAGCTGGGTGGCTCAGTCGGTTAAGTGTCTGTCTTCAGCTCAGGTCATGGTGCCACTGTCCTGGGATGGAGCCTGAAGTCTAGCTCCCTGCTTAGTGGGGAGCCTGATTTTCCCTCTTCCTCCTTTGCTCCCCCTGATTGTGCTTTCTCTCTCTCTCTCTTTCTTTCTCTCTCTCTCTCCCTCCCTCTCTCTTTCTCTCTCTCTCTGTGTCAAATAAATAAATAAAAATCTTTAAAAAAAAAAGAGCTTCAGTTCATTGTTCTGATTTTCTCAATAGCCTTCTAAGTAGAGCCAGAATTTACACAAGACTACAAACTGATTGTTGGCTAATGTTTCTACATTTGACCTACATATGAAAACTTGGCTTTTTAATCTTTACTTTTTTTTTTTTAATCATTACTTTTCATTTGTGCTCTGCTGACAGGTTCCTTTCTGATTCATGTCTAGCTGGGCATGGGGTTGAGGAAACAAAGGTTCTTTATGGCTATCCTTCTGCCTTGTTTAAGTCCTTCTTTATTTTTAAGATGGTCACAGCAAAGCTCTGCTCCTCACAAATGCCCAGAATCTTTCCAGAAAAGATACTGGGTCTAGTTTGCCTACAGTGTGATACATTCAGGCTTTTATCTGTGCCTCAATCTAGCACACATAATTTTCCTCAGACCTTTCTCTGGGGAAGACTAGGCCATTCCTTTCCTGTTTTCTCATGTTTGGTGTGGAAGCTGGTACCCTGGATTCTTGTAAGTGATAAAGTTTAAGGAGAGTCCGTAAAGAGGACATAAGAGATGAATATGGATTAACAATGCACTTGCCTCGCCATCTGGCATCACTGTGAGTCTCTTCTTATATTACTAAGTAATTAGCAATTGTTCTTCTTTTGTACTATTGTCTTTTATATTATTTTGTTACTGGATAATATACATAAGAATATTAAACAATTTAACAAATGCAACTAATATTTATTGAGTGCCTACTATGTACCAGTCAGTGCTATAAGTGTCAGGATGCATTAGTGAACAAATTTGATAAAGATTATATCTTTGCAGATTCCACATTAGCCTCATTACTTCAAATAGTCTCACCCACCTAGCCAGATTATATAATTTACATCTTACACTTACTTAGAACAGTCAATTTCCAAGGCTAAAATGGAACTTTGGGGGTATCAAACTCGCTATTCTCAATTTACAAATGAAAAGCATGGAGTTCTGGGTCTCAATCTTTAGTATACATATGATGGTTTAGGGAATATTATGAAAATGCCAATGCCTGCCTCCTGCCATGAAAAATCTGGAATAAAGACCAGAAATTCACATTTTTACCAAGCATCTCTGGCAACCCTGCTACACGGAATTTGGGTACCATACTTTCAGAAGGAATAGACTAGAAATTAAGTGGAATGGTAACCCATTATGCTTGACTGGAAATCTCCCTTACCCTTCTCTAGAGGGTGGTAGATGGGGAAGTTACATTAGAAATCATTCCTATGTCCACACATGGTTTATTTGCCCAAAGCTTAGTACCTACTCAACACGGTCAGTCTAGCTGCCGTTCTTATGATAATTTATTGACCTAGATAGAGGCATCTGATGTAATTCCATACAGAAGTTGACCAGGACAGAATGTTTTGTTGAAACTTGAGCCCTCATTTCGTCTCCTCCACTAATCCAGTTTTTAAATTTTTTTCTGTTTTAGGCCTCGAAAGACATACAGTATTACTATTTTTTTAAATTTATTTTTATTGGTGTTCAATTTACTAACATACAGAATAACCCCCAGTGCCCGTCACCCATTCACTCCCACCCCCCACCCTCTTCCCATCTACCACCCCTAGTTCGTTTCCCAGAGTTAGCAGTCTTTACGTTCTGTCTCCCTTTCTGATATTTCCCACACATTTCTTCTTCCTTCCCTTATATTCCCTTTCACTATTATTTATATTCCCCAAATGAATTAGAACATATAATGTTTGTCCTTCTCCGACTGACTTACTTCACTCAGCATAATACCCTCCAGTTCCATCCACGTTGAAGCAAATGGTAGGTATTTGTCATTTCTAATAGCTGAGTAATATTCCATTGTATACATAAACCACATCTTCTTTATCCATTCATCTTTCGTTGGACACCGAGGCTCCTTCCACAGTTTGGCTATCGTGGCCATTGCTGCTATAAACATCGGGGTGCAGGTGTCCCGGCGTTTCAATGCATCTGTATCTTTGGGGTAAATCCCCAACAGTGCAATTGCTGGGTTGTAGGGCAGGTCTATTTTTAACTCTTTGAGGAACCTCCACACAGTTTTCCAGAGTGGCTGCACCAGTTCACATTCCCACCAACAGTGTAAGAGGGTTCCCCTTTCTCCGCATCCCCTCCAACATTTGTTGTTTCCTGCCTTGTTAATTTGCCCCATTCTCACCGGTGTGAGGTGGTATCTCATTGTGGTTTTGATTTGTATTTCCCTGATGGCAAGTGATGCAGAGCATTTTCTCATATGCATGTTGGCCATGTCTATGTCTTCCTCTGTGAGATTTCTCTTCATGTCTTTTGCCCATTTCATGATTGGATTGTTTGTTTCTTTGGTGTTGAGTTTAATAAGTTCTTTATAGATCTTGGAAACTAGCCCTTTATCTGATATGTCATTTGCAAATATCTTCTCCCATTCTGTAGGTTGTCTTTGAGTTTTGTTGACTGTATCCTTTGCTGTGCAAAAGCTTCTTATCTTGATGAAGTCCCAATAGTTCATTTTTGCTTTTGTTTCTTTTGCCTTCGTGGATGTATCTTGCAAGAAGTTACTGTGGCCAAGTTCAAAAAGGGTGTTGCCTGTGTTCTCCTCTAGGATTTTGATGGAATCTTGTCTCACATTTAGATATTTCATCCATTTTGAGTTTATCTTTGTGTATGGTGCAAGAGAGTGGTCTAGTTTCATTCTTCTGCATGTGGATGTCCAATTTTCCCAGCACCATTTATTGAAGAGACTGTCTTTCTTCCAATGGATAGTCTTTCCTCCTTTATCGAATATTAGTTCACCATAAAGTTCAGGGTCCACTTCTGGGTTCTCTATTCTGTTCCACTGATCTATGTGTCTGTTTTTGTGCCAGTACCACACTGTCTTGATGACCACAGCTTTGTAGTACAACCTGAAATCTGGCATTGTGATGCCCCCAGATATGGTTTTCAGAAGCACTATTATACAGCTACTGGTGGATCTAGAAAAAAGCATAAAGGACTCAAGAGACTTCATGACTGCAGAATTTAGAGCTAATCGGGCAGAAATTAAAAATCAATTGAATGAGATGCAATCCAAACTAGAAGTCCTAACGATGAGGGTTAACGAGGTGGAAGAACGAGTGAGTGACATAGAAGACAAGTTGATAGCAAAGAGGGAAACTGAGGAAAAAAGAGACAAACAATTAAAAGACCATGAAGATAGATTAAGGGAAATAAACGACAGCCTGAGGAAGAAAAACCTACGTTTAATTGGTGTTCCCGAGGGCGCCGAAAGGGACAGAGGGCCAGAATATGTATTTGAACAAATTCTAGCTGAAAACTTTCCTAATCTGGGAAGGGAAACAGGCATTCAGATCCAGGAAATAGAGAGATTCCCCCCTAAAATCAATAAAAACCGTTCAACACCTCGACATTTAATAGTGAAGCTCGCAAATTCCAAAGATAAAGAGAAGATCCTTAAAGCAGCAAGAGACAAGAAATCCCTGACTTTTATGGGGAGGAATATTAGGGTAATAGCAGACCTCTCCACAGAGACCTGGCAGGCCAGAAACGGCTGGCAGGATATATTCAGGGTCCTAAATGAGAAGAACATGCAACCAAGAATACTTTATCCAGCAAGGCTCTCATTCAAAATGGAAGGAGAGATAAAGAGCTTCCAAGACAGGCAGCAACTAAAAGAATATGTGACCTCCAAACCAGCTCTGCAAGAAATTTTAAGGGGGACTCTTAAAATTCCCCTTTAAGAAGAAGTTCAGTGGAACATTCCACAAAAACAAGGACTGAATAGATATCATGATGACACTAAACTCATATCTCTCAATAGTAACTCTGAATGTGAACGGGCTTTATGACCCCATCAAAAGGCGCAGGGTTTCAGACTGGATAAAAAAGCAGGACCCATCTATTTGCTGTCTACAAGAGACTCATTTTAGACAGGACACCTACAGCCTGAAAATAAAAGGTTGGAGAACCATTTACCATTCGAATGGTCCTCAAAAGAAAGCAGGGGTAGCCATCCTTATATCAGATAAACTAAAATTTACCCCAAAGACTGTAGTGAGAGATGAAGAGGGACACTATCTCATACTTAAAGGATCTATTCAACAAGAGGACTTAACAATCCTCAATATATATGCCCCGAATGTGGGAGCTGCCAAATATATAAATCAATTACTAACCAAAGTGAAGAAATACTTAGATAATAATACACTTATACTTGGTGACTTCAATCTAGCTCTTTCTATACTCGATAGGTCTTCTAAGCACAACATCTCCAAAGAAACGAGAGCTTTAAATGATACACTGGACCAGATGGATTTCACAGATATCTACAGAACTTTACATCCAAACTCAACTGAATACACATTCTTCTCAAGTGCACATGGAACTTTCTCCATGGAACTTTCTCCAGTATTACTATATTAAGCTCACTTTTACTAAGCTACTTCAGTTGATTTTCTGTCTCTTGATCCAAAAGTCCA
This sequence comes from Canis lupus dingo, assembly GCF_003254725.2. Taxonomy (NCBI): domain Eukaryota; kingdom Metazoa; phylum Chordata; class Mammalia; order Carnivora; family Canidae; genus Canis; species Canis lupus. The sequence goes on from NC_064261.1 coordinate 33,837,634, forward strand.
ATCAACAAACAAAAGCCTCAGGCCTTGCCTAACACTACCAATAATACATAATTAACATGGCAGTGACTCCAAATTCAGCATCCTTTCCTCCTTATAGCCTTTACCATGGTATCTTAATTTGATACCAAATAACTACCAGCTCCACGGTTCTTTTTATCTATTCTCCACTAATCCATCTCCAGTAGTTAATGAAGCTCATCAGGTATAAAGAACCAAAGTAAATTCTATCTGGGTTCTCTTGAGGATAGTCATCTAGTTCCCACTTAAAAGTCAGCACAAATTTCTTTGAAGCATAGAAGATGAGATTGTTCTCTAATTATCATGGGGGTAAGGGTAAGGACTTTAGGGTCACTGATATGAACAACTGGAAGAGTGTTAGTATTTCAGTTTGGCCTCTCAATTCCAAATGATGGTTAAATCTTGGAGAAGAGATTTGCTATCGCTCCTTAGTGAGCCTTTAGATTGGGAGCGAGTGGTTATTCTGCTTGTTGCAAGAGGTTTAAATTTCTTCATGTGGTTTTCTTTCTCTACAGGAGAAAAGAGGCAAGATAAATGTCCATCTTACTAAAGAAAAGTAATCTGTATGGTGCCAAATGTCTGCTTTGAGTGTCTTCAAAGCTGACCTGCTAGCTTGTCTAATTTACCATCCCCGGGGAGAAAGTTTATAGGAAGAAACAAAACTAACCTATTCTTAGATTCTCCAAGAGCAGCTCCCTTGCAGTAGTTTAGCAGGAGATTTGTTGATGTATTTTTTAAGCATTTTTTAAAGAAGAGAATAGCAATAGAATACAGATACAAAATATGTAACTTCAATGGATGGTCAATTATCCCAGGGAAGTTTGCACCCTTTTCTAAGAATGAGAAAAAAAATAATGTGAAAAATGTGACACCTTGGGATATTTTTCGTTGCAAAGCTATTTAATGGAAAAGCTACCATGGGGTGTTTTTAAAGTATCAAACAACTTAGGTTCAAACAACACACCTCAGTATCTTAATGTCTGCCAGAGAGAACACCTGGTTAGGAATCAGGAAACCTGGAATCGATCCTGCTTTTTTTTTTCAACATTTCATTCTTTACCTGTGAAACAGGGAAAAAATAATATCTACCAACTAAATTGTCTGAAGATCAAATAGATGGTGTATGAAATGTGCATTGTAAATTTCAGAAGGCAGAATATGAGATTGTCTTTTTACTAAAGTATAATTTACATAGAGTAAAATTCACTCTTTTCAGGGTGCAGTTCTTTGTGTGTTGACACAATTGTGCTTTGATGTAACTATTATCACAATCAAGATCTAGCACAATTCTATTGTCTCCATAGTTTTGCCTTGATTCTGTCTTCTTTCACTTAGCAGAACATCACTGAGATCATCCAACCTGTTGGATGAGTCTCCTATTCCTTTTTATTGTGGGATAGCATTCCAGTGTATAGATTTATGGCAGTCTGTCTAAATATTACCAGGTGAAGAATATTTGGATCTTTTTCCCTTTCGGTGATTATGAGTAAATTTGCTATAAACATAAGCAAACAAGCAAATATAATTTTTAATTTCTCTTGAGTGACTACTTGAGAGGGCAGTTCTGAGTCATATTATGTATATTTTACTTTCTACAAACTCTTTTCCAAAGTAACTGTATAATATTTCATTCCAGTCATCAATGTATGAGATTTCTAGTTGCTCTATATGCTCACCAGCACTTAGTATTCTTAGATTTGTTGGCTGTTTTGCTTTGGTTTGGGCCATTATAATAGATGTGTACTGGTGGTTCATTGTTATTTTATTTTGTATTTCCCTAATAATGAATGATGTGAAGCATGTGTTCATGATTTATTGTCATCTACACATCATTTTTTGGTGGATCTCTGGTGCATATGTCATGAAACTATCTTTTATTTTGTATTATTTCATTTTAATGTTCACACTCTTCCAATTGCAGGACATATCATTCTCATATAACAAATGACAAAATTGATTCTCCGTGTGGTTTAAAACATGTGCAAAGATGCACAGATAAGAAGTGTCTAGAACTGGAATGGAAGAAGAGGTTTGTCTTCCACAGAAGACCGTGTGTTCTTCTAATATTTAAAAGTCTATCAGTTTCTAGTTGGCTTTAGGGGAATTATGTGTATTGAGAATTATCAGTGGAAATTTTTTAATATAAAGTCAATTTGTTTCTTTTTTTCAATTGCTTTTCAAAACTAACCCAGTTTTCTGCACTAGTCATATTTATTGAGAAGGTACAAAATAACTTCATTGTTTTGAATTAGGAAACAAATCTGCTGGACAAATTGCATGTGATTCACAGTGGAATTTTAGGTAAATATAATTTTAGGTTACCCACCTCTTTGACTTATTCATGTTTTTACCGTCTTCAGTTAGTCTGGTGAATCAAAATTACTACTTGTTTCCTGATTAGTATTTTATAAGAGTAAAATAAGTTTTTCATGTGAAAAATATTTATAAGTTAGTACAGACATTCAATCTAGAGGGAAAAGGGCCTGAGCCTCAATCATCCTGTGCAAAAAATAAACATTATAAAAACTGCTACACTGACCACTATTGACCGCTACAGGTGATATAGGTGATGAGTCTGGCACAGAGTTAGTCAATGATAGCTACTTTATAATAGTGTTACCAACTATGTGCCAGATATTTTGTTAAATGAACCAAATAATTCCAACAACTCTATAAAATAAACAGTTATCACAATTTTATTTGTGAAAAATTGACATTTTGAGAGATTAAATAATTATATAGAATCACTCAAACAGTAATGAGAAGATGGGATTCACACCAAGTCTATTTGATTCAAAAGTCATACTCTTGGCTCATCTATTTAACTTGTTGTTTCATGGAAAATACTTGGAATACTCCTAATAGCAACCTCATGCTTAACATTCCACTAATACCAAAAAAAATGTGTTTTTTACATGTTTATAGATATTACATAAAGTTATTACCCTTGAGAAAATGTGAGTGGGAAATATCAGAGAGGGAGACAGAACATGAGAGACTCCTAACTCTGGGAAATGAACAAGGGGTGGTAGAAAGGGAGGTGGGCAGGGGGTGGGGGTGACTGGGTGACGGGCACTGAGGGGGGCACTTGATGGGATGAGCACTGGGTGTTATTCTATACGTTGGCAAATTGAACACCAATAAAAAATAAATTAAAAAAAAGAAAGAAAACATTATTATCCTTGGAATCAGAAATAAAACAAGTAACAGCTACTAGCTAAGCCGTAAGTAGGAAACAAACAGAAAACCAGAACATTTCTGTGTCAGTCAGGATTTGATCAGGGAAGTAGGACCATTATGACTACCATAGAATATAAACCTATGATAGGAACTAGGTGTAGCACAATTTAGAGACATGTTTGGGAAGTAATGGCCACAATGGGACCTAGCTGGAGGATCAAAGTCCCTAACCAGCTCTGCTAAACATTGGAGAAGGTAGAAAAATCAGAACTTGCAGGAGAGTCGTCTCCCCCTGCCAAGATGTGACCACAGAGGAGAGCTAATGGAGACATCTGCCAAAGGCTGTTGCCCCTACATCTGGTGGTGCATTTGGGATGATTGTCAACAGAGCCAGAAGTCAGAAAGAGCTGGATATGAAGTAAGGTGAGCCAGACAAACTGGAACTCACTGGCACTTCTGTGGTCTCTCACTCAGCTTAACCTTCTGACAGTAATGTCTGCCACTTCATGTCTACCTTCCAAAACACAAACAAATGTCTCTTTTGTCATCTCCAATCCAGAAATTAGAAGCATTTTAGTAAAGTCATCATTTAAAAAATAATAAAGCACCAATTGCCTATATTTATTTGGTCCTTGAATTGTGTGAAATCTATTGGTGTCCTATATTCTTATAAAGAAAGCAAAATTTGTTTTGAGATGTGTCTCCTATCTTTAAAGACTATTCCTCTAGCTACTGTACATGTTGCTGGTATCTAGAGGGACATTTATTAGCCCTGCTACTGTGAGTGCTTATTCCCAGAATGTACCACTACTTATCAAAGGCACAGCATGCTGGATATCAAAGGGAAGACAACTAGGTAGGGAGAGGGAGGGAGAATTTCCAAGAATTAATGGTAACATAGGGCAGTGAGGACTGGTACAGAAAGGTTGAGAGTGAGGCTCCCTTCAGGGACCAAATACAAGCAGGATGTGCCTTGTCAACTTCAAGGTCCTCTAAGACAAAACTATATACATAATGGGGACTATGTAAGTAAGTTGAATAGGGAAGAGGGTATGAGACATATGTAGGCTTATTTGTTTGTTTATTCATTTATTTTAAAACTTGAGCTCATTTCATTTTATTTTTTTAATGATTTTATTTTTAAGTAATTTCTATACCCAGTGTGGGGCTCAAATTCACAACCCTGAGATCGAGTCACATGCTCTCTGACTCAGCCAGTCAGGCACCCCCATATGGCAGTTTTACGTGTAGAGAGCAAAGATAGTGTGAATGTCAGACATATACAGTTCTTCTGGAAATTCTGACAACATACCAAGTGAGAAGAAAAAATGTGGTTCGTATGGATAAACAAATACTAGCTTATGGACCACTGGGTTCAGGGCAGGATTCTTACTCATACTCTGCTGTGCTGAGGCAAATGGAAGTGTCAAGGACCCAACATACCTAGGCTGGAGGGATTTAGGAAGGAATGTTGGTAACTCTACTAGGCTATTCTGAGTGTATGTCTTTCTTGTGGTTTTACAAACAACCAAAATAGCTGTAACTATTAAGTCCATCCTGTGTCTATGGTCTTTTTCTTACATATATCCTAATATTTCCTCTGAAATGGAGGATAATATTCCCCATTTTACAGGTAGGGAAGTTGGTTAGGCATCTGCCATTGGCTCAGGTCATGATCCTGGAGTCCTGGAATCAAGCCCCTCATTGGACTCCCTGCTCAAGGGGAGCCTGCTTCTTCTCCCCTACTCCTCCCCTGCTCATGCTCTCTTTCTTTCTCTCTCTTCTCTCAAATAAATAAATAAAATATTTTTAAAAAGAGAGAACCACATTGTTTTTACCTTCAAGAGTCACTTCTTTTCAATACCATTCTTCCTCTAAATGGAATGTGCTAGTCATCTCCAACCTTGCTCATAAAGTATCATAAATGCTGTTTTCAGACATCTTCATATTATGCACAGTGGGCCACTCTCTGACTCCAGTCAAAGGAAGTATAAGGAAGGACTAGGGTTTGCTGAAGGCTTCATCTGAAAGCCAGAGAAGGAGTAGGAAAGAAACAAGCCCTGAACATTGTATTCTTTTACTTATTCTGCAGAGATATTTCAAGTTGGAAACTTTGGAGAACTGCCCAGGAGGCAAAGTACACAGAAAAAAAGCAGAAAGGATGTTATTCCATTTAGAGTTAATAAGCCCTTGCTATTTGATAGAAAATGTCCTCCTTAAAGAACAGCGTCAAAGCACTGTCAGATTGCTTAAATCATCATACTTCTATGCTCTGTCCTGGAGAAAAAGTCCTTATGTCCATATTTCTTAAAGGTAAATCAGAAAAAAACAAAAGAAAGATAAAAACATGATTTTATGCCTTATGAAGTTGATTGCATCTATAAATTAAGGAATTGTTTGTTTGACATATACTGTCATGTTTGTGAGATAGTGTGGGAGTATTCAAGATGAGCACAAGAAAAAGTATAGCGTATGTATAAGCTCAGAAAAAATTAGTTGAAAGATGAGATTTGTGGTCTGTAACAATGAATATGGACCAATTTCCACTGCTCTTTTCTACAACTACAACTATAAACCCTAGAAAAACACGTGAAACAATCAAGAACTTTTAAAGAGAGAAAGTGGAAGGTAGACTGGTTAGTGAGCCAAGACTGGGGTAAGGACATCAGCAGCAGGTGTCTTTAACCCACCACTGAGCAGAAAAAGTGACTAAGGCCCAGTGTTTCCTGACTACCATGCTAACTAGCCATGGAAGGTGGCCCATGTAGAATTATTCCTCTTCCTGATCCAATGGAGCCCTGTTATCTGATGACAATTATTATTTAGATCTTTTATTTTTTTATTTTAAGATTTTATTTATTTATTTTTTATTTATTTTTTTAAATTTTTATTTATTTATGAGAGTCACACAGAGAGAGAGAGGCAGAGACATAGGCGGAGGGAGAAGCAGGCTCCATGCACCGGGAGCCCGATGTGGGATTCGATCCTGGGTCTCCAGGATCGCACCTGGGCCAAAGGCAGGCGCTAAACCACTGCACCACCCAGGGATCCCAAGATTTTGTTTTTTAAGTAAGCTCTATACCCCACATGGGACTTGAACTCACAACCCCTAGACCAAGAGTCACACGTTCTACTGACTAAGCCAGTAAGGTGCCCCTAGGTCTTTTAAACTTGCAATGTTAATCAAATTCTAGGCAGCTGCTCCACTTTTGGGTATTTATTAACTAAAAATTATCATAGATAAATAAGAATTTTGTATAGGAATTTGTTCATCACAATGCTATTTGAAATTGTGAAAAACAAGTTTCTATCATCAATAAAAAGGAGAAAAGTTAAATAAATTATGATCTATAAATAAATATATAAGATATTTATAGATCATGGTTTTAAAATATATATTCTTTCATGAAAAATGTACCCAATGTAATGTCAAATGGAAAAAGCAGGATTTTTTTCTTAAAAAGGAAAAGCACTACATTTAGCATATCCAAATTTGGTTTCAAAAGTACCATTAAGGGAATCCCTGGGTGGCTCAGCAGTTTAGCGCCTGCCTTAGGCCCAGGGTGTGATCCTGGAGTCCTGGGATTGAGTCCCACATCGGGCTCCCTGCATGGAGCCTGCTTCTCCCTCTGCCTGTGTCTCTGCCTCTTTCTCTCTATGTATCTCTCATGAATAAATAAATAAAATCTGGAAAAAAAAAGTGCCATTAAAAAAAAAGTGCCATTGAATAGAAGAATATAAAATCTCTGAGAGTAACAACACTTTCATGACACTTATTTCTGGGCAGTGGGGTTCTGGATTATCTGAATGCTTTTCTTTAAATTTATCGCATTTTTCAAAGATTCTATAATAACAAAGACAATTTTACATTTTGGAAGAAAACATTGTTTTAAATGGAAACTAAATATGCTGACATCTTGATCTCAGACGGCTATGCCACAAAGTCCTAGAGTATACTTACACTACTTCAAAGGTGTAAGAAAGTTAATTTCTATAAAGCCCCAGGATCTGTGGGACTTTGTTACGGTAGCCCTTGCAAACTAATAGAAGTTATAATGTATGCAAGAAGGTGGGTGTGTGAAATAAAGGGAATTAAGGAGTACAGACTTCCAGTTATAAAATAAATAAGTGACAAAAATGAAAAGTATAGCATAGGAAACCTAGTCAATAATATTGTAATAATGTTGCTTGGTGACAAATGGTGACTATAAGTATTGTGGTGAGCACTGAGCGATACATAGAATTGTTGAATCAATATGTTGTTCACCTGAACTATTATAACACTTTGTTAATCATAATTCAGTAGAAGGATGAAAGGATAAAGATCCTCCAAAATTATACTTCCGAACTGATCTTTAACAAGATACATTAAATATATAAAGAAGAGGAGGAGGAGGGAAATAAAATTAGAAACATTCCTGCTACCATCTTAGAGAAAAAAATCCTTTAAAAAGGAAAAATGGATCAATAACACAAAGCATTAAGAAAGAAATTAAGAAAGAAAGAAAAAATAATTTAAGGTATTCAAGAAAGAACAGATTTAAATTCAATTAGGAAAGATTAAAGAAAGCTGGCAATAAGCCAAAAGAATAAAAAATGGGATAAAGAAAAAAATTTAAATCTCAGAAAGTTGATGAAAAGAAAGATGAGCAGGAAGTTAATGTACATATGACCATAGAGTACTTCAAAAAGGAAACAATGAAATAGTCCTGTCTTAAACTGTAAAACAAGAAAAAAAGGAATATGGTGAGAAAAATAATATGGGATAAACAAAGAAAAAAGTTAAGAAAACAGATGATGAAAGTATGACAAGCAAAGATCTCACATGGATGTAACTGGAGTCACTGAAAAGGAAAAGTGAAACAATAGAAGAGAGCTTATATTTAAATTAACCCTATGTCTAAGGAAAAAATGTCCACATATTAATTATAACATAACATGAAATAAAACAAAAATAGGAACTAAAATAGAAGTAATGGCCATAGTTGTGTAAAGGCTTAATTCTCCTACAAATAAAGTGTTGCAGCTCAAAAAAACAAAACAAAACAAAAACCCCAAGATTGAATTATATGCCATATAGAAGAAAAATATTTAAAACAAAGTTAATTTAAAAAGCTAAAATGAACAGATGGATAAGGTATGTAAGTAAAATAGAATTAAAAGCACAGAGGTCAGAAAGCTGAAATGAGAAAAACGAGAATTTAAGCCAAAATACAATAAATATAGCAAATAAGAATTTGTTTTAAATATTTATTTATTTATTTGAGAGAAAGAGAGAGAGAGAGAGAGAGCATGTGGTTGGGGGCAGAGGGAGAGGGAAAGAGGGAATCCCAAGTAGACTCCCTGCCAGTGGGAGAGGAACCCAACTCGGGACTCAGTCCCACAACTCTGAGATCACGACCTGAGCCAAAATCAAGAGTCCAATGCTAAACCAACTGAGCCACTTTGGCATCCCAGAATATATTTTAATCTAAGGAACCTTAGTTCACAATGATAGATTTATAAATACAAATAAATATATATGAATCAAACAGCAAAAAAAAAACATGTCTATAAAGCAAAAAATAGAGAATACATAAGGAGATATTGAAAAAAGCTTGTAATATGAGATTTTAACATACCATTCTGAGTACAAAACAAATGAAAAGAGTAAAAGTAAGTAAGGACATAGAGGCTCTAAAAAACATGATTAGCTAATTAGGTCCAGTAGACACATATCAGAATAGGGAATTGATCTCTTTTTGGGCATGGAAGTATTCATAGAAATGGACCACTTGGGATCCCTGGGTGGCGCAGCGGTTTGGCGCCTGCCTTTGGCCCAGGGCGCGATCCTGGAGACCCAGGATCAAATCCCACGTCGGGCTCCCGGTGCATGGAGCCTGCTTCTCCCTCTGCCTGTGTCTCTGCCTCTCTCTCTCCCTGTGTGACTATCATAAATAAATAAAAATTAAAAAAAAAAAAAAAAAAAAGAAATGGACCACTTGTTAGGTCTCACACATATGCCCACATACAACACACGTAAATGCTTTTGTACATTTCATAAGGAACAAGATTTTCAAAACACCTTGATCACAATGCAAGAAAATTAAAAAAATTGAACAAAGTTTTCAAAAGACCTAGTATAATTGGAAATTTAAAAAACAAAACAAATTAAAAAGCATACTTTTAAAAGACTTAAGTGAAAAGGGAAATACAGATTCAAATTACACATGTGGAAAAGAATTAAAATAGTGAAATAGCATATATACAATCATGGGTACATTTAAAACAGTTGTAAGAAACACCATAACCTCAGATATATCACTCAATAAAAGCAAAAGATTAAAAATAAGAGAATTAAATTCTTAACTCAAAAATCTACAAAAAAGAGCAAAAAAGTAAACCAAACAAAAGAATTGGAAATATTAAAGACAAGAAAGAAGTTATTGAAGAAGAAATCAGGAGATAATATTTCAGTTAGCACATTTTAAAAATACTAAAATATGTATCAGATAATCAAAAAGGAGAAAGCACAAACTGCATTCTAATATAAAGAATGGCAGGCAGGAAATGTACATGAAAGTAGAAAAAATTCAAAATGGAACAATGTGAAGATCTCTGTAAAAATAAATGTGAAAATCTAGATGACAGGGGCACCTGGGTGGCTCAGTGGCTGAGTGTCAACCTTTGGCTCAGGTCATGACCCCGGGGTCCTAGGATGGAGTCCTGCATCAGGCTCCCTGCTGGGAACCTGCTTCTCTCTCTGCCTGTGTCTGCGTCTCTCTGTGTTTCTCATGAATAAATAAATAATATCTTAAAAAAAGAGAAAATCTACCCAACTGGAGTATTTACTGAGACAATCCAGTCTACCACAATTAGCCCAATAAGAAAAAGATACTTTTAAAATCTATAAAAAAGAAAAAAAAATGAAGAAATTATCCCACCAAAATATGCTAGACTGAGATACTTTCATATGGGTCTCTCTCAAACCTCCAAAAGGAAAACATATTCCAAATCTATGCAAAATTTTTAGTCTTTGAAAATTAATAAAAGCTTTTATATTGTTTTCTAAGTCAAATATCCCACTGAAAATTAAATGTATAAAAGACAGTACAAAATCCAAAATGCAGACCGATGTCTTTCATGAATATTAATGAAAAAACTAAATAAAGTATTAGCAAAAAAATAAAAATCTGTGTTAACAAAATAATACATAATGAACAGGTGGAAGTTATTTCAGAAAGCATGGTTCGTTCGCTATTAGGAAATCCATTAATGTAATGCACCATATTAATAAATAATAAGATAATCACACATACATGGACAACTGATTTTTTGCAAAGCTACAATGTGATTCAATACAGAAAGGGTTTTTTTGTTTTTTCAAAAACTGATGCGGGAATAATTGGGCATACATACACCAAAGGAAAACTTTGATTCATACTTCACATAATATATAAAAATAAGCTCAAAATAGTAGACAAACCTTAAATGTAAAACTTAAAACCATAAAATCTCAAGCAGAAGACATTTCTTTCTTACATCTGTAATTTATTTTTTTCCAGCTTTGTTGAGATATAATTGACCTATAACATTTTGTAATTTTAAAGTACTACATGACGATCATGTCTAAAATAGTATTTTCCAGGTCTATGTTAAGGAAAAAAAAAAAAAAAAGATTCCTCCAAAGATACAAATAGGTATGAAGAAAAACTGTCCCTTTTAAAATGAAGTTTAACTATTAAACACATTAAACAGATTTCTCGTTTATTTACCAAGCTCATGCTTATTTGTAACTCTAAGGAAGAGATTTTGTATGTGGCATTTCACAAGCTTGTTTGACAGATCCAACTGTTGGAATATCAGTTAAAATATCCCCAAACTTTTTCTCAGATCAAAGTTTGGGGAAGATGGCCCTATATCAGTGGTTGACAAACCTGACAGTCTGTCAGAATCATCTAAGAAGCATATTGAAAAGTCCCTAGATTACAGTCCAAAAAATTTTTCAGCCAGTGAATCTGGAGAAAAGATCTTTAGAAAGCTGTGTATTTAACTTGTGTCCCCAAAATAAAAAGTAAAAAGTAACATTTATTTATATAGCCTTATAGAATGTCGTGCCAATATATTCATGCCACTGCTTACTCTTGGACCAGTACTAGACGTTCTTCTGAGTGATGCCATAAGAAAACCAGCCTGTAACTCAATTTGGAACTGGAAACTGGGGATCCCTGGGTGGCCCAGCGGTTTTAACGCCTGCCTTTGGCCCAGGGCGCGTTCCTGGAGTCGCGGGATCGAATCCCACATCAGGCTCCCTGCATGGAGCCTGCTTCTCTCTCTGCCTGTGTCTCTGCATCTCTCTCTCTCTCTCAATCTCTCTCTCTCTGTGTTTCTCATGAATAAATAAAATCTTAAAAAAAAAAAAAAAAGAACTGGAAACTGTTGCTCATCTACTATTCATTTGGATGTCTCAGGGATTCATTGCAATCAACAATCTGTGCCGAGGGCGCATCCCCCAATAAAAGAAGCCTTCTCTTCTTTCTATATTCTCCAGGGCAGTTCAATGGCATCAATAATAATGCTGCCACCCAATCAGAGACCCAGAAAATCTTCTATCCATTTACCTGGGACATCTAATCATTCACCAATTCATGTGAATTCCATCACTCTGATAATTAGCTTAACCTTCTACATTTGCAGGCAGCCCGGGTGGCTCAGCGGTTTGGCGTTGCCTTCAGCCCAGGGCCTGATGCTGGAGTCCTGGGATCGAGTCCCACGTCGGGCTCCCTGCGTGGAGCCTGCTTCTCCCTCTGCCTGTGTCTCTGCCTCTCTCTCTGTCTCTCATGAATAAATAAATAAAATGTTAAGAAAAAAAAAAAAAAAAACCTCCTACGTTTGCTATCAAATTCAGGGCATTTTTATTTATTTGTAAACAAATGCAATAGCTTCATACTTTAAAACTCACTTCCTTCTCTTCAAGTTCTACCAGAGTCGTATCACTAAAGGGCAAAAGATGATGTAATTCACCGGTTTATAATCCTTATATTCTTAGGTTTTCCTTCACAAACAATGTACAATATGGTCAGCATTTTTGTCAGTCCCTTATTTTTAGGAACACTAGGTTTCCTTCATGAGTTTCTTCTAATGCATTTCAATTGCTCAAGAACTCTAGGAACTTAATACAAAGATGGCATCCATCATTTTCTACCACAAAATAAAGAAGGGGTATGAGTCTGGTCAGTCCTCTACCGATGGGCAGGATTTCCAGAAGTTTCTCTATGAAATTAGAATATCTTTTTTTTCTTAGATTCATCAGAGTACATTGAAATTCTTTTTTCCACAAAAAAGAAAAAAAAAATCACCACTAACCACAAAACTGGTGAAAGAAGCATTCTTGGCACTTTTCATATTTCACCTTATGCCATTTATAAATGAATACGCTAAGATTAGCAAACAGTAAATCGCTCATTTTTCTATAACAATTGGTACAGTATTACTGTACTTTCTTTTTCCTGGAGGTGTAAATAAGGGGAAACGTACTATAAGATTTTAAATATCCATTAGACAATCGATCTCAAATTGAAAGAAATATTTTTAACTGATATGTCTTAAAAAGTAAAAATAGTGGCCCGTGGGTGGCTCAGTCCTCAAGCCTCTGCTTAGGCTCAGGTCATGATCTCAGGATCCTGAGGATCTAGCCCTTGACTTCCTGCTCAGCAGGGAATCTGCTTCTCTTTCCCCCTTTCCCCCTCCCCTCCCTGCCCCTTACTCATATGCTCTCTCAAATAAATAAATAAAATCATAAAAAAAATGAAAATAAAATTTGAATCATTTTAAAGTATGACCTGAAAGGATAAAATTGGGCATAAAATATTTTAAAGCATGACAGCTAAGATACTGCAGTCTCAAGTGTGACAATCCACCAGAAGACACATCTCCAAGGACAATTCTGTAACAAGCTTTCCAAAATGCTCTCCTATTGGATATTCCTCAGTAGCATCCCAAACTCTACCCAGGTCTTCTGTATAACTACATATTGTCCTTTGCTCTTTCTCCCTCTTATACTTTTATACTACTTTAATTCATCATATGTTTAATGTTGAATACAGAAATAAACATTTTCAGGATACCAGGCCTAACATGAAGAGGAGGGATTAGTCTTCGGTTATAGCAGGGAGGGTGAGCTAACCACCAATATTCTTTGTGTATAATATAGTCAATACTCTAGAGCTCATTCTGGGAAGCTGCTGTCAAGCCACAGGATTAATTTCAGTTAAATTTTTGGCCTCACTGTGTGGACAGAGAAACAAACGGTTAAGGATCAAACAGCCTTGGAAGAATCACTTTGCAAATGTATTCCAAAGTGACATTGTGGTTCAGAGGATGATTAACTAATTTGGAAATGAACGGGCTTGTTTTGTGGTTGGCTAGGAATTTCAAATACCAGCAGATGACCGTGTGTATAAGGGCTCTCCCTTGGCTTTAGTTAGGGTGATTTTAATTGTCAGTAACAAGAAAAACTTGAAATTGGCTTAAACAATAAAGGAAGTGTTATTGGTTGAGCTGTGCTCCACCCTCCCCCTGCAAAACTCACCATATGAAGAAGAAATCATGATGATATCTCTACAACTGGAGGACCACCAAGGATCGTTAGGGACCCATCAGAAGCTCGGCAAAAGGCATGGTACAGACTCTTCCTCACGGCCAAGGTACCCAGCCTGTTGACACCTTAATTCAGAATTCTAGCCTCCAGAACTGTGCTATCAATTTCTGTGATTAAAACTACCCATTTTTTTTTTTTTTTACAGTAACAGTAGCATCTTAACACTGAAAGTTTCCTGGTTCACATAACAACAAAAACAACAAGAGAGCCCAGAGGCAGAGTAGATTTCAGCTATCATTTTACCGAATCTCTGCCTGAATTCTCAGATGTTCTCTGTTTTACGGGTCACACTTGTGCTCTGGTGGGCTGCCCTCATGGTAGTAAAGTGGTTTCCGGAGTTGTAGGCATCACATCAACCTTTATGCTATCCAGAGAAAGGGAGAGCATCTTCTAGAGTTCTAAACAAAGACTTGAACTTAATTTGGACTGACTTAGGTCACTCCTAATAACTGCAGTGGCTAAATAATTAGAAGTATTGCGTGAATTAAATAAATCAGGGTGCGCTCTTAGATTTAAAGTCAATTTGTCTCAAAGCGAATGAGCTCTGTGGGACAGGGGAGCATACCTGAAGGAAAATAAGATACCAGGAAAAATTGGGAAGGAAGGAATGAAAGCCAAGTAAGCAGCAAATGTATATAGATTTTGACCAGAGAAATATATCTTAACATTGTTTTTGCCTTACGGGTATCTTAAGATTTTATAGTCTAATCTATGGGATTTTTCCTTTATAATTTCTGCCTTAATGCTTTCTTCAAAAAGAAAATACACATTTCTTGAAATTGTTAATTTGATGACACTATAACTTGATTTTGATGGAATTGAAAATAGATGGATTGTTATGGTTTGTTGCATAATATTTATTAATGGCTCATGACTAGTAAAGAGGGAAGAATACTGGTAGGTCAAAACACATATGTACACAGGGAGAAGTGGATGAGAGTCTTGGTGATTTTTTTTTAACTTCTTTTTTTTTTAAGATAGATTTATTCATTCATTCATTCATTCATTCATTCATGAGAGTTACAGAGAGAGAGAGGCAGAGACACAGGTAGAAGGAGAAGCAGGTTCCATGCAGGGAACCCGATGTGGGACTCGATCCCAGGGCCTCCAGGATCACACTCTGGGTTGAAGGTGGCACTAGAATGCTGAGCCACTGGGGCTTCCGTTTTTTTAACTTCTTAAATACATATTTGATTTTTAACATATTCCGTTTTTTATAATAATGAAAGGTAAATTTAATTCAACTAGCATTTCAAATTCAGGTATTATATTGCTAATCACACTGCAAATTTTTTTTTACAACGACGTTTAAAATTCTTTTAAATGACTACCTGAATTTACAAGATGATACCCAATATTTTCCAAGAGACACCCTGTATTTTCTTATGTTGCTGGAAAAGTCATCTCTATTATCCTTATTGGAATAAAAAGTAAACGTGATTATTTTAAGATCTCAATGACCAAATTTACTTTTGGAAATGAACAAATTTCAAAGGTCAACCTTATAGACTGCTATTCTGTATGCTTTGTATTCCATTGATCCATGCTGATTTTGAGGACTTCAAAATAGATTCTGATTAGGAAAGTATGCCACCTAGTCTAAAGCACTCCAAGTTCCCACTTTGACAAAATGTACATTTTGCAAGGAATATTGCATGAAAGAAGCATTTGGTAAGCAAGTTTAGCAAATAATGTCAAGGCACAATCTATAGTGAAATGTAATGAGAAAATATCATATTACTGTGATGTGATCAAAAATTGAAATGAAAACCGCAACAGTATTTATCTAGAATGATTACATTTTAAAGAGCATCTGAACTTGAATGCAGTTTGCAGATTGATAAACTATTCAATTAACCAATATCCAATTTACTAGAGTAGCAAGTCAGGCAATCAGATGAGACTGGGTCAGAAGTATGCAATCGTTTCCTATTTATGGGTTTTAAATGTATTTCAGAGATTAAACCAGAGTCTTTCTATTACTTGCAATAAAAAACACTTTTCATTCTTTTATTTATTATTTGCTTTTAAAAAAATGTAGTCTGTATTCCTTTGGCTCCTTCCATTCCCAGTTTCAAACAGCAAGTTTTGGGGCCAGATTTTGAATTTATTTATATCTGATACTCTGATTTAAATAACAGCAAATAATATCTCAAAATACCCCGAACTTGAGGAATGCCCATGTAAGGGCTGCTACAACATTCATATGTCACACTTGGTTCTGCACTGTGTCAGAGTAGACATTTGGTTAAAAAAAAGACAATGCGGGATCCCTGGGTGGCAGGGATCCCTGGGTGGCGCAGCGGTTTGGCGCCTGCCTTTGGCCCCGGGCGCGATCCTGGAGACCCGGGATCGAATCCCACGTCGGGCTCCCGGTGCATGGAGCCTGCTTCTCCCTCTGCCTGTGTCTCTGCCTCTCTCTCTCTGTGTGACTATCATAAATAAATAAAAATTAGAAAGAAATAAAAAAAGAAAAGACAATACCTGCCATGCATTCCACAATGACTATGCTGTGTGTTATAAGTTAATATTTTTAGCAATAATTTTAGTTTTTCTTGTTGTGGGCTTTGCGTAATTAAAGTATCTTTTCTTTAGTAGTATCTTATATTAAAAAAATTACTGGGTTTTTATCAAGTGCCATTTATTATGCTAAATATCAAGAATGCAAAATGAGTGAGTCCTCCTTCTTGTCCTCAGGGCAAATCCAGAGCAATGAGAAAGACAGATGGAAAAGAGAAAATTTCAGAAAAATGAGTTTATGCTGCAATGCTAAAGCTGGGTCTGGGGCACCATACAGAGGATAGGCATCTGTTCTTGGAGGAGATGACTTGTGAAAGGTATCATGGGGGGCAAGTCAGAGTTAACAAAATCAGAAAAGGGGAAGGATGTTGGGAAGTTGAGGGCACATGGAGAAGGAAGAAACAAAATGAGGGAAGCCATATGGAATTAACTCTAAAATTAATTTTCAAAAGTTCTTTTTATTGAGGACTTTCCTTTTTTTTTTTTTTTTTTTTTTGTTTATTGAGGGCTTTCCTTGAGGCAAGTGCTAAGTTCTTCATACACCTTATTTTGAAACAATCCTGAGAAGTACATACTATTTTTCTCTGTGTGTTATGTGTGAGAAAGAAAAACAGCTCAAAAAAAAAAAAAAAAAAAGAAAAACAGCTCAGTATTTGGTAGAGTGTTAAGTATAGGCATACAGTGATATGATTATGAAATTAGAGCTATATGGGGAACAGTTTAAAGAGGAACTAATCTGGGACACCTGGGGGCTCAGTGGTTGAGTGTCTGCCTTTGGCTCAGTTCATGATTCCGGGGTCCTGGGATCAAGTCTCTGCCTCTCCATTTCTCTCATGAATAAATAAATAAATAAAATCTTTAAAAAAGAGGAACTAATCTTTTGAGTTAAGGAACTTAATTTTTAGTTCCTGGATGGTACCATGTTTCTGCCAGGCTGTCACAGAGAAGTGGCATATTTACTGAACATCTGAGATAGGTTTCTCTGGCCACTCTGTGGAGGGTGGATTCAAGAGTCACACAGTGAAGGATGCCTGGGTGGCTCAGTGGTTGAGCGTCTGCTTTTGGCTCAGGTCGTGATCCCGGGATCTGGGGGTCGAATCCCGCATTGATAAAGAAGAGCTTGGTTCTTGTCTCACGGAGTCAAAGAATGAATATTGTGAACACAGGAGAGTGAGTAAAGGGACAGAAGTTCATTAAGTAAAGACACAGGAAGCTCTCAGGAGTGAGATGGGTCCTGACAGGGTTGCCACTGAGGGCTTATAGGGTTGATCTTTTATTGGAAGCCAATCAGGGGTCCTAAATCCTTTAACATTACCTACTGGATATCACAATTGATTAAGGACTAGTGATAACATCTTTAATAAGCCTTACTTCTTCTTTGGGGTCTGGTTATTCTTTGTTGGTCAGAGATGACTATCATAGAAAGACACTCTCCTTCCCCACATGTAGGGCAGGGTGGTCTGGCTTCTTCCCTTATCTCTAGTTTCCTTCCACCTCAGCATTTTTGGAAATTTTGTGAGCCTGCTTCCATGGCCCCCTACCTACCCCCATTTGTCCCTAACTCAGCATCAGGCTCCCTGCAAGGAGCCTGCTTCTCCCTCTGCCTATGTCTCTGCCTCTCTCTGTGTGTCTCTCATGAATAAATAAATAAAGTTTTTAAAAAAATAAATAAAAAGATACACACATGAAGAGAGAGAGACCATGTTTGGAAGGTAAGCTGCAAGGCAAGGGATTTTAGGATCAGGAACCTGGATCCTTAAATGCCAGGCAGAGAGGGGCCATCATTAATTCCTTTGGTGGTTTGAGAATAACCTGTGTCTTTCACAGCTCTGACATTTTTACTTAGTTGAAATATTCACCATAAGGAATTCTCTTAAAACATACAAAAAGCCAGCAACTGGCCATTTTGTGTGGCGGCAAGGAGATAATCATTTGTAAAAGTGACATTTCCCTCTTCAACTGCCTGAGAACTCAAATAATGGAATGCAAACAGTGTACAAACCATCTTGCACTAGTGACATGGAGAAAATGTTAGAAATTTTAGCTTTATGATGTCAGTGGCCACCATGGCTGGCATTTAAAGGCATTCCCTCCACTATTAGATCTGGGTATCTCAGTTCATGAAAATATTGACAATAGGAAGCTTAAAATCTTAGCAGCAAAAGAAATCATTTTTAATTCTGCTACTTCAGTACGTGGGTTCCTTTCATAGAACCTGTTGTGAGTCTGTCATCAATGCAAATTGGAAGGCATGTGTGACAGCAAAATGGATGGAAGGACAAATGCTTGGGTAGGAGACAGAGCTGGAAGACAAGCATGGACTATAGGCCAAACAAACAAAAAAACAAAAGTACAAAGGCATAGCTTAAGCATTTGATGTGGAATCAGTAACAATGTGGGTATAACTACCGACTCCACCAAGTCTCAGTAAACTATTTCCATGTTGGTCACAACCCAGTTTCTTCATTGTATGTGAGGTTAGGCCTGATGACATCTAAGGTTTCTGAATGGTTCTGGCTATAATGGGGGGGCTCCGGTTTTTGGTGGATATCTAGGTAGTGTGTTGACAGAAATCAGGAGAGAGCAAAGTGAAGAGTCTTTAAAATCCAAGAGGGAGTATTACCTGCCCTTCTCCCTGGCATCTCGGAAAGAATCCTTGCAGTCTAGCAATAATAGAATATTCTAAGTGGATATTGTATCAATCACCTTCCAGGAACCAAAACTATTCTTTAGTGGATAACACATCTTTTAAAAAATCATAGAGAAATTTGAGTACTGGTGTTACAGAATTTATTTATTTTATTTATTTATTATTATTATTATTATTATTATTTTTTTTTTTTTGGAATTTAAAATTAATTTAATGAGAAGCGGCCACAAATTTTGTAAAAGCAATTTCTCAACTTCAAACTATTTTTCTTTGGCATTTAGTCCCTGCCTGTAATCTAAACAAAATCAATCTCCATAAAGAATTTAAACTAAAATTCAAACTGAATATTAAGATTCTTTTGAACATTTAGCTGCTTTAAATAAGAGATAGCAAATATAAATATGTTGATTACGAAACATACTACTAGATGGATACTTAAAGCTATTTTAAATCCTCAACACCCTGTCATCATCCTTTCTATTCCTGTTTTATACTTCCCAATGCTTATAGTAGTTTTTATTTTGATATTTTAGTGAGATTAAACAATTAGAGACCTAGTAGATGTACAATAAATTCCCAAGCCAAAGTGATTATTAACTCTGTATTATCAACCAACTGATGCTTTGTTGGCTCATTAGATCTCGTTGATTCTCCAAAGGCAAATTCGCTAGTCACTAATCATTAGTTCAAGGTTTGTTTTCAAGTATAAACTTCCTTTGTTACATCAATAATTTATTGGGCCCATTCTTTCAATGTAAGTCTTTTTTAAACCTAGTTTTTCTCCAAAATTATGCCTGCTCTAAGTTTTTAGTGATTATTACATAATCCAATATTTTGCCTGTTTTTAGATTTTATTAAAAAGATATGGATGTCTATACACCATGTTCATAGCAGCATAATCCACAATAGCTGGGATGTGGAATTAACCCAAATATCCACTGATGGATGAATGGATAAGCAAATCATGGTATAACAGACAATGGAATATTAAAAAATAAGGAAATTCTGACATATGCTACAACAGATGAAACTTGAGAATATTATACTAAATGGAATAAGCCGATCTCAAAAAAAGACACATACAGTATGATTCCATTTATATGAGACACCCAGAGTGGTCAAAATCATAGAGACAGGAAGGAGAATGGTGATTGCCAGAGGATGGGGGAAAATAGGGGAATGGGGAGTTAATGTTTATGTGCATAGTTTTAGTCGTACAAAATAAAAAGAAAATTTGGAGATGGATTGTATTGTTAGTAGTACATCATCATGAATATATTTTAATGCCAGTACACTGTACACTTAAACACTTAAACGGTACAATTATACATTTTAGGTTATGTATATTTTACTGCAATAAGATATTGGGACAGAAACAACAAACAAACCAACATAAGATGTATTATCTGTATGTAATTCTATTCAGTAAGTCTTTCCAAAGATTTCTTTCATACTATATGAAGGATCAAGTCTATATGGTCAGGTCTGTATAGAACATTCAGCTAGTACACCAAACTGAAATACACTGTAGGACCCTTTCTCTGCCTGTATATTCATGTGGCTTTGGGACTAATTTTTCTCTTCTATTTTTGTTGTAGCCACTAACTTCTCTGGGATTATTTGCATAATTAACAGCCCCACCTCCGTATTTGTCATTCCCTATTACTCTGAGAGAAGCAAGCACATCTTTGCAGTTTATAAGCAAACATATACTTAATAGAAGAAACAGTTTATGCATCTAATTAATACCGCCTACTTTTTGTATTGCAATCAATATAATATACTTTATGCTAATTCCTTACATTTAAATTTCACTATGAAGTCAAGGCCTTTCAGGAACAGAATTTGTTTCCATTAATTATGAGGGCTTTTTCTGTCATTATTAATTGAAAATTGTCATACTCAGCCACTATGAGCCCCTTTAATATGGTTCCTTTGTTCTCTTAACAATTCCCACCTCCCAGTAGGCATCCCTGAAAGGATCCTTCCTTCTAGCAATAATAATATACTCTAAGTCCAAATTGATTTTTTTCCTACTCCCAAACATGGAATTAATCATGTTCAAGGAGAATAGCTATTTTTTAGCTAAGAATACACTGGCAAACAAAATCATAAGACAAGGTCAGTACTAGTTAAGGAGATTTGTTGGGTTTGTTATTGGGCTTCTTTCACAGAGCAATGGAAAAATATATTTATTTTTATTAATTTATTTTCATCAGTTATTTCCAATTTAACACATTACAATGATAATTTGTTGTCAAATGGAGTTTTATTAATTACTAATATTTTCCACGAGCCTGAAAAGCAAGAGTGGGTGTTGCAGACAGAATTGGTAAACTGATTTTGGGGACTGAGGTTCTTTATCTAGTTTTGTATTGCTTACTGGGTAAATATACTCCAAAGCCAAGAGCTATTAGTCATAACCAGAAGAAAAAGAAATATTTCCTTAGTGAATCATGCCTCTCTGTGAAGGAGATAAAGCAGGGCATTAGGGTAGTATAACTGGATTAGAGTGAAATAAACCCAATGGTATTGATAGCACTGAATAAAGGATATGAATCTCACTTTAAAGATGATAGATGATAGATGGTGATAAAAAGATGATAGATGGATGGATAGATAGATAGATAGATATAGATAGGGCACACATTATTTGCTCTCTACTTAGCATAATCAGATGTGATTAACATTCAGATCAGTAGACTGACAAATTGCTTTCCCCAAATAGGTGGGACTCAGCCAAACATTGAAAGCCTGCCTAGAATAGAAAGGCTGAGTAAGAATGAATTTGCTCTCTCTGCCTGTCTTTTAGATGAACATTGGTCTTCTGTCTTCAAACTCAGACTTGGACCATAACTTACACCACCAATTCTTTGGGGTCTCCAGCTAACCAACCACAGATCTTAAGACTTCTCAGCCTCCACAATCACATTATTCAATCCTTCATAATAAATTTATACGTGTAAAACAGAATGATATATAGCAAATAATATATAACATATGATAATTATATATAATAAAATAACATGTATAATAATATGAATAGCAATATATATCTCAGTGGTACTGTTTCTCTGGGTAACCCTGACTAATACAGATTACAGTACCTATTATGTAAAACAGAAAAATTAAGAAATAAAAATTAAGTCATTACATAATATAAAATAAATACCAGAAGGAAAAGCTAAGATAGTTCCAAGTGATTGTGCCACAGGAGGAAGAATTATGATTGGAAATGAATGAATGAATGAGGGGACTCTGTTTTTCAATATAAATCTTCATAAATTATTTGGTATTTTAAACTATTTACAAGTATTTCTATAAAAGTAAAACAAAAATACTACTGACCCAGGATAAAGGATACTGGGAAAACTGAGATAAAGTGAACTTTAAGACTATGACTCTAGGAAAAGGAAGGAAAGCTTTGGATATTTCTTAGAAACTACAGTAAAAGGGATGCCTGGGTGGCTCAGTGGTTGGGTGTTTGCCTTTGGCTCAGGGCGTGATCCCAGGATCCAGGGTAGAGTCCCACGTCGGGCTCCCTGCATGGAGCCTGCTTCTCCCTCTGCCTGTGCCTGTGTCTCTGTGTCTCTCATGGATAAATAAATAAAATCTTAAAAAAAGAGAAAGATATGAAGGAATTTTGGGTAGAAAAAAGAATATAAATGACAATGTGGCAGGAGGAAAGTATAACAGATAGGGTAAGCACAGAGTAGTCTTGAGAGAACACAGGTGTTTTTTTTTAAGATTTTATTTATTTATTCATGAGATAGAGAGGGAAAGAGAGAGAGAGAGAGAGGCAGAGACACAGCAAAGGGAGAAGCAGCCTTCATGCAGGGAGTCCAATGTGGGACTCCATCTCAGGACTCCAGCATCACACCCTGGGCCAAAGGCAGGCACTAAGCCACTGAGCCACCCAGGCATCCTGAGAGAACACAGTTCTGTAGCTAGCAATGAGGTTGCCTCATTGTGTGCCTTGCACAGGCCATCTCTGATCCATAGTCTCTCCATCTAAAATTGAAGAATTTTTCTAGATTAGCTCTGATAATTTCCTTTTTAAAAGTTTTTATTTAGGGATCTCTGGGTGACTCAGAGGTTTAGTGCCTGCCTTTGGCCCAGGGCGTGATCCTGGAGTCCCGGAAACGAGTCCCACGTCGGGCTCCCAGCATGAGGCCTGCTTCTCCCTCCTCCTGTGTCTCTGCCTCTCTCTCTCTATGTCTATCATAAATAAATAAATAAATCTTTTTTAAAAAAAGTTTTTATTTAAATTACAGGTAGTTAACATACAGTGTAATATTAGTTTCAGGTGTACAATAGAGTGATTCAACACTTCCATACATCACCTCATTATAAGTGCCCTCCTTAATCCCCATCATCTATCTCCCCTATTCCCCCCACCTCCCCTCTGGGGGCCATCAGTTTGTTCTCTATAGTTAAGAGTCTTCTAATTAAAAACAAAACAAAACAAACACCATAGAGGGAAAATTTCACTGAAAAGATTAGTTAGGTTGTGGAGATATTATCTCAACTTCACTATCCTTATATTTCCAGGAAGCAGAGAAACTTCAAAATTATAGATTAATCTGGCATTTCCTATGGACTATTCTTATTCTTATCTTAAGTGGGAAAGCTAAAGCTACCTTCTCC
Organism: Canis lupus dingo; assembly: GCF_003254725.2. Classification (NCBI taxonomy): domain Eukaryota; kingdom Metazoa; phylum Chordata; class Mammalia; order Carnivora; family Canidae; genus Canis; species Canis lupus. Next base: position 33,861,288 of record NC_064261.1, read on the forward strand.
ATTCATTTTTCTCATAGACATTGTTCCACTCAACCCCTTATCTCATGTTTATTTTTCTTACTTTTTAAAAGAGTTATTTATTTATTTTAGAGTAAGAGAGAGCATACACAAGTGAGAAGGGCAAAGAAAGAGAATCTCAAGCAGACTCCATGCTCAGCATGGAGCTCCATGTGGGGCTCGATCTCACAACCCTGAGTCAGGACCTGAGCCCAAACCAAGAGTCATACCCTTAACTGGGCCACCCAGACACCCATATTTCTCTTATTAATGATGTTTCTATCACTCAATATCATAAATTGTGTACTATCAAGAGTAATGTGATACCTCTCATGACTATAGCATTAAATTAGTGGTTCTCACCCCTGCATGCTTATTAGAGCTGCACAGTTATGGGGCATCATATAGGGTGATGATCTCAGGGTTTTGAAATCAAGACCTGACTTGGGCTCCCACCAGCAGCGAGTCTGCTTGAGATTCTCTTTCCCTCTCTCTCTGCCTGCCCCATGCACTCAATCTCTCTCTCTGAAATAAGTAAATAAATCTTTAAAAAACAAGAAAACAAAGCCCAAACAAACAAAAGAACTACAGAGTTAAAGACAAAAAAAAAAAAAAAAAAAAAAACCAATAACAATAAAACATGTGCCTGATTCTCATGACCAAAGTTTGAATTAATTGGCAATTACCGTGCCTTTAAAGGTCAGAGTCTCTAATATGAAGCCAGTTTTTGGAAACACTGCAGTAGATAAATTTAGCATATAAAGACAAACCATGAACTAAATAATAATAATTTAGAGGTCTAGAGCTCTCTTCTTCCTGGGGCTTACTACTGGTCATAGAGGTTTTTTGGTAATACATTATTCCAAGGTTGTGTACCTTGTATCACCTATGCTTCCTTGAAAACACTTTCCCCACCACTGCTGTCTACGCTTTTATATTTTTAATTTTCCATTTATAACAAATCTGAGGACATTCTGAAATACATTTGGATGCAAGAGTCTACATGAATATGTCCTTTCCAGAGCAGCTTCCACAATTTGTATCTATAAATGTTACAGTTTCCTGTTAGATTATTGTAGAATTTAGTATGTTTATGTGTAGTATTTCATATGAGATATATTAGAAGGTTTAGGGAGATATTTATTAAGAGAGAAACAGATTATAGTCATCTTGCAGAAAGACAAAAAGCTTGAATTAATCTTCTAAGAAAACATAGATCTCAGATCAAATGAGAAGTATTTTAGTAAATCAGGCTAAATGGATTTTTCTAACAGCACAATGTCAATGTGGTAGATAAATGTATCATTTACTCAAAAGAAGAGTTACTAAAAAAATGGCTTTTCCCAACAGATTTACTTCTTTGATCTTCTTAGATCAAATGAAGAAAAGAAGGAGTGTGAAGATGTAGAGCTATACAGCCAAGAGAATTCTCAAAGGGCTTTATCAAACACCTAATTTGACCATCATCATAGAAATCTTCAAAGTAAGTAGAAGTATAGTAATATTTGATAAATGAGAAATGATGGCTAGAGAGGACCTCCACTTTCATACTAGTTAGTTTGGAATTATCTACCTACTCATCAGAGGGTGATCAGAGGTACTTGATAAAATATATAAGCCTATCCTGACCTTAGGAGACTATGAAGCATTCTTAGAACAAAATCCAAGGGAAGATGTAAATTCAGAGAAATAAACTGAGAAGCTGTCTTTCTGGGGGATTTTTTAAATTGAGTGAAGAAAGTTGAATGCTTGAGAAGTACATTGGAGGTATTGACAGCCTTGTAGGATTTGGATGACAAATAACATTGGATTCTTGAAAGGTACATCCCAGAATTAAGGATTAATTAGAAGTAGTCCAGTCCTCAGTGACAGCAAAGCAACTTTAGATCATTTGGAAATCTTGAATTGGATTAATTGATTTAGATTCAGTATCTACAGGTACTTTGAAAGAGAAAAACAAACTTGCTTTTCTATGAAGAATTGATACAAATAATTTTTCAGCTATGTCCTTAATACACAATGCAAAAATAGCAGGACACATAAAGAGGAAATAAAACGTGATAGAGACCCAGCAGATAGGGGAACTGAGTGGGAAAAATAAGAGAGGGAGACAAACCATGAGAAACTCCTTGGGATCCCTGGGTGGCGCAGCGGTTTGGCGCCTGCCTTTGGCCCAGGGCGTGATCCTGGAGACCCGGGATCGAATCCCACGTCGGGCTCCCGGTGCTTGGAGCCTGCTTCTCCCTCTGCCTATGTCTCTGCCTCTCTCTCTTTCTCTGTGACTATCATAAAAAAAAATAAATAAATAAAAAAAATTTAAAAAAAGAAACTCCTTACACTTGATGGGATGAACACTGTATGTTATACTATATGTTGGCAAATTAAATTTAAATTAACAAAATTAAAAAAAAAGAAATAAAACCAGCAGAGACAAATGAAAATGAAGGAATCAAAAAAGATTCTAGAAAAAAAAGTGAAAACATGATCAACAAACTTTGATAACACTTACATGTATGGAATACTACACCAAAAACTGGGGAACATTTTTTTTTTTTTCAGACTAAGGTCACATAGAGCATTTGCAAAAAATGACTATATATTGATTTTGTTGAGAGTCCCCATCACCACCACCGGGTTTAATAATTCACTATGAGGAATTACAGGGCTCAGGGTATAGTTATTTGTTCTCACAACTATGATTTATTACAGCAAGAGACTACTGTTATGGGCTAAACTGTCCTCCCACACCCAGATTCATATATTGAAGCCCTAAACACCTATATGACTACAGTATATGACAGTACTTGGAGATGGGGGACTTTAGAGTGGTGATTAAGTTATAATGAGGCCATAAGAGTGAGTCCTAATCACAATTATCTTTATAAGAAGAAGTTTGGACACAAAGAAAGACAAAGAGCGTATGCCTAGTGGAACAACCATGTGAACAGGCAGCCAATAGACCACCATCTGCAATCCAAGAAGAGAGGCCTAAGGAGAAACTAATTGTATCAACATGTTGATCTTGGATTTTTTTTTAATTTATTTTTTATTGGTGTTCAATTTACTAACATACAGAATAACACCCAGTGCCCGTCACCCATTCACTCCCACCCCCCGCCCTCCTCCCCTTCTACCACCCCTAGTTCGTTTCCCAGAGTTAGCAGTCTTTACGTTCTGTCTCCCTTTCTGATATTTCCCACACATTTCTTCTCCCTTCCCTTATATTCCCTTTCACTATTATTTATATTCCCCAAATGAATGAGAACATATAATGTTTGTTCTTCTCCGACTGACTTACTTCACTCAGCATAATACCCTCCAGTTCCATCCACGTTGAAGCAAATGGTGGGTATTTGTCATTTCTAATAGCTGAGTATCTTGGATTTTTTGAATCCAGAACTGTGAGAAAACAAATTTCTGCTGCTTAAGCCATGCTGTGTGTGGTATTTTGTTTTGGCAGCCCTGGGAAACAACTACTATACAAGAAAGTTCGCAAAGGGAAAAGGCACATACAATAAAGTACCAAGCAAATCAGGTTCAAGCTTCCAAGGGTCTTCTCCCAGTGGAGTCACACAGGACACATAATTTCCCCAGTACCTAGTAATGACAATATGTGTGAAATGTCACTAGTCTCATTAGACACTCATCAGCCAAGGGTTTTATTGGGAGTTGGTGATATAAGCACCCTCTGGCTATCACACACCAAAGTTCTAAACTCATAGGAGGAAAGCAGGTGTTCACCAGAAACCATATTGTTTGTACAAACAGTGCAGGCATAAGAACCACTTTTATCAGTCAGGAATCGGCCTGAAATCTAAGTTAACAGACCACAGCCTAGAACCAATTTCGCAAGTAGGCTTTTCTGAGGATAGTTTCAGTTCTGCTGTTTCAACTCTTCTGCACAATCCACCCCTTACCCTCTGCCCAAGGCAATTTACAGCAAAATTATCAAATATTCGCCAAACTGTAGCATTATCTCAGTTTTAACTTTTAAAGGGTCATGGATTTATTCAGTTAAATCCCATTTACCATAAAAGCCTATCTTAAAAAGCCAAATGGCATACTTCTAAAGTTGGTGCATTAATTTTTTTACCTGGCCTGGGGCATCAATTTAGGTACAGAAGAACTCTGGCCAGTAAACTGGAGTTGACCTGAATACCTTCCAGAGCTGAGGCAGTGTCAAGATAGTCAGGATACACATGCAAGAAGTATAGTGACAGAGGGCATATCCAGCACATTGTAATAAAGAATTTATCATTTTTAAGGTCCTCCCAGCAGGATGTATATTCATCAGGCAGTATAAGGTAACAAGGACCCTGATGTGGCCTCCACTATATTACCCTAACATTCTATTAATTCAATTCAATTCAGTCATTGGTTTCAAAAGGACAGCCTGAAGCTCTCCATTCCAAATACTTCAGCTTGTCCCTGACACCAGTTCATCCTCCTCACAAATGTGGATTGCAACCAGAAGTGTCCTGTGTCCAAAGCGCTAGGGCCAATCCCCCTTGTCTCCTAGGCAAGTGTGATCATGGGTTTAGCAGTAAGATTACATCAAAATGCTCAGAGCAGACTGAAAAATCACTAGGGATTTTTCTCTCTTTTCTGGGAGGAAGGGAGGACAGATAAACTTCCAGAACAGCTTTGAAAAACAGATTGTTAATCCTTCCATTCCCTGTGCCTGCCCAGGTTCTGGGGTTTTTGCTTTTGCTGTGTTGTTTTTATCAAAATGTGTCCATTCAGCAATCGTGCCTTTACAGTCTTTACTTTATCCCCTACTCTCACCCGTATCACTCATCTAGAAGGGTTGTTTTCAAGAGGGTCCAAGCATTTTCTCAGGGCAAAGCAGAACAAAACAACACTTTCTACAATTTCATCACAAAGGCACATCATGTTTAGAAATTAAATTGAAGTGCTGCATTTTCAAACATTTTTGAAATTAGTTTATACAACCTCCCATTCCCTTCTACTCAGGGAGAAGCCTACACAAAAACCACCCCTTCCCTATTATTATTTAATAATAAAATTGCCTTACTTCAGTGTTTGCACCAGAAGAAAGGTACAGGAAGTAGACTCAAGCCACAAGTTCATTGCAACTAATCAGGAAAACCAAACAGCTGATCAACAGCAGTGAGACATCCTCCGGTGGGGCAAGAGTCTCATCTGTAGGGAGTGGGTGTCACCATGATGTGCTCTCCTCCCAACTTGCAGCTTTTGGCAGAGATCACAAGCTAGGAATAGGAATGCAATCAGTCTCAAAAATATAAAGTTGATCAGGAACTCAATATCAGACAGTTTTATCAGAGAAAAGGCCCTTTCCGGTCGGCATTTGTATGTGACACAGATGGTCCAGTCAGCATCAAGGATATTTTCATGGTTTATGGCCCCACACAGGGGGATCCTAAATTTGCAGCAGTCTTGATATCTGAGTTTTGCTCATTAAGCCCATGGCTGCCTTCAGTTCAGCAAAATCCATGCTGAGACCAAAACAGCTCATAACAGGAAATACTGGGTTTCAGCTTAGAGTCAGGTCCAGGCAATTAGTATCTGAATTCAGATTTTTAAAAAAGCCAGTGGCTTTTATTCAGCAGCCACAAAGTCAAAATTCTACAGGGCCAGACACTATGTTCCAAGTCCAGGTGACAAGCAAGGATTTCCTGAGCCCTCTTGTCTCATCAGCGTTAGAGTCCAAATTGATCCACTCAAAAATATGCACATAAAATTAGAAAATTATCTGCCTCTATGGGTCAGTTATCTAATTTAATAAGAGCTCATTAGTATCTATAACTGTTATACAACATCAAAAGTGTATCTCCATTTGGAGATTGACACATGTATCTCCCTTTATTCAGAAGCTCTAATAATAGACCAGAATCAGAGCCAAAAACATCAGTTATAAAGACATGTTTTCTTTTAAATACTAAAATAAATTGCAACCAACCCACCAGTGACAAAAAGCAAAAGATCTGTGTCCCACTACCAATTTACTTTGTTGCTTCCCCTGACTGTGATGATCTCGCTAGAATTTATGAAATTATAAGAATTTAGAACAATTTTTTAAATTATATAAGCAGGTGCAATAACTGCAAAATACAAGCAGTTAAAAATCTCCTTTTTATGCTGCTGTAAATTCATTAAAACTTCTATCAGTAAATTCCACATTTACAAGTTTAAGATTATAATTGCCAGGGGAATGCAAAACAGGGGCAGGAGCCCTGCTGCAGTGCACGCAGTTAGGCTAAAGAAATGATGAGGATGTTCCTTTTATCACCGCTTTGGCTCACTTAAAGCTTTGCTACAGCTCTAGAAACTGATTTAACCCTTTTAATCCCATTTGGGGGGAGAGAGAAAACAGACTTTAACATGTCTCGCTCATCCATGCTCATATTTAGGGATGTTTCTCCTTCTGAAGGGAGAAAAAAACAAAACAATCAAACATATCACCCAGGATGCATTTTTTTTCCTTCTCACTTTAGATAGAATGGCCATGTACTGCTAGAGAATACAGGACATCAAGTCTCTTAAAGGGGATATATCATTTTCAAATCCACGAATAATTATTGCCTTTAACAATAGACAGCAGTTCAGCTGATTTTTCACACCATGGATGACTTATAGACACCCAGGAAGTTAGGACTTATCATTCTGTGCCTCTCAAGTGTTCCTTTTTCAAACAATGTTTTCACCATATTTCACTGTGTCAGGGTTAGGCTGACACATCCCACTTCTGACACCAACTGTGTCAGGGGAAGACTCACAGGAATCACCACATAATCTTACTCAGGAATGTGATATATTACAGCAATGGGACAAGGGTATGAGACGAAATCAGGTTCAAACTCTTCTAAGAACTCTCTCAGTGAAATCACACAGAGTACACTTAATTCCTCTAACAGTGAGTTGTGACAAGGCATTTGAAATATCAAAATAAAGAAAGCTGATTAGAGACTGTGTGCCCAGAGTTTTACTGAGGGTTGTTTATGCAAACATCCTTTGTCTCTCATATACCAAAATTTCAGAAACCCAGAAGGAAAACAGGTGTTCTGCATAAGCAACATTATTTGTAAAAAAACATTTTAGTCACAGTGAGCTCTTCTCAGTTTTGAAAATGATGGGAATCCTCCCAAAATCTAAATTCCTATATAAAACAGGTCTTTCTATACTAATTTCAGTCTATGTTAACTATTTTCTGCACATAGACCCATTTTCTTTTTTTTAATTTATTTTTTATTGGTGTTCAATTTGCCAACATATATAATAACATCCAGGGCTCATCTCATCAAGTGCCCCCCTCAGTTCCTGTCACTCAGTAACCCCCACCCCCCACCCACCTCCCTTTCTATCACCCCTTGTTCGTTTCCCAGAGTTAGGAGTCTCTCATGTTCTATCTTCCTTTCTGATATTTCCGACTCATTTTTTCTCCTTTCCCCTTTATTACCATTAACTATTTTTTATATTCCCCAAATGAATGAGACCATATAATGTTTGTCCTTCTACGATTGACTTATTTCACTCAGCATAATACTCTCCAGTTCCACCCATGTTGAAGTAAATGGTGGGTATTTGTCGTTTCTAATGACTGAGTAATATTCCATTGTATACATAGACCACATCTTCTTTATCCATTCATCTGTTGATGGACACCGAGGCTCCTTCCACAGTTTGGCCATTGTGGACATTGCTGCTATATACATCGGGGTGCAGGTGTCCCGGTGTTTCACTGCATCTGTATCTTTGGGGTAAATCCCCAGCAGTGCAATTGCTGGGTCGTAGGGCAGATCTATTTTTAACTCTTTGAGAAACTTCCACACAGTTTTCCAGAGTGGCTGCACCAGTTCACATTCCCACCAACAGTGCAAGAGGGTTCCCCTTTCTCCACATCCTCTCCAACATTTGTTGTTTCCTGCCTTGTTAATTTTCCCCATTCTCACTGGTGTGAGGTGGTATCTCATTGTGGTTTTGATTTGTATTTCCCTGATGGCAAGTGATGCAGAGCATTTTCTCATGTGCTTGTTGGCCATGCATAGACCCATTTTCTAAACATCAGTAAGTGTTAAATGTTAAAAACAGAAATATTATCTTATTAAAATTCAATTAAACTAGAAGTAATAACATAATATTAAAAGTTAATCTGTATATATTTGAACAACATGGTATTTATGTATATATATGTATGTGTGTGTGGTGCCAAACTTAAAAAGTCACAATAAAAATAAAATATTTAACTAAATTCATTAGGAATCAAGAATAGAAATTTGAAATCACTATAGTATGTCAGTACAGCCCCATCAGGATGGATAAAATACAAAAGACTAAAACTACCAAGATTTGGTGAGAATGTGGAACAAATAGATCCTTCAAACTCCCTTAAAAAAAAAAAAAAAGATGGTATTTATTTATTCCCTGCAGGTAGCCTGATGCATAACTCGATTCCTGGTCTCCACTGAGTGACCCAGGTATCCCCAGATCCTTTAATCTCTTTCTTGTGAGTGTAAGTTGGTATAACAAAACTGACAATAACCTATGCAATGACTGGGATTCACGAAATTATAGATAAATGGAGAGTTGTGATGGGGAAGTTTGGTGTTGTCAATGTCCTCTTTATGAGCAACATGTAGATTAAATAAGTAACTGCTTTTTGCTTTTTTTTTTTTTGAGCAGTCTATTTTAGTTTTGTACATTTTTATGAAAGACCTAAGACACACATTAGACAATAGTTTCACATTAGACAATAGTTTATGAGAAAAACAGAAATGTTGCTCAGAGAATGAAATTAAATTATTTCAGAACATTAATATATTTATGTCCTAGAAGGCAACTTTGTTGAGTTTGAATAGGATCTTTGTGATACATTGTACAACAAAGCTATGGTATATCAGTTCTTCCTAAGGTAACCACATGTCTTTGTGATGTCCCTGAAGCTAATAGTACCGAGTTCATATAAAATTAATATTCAAACAATATCCATAATCTAAGTTTACCACACCTTTTAAACCATTAAATTATTCATAATCCTGGAACTCATAAGCTAACTACATTTTAAATTTTCAAGATATTCAAGTTAGATCTCATATATTTCTTTCTTTATTTACCCATTTATTAACAAAATACATATCTTTGAGCACAGGGACTTCCTGTCACATGTGGTGGGCTCCTGAGCACAGACTGAATTTCTCAGCCCATGTATGAAGACTAAAAACAGTAACATACTGCCATTTGGGCTGTAAGCATAATGAACCTGAAGCCTACAATGATAGAAGGAACAGAAAGAACCATGTATTCTGATCCAGATATGTAATTTTTTAACTTGGAAATTTATTTATTTTCCTTTAAGAAAATAGTCCTTAACTGACAATATTAAACCTATTGTGAAGAGGATCCTCACTACACTAGTTGAAGGCATATATAAAACCAGTAGGTACAGAAGGTTGCATTTGGAAAAATGAAAAGGAATTGCCTGTATAAAGGGAAAGTAGACATTGTAGACAGTGACAAAAATAATGAATAGAGCAGGAAAAAAAAATACCAGTATTTTAAGAGGCCAACATTCCATTTGGCTAAGACATAGTGAGCATAAGGTAAAGTGACTGACAATGAAGGTAGAGGTGTAGGCAGTGCTGCTAAGTCATGTATACTTTGACTGTCATTTCAAAGCATTTGAATTTCATGTAAACCACAATGGAAAATTGTTGGAAGGCTGTAAGTAGTCAAGCATCTTAATATGATTTGTTTTAAACATATTATTCTGACTTCTCTGAGAACATAAGATCTAGATGGCAGATGCATGAAAGAGAAATACCAATAATGAGGCTATTTCCACAGTTAAGGTACAAAATAATAACTTGAAATAATGGCCAGTCACCTAAAAATGGAAAATAGACAGATTTAAGACATATTTTGGTATGAAAAAATGGCACCAAATGTTGATTGATATTATATATATATATATATATATACACACACATATGTATATGTATCTATATCTATCTATAACATTATATTATATGTTTCATATATATTATATATATATGAAAAATGAAACGAAGGATGACTTCACAATTTTGTTTTGGGAAACTAAGTGGAAAGCTTTAAGTTGGAAATCATTAGCATCTACATGTTATATATTGCTGCTGAGATAGATGAAATTACCTATAAAGAATATGTAGCAATGAATGAATAAATATAGTTAACATTTATTGACTATTAGCTGGATTCCAGGAAGAGTGCTAAGCACTTTACATGACTTATCTTGTTTAATCTTTGCAACAACTCTGGGAAATAGGTAATGTTATTATACCCCATTTAAAAGAACAAAACCCATAACTTTGAAGGGTTATGTAATTGTCCCATGGCTACACGTTAGTAAATGGTAGAGGTTATTTTTAAATTCATATAGTGTGAATCTAGAACCTATAAACTTAATGGCTATTATTACTGTCTTGGGAAAAAGAAGCATGCTTTGAATCAAGCCTTAAAGAGGTTAATTTGAAAAGCGAGCAGTGGAGGAACAGCCTACAAAAGAATGTGGAGAAAAAGAAAGTGTCCTTGTACGAGGAATGTAAAGAGGATCAAGAAAGAGGTATGTTTCAAGATAAAGGACCTGATGACTCTTGAATATTGCTGAGACAAAGCCAAAAAAAAAAAAAAAGGCCATTAAATTTTCCATTACTAAAGTAATCACTGATCTTAACAAACACAGTTTTACTAGAATGTTGAGTGTATGATTTAAGGTGGAGGTCTATGTGGTCTCAAAGGAAAAAAAAAAAAAGGATATCATATCCTGAGAACGATGAGGAGAGAGAGAGGATGAAAGAGGAAGGGAGAGAGAAATCAGTTATGTAGGAATGGGAGGAGAAGAAATAAGAAGAAAAGTCTAAACATATAAAGAGAAAAAAATGTCCTTTTGTGACAGAAGTGGTCCTGTGTAAACAATCTACCTCCAAGTAGTTGCCTGTTGGTGCTGTGAAATACTGTCAGGGACTTGGCATTGTTCTTGGCTTTAAATGGCAAGTTAAGAACTCAGCAATGAAAGTTACAAGATTATTTACTGAGTCACTTAGTTATGTGAAACTCCCCATGAGGACAGAGATTGGGTTGAGATAAAGAAACCAGTGAGGGAGGAGTAGGTAGGGGTCATGGGCATCTGGGCCATTGGGTCATGTAACTTAATCATAACTTCAGGTATTGTTTGAATACTCTATTTTGGATAGGTCTTTCATTTGATGTGAAGTCTTTCTATAATCAACTAAATTTATAGCTTAGTCTTTTAGAGAATACCTAGCTAATGATGGTAATTTGATGGCCAGTGGTCAAACATTCAGGGACCATAGAAAACCAGAAACTAAGGGAGATAGTTAAATGTCAAGGATAGGAGAGCTTTATTCTAATGTTTTAAGATTGTGATATGATTCATTTGTGCCTATCAAAGTTTTATACAGCATTTTTTATCTGCCACACATATTTTTCAACTACCATTGGTTCTATTTAGCCACATAGGTTAAGTATCAGAGCAGTCTACAAAGCATCTTGGACCTGTTCAAGAACCTTTCCTTTTCTGAGCATGGGACAGGTCATAGTCCTGGGTCATAGTCCATTTGGGCTGCTATAACAAAAAATACCAGAGGCTGATGGCTTATAAACAATGGAAATTTCTTTCTTACAGTTTTGGAGTCCAGAAGACCAAGATTGAGATGCCAGCATGCTCAGGTTTTGGTGAAGGCCCTTTTCTGGGTTGGAGACAGCTGACTTCTTATTGTGGTAAAAAGGGCTAAGGAGCTCTCTGGGGTCTTTTTCATATGAACACTAATGCCATTCATGACTTACCAAAAGGTCTCATCCTCTAACACTATAACATTGGACATTAGGATTTCAACATATGAATTTTGAGAAGATATAAATATTCAGAAACCCATTCAAATCTAGAAGTCTTTGGGGTTATTTGGTGTATAATGTGTACTAAAACAACTTGGTAAGTATTATACCCCTCTGAAGAGTTCCAGCAGGCACCATGTTTCTTAGTTGTGAAACTGTCAGATGTAGCAACTTATCCTTCACCTTAGATGGATAACTCAGCATGTCTCAGGCCACAGGAGAGGCAGATCTCTGAATTCTTATAGGATTTATTTCCCAACCTTTTCCATGTGTGTGTTGGACCAAAATGTCTAGCAATGACCTTCTTGTTCACTAATTCCATCAACATCATGTCCCCTGTGTAATAGATCATGGTGATATACTGTCTTATGACTTGTTAAGGTAGGAAAGTTGATTTTGACATGAAGTAAGATCATTAGGATGCATTATGGACATGCCAGCTGAAAGAAAACTGCTTTTGATGGTCTTTATTAATCAGGAGAGAGAAAAAAAAAAATGCCATGCCCATAGCTACCTGTTAGAGAGTAAAGGAATGTGGAAAGTTGCTTCCAAATGTAGTGCCAGGAAACTAAAATTTTATTATACTAGTGAATTCAGTGGGGGCAAGAATTCAAACAGAAGAGAAATGGCTTTTTCCATTATCTGTTGCTTCAGTTGGGAATTCTTGAATAAATGGGGATGACTCACTGTTTGAGAAGGACCTCTCAGCCATCTCTGGTGCCTGGGCTAGGATGACTTGATGGTAGGGTTTAGCTTTGACTGAATTCCCGCCTGCTTGTGGACTGGGTTTCCTAACAGCATAAGGGACTTAGAATAATCAGAATTTTAACACTGTGACTGAGCACTCTAAGAGCAACTTTTCTGTGTGTGAGGAAGATGAAAGCTACGTAAGTTCATTTGATACAGGCTTGGATGTCACAGTCACACTTCTGCATTCTGTTTGCTAAAAACAAGCCATACATTATATTAGTTATCTGTTTATGTTTAACAAATTAATCCAAAATTTAGTGGCTTTAAAAAAAAAGACTTACTATCCTAGTTTCTGTGGATCAAGAATCAGGGTGAACAAAAAGAATCTAGGTGGCTCTGCCTCAAGATTTTTCATACATCTGTTATCACAGTATCAGCCAGAGCTGCTGTCTTATCCAAAGCCTTGACGAAGGGAGGATTTACTTCCAAGATCACTTAAATGATTGACAGAAGGATTCATTCCTCACTGCTGTTAACCTGAGGATCTCAGTTCCTCCTTGGCTGTTGGCCAGAAACCTCCCTCCATTGGTTGCCATATGGCCTCTCCATTGGGCAACACAGACCATGACAGCTGGTGTCTATCTGAATAAGAAAGAGATAAAGCAAGACAAATCAAAGAGGAGAAAAGGCATGTTTATGTGAGCCAATCTCAGAAGGGATGTTCCAATGTTTTTGCCACATTATATTCATTAGAGGAAAGTCAATAAACCAGCCCAAAAAGAAAAGAAAGGGATTCTGCAGAGTGTGAATACCATAGCAGGAGTTGGGGAACTTTACTGGGGGGCATTTTCAAGAATACCTTCTATAATCTACCCTCTGACCCCCAATAATTCATATACCTTCCACATTCAATATATATGTTTTCCCACGTTCCCCAAAAGTTATGTCACATAACATCACCAGCTTAAAATCCAGAATCTTACTATATGACTCATTTGGAGGTATGATGAAGCTCCTCAGATATAGTGTCATGAGTTCAGGACCTTAAGCACAATTCTTTTCATTCTGTTGATTTATAAGACTAGAGACTCATTTTGTCACACAAGCACTCAGACAGTAGTGGGACAGGCAATGAATAATCACTATAGACATTCCTGTCTAAAAAGTGAGAAGATAAGAAGCAAAAAGTAGTCACTGATAGAAATTCTAAACTTCACCCTAGTGAAATGTTGGCAACTCTCTGATTAGGTCTCAAGACCTGAGAATAATTGTACATGGCTCTCTTCTTCTTTGGGCTTTCTGTTGTGTCTTTTGATTCATACCTCATCTTTTATGAAAGGTAATACATGTTTGTGGCTAAGTAGTAGTCTCAGCCTGTTTTTTTTTGTTTGTTTGTTTGTTTGTTTTGTTTTGTTTTGTTTTTTGTTTTGTTTTGCCTGTAGGATTTTAAAGACCCAAAAAAGCATTGTCATTTTGTCCCATCTCTGTCCCATGCCACCATAATGTTAGCATTTTGCTGAAAAACTTCCTGTGGATACTACTAGAATTTACTCCATGAGATAGAAGTTAACACAAATGTCTTTGACATAAAATTTTCTCTACTTTTGAATCCTATAGAGACAGCTTAGGGAAAGGTTAAACTTCTCTATTAGTCATCTAGGGATGCCGTAACAAAATACCACAGACTAGGTGGCTTAAACAACAGAAATTTATTTTTCCATAGTTCTGGAGGCTGGAAGTCCAGAGTCATGGTGTTGGCAAGTCTGGTTTCTCTGGAAGCCTCTCTTCTTGGCTTGCAGATGGCCATCTTGACCTGTGTCTTCACATGGACTTTTCTCTGGGCACATGTGTCCCCATGTACCCTACTTTCTTCTTGTAAGGACACCAACGAGATTGGATCAGGACCCATCCTAAAGGCCTCATTTAAACTTGGTTACCTCTTTACAGGCCCTATCTCCAAATATAGCCACATTCTGACAAAGTGGGGATTAGAGTTTCAAGATATGCATTTTGAAGGGAACACAATTTAGTTCATAACAGCTTCCTATAGACAGATTCATGTTTGATTGAGAAGACATATGAGGTAAATTCCATTCTTACAATTCTTTACAAAAATGCCCTTTTCAAGGGCATTTGTGTGACTAAATCTTACTCTAAAGTATCACCTTTGATATGTCTACAATTTAGGCAGTTTTTTTCTAGTTAAGTCTTTTGCTTTATCTTTAGGTCTTATATATATATATAATTTTTTTTTTCCTGGCAGTGATCTGGTTTTGAACTTTGCCTAAAAGTTTTTCTTAATTTTTTAGTATCTTTTGTCATTTAGAAAGATGGAGAATTTTCTAAACCATCAAGTCCTGACTCCTTTTCATTTAACTATCCTTCCCTCAATTTATGTCTCTCCTGCCTCATTTCACTATAAGCAGTTAGAAAAAGCTAGGCAGTATATTCAACATTTTGCTATGAAGCACTCATTTTTGGGGGGTTCTCTACAATGACTTCAGATGAGAGAATGTTGATAACCTTTCAGGCATAAAGTGTCATAAAGGATCATCCTTCCTCCAGTTTCTTATAATCTGCTCAGCATTTCCTTTTGAGCCATAACTGGCTGTACCTTTAAGGTCTGTTAACAGTTTATTCACTGCAATATAGACCTTCTCTAACATGCTCCTCAAAATCTCTGTAGCCACCATTACCTGGATAGTTCTAAAATCATTCTCTCCACTTGAAAATCATTGTAGCCCAACTGGCTCGAATGGTCGAGAATCATTTTCAGGGCTGGCAGAGCAGCTGGAAATTTCCAGGTTACATTCTGAAAGCAAGAGAGCTACAGATGGACCTAGAGCCCCAAATCTGGATAAAATGTCTGCCTCTGTCCGTTAATGACTGCTAACGGTACACACGCATGTGGGAGATTGCTGGTAGCTTATTGAAAAAGCAGGCAGAAAACAGCCAGAAGACTAACCTTTCAAGAAAGTACTACATGGTGAGGTTTGTGCCCATTTTTTACCATGTGATTTCTTAATCTATGAGCAACTCAGGCAATAGAAAATTCTAGTTATTTCAGCCTGAAGCGTCAAAGACCAGAGCTGCCAGAACAGATGAAAATGTAGAAGGATGACTTGGAAATAAGGAAGCCACACAGAAGACGAGTTACCAAGAGTGAATATCAACTTCCTAAATCCTTGACTAACCACTAAACTACACAAGTTCAGGGGAGATCCCTGGGGAGGGGGGGCAAAAAAGGCGGTTGGGATGGAGAAAGGCAGGAAGCAGGTAGCTAGAAGTTTAAAGAACTGAGCATGATGTTAGCTACTGAAAAGTACACGAAAGAGAGTTTGCTGTTTGAGTGTAGGTAAGTTAAATTATTGCCAGAAGAAAATTCCTCAGAACACAATTAAATCCAGAATAACTATACTATATTATTTATTATTCACAAAGTATCATTTTCAATAAAAATTTTAATATATGTCAAAAAATTAAAAGAAAAATGTTCTGCTTGGAAGCTGGCAATGTAGAGATGGATTGATACAAAGGGCAATGAGGAAGCTTTTAGAAGGTGGTTGAATTGTTGACTATCATGATTATGGTGGTAGTTATGTGGGTGTGAAAATTTGTCAGAACTTCTCAAAATGCACACATAAAATGAGTGCATTTTAATGTACAGAAGTTATACTTAAGTGAAATTGATAAAGGCAAACTAAAAATAAAAAATAAAAAGCAGAAAGTTTTCCCCAAGTTCTGTAGATAAGCAAACAGGAGAGCCATTGAAGAAGTAGAAGAGGGAAGTGGTGGTTGAACTTTTTTATCATTTATCAACATATACATCTTGGCTCTTCATTTTATTTTGTAGCACTGTGATTATTTGACACTGGAAAACAAAAAGTGATGTTCCTTTATCCCCCTTACTTTCTCCACTTCCTTATGGACACATTTCTCTCTATTTAACTATGATTTCTTCAATGAATTTTTTTTAATGATTGCTTTATTATACTCTAGAACAATGTCCGGGCATAGCAAGGGTTTGACAAATATACTTGATGTCATTTTGCTTGCTTATTTGAAGGAATATTGAAAGAGTAACTAAAGATAATAATTGCTCTCCTTCTGCTTGGGATGTGCTCCCCCAAGACCACTACAGCTGGTGCCTTCCCATCATTTAGGTCTTAACACGAATATCACTTCATCAGAGAGGATTTTTCCACTTACTCTTAAGATAGCTCTCCAATCATTCTTTACAATAAACTATATTATGTCTTCTTAATGCTTGTTAGCTTTTAATTTGAATTTTTCTTCTTATGTATGAGTGTGTTTATAGGTGGTTTTCTCCATTAAAATGTATGAACTTTGAGAGCAGGGCCTCTTATTAGTCACAACTTGCATTCTCAGGACCTAGAATAGTATATTATTTATAGTAGGTATTCAATTAATACTTGAATGGCTACAAAAAACTGACAAACAAGCATTCCATCCGGATTTTATCCTGGACCACTCTTCCCTCTACACAATCTGTTTAGCATGCAAAAGTCGGCCCAGGTTACTAGTGTATTTAAATTTGGCCCAGGTTACTAGTGTATTTAAATTTCTCCTTACCATTTTCTTAATTTCTTGCATGTTTTCCTTTATAAGGTTGAAAGAGAGCTGGCTGTCACTCCACAGAATGATGAAATGTAGCTGGGATCACACAACCAATGATACAAGTTACTTAATCTTTCACCATGGAATCTCTACCATTAACTGCATGAACTTTGCTATTTGTAAATTGTTTAAGGAAATATAGAGTCTAACACCTGACTTTTTTGTTGTTGTTCTTTTTACTTTTGCAGTACACAGTCCTTAACGGAAGCAAGTCTAAGTTGTAGGCAAAACGATTATTTCCAATAAATGAAAACAGAGTTATCCCTCTCAATCATTGTTGCAAAATTTTAGTTTAGTGTTTGAAGCAAATGCCTTTAATTGCTATTAGTGATCTATAACATGTGATTTCTTTGAATATTTTCTGAATATCTTTCTATCTTTAAATTAGGATTTTTTTTGTGTGCTTGATCTCAACAGGTCATAAGTACTTTTCTTTGTATAGAACATAGGTCTTATAGGAAATCCCATCTGCTATGATCTCTTTGTATTCCCCTAGAATTCATATGTCAAAAGCCTAATTCCCAATGTGATGGAGAAGTGGGACCTTTGGGAAGAGACTGGGTCATGAGGATGGAGTCTCCATGAATGGGGTTAGTACCCTAATGAAAGAGGCCAGAGAAAGCTGCCTGACCTCTTCACCACATGAGGTTAGAGCAAAAAAGAGGCCTCCATTATCCAGAACTGTGAGAAATAAATGTTTGTTGTTTATAAGCCAGGCAGTCAATGGTATCTCTGTTATAAGAGCCAGGAGGGACTTCAACATTATCTCCTCTATAGATATTCTTAATTATTTTTAACTCATTATAACATCTATTCTTCTTTATTCTGATAGCTCTTACTCTATGTAGCATACGTTTTCTTTAAAAAAATATATATATAAATATTTATTTATTTATTAGAGAGAGAGAGAACAAGAGAAGGAGCATGAGTGGGGGAGGAGCAGAGGTAGAGGGAGAAAGAGCTCCTCGCTGAGCAGGGCACCAGAAGCAGGGCTCCACCCTGACTTGAGCTGAAGGCAGACACTTAACCGACTGAGCTACCAGGTGCCCCTATACCATACATTTTCATATTTGATTTTATCCTGTCTTATGTTAGTCTATAACCTTTGCACAAATTTCAAAATAAAAGAGAGAATACATTTTATTTCACTTAGGTCCTACACAGCAATTAACACAATTAGTCGTGGATATATGACTAATGGGTTCATTTTTTTGAAGTACAATGGACATACATTAATTAGTTTCAGGGGTACAACATAATGTTCAAATATGCAACCCAGTATTTCAATATCCAACTTTCAAAATGCAACCCAGTATTATCAACTATAGTCACCATGCTGTATATTACAGCCCCATGACTTATTTATTTTATAACTGAAGGTTTGAATCCTTTGATCCCCTTCATCCATTTCACCCAACCTGTGCTCCTCATGCATCCTGAAGCAAACCACCAGTCTGTTCTCTGTATGAGCTTGTTTTTGTTTTTGCAGATTCCATATATAAATGGGATCATAGACGATATTTGTCTTTCTCTGTTTGACTTATTTCACTTAGCATAATGTCCTCAAGACATGCTGTTGCAAATGGCAGGATTGCATTCTTTTTTTATGGATAATAGTATTCCATTGTATACATATATCACATTTCCTTTATCCATTAATTCACTGATGGACTCTTAGGTTGTTTCCATATCTTTGTTATTGTAATTATGCTGCATGAACATGGGAGTGTATGTATCTTTTCATATTAGTATTTTTATTTTCTTCAGATAAATATCCAGAAGAAGAATTGCTAGATCATAGGGTAGTTTTTATTTCTCGAGGAACCTCCATACTGTTTACCATGGTGCCAGCACCAATTTACATTCCCATCAATACTGCACAAGGGTTCTCTTTTCTGCACATCCTCAGCAATACTTGCTATTTCTTGTCTTTTTGATAATAGTCATTCTATATGGTGTGAGGTGACATCTCATTGTGATTTTTATTTGCATTTTCCTAATAATGAGTGATGCTGATCATCTGTTTATGTGCCTGTTGGCCATCTGTATATCTTCTTTGGAAAATGTCTATTCTGCTCATTTTTAAATCAGATTTTTTTTTGCTATTGAGTTGTATGAATTGTTTTTATATTTCAATATGAAGTCATTATCAGATATATGATAAAGGATTTTCACACATGCCTTTTCATTTTTTTGTTTGTTTTCTTTGCTGTGTAGAAGCCTTTTAGTTTGGTGTAGACCTGCTTGTTTATTTCTACTTTTGGAGTCAGATCCAAAAAGTTATATGTCACACTGGTTATTGCCTATGTTTTCTTCTGGGAATTTTACAATTGTAGGTATTATATCCAAGTCTTTAAACCATTTTGATTTACTCTTTGTGTATGTAAGATAATGATCCAGTTTTCATTCTTTTGCGTGTGGCTATCCAGTTTTCTCAACACCTTTATTAAAAAAGACTGTCCTTTCCTCATTGTGTGTTCTTGTCTTCTTTGTCATAAATTATTTGATTTATGACATAAATTATGTGGGGGTATATTTCTGGGCTCTCTGTTCTATTGATCTATGTGTCTTTATGCCAATACCATACTGTTTTAATTACTATGGTTTTATAGTATAGTTTGAAATCAGGCAATGTGTTTCCTCCAGCTTTTTCTCCTTCCTCAAGAATGCTTTGGCTGTTTGGGGTCTTTTGTGGTTCCAAACAAATTTTAGAATTGTTTTTATCTGTTTGGGGGAAAATGCCTTTGGAATTTTGATAGGAATTGACTGAATCTGTAGATTACTTTGGGTAGTATAGACATTTTAACAATAGTAATTTTTCCAATCAATGAGCACAGAATATCTTATCATTTATTTGTGTCTTTTTCAATTTCTTTCACTAATGTCTAATGGTTTTCACTGTACAGGCTTTTAACTTTTTGGTTGAATTCATTCTTAGGTATTTTATTTTTGATTAAATTTTAAATAGGATTGCTTTCTTTTTTTCTTTTGTTATAGTTCTGATAGTTCTGATAGTTTGTTATAGTTCTGATATGGTTTTGATAAATCTCTCTGCTAGCTCTGGATGCATGCTCATTGATTGACTGATTATGACTTTCTTACAACTTTCATTCTGTCACTGTGATGGAGAAAAAAGTTAAAATGTTTCAAAGTCAGGGGACACAAACATTTTAGTTTTTAATATATATTTGATTGGTTCCTAAAATGTCAACACAGGTTTGAAAACCTCTGCTGAGTATATGTCTGTCACAACATATTATATTAGTGCCTTGTGAGTAGAGAAGGTTAAAGTCTATGGAACTGAATGCTAATAACTCCAGGACCTCGCTTCGCTCAGGGTGGATGTTCTCCTCCTAAGCAGCAAGCCATCTCACAGACCTGATTTGTGAGACTGATCTGGATGCAAAAATTTCTCAACACATTTCTTCTTAGGGTGGATTTAATGATTGCCATAGATGGATGATTAATTCATGAGTTTTTGAATATATGCTCACTTTCTCCCAGCCTCTGTGCCAAGTATTTGGATAGAAGCTTTTCTCATGGAACATGTGATTTTGTTGTTGCTTCTCACATGGTGTTCCATCTGCTAGAAATATACTCCTTCGACTTTTCTCTAACTTACTCTTATCTTTTACACTCAATACTCAGCTCAAGTGTCCCTTGAATCACTGGAACCTTTCTGATCCTTTGGTCTGAATTATATGTTTTCTCTTCTCTTCTCTGTCCTCCCTGTTATTATGTTAATATGCATTTGTCATATTAATTTGTCTCTTTTCCTTCACAAGACTGAGTGCTAAATTAAGCATCACCTGATAAAGGATAATTGGTAAATTGTATTTTTCCTCTGAATTAATTGAAAGGTATCTATATGAAAGAAAGAGAATGAAATGTAATAGCCAGAGAAAATATTTTAACTGAATTCTTGGAACCATTTTTATCTATGATTGAAAGTTTCTATGGCTTGTAATAGCCAAAAATCATGAACAATTTAGAGGCTTTTTTTTCTGGAACTGTGGAAATCAGGTCTATATTTCTACTTAGTACATCTGGTCTATAGGGCTTTTTACTGAATCAACCAATCGTTACATAATTAAGAGAAATCAAGGCCACTGCAAAATATTATTTTATTTATAATACATTATAAGCCAGATATTTGTCATGATCATTTATATAAATATGCTAACCAACCTATATGGAAATTATTGTTCAATTGAGAAAGATCACTTTCTGATTATTTTCTGTACTTTAAAAATAGAGAGTATAATAAAAATTTTATGAGTTTCTATGTAGAACTAAAAAAGTAAAAATCACCCTGCTGACAATCTACCACAATACTCCCCTCAAATAAGACAAGGCAACTCTAAGCCCCCAAAATGGACTAAATCCTCTTTCTCCTCACTAACATCTATTCTAAGAGATTTGTCCTTATTTGCCATTGCCAACTGTAACACTGCTTAAAACTACTTAAAAATATTAAAATATCCGACTACTAAATTGTCCCAGTTTTTAGAAGACATCCAATCTAGAGTGGGTACTCACTTCCACAATCCCATCACAAAATCACTCAACAATGCTAAAACCTAGTAAGTTTTCTTTCCCAATCATCCTTTACTGAAATGTACTTGCACTTGCCCTAAGTTTTATTTTCTCTTCCAGCATGCAGCAAACTAAATGCATGTAAGTTTTATTTTAACTGCAAGTAATTTTTTTTTTGGTGGTCTTTAGGGTATGGGCCTCAAGAGAACTAGGCATAAAATACATCTTCACAAACGATGTTCCAGTTTAGAAAGATGCTCAGGTTGGCAATGATGTTAAGTTTGCTTGAATGGAGGTAGCATGCTATCTAGTTACTTAGGTCCCAGATTTGTCCCTTCCTCTTCACAGTTCTGGAAACTCAGCTTCCTCATTTTGTACTGAAAACCGGGTGTTGACATCCCTACCAGGACTGCAGTTCTATAATTCTATCCATCACTCAGATGAAAGAAACAGGTTAAGCTTCTCTGTATTGCTCCTTGGCTCGATTCCATACTTGCTATGCAGCCAGTATGAACAAATGGGGAAAAGTAAAATAAGTAAGTGGACTTTTTTTTTCAGGCAGCTTTTTAAAAGCTGTTATTTGTTGTATGGGACAACTACGGGCTTCTTGCTGGTCCTCCCATTATCCCTGGTTGTGATTCTTGTCACTTTGTGAGGTTCAATATGCACATAAACAACACAGAAATGAGATCTCCTGAGTTATCTTGGGAATTAGATTCTCTTCATTTTCTAGCCTCCACAGGTTAGCAGGGAAATATTCAAGAATACGTAAATCTCATATATTAATTGGGAATGAGATGAGCATCTAGGAGGCTATTTAATAGATGAGGAAATACCGACTGACAAACTGGGGACCTAATCCAGAGCAGCTCTATCTCCATATCCCATTGCTTAATTGGAGAGCCCTCTATGCTCCCCAAATTCACTAGAGGCATCCTAACAGCATAAACAAACAAGAGAGAAGACCTATTCCTGCAGTAGTGATTATTAATAGGAACCATCATGTCTAATTACCTCATTACAGTGTCCTACTCTCAAGTATTGGCTTCAGTAATGGGAGATGCGTTAAGTCCAAAAACCAGTGATTGAAGTTGCTTTCACCACCTGATATGAAAACATTTCTTTCACTGAAATGGATCTGCCTCTGACTTGTGATACTGCAGTTGAGATACGGAAATACACTTCTGTTCTCATTTATTATCTCTGAACAACACAAACGCTTTTCCTTTAATTTTGCCATTTTTGCCAAAAGTGGAAATAAAAATGCAAACATGAAACTGGGGACAAAACTTTAGGGACTGATCGGAGTTTTTACATTCTTTAAGACAGATGCAGTCATCTGGCATCTATTCCTACTTGGGGATTGTTATGGAAAATAAATATTTAAACTCGTATTTCCAAATAGGAAGGCACTCCTCAGTTTTCTCCTTTGGATTTTGTCCTTCATTTTGGTTTACAAATGTGTTTGTTTATCGTCTTTTACACTGACTTTGCAAGTTCTACTTGTCCTGTGCCAAGTGCCACTGGGGGAATTATTAGCTGCTCAATGAAGCCTTGCAGCTCAGTTTTTTGTGTCATCCTGAGAATGTTCAATTGCAACTTAAAAATAAAAGTGATATAACCTTCGTGGAGAACAGTGTGTCAAAAATTGGCAAAATACTTTCTTGAAAAATTGCTGCACTCAATATCTGCTTATTGCTGCAATCACACTCAAAATTTTCCCTGAAAATCCATTGTAGGCAATAAATACCCCTGGTAGAGTCATGAATGAGCACTCACAGCTTTACATGGAGCATTGATTGTTTCTCATGCTATGTCGCCAAGGAGACATAAAGGACAAATGATTGTATGTGTGTGTTTTGTGGTGTGTGTGTGTGTGCGTGTGTGTGCGTGTGTGTGTGTATTGGAGAATTATTCTAGGAAGCTTGATGCACTTCCATAAGCTAGCATTTCCCCATACAGAAAAACTACATAGACCTAACTGGTAAAAGTTGCAGGAGTTAAAGAACTATTAGCTGTTGGTGTAAAACCTTTCTTTGACTTCCTACTTTCTCCATTTAAATTCCATTTCACTAGGTTTTGGCAGCTGAATAATCACAGGAAAATTTGGTGATGTAAGAATCCCTTTGAAGGTAGGCCATGTACCTTATTGTCTTTTAGTCACATCTAGTTCAGTAGATAATCGATAACTATGAGTAAACTAAACCATAAGATGATTATGAAGATGTAAGTTTGGTCTAGAGCTGGCAATAATTCCTTTGCATTGTTCACTGTGGAACATTTGATTTAACTCAATCAACCAAGTACTGGTGAGAAGAAAAAAATCATTTTTCATATAATACTTGTACTCATGTTGAATCTTCAGAAGCCTGAGAGTAAAGAAAACTCTGTACAGAAATTCAGTCAAACTTCTTTCTTCACAACCGCTGCCACTCAGCACGGGGGACCATTGGATCGTTATGTTTCCACAGAATGTAGTACCTTACCCTTCACACCACTGAATAAAGATATGAAAGCTTCAGATTTGCATACTTAACAAATCAGTTGATAAAGTTACTTGTATTTTAACCAATTAATAGGCTTAGCAATATTTCATAGAAAACAGAACTGAGTGTAGTTGGTAACCTTGTATAGTGTTTTTTTTTTTTTTATTAACAATTAGGCTATGAGAAGAAGTATGCACCCAAAGGTTTTCTAGCTTCTTGAAAGTTGTTTCTAATTTCCACTGATTCTCTGACGATATGTAGAGCTATATAATTCTATAATTTTTCAATACTGAGATAATGTGTTGAAATTGATCTTCATTAAGTGCACTTCAACTGTATAACTATGTCCCCCCAAATTAGGATCCCAACCTTTCTCTGAGGATTCTTTAAACTTCTGTTTGGCCAATGGTGGTCCTTTTGTCCAATTCATATGAGAAGGTTGCACATCTTGTCTTATTTTTAGACTAATAATCAGGAAGACTTACAGTAGATATTGACTGAATCCCAGGAGGGCTAATGCTGTTTTTTAATAATGTCACGAACAGGGCACCTGGGTGGCTCAGGTTAAGTGTCCAATTCTGGATTTAGCTCAAGTCTTGATCTCAGGGTCATGAGTTCAAGCCCTGCATTGGGCCTGGAGCCTACTTAAAAAAATGTCACAAACAGTTCCACAAGCCAGGGTTTAAGTGTAACACATGTAAAATGCATCCCTTGCAATGTACCTCCCTCTTACTCCCATTCTCATACATTCATTTGCCAGTTCTCAGTAAAGGCACCCCTATCATTGACAAAGCCAGAAAATTAAAAATCGTACTTGAGTCATCCATTTTCATTAGTCTTCAGAGACAATCAATAAGGCCCACAATTTTACCTTCAAAATATTTTCAAGAAAGTCCATCTTCCCTATCTGACATTCTAAAATGCTCTTTTCCCAGCCACTATCTTCATGTATTCCCACTACAGAAATCACTTCCTTATCTGGTCCCTTTGCTGTGATTATTACATCCTCTAGCTCATTTTGTAGACTGCAGCTGAAATGATATACTTTTCAATAGAAATCATTATCATATTGAAGCCACACTTGAAACCCTTTAATAGTTTTCTGCTTTACTTAAAAGACAGATATTTTAATGTCGCCTGGGATGCATTTACACTACGATGCTTGGTCTACAGAATATTCTCAAATATTTGTTCAATGAATGAAAATATTTTGTTGAATAACTTTATGAAAGAAAAAAAAAGTTAAATTATTTGGCAAAAGAAACTAAATCCATGCCAAGTAAAACACAGCTTGGTGTTAATTTAAACCCAACACATATTGCAAATTTAAAAACAAACCCAAGTCAGGCCTGACAGTTAAATCATTTGGATTGAATATATGAATTTATTTTCTTCCTTGAAGAATACTGAATGTAAAGAGAAGCCATAAACAAGAAAGGAAAAAAAATAACAGATGTAATAAAATACAGGAAAAGGATATAACGATAGTAATTTGGAAACCAAAAAACAAATGATGAGTAGTAACTGACCTGTATGTTCTAGAAACTGATATGTAAGCCTGCGAGGGAAGAAACCACAAGGAGCAAGTTATTTTCGTCATAAATTCTCAGAAATTAGAAACATTTTGTGTGTAAAAGCAGGGTTCAGGTTGAGGCTAAAATCAGAAGGGCTAATGAACATTGCATGTAAAAAACAGTTCTATAATACAAGATTCTTTCCTCCGTGCTTCAGGCCCTGGGAACAGCCCAGATACCAAGATGGGAAAATACTGCTGTTTAACTTCTGGACAGGAGAACTTGAAAAGTTTCAGGGAAACAAGGCAAAGCTGAGGAAATCCTGATTTGCTCTATTAGCAAATGAATAATAAGTGAAAACTTATGCACTTAATAGCAAGACTTCCTAATTCCTACTTCCATTCTGCTTACAGAAGGCCAGTGCTCAGGGTATATGAGCGCTGTTCCCAATTTGCCCATCCCAGAACCTCATTGTAAAATTTTATTTTTTGGTAAAACAGAATAGCCTACAGGAAGGAACAATAGATACTGTTTTATTGTATTATAATCATAATTGTTATTAACATTGTTTTCTTTATTTCTTCATCTTTATTAGACAAAAGGTAGCATACTAGATACACTCTTTTGCACTGTTCTTTTTACACTCTGTGTTATCTCACAGATATCTTCATTCTGTCTCATAAATTTATAGTGTTCCATCAAGTGTATTGTGTGTTTATTCAACCACTGTCTTAGGCATGGGAATTTAGTTCTTTTTCCCCCAGTAATTGAAATAATACTTCAGTGAAAGTCTTTGTGGAAATGTATTTTTTAATTAATGGTGATATGTCCCACAGTGAATTCCTGAGTAGAGTTGAAGGATCAAAACGTAAAAACCCAAACCAAAACAAAACAAAAAAACAAAATGTAAAAACCTATCTAGTTTTGGTTAAGCATTGCCAGATAGAACTCCACAGGGGACATATGGGTTTGTGCCGGCTTCACCACAGCTTCTTAAACAGAGGGAGTTGTCAAACATTTACTTTTTAAAAAACTTGTGAGAAATGATAGGTCCGTGTAGTATTTTTAAAGGATCCTTTTGTTTTAAAATAGTTTAAGCTTATGGAAAAATTGTGACATTAATGTCAAGAATTCCCATGGAGCCAGCACTGTTTCCTCTATTATTCTTACACTGGTATGACACTTTTGTTATAATGAATAAACAAATATTAATATATTGTTACTAACTAAAGTCCATACTTCATTCAGATTTCTTAGTTTCCACCCTGTGTCTTTTTCTCTATTTCAAAATTCCATCCAGGATGCCATGTTGCATTTAGTCAACATATATCCTTAGCTCCTCTTGGCCATGGCTGCTTCTCAGACTTACTTTATTTTTGATAACCTGGTCAGTTTTGATGAGTACTTGTCAGAAGTTTTGTAGAACGTTCCTCAGCTGGGCCTTGGCTGATGTGCTTCTCAGAATTAGGCTGGGCATATGTTTTTTTGGAGAAGGCCACAGAAATGAAGTGCCATTCTCATCACAACACACCTAGTGCATATACTACTAGTGGAACTCATTGTTACAGTTAACTTTGATCGCCTCCCTGAGTTAGTACCTGTTTGTTGTCTCCACTGTATATGGAGACATATATTTTTTTCATCTTCTCATACTTCATTTCATCTTTGGAAGGAAGTCACTATGTGCAACCCACATTTAAGGAGTGAGGATTTATGCTCCACTTCCTCGAAAGTAGAGTCAAGATAAATTATTTCAAATAGTTTTGCATGAGAGATTTGTCTATTCTTTCCCATTTATTTTATTCAGTCATGTATCTATATCAGTATGGATTCATAGATATGTATTTTATATTTTGGCTTCTAATCCAATGGTCCTTTAATTATTTTGCCACTCAAGTAGCTCCAATGTTGTCCATTGGATGTTCTTTCAGTTGGCTCCTGTGTCCCTATCACATATATCCATCACCATGAAGCACATGTGTGTACTTTAAATACTTTCTTAATTTTTAGCACTACAAGATGCTCCCAGTTCATCTTCTTTATATCCTGCTTCAGACATAGACTTGGCCATTTCTGTTAGGACCCTGGTCCTTTTTTTCTAGATAATGGTATTAAAAATAAAATCTGAGCCCTAGGTACACTTGTTTTTCTTTTTCTTTCTTTTCTTTCTTTCTTTCTTTCTTTCTTTCTTTCTTTCTTTCTTTCTTTCTTCTTTCTTTCTTTTTTTTTATGAGTGGATGGCTGACTTTTTTTTTAAGGATTTTATTTATTCATGAGAGACACAGAGAGAGGAGAAAGGAGAGAGAGAGAGAGAGAGAGAGAGAGAGGGAGAAGCAGGCTCCACGCAGGGAGCCTGACATGGGACTCGATCCCGCGCCTCCAGGATCACGCCCTGGGCTGAATGAAGGCAGAGCTAAACCGCTGAGCCACCCAGGGTTTCCCCCCAACACACTTGTACTAATGGAATGTTTCCATCAGTTGCTTCTAACTCTCTCAGCTGACAGAGCAAGGGTATATATGGGTATATACTAACCACTTTATACACATATATTTTAATATTTCTATATGTAACCATCTATGTCTATATTATGCTAAACATGAGTTCATAATAATTTCTCCAAAATCTAACCCATCACCACATGGATCACTCTAACCTTCACCCTTTGCTCATCTGAAACCTCATATTCATCAGTGAGAAACCTGGCTCCCACCATCCACCATGAATTTATTTAATGTTATATTCTTTAAACATATATCCCTTTCTGGTTTCAGAACTGTTAACTCATATTCTTGTGCAAATAACTATATCAGCTAGCATACAGAGCTTATGTTCAGCACCTCTCACTTTTAGTCTGAGATTCTGCTCATTTCCAAAGATACTTAGGTCTGTCCCTTTTCCTCTAGCTCCTTCAGGGGGTTGTTTCATACACACATAATCCAATGAGGTTCTTTTGTCTCATTCTGCATTGTATCATGAAGTACCTCAGGATAAGTTTATAAATATATTTTTTAATTTGAATACATTAAAGTTCATTCCTTGCATAAATTCTATAGGTTCCAACCAAATGCATAATGTCATGCTATCCACCATTACAATATTACTTTAAAAAATTAGTTTCATTGTCCTAAATGTTGTATGTGCTTCAACTATTCAAACCCTCCCCTACTCTGACCTCCTGCAGGCGCTGTCAAATCTTCTCAGTAGGTTGGCCTTTCCCAGGATGTCATGTAACAGTATCATTGCATTTACACTCTGGCTTCTTTCACTTAGGATTAAGAGTCATCTGAGTCTTTTTACTTTTTGTTAGTTTATTATTTTTACCATGAATAGTATTCCATTATATGGATGTTCTACAGTTTGTTTAGCCATTCACCCCATGAAAGACACCTTGATCTCTGCTAGTTTTTGTTAATTGGGAAGAGAGCTGGTTTAAGCATTCAGGAACATGCTTTTGTGTGTATTAGTCTTAAAATTAGTTGGGTAAAATTGTAGGAGCAACATTGTTGGATAATGTGATAAGATTATGTCAAGCTGTGTAAGAAACTGTCAAACAATCTCCAAAATGACTATACCCTTTTATGTTTACACCAGCAATGAATGCATTCCTGTTGCTCCATATTCTTACCAGTGATTGGTATCGTCAGCTGTTTGTGGATGTTAGCCATTCTAGAGAAAAGTCTACAAAACAAAAAACAGAGCAATGTGGAAGAAACAGAAATAGACCAAAAGAGCATTTTAAAACTTGGATTAAAAAAAAAAAAAAAAAAAAACTTGGATTAATATCCTCAGAGATAATGAGAGGTATAGAGACGATGAAATACAAACAGAATGCCATAAAAAGGACATTCTAAAAAGAGGACAAATTTTTGAAAGTTAAAATGTGATAGCAACAATATAAAATTTACACAGAACAGTTAGAAAGACTATACTTATAAAAAAAATAAAGGCAGAGGGAGTCAAGATATGACCAAGAAATAAAAGATAAGAAAATTAAGTAATCAATTCAAGATGTCCACTATCTTGGACAGAGTGAACAAGGAATGAACAAAGTAAGGGGAAGAAAATATTTTTCACAGAAATTATAAATTAAAAAGCTCAAATTTGAAAAATATTAGTTTTCCAGAGAAAACAGGGCAAATATAATAAATGAAAGAGACTCACATTGTGAAATTTCAGAGTTCCAGGGATAAAGAGGAATTGGACAATATTAATGCTTATGGAGAGGAGGAAAATGAAGCTATAAAAATATGATAATCAAAATAAATGGCATTGGTATTTCCCCAGGCAGTACGAGAAGGTACCATAGTTCTGAGGGAAATACTATTTTAAAGCTACAATACAGTGCCCAGTCAAACTGTTTATTCTGCACCACTGAACCACATTATCACTTTAGATTTATTAGTTACCTCAAGTCTAGTACTGTCAATTTCCCTTTCTACAGTTACACTATTGGTCCAAGTTGTTTTTGTTTTCTGCTATAGACTGTGCCTTATGTGCCTATGGACTTCTTTATTTCTATTTTTGTTTCTGTTTTTATGTCCATTGATTCTTATTTATACTTGTGTCCAAAATTCTATTGCACAAATTTGATGACTTCTCTACCTCTGGTACCTAGAATAGTGTCCCACTTAACATATATTTAATGGATTAATAAATATTTTATATTTGTTAATGAATAAAGAGCCCTAGCTCTCCTGTGGGTTTCCTTCCAATGGGATCTGATGCTTGAATCTCTCCTTTTTCTGAAACCAGGCTATCTTGCTAAGAAAGGGAAGGAAAAATATCTTCTAACTTCAGCATCCTTCACTGCTATTTTAAAGATGTTTCCTTTATGCATACTTCATGATGGTTACTATACATGCCCACACTGCCAACGGTCTGTCTGATGACAGGGCTGAGCTTTATGTGTCTGGAGAAGGCTTCGTTCTCTAACTGTCTCATGCTCATCACAGGTAGCTTACTCATTTCTCCTGACTTCTTTGCATTCCCTGTTTTGTGCTTGGATCATAGACTTCAGGCACCTAAAATCAATAAACAAAACACTTCTCAGAAATAGTCTGAATGTTGATACCCTATATTTAAAGAATACATCTGAACATGCACTAATGCAGGAGAGCATTCTTCTGAATGGCTAAAGCAGTGGTTCTGTGAGGAAGGGTATAGAGGGAATTTCTGTAAAAGGTCATCACAGAGCAAGAGGGTCCTTTTCTGTTGGCTTTCATGTGAAATGAGATAAAATTTAGGTGACATCATATCATTTCCCTAACTGAAAGCCAAAGTTATGAAGAGTTGGGAGACTAGGAAGTGGATGGTAATGCAGGGAGAAATGGATTTCCTTCACTTTTTTTCATTTGGAACATGTACATCGTTTCTCTTTGTAACAATGTAATACCTCAGGAAATGACCATGTCACCCTCTTTTCCAACCTTACTTTAGTGCTCTGAGTGAACATCCAAAACACACTTCTTCATGTGTGTCTGGGCATATCTCTAGGCTTTGTAGCCATTTCCCCCCTACCAGGTGGGCATGGCTCCTCACACAAAATTCTTGCCTTCAATTCTTTCATTTTAATTTCTCTCTTGAATCACTTCTAGGCACCAGGAAGTTTAGAAATTGTTACCTTTTATTTTTTATTTCTTTTTTTCTAGTAGAGAGAAAAAAGTAATAATGATGTTTTTGTCAAAGCTTTCATTGAAAGGTTCTCTAAAGCAAAGATAGTCTTCTAAAAAAAAAAATCTGACAGTACAGAAGGTCATTACCATTTAAAAAGACCACCAGTAATTTCTTTAAGATATAAACTTTAGTGCCTAAAGAGATAAACTGAAAATGGCATGAAGAATTTATTCCACCCCCAAAAGAAGAAAAACAATATTTTGTGTTAAATACTTCTGGCATAATCCCACTGTCTCTAAATCTAGAGGGGTAAGGACAACATGGGAAGTCCACAGATCCATTATGGACTGAATTGTGCCTTCTCAAAATGCATATGTTGAAGCCCTAACCCCCAGTGGTATTGTATTTGGGATGAACCATTTAAAGAGGTAACTAAGATCGAATGAGGTCTTCTCCCCATTGATACCCTTGACTCTGTAGTAACCCAGTTTTTGTAACTTCTATTAATTTTTAGACTTTCTATGAAATACATATCCCATTATGTTTTAGAATCTCTTGAAGGGGCAATATCACAACCTTTATAAGTTATGATGTCCCAAACTCCTCTTATCCATTTATTCATTTGATCAATGCTTATTGAGCAACTACTATCTGAAAGTTCTAGGCATGGAGATACATTTGTGATGAGAAGGAAACAGACTCAAATTCCTTCATGTATGGAGTTACGTTCTAGCAAAATGTGTCTCAACATAAATTCATTTTCTTCTCTCTAATTCAGTGAAACTAAATCTAATGGGGGTGCCCGTGTGGCTCAGTCAGTTAAGTATCCAACTCTTGACGTGGGCTCAGGTCTTGGTCTCGGGGTCATGGGATGGAACCCCGCGTTGGACTCCATGCTGAGCATAGAGCCTGCTTAAGATTCTCTCTCTCCTTCTCCCTCTGTCCCCTCCCCACACTACCCCTGCTTACACACACACACACTCTCTCTCTCTCAAATGAAAAAAATGAAACTAAATCTAATGGTAACAGATTTTTGCATATCAAGAGTTTTGATTTTTGATTTTTGATATGCTAAAATCTCCAATTAAAATCATGTGCAACAAATTTCATAACTATAAGATTCTTAGGAAATAGTGCAGAATAACAGTGAAAATGTTTTCCGTTGCTACTTAAAGGATCTTCAAAGTGAAGATTATGTAAAAGGGTTAAAGCTTGTACTTATATATTAAGTATTTAATATGGTTTGTGTGTAGATTTATGGCAGTTTCTTTTATTCTTTTCTTTCAAATTCAGCCCAGTAAAATGGCAATTCAAAATAATGTGTAATTTTAAGATATGCCAATCATTCTAAAATAAGATTCTAGTTCAGAAAAAGGGGCTTTTTCCAATGAAGTCTGGGTCAACATTCTGCCAGAATTTCTAGTTGAAAAATTAAAATGTCAGTCAGTCATCATATGTTTCCATATATCTGGATACTTGACACTACATAGACACAGCTTACGGTGAGGAACTGAACTTTTATATCTATATATTTTTACCAGGATACATATCAAAGTAATGCTATCACAGAATTCTCTCAGCTCAGATTAGTTCCATCAAGTTAAAAGAAAAAAAAAAGAAAAAAAGAAAGAAAAGAAGAAAGAAAAGAAAAGAAAAAGAAAAAAGAAAAGAAAAGAAAAAAGAAAAGAAAAGAAAGAAAAAAGAAAAGAAAAGAAAAGAAAAGAAAAGAAAAGAAAAGAAAAGAAAAGAAAGAAAAGAAAAGAAAAGAAAAGAAAAATAAAAGAAAACTTGGTAGTGGTAAATTCCCGGCTATGGCCTATTCTGATAAAACTCTGTGGATAATCACAGCACAATTTTCTTTTAACTTTTTATCATTTCCCCTTCAACCTCCAAGTTTCCCTTCAACCAAAACTAATCATAGCTATCATGTCATCTTAGACCAAAGTAATTTTACTCTTTTCAGAACACTATACCACCACAGTGAGTTGATTGCCTTTAAAGTGATCTTCATATGCAAATAATTTAAATTGAATTCAGAAAAAATTCCAAGGAATTCACCATCAAATATTTTTATTTATTAAAAATAAATTATGTATTATATATATACCTATAGCTATATGTGATATATACATATGTATATAATCTCATATACAATATATACAATATATTTTATACAATATATTTTATATATTTATAAATTATAAATATATTTTATATATTTAAAATATATTTTAATATATTTATATTTTATAATATATTAAATATACAATATATTTTATATATTTAAACATACATTTATTTTATATATTTAAACATACATTTATGAGAAATTTAGGAGAGAAGAATATGGACAGGTAAGCATGAGGTATACTGCAAGTGGGTACTGTTCTTGATACTTCATTTGGGGGGATTTTACTGAAAATAATTCACCTTTCAATAGCTTTATATGATATTATGCATGATTTTACCTAAATTCTTACATGAGGCTCAAATTGAAGACACAAAAGTTCTTCTAAATAGAACTTAGAGTTTTGCCACAAATATGCTCTCTTTCTTAGAATACTTTTATTATTTCACTTCATAGTACATTTATTTATACAGAATTGTCATCCAATATAGTATTTGAGTCTTAGAGATATTTATACCTCCCGTCCCTTTTAAATGAAGTCATTGGAGGCAAGAGATGAATTGGCCACCAAGCAGCTAGAAGAAGCCCTCAGTGTGAGGGAGCTCTGTTAGGCTCCAAAACACACAGAAGTAGGGGTCACCCCCTAGGTCCTAAAAATATCATCATTTATTCCCTGAGGAAATTGAAAGTTGACCAAAGACATCTTACAATTTTGAAAATGCCTGTCTGTGATCTATATCCTTTTGGCCCCTACTTCTCACCATTGCCACCTGATTAATATGGACTTGGAAAAGTTCAACACATACCCATTAACACTTTGATGAAAAGCCTTTTCCTTTCTTCTTCTTCTCCTATTCTCTTGACGTTATAGTAATAAATTACTGTGTCTTAGAAAAGCTCTTGAATTTAATCTTCTATGAAAAAGTTTTAATTTTCTTTACCTTCCAATTTCTTCTGTTTGTATGCCCTTGGGAGGGCTTAATAAATATTTCTGTATTATTCTTTGATTCTTTGATTTAAATTGATATTAGAGTAATATTTAAGGGATTATATTTATCCTTTGCTTTTTATTTCATTCTGAGTCCCCTAATATAAAGAAAGTAGACCTTTTAGTTGACTATTTTTTTTAAGATTTTATTTACTCATGAGATACACAGAGAGAAAGAGGCAGAGACATAGGCAGAGGGAGAAGCAGGCTCTTTGAGGGAAGCTCAATGTGGGACTCAATCTCTGGGATTACACCTTGACTGAAGGTAGACGCTCAACCACTGAGTGCACCCAGGTGTCCCTTTAGTTGATTATTTGACTAATTAATTATTTTCAGAAATTTCCTTGTCATCATATCCATGATCATTTTTATTAATTTATTTTCCTAACACATCTATTGTTATCTTGCTTCCAAATAAAGTTAGTTGGAAAAAATAACAGGATATTGTTTTTATTTTCATATGGAGATTACAAAATCAATGACTCAACCAACTCAAAATATCTATTTAAAAAGAATTAGGATAATAAGGTTGTACTCACTTTTATACACTTAGCTTGTCATGTGACGTGAATAAAATTTCCAGACTTCCTTTTACTTTAATCTTTTCACTGATTAATACCGAGAATTGCATGATAATTTTGAAGACTTCTTTCACATTTATAGTGACCTGTTATTCTAAATCATGGTGAGTAAAGCTAAGAAGATGTTCTTATTTTATTCTATATTTTGGCTGGATATTCTTTAAAAATATTCATAATGGCAAATTACAACTTTAAAAAATTATCTTATGTAAAATTGACTTTTACCATCTTGGAGACAAGGCCTAAACCTATATAACTAGAATTGCAAGAATGGAAATAACAAATTCTCCAACTAAGTCATATTCAGAAAGTGTTGACAGTGTCCCATCTTTGTAGAGTATCAGTTTGAAACTGGTCCCTCAGCTATACATTGATTACGTTATTCCAACATTGTATCAGGCTATCATCAGTTTCCTGCTGTGCTATAGATGATAGAATATCTTGGATTATTCAGGATCCAATGCCAATGGACCAAATACTCCTTGACCTATTGACTAATGAGTAGTCCTGGCTTAGGTCTTGTGAACAAGTAAAGCAAACTAATACCAAGAGTATATTTTTATTTCACTCCAGATAAATTGCTATGTCTTCTATGATGGAAGGGTTTCAATGCAGTCAACTTGACACAGATGGCTGGTCTGTTTGAAGGATGGTGCACTGTGATGGTGCCATCAGGGTTAATTTCTGTTTCTTATAGTCAGAGCAACAGAATGAGTTAATTCGATTTTGGGAAGAGGGACGCCTTGCTTTGGAGTTTGTGCCTAATCTCCATTCTCTACCAATATAGCTACTTGTTAATGACTCAAGTGTTCCCTCACTGGTATGGCCAGCTGCCTGTTCTGAACTAGTTGAGTTATTTTGTTATTTGATTTTTTTTAAAACTCTGACTCTGGTACAACTCTCTGGTGGACATTAATATGTGATACAGATACAACATTCTTCATACCTTATACCCATTCTCACAGGTCTACCCTGTGTCTTTTCTACAGATGTTCTCCTAATATTCCAATATATCTCCTCCTTGAGCACTCAGCTCATACGAATCCATATAAATTCTAACCTCAAGAACTATCTCTTTCCAGAAAATGTAGACGACCAGATGAGCCACAGGGAATTCTGCACTTTTTACCCTTGTTTTTCTCAGGTGGGCCTATAGTACAACTGCCATCCATTTTCAGCTTACATGAATTACTCGCTTTTTCACCCATATGCTATCCAGAACTTGTCCTTTTTTGTCAGTGAATCCAAAGGGATCTCCCATCCATCTGTTTGTGTGATCTGAGGGATAGGATCCAGTGCCAAAGTGGTAGATACTATGGGGATCTAGGGCACTTCCAGTGAAGACTTTTTGAGCCTAATGGTCCAGTTCAGTAATGGATATATTATATTACTTACATCTTATGACTGGTTGATGCTGGACCTGCCCAGTCTACGATGTGGTGGGTTCGACAAAAAATAGCTCATGGTAGTTCTGTTTATATAGTAAGTTTGTGCCCCATTATCAGGTAATCTGTCTCTACCAGTGCCAATCAGCATACCAATACCAGTTTTCTAAAAAGGGTATAGTTCTCTACTTCAGAGGAAATAGAACAATAGAGGTCTGCCTTCTGATTCCCCTTTGGTTCTTGCCACCGATTCTTCATGGTTTCTTTTCCCAACACACATATCTCTAATACCATGGGGTCCACTGCCTTAATGACAAGACCTCTTGCATCTCAACCTGGACTTGTTTCAAAGCCCTTACTTGCTCAGGCTCTACTCAAAGCTAGAGCCTTATATGGCACCAGATATTCCCAGGTGTGGAATACACTGTCTCCAGAACTCAGAAAGACCTACAATGTGCTATACTTTTGTCTTAGTAACAAGAGGTACAATATGGCACCAGACAATAATTCGTCTTTAGCTTTGATGAGAAAAACATGTTCTATTTACAGACTCCTTAACTCTATGTCAGATTTCTGGCTTCCTCTCTGACCTGCTTTTTATGACAATAAACAATTGTTCCCAACTTTATTTTAGCTTCTATCCTTTCAGGAGCTGATAATTCGCATTATTATACTGTAGCCTAGATATATAAATGCATCTCCTACCATCAGCTATGGACTTGAGAAGACATCTAACAGGGCTTCTCAGTGATGCTGGGGTCTCTTCTTCCAACACACTCTTTATTGTTCGGTGAATGGACTGTCTACCAAGTGTATCTTCTTGCTATCCCAACCTTGCCAATATATCCACTTCAGCATAATCAATTCTCTGAGCCTTCTGATCTCTGCTTCCACTATCTGTCACAGTGGTTTAGGTGTTTCTATTTCACAAACTGTTCCACTGATTTCCACTTGTTAGTGCTATCTCCAAAGGTCCTTGGCAAGGTGTGAAATCCTATAAACTAGAAGAGGGATCTACATGAACAAACTTACTATTACCCAACTCCATGTTTTACCTTTTGATCTAGAAGTCTCAGAATCCATTCTCACAAATACATTCCCAATTTTGCTTGTACATGTTGTCTAGTTTTGTAGGTCATTTAGTATACAGTCTTTTCCCTCCTTTCAAGGCCAAGAACTTATCTGGCTCCATTTTGTTGCTTTAATGATGTAGTGACCAAAAGGTAGTTAGGGCAGATTGAGAAAGGTCTATAATTAGCTTCAAGTCTGGGGATAGCACATGGTTCATCACTGATGGCCATAGAAACTCAAAAGTTTTTAAGTGCATCACCACAGGTGTCCCTAAATTCACATTTTAGGATTCCTTTTCTTCCCAGTTAGGGTCTCTACTTTGGGAGAGTAGACCTACTGGGACTAAAAAACTAAACTTTCTCTAGAATTATACTACAATTCTGTTTATAGCCTGGGAATGGCTCGAGACTTTCCTTCCTTCCCACTACAAGAGGTGAGTCTCCTTACTTATTGCCAAGAAACATTTCTGGTTCTAACATGTAGCACTAATTATTCATTTATCACACTTAGCCCCTTATTAATTTTATCCACAGCATTAATTGCTCCCATTAACATCCATCCACTTACATTGCCTTATAATTATTATTTTTTTTCTGTTAATCATAAATGTCTAAAGCATCAAACCCTAGTGAATTTCCCTTTCACTGGTATATACATGGTATTGGAGAAGACTTGTGAATGCTATGAGATATGCTTTTCTATCTGAGAATTTGGGGCATTGGTGGAGCTATGCTGGTCTCAATTCGGATGAACCGTTTATACTATGTCTTTCTGGAGAAGGAAACTTGGAACTAAGTTTTTTGTTCTTACCTAAAATGCTCTCAGTCTTCAGTTAACCTCAATAGCCTTATAGTAATAGGACTATGTGAATGTATATTCTTTTATATCATTGCTAGGTTTTACTTCTGGAAGTCTTTGGATATGAAACATTTAATATACAGATATCTATGCTGAGGCTAGTTATATATTTAGCTTAATAATTCCTACTGTCAATTAAATGGGATTTAAAATGGAAAGGGGACACAAGAAACTAAGTAAATTAGTTTATTGCTTGTGTTATCCTAGGATATACTGTAAAGCATCTTCCAATGATTATGCTAAAGCTGAATGGTAATGTGGGGAATATTTGTCATTAGCTGTTTCCTGTCTCACTTTAAAAGTCATCCCTACTCCTTGGGTGATCAGACATTCTTGGGTCCTATATTTTGGTGCATGGATGCTATGAATTTATTCCCTGTATAAAAAATAATGGTGACTTTTTGGATAATTTATTTTTATTAATTTTTTAAACCAAACCTTAACAGATGAAAAACAAGCCAATAAAAATAATCAAAAACAGAGAAAAACACATCTTTTTATTGGTCAGCTACTGCTGCATAATAAAGCACCCCCAAACTCAGTGACATACAACAAAAGTGTTATTATCATACTGACAGGCCTAGGGTATACTTACCTCAGAATGCCTCAGAATGTCTGTGAACTGAGGATAATAG
Organism: Canis lupus dingo; assembly: GCF_003254725.2. Taxonomy (NCBI): domain Eukaryota; kingdom Metazoa; phylum Chordata; class Mammalia; order Carnivora; family Canidae; genus Canis; species Canis lupus. Next base: position 33,900,280 of record NC_064261.1, read on the forward strand.
CTTGGTCTCATTTGTCTTTATTCTAAGAGTAGCAGATTTCCAGGGAAGACGGAAATGGAAAACAAGATACACAGAATACAACCTAACTGATAATATAGGGTATAATCTGGGTACACAATTACCTTATCTTTTTCAAGCATTTGAGAAAGTCAAAATTATAGAAGCTGTTTTTATGAATTTATTCATTTAACAATATTTATGTAGTACTTACATGTCACATGCCAGGTATGGTGCTCAATCATAGGGATTGAAGGTTGAGTAAAGTAGACACATTCTTTTCCACTGGGGAGCTTATATTATGATGAGCTTAAGAATGTGTGTTCCAGCTGAAAACCTAGATTCTCACCAAGCTAAATTTTTTACATGTGGCTAAGTTTAAATTTGGATAAACTTACGTAAGTATAACTATAAGTTCTTACTATGAAAAAGAGAGTTTAAGATATTTCACTCCTAAATTTTAAGGTTACATAATCCACAATTAATTTCAATATATCACTAATTTGTTGTGTAATTTTGAGGCATTCATTTATTTTACTCTTACCAGTTTCCTTATATATAATGCAAAATAAATGTAATGGAAAATTTTGATTCTCCTAGCTGAAAATATTCTTTCATTCTTCCTGGGTACCATTCAAAAATTAACCTCTTAAATTTCCACCTTGCCATTTTCTCTATTTCTTTCATAAGCATCAGGATAAAAGAAAGGCAGAAAGTAATATGATTTCATATTTGCCTTTGTCAGTGATTTTTAAACTGTACTTGCACCAGCCTACTTTTCAGTTCAGGTTTAAAGGTGTTGGAAGTTGATAGTGCTCTATTAATCTCTTTGGTAGGATTCTATCTCCAATCCAAAAGTGGATTGGGAACAGCTGCAAATTCTGTCATGCTCCCCACATTGGGAGGTGGAGTTTATTTCCCTTTTCCTTAAATCTAGACTGGCCCACTGACTGGGTAAGTTGAATGCAGTAGAAGCAATGCTGCACAACTTTTTAAAAAGACAGGCAAAATCTGCTCCATCCTATTGGAAGGCTGCGTCTTGTGATACTACACCTCAGGTCCTAGCTACCGTGCTGTGAGAAGCACAAGCCATGCCGAAATTGCAATGACAACCCCAGATAAGATCATGGCCAAGCACTGAGTGGACTTCCAGCATGAACTGCCAGTCATGTGGATGATCATCTTGGTTGCTCAGCTCAGCAAGTGATCAGCTACTTCCAGCCTCAGCAGGCCCCTCATTCCAACTACATGAGGAACACTAAGTGAGTACTTCCTAACTGAACCTCGAAACCCCCAGAAATATGAAAGATAGTAGTAACTTACTGATTTAGGCTATTAAATATTGGAGGTGTTTTATCTGGCACCAATGCATAATTCAAATAGGCATCTTCAGAGCAACTTATTTTCATGGGTGCCTTCTCAAGGCCTCACATGTAATTTACTATTCATAATTTTGTATTGTTTTCCATTAAAAAAAAAAAAAAAGGTCTCCAGGAGCATATGCGTTCTATAACCTCTCTCCTAATCTACTTTCAAGTGTGCTTCCTCCATTCTTCCCTTTGGACCCCGCCTGCCCCCCATCCCATAAATGCCACTACCTCTTGAGTAGCCATAGGTAACTTAGTGCTAGTGTTCTATAGTTGCAAAAATGTGCATTCAAATGCAGATGTTTTCCTGTGACCTTCTCTGAGTTGCTTACTTTGCGTTCAAATTATCCATCTTTAGGGAAAAAACGTCCCAGTATTATTGAGGAACAGCTTACGAAAAAAATGTCATGTATTTCATCTAGCACCTGGCCTTGCTTGTAGTTTACAGTATGTACTCAGTAAATATTTCCTTCTCTTCTCTAAGCTCTGTCTTCAATGTTATGACTATTGATGACTGCCTTGCAGAGTGGCACTGGCAACTACAATTGACCTCCATCTCATCTCTGCCACACAGAGGGTCCTGGTCACCAAAACCATAAAATCTTCACTTGATGATAGTGCCTAGAGCTCATTAAGCTTAAGTCTTCCAAGCAGTAGAATCTGATACTGCATGGAAAATGGAATCTCTTGTGGTTGTTTTTAGAAGATACTGCTTCAAACAATAGTCTGTTTAATTAACACAATTTATATCAAGTCACACAGAGACTTTTACACATTCTCACACTGTAGTGTATTTACCCAAAATAGACAACCTAATTACTTAAGAAAATTGGCTGTATTTGCAGAATTGGAGTGTTATAGGAAAAAATGGACTGCAATTATAAAACAGAGAAAGATGGGAAAATGCCAAATTCCTTTTATTTTTGTTTTTAAAATGTTAATTAAGATATAGAGTCCTCAGGTCTTGTGGTGTATAGCACAAGTGCATGAATAAATCTCTTCAACATGAATGAGAGGGGAAATATATCTTTTATGGCTTACTTATCTAAAACTCATAAATCCTGAGAAATTATTGCTGAGTACCCAATCCATAGAGAAAAAGAGGGGCAGCACTGGCACATGGAGAATTTGGATGCTCAATACAGGGAGAAATTTTGCTAGGAAGTCTTTTAATCAAATTAAGAAGAGATATGATAAACTTAATCATTATCAACAATTTCTTAGAGCTCAATAAGAGGAAGGTATTAATTTTTACTTCACTCTGGCCTTCTGTGATTCTACTTTTCTAAAGCAAGTTCCTGAGGAAGAAAAACAAAAGGATGGAAGGGAAGGTAGGAATAGATTTCACAAACATTGAGGAAAATAATTTTTCACAGAGGTCATCTATTTAAATTATTACTATTATTATTTAGGGAGGAGGAGAGAGAGAGAGAGAGAAGGAAAAAGAGTGGGGGAGGGACAGAAGGAGAGGGAGAGAAAGAATCACAAGCAGACTTATGCCCAATGGTGAGCCTGATGTGGGGCTCTATCTCAGGACCCTGAGATCAAAATCAAGAGTCAGATGCTTAACATACTGAGCTACCCAGGTGCCTATATTTAAATTATTCTTTTTACTAGTTTTTAATTTTTATGCATTTTAACTAAATAGTGACTAACAGGGCTGGTTAGAGGAACAAAAGAAGTATCATTTATTCTTTCAAAAATATTTATTGAATAGTTATTATATTCAGTGCACTGTGCCTGATATTAGGAAAGATAAAATGAATAAACGAGACCTACTTCCTCTCCTTACAGTCATGTTTGGGGTTGGGAAAAATACACTAATGAAATGTACAATGCAATAAAATATTACAATAAAATAGACGTAAGTTGAAACTGCTATGAGAACATAGGAGAAACCATCGGTTCTAACCTGGCAAAGAGGAGGTGACAAAAAAAAGTGATATTTGGCTGAACTTGGCCATCATAACTCTCATGTTCCATCACATTGTTTTTTTGAAAGATATTTTTTGAGGTGGGGGAGGGGCAGGGGAGACAATCTCAAGCAGACACCTTGCTGAGTGCAGAGCCTCTGGTGGGGCTCGATCTCATGACCGTGAGATTGTGACCTGAGCCAAAATCAAGAATCGGATGCTTAACTGACTGAGTCACCCAGGCACCCCTGCCCCATTCTCGACATACAGTGAGTGATCAATAAATATATATTGAATCATTAAACACAATGATTAAAATGTTTCTTAGAAGACTGTGAAAGGATGACAACATAAAAGGTTGACTTGTAATTTTGGGCTCTTAAGAATCAGAAATCTTATTCAGCATCAGTTTTACTAATAATTTGAAGGTTACATCTATATCACATGTTATATATGAGTCATGGAGCAGCCATATTGCCCCCCAAGTCCTTTATCACCATGTTAGAATCTTCCATGACCCATTTGATGTCGAACATCCTCACAAAAGGGGTTATTTTGAATAAAACGTCCCTAATTTTTATTTGAATACTTGTATAGCTTATACTATATTCTTATGCTCTATTAAGTCATACATTTGGCTTTAAAATATTTAATTTACCAATAAGCATGGGCCTGGCACATCATACTAAAAGCATTTCATAAATAAGGGCTCTCAGGCTCCTAAGGACTGCGCTATGTTTGTATGGAGCTCTGTTGTTAGCATGTTAACAAGGGGATTTGGCCAGGCCATCTTATTCTTTATTTCCTAGGTGGGTTAGGGACAAACTAGATTCAAGTTGCTATAACATGAGCATGTTAAAAATGGGAAAAGCAGAAAGATAGATTATTCAGATGATTCATTGAGATTAATAGGATGATTTATTAAGGTCTTTGGTACTTTTTTCCTGTATTTTAAGAATTGGCTTTGTAATCAAAGTGACATGAATGCAGATCCTGAATTCACCATCTTAGGTAAGTTATTTAAGCTTTATTAGTAAAAATTTTCTCATCTCTAAATTGTAAAAACAACATGGACACATGGGTGGTTTGATCAGTTGAGCATCCAACTCTTGGTTTCAGATCTGATCCTGATCTCAGGGTCGTGAGATTGAGCCTGGCATGGGCTTGGCACTCAATGGGGAGTCTGCTTCTCTCTTTCTCTCTTCCCCTCTGTCCCTACCCTCCTGCTCTTTCTCTCTCTCTCAATAAATCTTAAACAAAATTAAAAATATGGTCTTCACTGCATTGTTATGAAAATTAATTAAGGTAGCAAACACTGAACATAATGCTAAGCATATGCTAGATGTTCAAGAAATATTTTTCCATCCTTCATTCCACCCAGATTCTCAGTACTTTTATCCAAATTACTGGATGAACCACAAGGCTGCTTATTCCAATTATTCATTGCCATATGACTTGGATTTGAACAGTAGGTTTTCCTTACCTATGCCTTAATATCTCATTACTCCACATACCAATCAACTAGATAGTCATTTTTTATATATGATAGTTTGGTTCCCGAACCAAATTATATGCTTCAGGAATTCTGGAGGTATGTCTAGGTAATTTTTATTTCTTCAAATTTTTAGCATACCTCCATGTGCACAAACATTGCTCTTTAACACTGGCCGATTAATTCTTAGACTGGGTAAATTATAACTGAAGGATTAAAGTTATATATGATCTGACCAAGCTCTGATAATATGAACATTTATTAAGTTTAAAAGAAATTAATCTTTATAGATATTTTTCTCTATATGTAGATATTTACCTTATATATAATTTTAGACTTACAGAGAAATTGCAAAATATTATGAGAACTGAATCTTTTGGAATATGGTTAGAGGTACCATCCCCACTTCACCCTAAGCACAAGCACCTTGTCTAACAAAACCACCAGAAGATCACAATCAGAAAATTTAACACTGATACAATATTATATCATTCTCAAGACATATGAAAAAAAATTTAAATGTCTCAATAATATTCTGTACTCATGCTGGTTCTCTTGGCCATTGTCCAATCTAGAAATTGGCGGCATAGATTGTCTAACTTCTCCTATTCATTTAGCATTGTGTTTATTGGCACATCTCTTGGTATTCCTGTAGTACCACATCACTAAACCATAGACATGACTTTCTAGCTTTTTTTTTAAAAATTTTTTTATTGGAGTTCAATTTTCCAACATATAGCATAACACCCAGCGCTTATCCTGCCAAGTGCCCCCCTCAGTGCCCATCGCCCAGTCACCCCAACCCCCTGTCCACTTCTCCTTCCACTACCCCTTGTTCATTTCCCAGAGTTAGGTGTCTCTCATGTTTTGTCATCCTCAGTGATATTTCACTCATTTTCTCTCCTTTTCCTTTATTCCATTTCACTAATTTTTATATTCCTCAAATGAATGAGACCATATAATGTTTGTCCTTTTCTGATTGACTTACTTCACTCAGCATAATACCCTCCAGGTCCCTCCACATCGAAGCAAAGAGTGGGTATTTGTCAGTTCTAATGGCTGAGGAATATTCCATTGTATACATAGACCACAGCTTCTTTATCCATTCATCTGTCGATGGACACCTAAGCTCCTTCCACAGTTTGGCTATTGTGGACATTGCTGCTGTAAACATCGGGGTGCAGGTGTCCTGGCGTTTCACTGCATCTGAATCTTTGGGGTAAATCCCCAGCAGTGCAATTACTGGGTGGTAGGGCAGATCTATTTTTAACTCTTTGAGGAACCTCCACACAGTTTTCCAGAGTGGCTGCACCAGTTCACATTCCCACCAACAGTGTAAGAGGGTTCCCTTTGCTCCAGCATCCTCTCCAACACTTGTGGTTTCCTGTCTTGTTAATTTTACCCATTCTCACTGGTGTGAGGTGGTATCTCATTGTAGTTTTGATTTGTATTTCCCTGATGGCCAGTGATGCGGAGCATTTTCTCATGTGCGTGTTGGCCATGTCTATGTCTTCCTCTGTGAAATTTCTGTTCATGTCTTTTGCCCATTTCATGATTGGATTGTTTGTTTCTTTGCTGTGGAGTTGAATACGTTCTTTATAGATCTTGGATACTAGCCCTTTATCTGATACGTCATTTGCAAATTTCTTCTCTCATTCTGTAGGTTGTCTTTTAGTTTTGTTGACTGTTTCTTTTGCTGTGCAGAAGCTTCTTATCTTGATGCAGTCCCAATAATTCATTTTTGCTTTTGTTTCTCTTGCTTTCATGGATGTATCCTGCAAGAAGTTTCTGTGGCCAAGCTCAAAAAGGGTGTTGCCTATGTTCTCCTCTAGGATTTTGATGGAATCTTGTCTCACATTTAGATCTTTCATCCATTTTGAGTTTATCTTTGTGTATGGTGAAAGAGAGTGGTCTAGTTTCATTCTTCTCCATGTGGATGTCCAATTTCCCAGCACCATTTATTGAAGAGACTGTCTATTTTCCAGTGGATAGTCTTTCCTGCTTTGTCGAATAGAAGTTGACCATGAAGTTGAGGGTCCACTTCTGGATTCTCTATTCTGTTCCACTGATCTATTTGTCTGTTTTTGTGCCAGTACCACACTGTGTTGATGACCACAGCTTTGTAGTACAACCTGAAATCTGGCATTGTGATGCCCCAGCTATGGTTTTCTTTTTTAATAATCCCCTGGCTATTCGGAGTCTTTTCTGATTCCACACAAATCTTAAGATGATTTGTTCCAACTCTCTGAAGAAAGTCCATGGTATTTTCATAGGGATGGCATTAAATGTGTCAATTGCCCTGGGTAACATTGACATTTTCACAATATTAATTCTTCCAATCCATGAGCATGGAATATTTTTCAATCTCTTTGTGTCTTCTAACATTTCTTTCAGAAGTGTTCTGTAGTTTTTAGGGTATAGATCCTTTACCTCTTTGGTTAGGTTTATTCCTAGGTATCTTATGCTTTTTGGGTGTAATTGTAAATGGGATGGACGCCTTAATTTCTCTTTCTTCAGTCTCATTGTTAGTATATAGAAATGCCACTGATTTCTGGGCATTAATTTTGTATCCTGCCACAATGCTGAATTGCTGTATGAGTTCTAGCAATCTTGGGGTGGAGGCTTTTGGGTTTTCTCTGTAGAGTATCATGTCATCTGCGAAGAGGGAGAGTTTGACTTCTTTGCAATTTGAATGCCTTTTATTTCTTTTTGTTGCCTGATTGCTGAGGCTAGGACTTTTAGTAATATGTTGAATAGCAGTGGTGAGAGTGGACATCCTGTCTTGCTCCTGATCTTAGGGGAAAGGCTCCCAGTGCTTCCCCATTGAGAATGATATTTACTGTGGGCTTTTGTAGATGGCTTTTAAGATGCTGAGGAGTGTTCCCTCTATCCATACACTCTGAAGAGTTTTGATCAGAGTGGATGCTGTATTTTGTCAAATGCTTTCTCTGCATCTATTGGGAGGATCATATGGATCTTGTTTTTTCTCTTGCTGATATGATCAATCACATTGATTGCTTTATGAGTGTTGAACCAGCCTTTTATCCCAGGGATAAATCACACTTGGTCATGGTGAATAATCTTAACGTATTGTTGGATCCTATTGGCTAGTATCTTGCTGAGAATTTTTGCATCCATGTTCATCAGGGATATTGGTCTATAATTCTCCTTTTTAATGGGGTCTTTGTCTGGTTTTGGAATTAAGGTGATGCTGGCCACATAGAATGAGTTTCCCCTCAGGACTGCTTTTGCTGTATCCCAAAGATTTTGAATGGGTGTATTTTCATTATTTGCCATGAATCTTTTGAATTCTTCTCTAATTTCTTGGTTGACCCTTTCATCTTTTAGCACGATGGTCCTTAACTTCCATGTGTTTGAAATCCTTCCAAACTTCTTCTTGTGATTTAGTTCTAGTTTCAAAGGATTATGGGCTGAAAATGTGCAGGGGATGATCCCAATCTTTTGGTATCGATTAAGACCTGATTTGTGACCCAGTATGTGGTCTATTCTGGAGAAAGCTCCACTGTGCACTTGAGAAGAATGTGTATTCAGTTGCGTTTGGATGTAAAGTTCTGTAAATATCTGTGAAATCCATCTGGTCCAGTGTATCACTTAAAGCAGCTCTTGTTTCTTTGGAGATGTTGTGCTTAGAAGACCTGTCGATTGTAGAAAGTGCTACATTCAAGTCACCAAGTATAAGTATATTATTATCTAAGTATGTCTTAATTTTGATTATTAATTGATTGATATACTTGGCAGCTCCCACATTAGGGGCATAAATATTCATGATTGTTATGTCCTCTTGTTGGATAGATCCTTTAAGTATGATACAGTGTCCCTCTTCATTTCTTACTACAGTCTTTGGGATAAACTTTAATTCATCTGATATAAGGATAGCTATCCATGCTTTCTTTTGAGGACCATTTGAATGCAAATGGTTCTCCAACCTTTTATTTTCAGGCTGTAGGTATCCTTATGCCTAAAATGAGTCTCTTGTAGACAGCAAATACATGGGTCTTGCTTTTTTATCCAGTCTGAAACCCTGCGCCTTTTGATGGGGTCATTAAGCCCATTCACGTTCAGAGTTACTATTGAAAGATAGGAATTTACTGTCATCATGATACCTATTCAGTCCTTGTTTTTGTGGATTGTTTCCTTGGAGTTACTCTTTCTTTTACACAGTCCCCCTTAATAGTTCTTGCAGAGCTGGTTTGGTGGTCACATATTCTTTCAGTTTCTGCCTGTCTTGGAAGCTCTTTATCTCTCCTTCTATTCTGAATGAGAGCCTTGCTGGATAGAGTATTATTGGCTGCATGTTCTTCTCATTTAGGACCCTGAATATATCCTGCCAGCCCTTCCTGGCCTGCCAGGTCTCTGTGGAGAAGTCTGCTTTTATTCTAATGCTTGTCCCCATAAAGGTTAGGGATTTCTTGTCTCTTGCTGCTTTAAAGATCTTCCCTTTATCTTTTGAATTTGCAAGTTTCACCATTAAATGTCAAGGTGTTGAGCGGTTTTTATTGAATTTGGGTGGGGGTGGATATCTCTATCTTCTGGATCTGAATGCCTGTTTTCCTTCCCAAGTTAGGGAAGTTCTCAGCTATGATTTGTTCAAGTATGCTATCTGGACCTCTGTCCCTTTCAGCACCCTCGGGAATCCCAATTAAATGTAGATTTTTATTTTTGAGGGTGTCATTTATTTCCCTTAACCTATCCTCATGATCTTTTAATTGTTTTTCTCTTTTTTCCTCAGTTTCCTTCCTTGCCATCAACTTGTCTTCTATGTCACTCACTCATTGTTCTACCTGGTTAACCCTAGTTGTTACCGACCTCCAGTTTGTATTGCATCTCATTTAATTGATTTTTTAATTTTGGCCTGATTAGATCTGAATTCCTGCAGTCATGAAGTCTCTTTAATCCTTTATGCTTTTTTCTAGAGCCACCACTAGCTTTATAATTGTGCTTCTGATTTGGCTTTCTGACATTAAATTGTAATCCAAATTTTGTGACTGTGTGAGAGAGTACTGTTTCTGATTCTCTCTTTAGTAGTGAGTTTTTCCTTCTAGACATTTTGCTCAATGCAGAGTGGCCAAAAACAAGTTGTACTGGAAAAAGGAGAAAAAGAGAGAAAAAAAAAAAAAAGAAAAAAAAAGGGGGGGGGACAAACAGAAAACAAAAAACAATGGGGAGTATCCTCTGATTCTATATACTGTAAATCCCCCGACTTCCCCTGGAACTTTCCAGTGCTGCTTGGTCAATAACTTGCTTTTCCCCTGTCCTTCTAGCTGGTCTTCTGGGGGAGTGTCCTGCTGTGCTGATTCTCAGGTGTGTGCACCTGGGGAGCTGCCCAGCCCCCTGCCAGGTACAAGGCTCTGTGGGAGCTGTTTATCCTGTGAGGCCCCTGCTCAGTGTCAGATACAAGGTGATACCAGGAGGAACAACAGTGGCAGCAGCCAGCTCTCCAACTCTGGAGTCAGCTCCTGCAGTAACCACTGCAGCTCCCAGTCTGCAGGGGCCTGGATGCTCCGGGGGTGGGGTGCACAGATCTGCACAATTTGGGGTGCCCAGTGGCAGGAATGTTCTCTGTCCTATGTCCTCCTGGCCTCTACCTGTCCTCGGGGGAGCGCCGGATCTTGGGCTGTGTCCCCCAGCACCCTTGGCTCTGGGGTCGACTTTTTAGCTTTATTCAAGAATTATTAGATATGTCTTTCATGACAGTGACCCTTTCAATGAAAACCATATTGAACTCAAGGTTGAAGATAGCATGAGTTGGCATTCTGCATGATGCCTTATCTTCATTTATATGTATTCTCAATATTTTGGTATCTGAAGCTAAAATAATTTTCTTGCTTCTTTGAGGTTATGTTTTCTCACATTCTTGCAAGTGAATTTGGAGAGAGAGTATTAAAAGAAACATAGTTCTCCCTGTCATCATTATTCCTACACAAGGCAGGTAATGACTAGGTCCTACTATTTATTGATATTGTTAATTGCCATGATTTGCATTACTTATATAATTTATTATTTATTGATTTAAATATATACTATATATACTTTAAATATTTGTTAATTTTAGATATATCTTGACATTTATAGGTCTTCATTATATCATTGATGATATAAAACTCAACTCAAAGAGCTTTTTTTTTTTTTTTTAAGATTTATTTATTTATTCAGAGAGAGAGGCAGAGACATAGGCAGAGGGAGAAGCAGGCTCCATGCAGGGAGCCTGACGTGGGACTTGATTCCGGATCTCCGGGGTCACATCCCGGGCTGCAGATGGCGCTAAACCGCTGGGCCACCGGGGCTGCCCTCAACTCAAAGCATTTAAGCTGTTATGTTAATTTTGCTGTTAGCTCAGAAAAGAATAGGGTCTGGATCCAGATTTTTTTGGTTTTTATTGCAGCCAACATTCTACTGATCAATATCGCATTCTGCTCAGTTACTTAAGCAGACAAAGTTTTCAGGTAAGGGGAGTTATGATATTGTTGAAAAACACAATACGCATCACAGCTCCAGTTACAAGTATACCCTGTTTAATTATTATCACTGATATTAAAGAAAGACTTGCATAATCTCACATTGACTCCTTATATAAATATAATATTAAAAATATAAGGACAAAAATAACAAAAGTTTATAAACTTACATTTTCTTTTATAATCAGCTTCAGTAGCATCAGAGAGTTATATCTGAAGAAAAAAATTTTTTCAGTGTTTTTAGAGAGATCTCAGAGGATTATCAGATTACTAGTAGTGCCATGATAAATTTTAAATGATAGTTTCCTGTTTAATTCAGGAGATGGTTGAGATACAAAATTCAATTATATTAGTTAGATGCAAATGGTTATCATAAAATGCTATTCTATCTCTTTGGAGATAATTAACACTTTATCTTAGATTGCCTTTTGCTGCAGTGATGTTGTCTAATTTATTGTAAATGTTCAAACTTTACAGCATGCCTAATTGCCATTAATTCTGAATCTTCTCAAATATTTAAAATAATTGAGAGTATAGCTTTGGAGTATGCTAATTATTTTTAATAGAAAAGGAATTTAATTTTATTTTTAATTAAATTAATTTTAATAATTGGAATTAATAGTGGGTTCCAGGCTATGTGGATAACATTATAAGCTAAATCCTCATGAACATTCTGGGTTTGTCACCATAAAAATAGCATTCAAAAAGCCAGTGGTCTCATAAAGTGTGAATAAAAATTAAAATTAAAATGCAAAATGTAACAGAGAAAATGGGATAATAAAATAAAAATGAAGTTTATTATGAAAACCCACTGTATAGAAATTATATGAAATATTTGTAGAGGAAAATAAAAAGTGCAAATGGATAAATTAGAATGAATAATACCTGAATAGAAATCACTTGGCAGGGAAATTAACATGTATGTAAAAAGAATCCAACCAATGGAACAGAATCAGAGCCTTGAAGCAGACCTACATATCAGAAGGAACTTGATACATGACAGAGGTGGTGTTGCAATTACTCTAGAAATCATAGTCTCTGTGACAAATGATGCTGGGATAATTGGATAGTCACATAGAAACAAAAGGTACCTTTAGTTTTCTCTTCACACTATCTCAACAGTATCATACACATCAATTTTGTGAGAATGAAAATCTCAAGTATGAAAATACTTAAAACTAAAAAAAAAAATTAAGTTTTAAAAATTTACAACTTTTTAGGCATAATCATTATCTTTTGGTATAGGATTTTCAAACCAGATGCAAAAGAACACATGCTATAAAAGAACTAATTGATATATTTAATTTTATTAAAACTGAAAGAGAAAAAAATGCATGATCAAATGCAGAACAAACAACAACAAAAAAACCTTCTGTTTTCTAAATCCACCATGAAGAAATGAGAAGACAAATCTCAGCCTGAAGGAAGGATATACAGTATATACAATAACAATGATTGGGATTACAAATATATTTTCAAAAAAGATGTCTACAAAAATTGTTTTTAAATCTACATTAGAAAATATCAGAAATATGAATAGACAATTGAGATGAAGAAAAACATGTATGCCTTGTAAACATGAAAAGATGCAGTAGTCTACTAATAAATAGTGAATGTTAAAGTCCTAAGTAGGTCCTGTTTTAGAACATCCATATTGACAAAAGAATCTGTTAATATTAGGTCCAGCAGAAGGTGGAGTGCTTATATTCTCATAGACACTGTGATGAGAATATTCATTTAGTCTAGAACAAATTGGACAATGTTTATAGATTGCACAGAGACACACACAACGTAAAAGTATATGTTAATGTGTGGTGCTAGTAATCATCAAATTTGTTCCAAGTTTGGGACAAAGTTTCATCTGACCCAGGGGAAATCTTGAGATAGGAGAGACATGCCCAGGACTGGTCTTCACTCTATTGTTAATGCTGTGGCCTAATTTATGTGGTGGATCCAAGTGTTTGATTTATCTTTTTTGATATGTTTATTTGCTCCTGTTCCGTATATTGTAAATATTGTATGCTAATTTTTTTTCCAGAAGAAAAACAGATGTGCAAAATGAAATGGCTTTCCATTTTAAGAAAATGTGAGCACTTTCAGACAGGTCATCAAAAACCGGAGGCGCAAAAATGATTTCATTACCTAATACATAGAGAAAACATAAAATTATAGTGGTATGATACTAAATTAAAAAAAGATGTTTATGATTCTATCCTCTTTTTTTTTAAGGATTTTATTTATTCATGAGAGACATAGGCAGAGACATAGGCAGAGGGAAAAGCAGGCTCTATGTAGGGAGCCCAATTCAGGACTCGATCCCAGGACCCTGGGATCACGATCTAAGCCAAAGGCAGACACTCAACCACTGAGCCACCCAGGTGCCCCTCTTTTTTATGTCATAGTTTTTCTGCCTCTCAGCCTATTGACATTCCAAAACTGTAAAAAGGAAAATGGCAAACACACACACACACACACACACACACACACAATCACTTGATTAACAATCACAATCACAGTAATTTGATCAACAATCAAATATTCTGGAAAGAAATAAATGAAAGAAAACTAAATTACAGGGAAGACTAATCAGTTAAGTTTAAACATATTTTCTTTCAATTACTTTGAATAGGCTTTCTTTAACATCAATTTACTTCTTAAGATCAACTGCAAAATGGTCTATAAGTTATTGACAAGTAATTTCTCTATCTCTCTTTTTAAAGATTATATTTATTTATTCATGAGAGACAGAGAGAGAGAGAGGCAGAGACATAGACAGAGAGAGAAGCAGCCCAGCCCCCCCCACCCCGGGGAGCCTGATGCAGGACTTGATCCCGGGACTCTGTGACCACGCCCTAAGCCGAAGGCAGATGCTCAACTACTGAGGCACCCAGTCATCCCCTATCTCTCTCTCTCTCTTTTTTAAAGATTTACTTATCTATTTGAGAGAGAGAGAGAGAGAGTGCACATGCCAGTGGAGGGAGGGGCAGAGGGAGAGAATCTTCAAGCAGAGTCACTGCTGAGATCATGACTTGAGCTGAAACCAATAATCAGAAGCTTAACCAACTGAGACACTCAGTTACCCCAAGTCATTTTTCATTCTAACCAAATCCTTGTTTTTTGCTTAAGATAGTTGAAGTCAGTTTCTTTCCCAGATAGTAACAGTAATGTAGACACTAAAGTTATGGATCCTGCATTCAAATCTGTTTTCAAGTCTTCCATGACAAATCATCTGATCAAACATTGAACTTGGCTCTGTCACTCATTATCGGGATGTGATTTAACATGCTGGATGCCAGATAACTTCTTTGAAAAATGAGGAAGCTGAAGAGAGAGGCCAGGTTCAAATCACTGCCCTACCACCTACTAGCTGTGCAATGCTATCAAATAGTTTATCTTCTTTGTATACATTCCTCTACCTAGTACCCAGACTCACTCTCAGAATTATATATAAGAATTATATGATTTAATATTTGTGTCAATATGTACATTAGTAGACACATGACAAATGACCAGTTCTTCAAATTGTTCTGTATCTCTGTATCTGTACACTACACCAGCCTTGTCTGGGAAGATATTTCCACTCACAAAGGAAGAACTATCCAACAGTCATGAATTCATAACTTTTGTATGCTAAAACTTCTTGGAGTTGAGTGTTTGAAGTTTTATCTCATCTAACAATGGACAAGTTTTTATAATACATTATAGAAACAACACAAGAGGAGCTAAAGATGCTATCAACTTTTTATCTTTTTTTATAAAATTTGTTTCTTTACTATTTCTCTCACAACTGGTAGTAGTTCAAGACAAAATAAAGAAGGACTTTAGCAATACATCAAGAAAGTAGTACCCAATCTAACTTTAATTCATTTGAGTGTTTTTAGATTTCTATCACTAGCAATAAAGAGACCTCAACAGTTCTAGTTAGATATGACTGTTAGGTTTCAGGGAGTGGAATTAAGGTTTCCACACAGCTGTTTCAATTTGTCGAGTTAAACTGATTCAAAATCACCTGTGATTCAGCTTTTGATCAACCAAAGCACAATGAGCTGAGAGAAAGAAGTAGTTATGCTAGATGTCATTCTGCAGAAGGAGATGGGTCCCTTTTCTGTTCATGTTGCATTAGGACTTATTCTCCCATTTACACAGGTGCTTCTGCCCTAATAAAAAGAATATAAACTTTATTTTTTTTATTTTTTTTATTTATTTTTTTTTGAATATAAACTTTCTTATTTGTGCTTCCCCTTATCATTCATTGTGTCCTCGGCAGAAACATACTCTTGGTAGAAATGCCCCACCTTCCCCTTCAGCCTTATGAAACCTATTCATTTGTCAAGATTCTTCTCCAGCTTAATCCCTCCTTAGACTTACCCTAAAACAAGTGGGACCAATTCTTCCTTTTTTTTTCTCCTCCCTGTTTATTTTATACCTCTATTTTAGATTTTAGTGGTTAGTGTATTTCACACAGTACTGAAATTACTTTTGAACATCTGCATTTTAGATTATAATTTGAAGTAATGCTGGACAAAATATGTTTAAAAAAACAGAAATTTTAAAAATTTGCAAATATTAGCAGAATAGGTAAAGACATGATTGAAACCTGTAATAAACTGGAAACTATGAATTCACATATTTGATAGTTTTGAAATTGATAAATTCAGACTTCGATTTTCACAGTAGTGGGAGCCAGGTGGGAAAGGCAATCAGAATAGTTTCTGTAGAAACAAGGTGAAACCAAACCAGATTTTTGAGAAGCATAATACTTCCTGATACAAATAATTTCTCATGTGGTCGTCAGTGGAGATACTAGTCAACATAATGGGTCTTCTCAAAAACATCATTTTAAGACCCATGTGATTTGTTGTACTATTTCTCATCATAGCCCTCACCTCAGTTGATCACATCTCACCAAAATACAATAGAGTGAAAGAAGTTCTCTTGGGTACCTGTCTAATATTGTTTACTTATTGTGCTCATGATAGTTTGGGTTAAGCAAGAGATCAGTGTTAGACATGGAGAGAAAAAGATAAATTGATAGTCTTTAGAAAATCTTCATAAATTTTGTTTCTTTTAGCTGAAGTTTTGTATTGTGTCAATTGATAGGCTATTCAAAAAAAGTGAAACTTTATTACCTTTAAGTGTAGAGATATGTTTAGCAATTGATCAAATTGAGGATATGTTTGACACTCTCATGAAATTAGAGTCAAAATAGGGCAGAGCTGTAAAACTAAACAATGAAATAGAAGGTAGGAGGCCAAGGGGGTAGAAATCTCTTTCATTGCTTGATTAATTACAATGCACATGTATACATTTGATTTTAAAATCAAAAATTAAAATATTTATCAAAATATTGTTTTCAGGACATGACTTTAGATTTTCTTTAATGCACAGAAAAAATGAGTTTCTGAGTAACAACCTTAAAACATGACTATTTGTATCAAGCTGTAATTAATTATAAGACCAATTACCCATTAACAAAACTTCAGTTCATTATAAGTAGTATCATCTCCATGTAGGAGGTGGCATTTCTTTCCAATCTCTATATTGGGAGGTCATACATTGAGTTCTTACAAACATGGTATTATATAATTAAAAAATAGGTTAAGTTGAATAGGAAGAGCTTCCACATTTAAAGAGCATTTGAAGCTGTCACTCCCATCCTTACAAGAAAAATGTTGAATGAATGGATAATCAGTGATTTTTCTTCAGTCAAAAAACAGATTTCATGGCAAAATGCCACTGATAAATCTGGAGGCAGGCTAATCCAGAGTCCCTGTCAAGATGTGCTTACTTGGAGCCATGAACTGGAAGGACACATATGTTAATTTGGGTGAATTGCTGGAGGCCATTTGGACTAGCATGAGGCTAAAACCTCCTAGGGGCTGCAGAATTCAGAATTCAGAATCAGCCTTCAGAATTTCATGGATTTTACCCCCGGTAACTCCACTAGGTTCTCATGACAAAGAGTTGGGCAAGATTCCCTCATGGTTCTGGCTTGGAGAGGGGAAACAATCACTGTGAAGTACATCTAAGGTACATTCTCCACAACAAAACATTGTTCTCCATTATAACATTCAATTCATATATTGGAAAAGAAGAACAATCTAAAATCAATAATCTATGCTTCTACCTTAGGAAATTAAAATAACTTCCCTCCATAATTTAACCTAAAGTTAGAAGAATGAAATAAATAATAAAAATTAGAGGATAAATCAATGAGATTGAAAAGCCGGAAAATCAACAGAATCAAAAGTTGATTCCTTGAAAAGATCAATAAAATTAATAAACCTCTAGCCAGGGTAATTGAGAAAAAACAGGAAGGCCCAAATTATAAATTACCAATTTCAGAAATAAAGACAAAAAGTCACACCTAGTGATATGGATATTATAATAATAATAAGATAATAAGATGAACAGTTTTAGGATCCCAAATCTCAATTTGATAACTAAGATCAAATAGATTTATTCCTTGAAAGACAGACTACCAAAACCTAAACAATGTCAAATACCACCTAAGGACACAGAAGTCCTTACTTCCTAATTCTATGTGATTTATGTGCATGTGTTGGGGGGTGGGGTGTATTCCCAATGCCTATTACAGTTTCATTAATGATTGGGAATAAATAAAATTTTTCGAAAAAAATTAATAACCCAATTTTAGCTGCTCCACTTAAAGCCCAGGGACTTTAGCCTTACAGTTCAGAAGACTTACTAGACTGATCATCTAAAGAAAGAGCGATACTTTCTTCTGCAGCCTCAAAAGTAGAAAAAAAATTCTCCCACATTTTTCTATATGCCATCTCATTCATCACAATTAATTCTTTCCCAGAAAGAAAGAATGAATAAAGTTAGGGTAATTATTAGGATAAGATAATGTATTACTTTTTCATATATTTTAAGGGAGTGATATTTTGAGCCAAAAGATACAGTAAGATGAGATGATTAATAGTTGGGGGGAGACTAGTAGAGTGAGGTAGTAATTATGAAATAATCTACTCACTGTATCATTTCCCCTCAATAACTCCACATGCAAACAAAAAAGGGAAGAAGAAATCAATACTAACAATTTTAGATGAACTATGCACTATTCAATAGGTTATAGTCTGCTTACTTTAGTAAAATTCCCAGATATCTTCTGTATATTTCTTGGACTTTATTTTATGAAAAAAAAATACATTAGTTGTAAAATAATAAGTATTAGAATAAAACTTTAAACATTAATAATAGGAAGCTATGTATGTTATATAAGCTAAGATATAAAACATTTTTTAAGTAAATGCTCACATAGAATAGTCTATAACACTACCTCATGTCATTATGCTACAAGCACATAGTTTGTGCAATTAAGATACTTATTCTGCATCACCTTCAGGTTGTGATGTACAAGTGCAAAAAGTATTTGTAATGGGCATATTGAACATGGTATTTTATTATGGAATGGTTCTAATAAGCAGATACATCCCTAATCAAAACTATAATTTGCTTGGGGCGGCTGGGTGGCACAGTTGGGGAGATGTTGCATTAAGTATCTGACTCTTGATTTCGGCTTAGATCATGACCTCAGGGTTGTCAGATCAAGCCCTACCTTGGCACCACGCTCAGCACAGAATATGTTTAAGACTGTCTCTCCCTCTCCTTTGCCCTTTATACCTCACTCCTGTCTCTTTCTCTCTAAAATAAATAAATAAATCTTATATATATAGTTTCTATTTTTTTACCCTGTTAGTTCCTATTATTCCAGTAAGATGTATTCCACTCACTAATAGATAAAGGTATATAAATTCAAATATTCTGGTCAATTTTGTTGATTTTATAATTGCCCTCAGGTTTTAGAATCAACTTCTTTTAATTTTTCCATTGTTATCCTTGTCAATGAAGAGAAAGTGAATTTGCAGAAAACCTATATTGAATTGCTACCTTTGTCCATTTTAACCTTAGAATATCAGTGAGAAGCTTGATGTGAAAATAATATTTAAAGAGGCATATGTTGATATAGTAGTAGAAATATAAAATTGAAATCCTTTATGCTATACATCTTAATTACAGTATTGAGATAGAGAACATAATATATGGTGGAGTAAAGATAGGAAAAATAGTTTGTGCTCATGAAATCTGAATGGCTGTGTATAGTTATTAGCCCCAAAGATCTCTGCAAGTGAGAAACTTGCTCCAGATGTAACATATATTAGTAATTAAATCAAGATATAGGGAACACGATGTCTTCTTAAATATTATGTATATAAATAATACAGTTTACAGTTTGAGAGTTCTCAGAGAGACCATCTGTGTAAATTTATATCCTGTTTCTTTATAATATATGTGCCTGTACTTCAGCCTAGAGTTCCTTTATAATTAATGTTTTTTTCATTTAAAAATTCATTAAAAGGAAACTCAAGGAGTTCTTGTCTTCACTACTTTTCTCTATTTCAAAGAAGCTTTTTCCAAGCCATAATTTATGAGGTAATGTAATAATGCTCATTAGCCCAACAGAATTCTTAAAATTGTAGCAAAAAATAATTTGAGTCCTTTGGGTCTTCAGAAAAGAGGAATTGCAGAATTGGAGATTTTGTAATGAACGTCTAATGTCTGTTACCAGCATCATGTTTAACTATCTGCTCTGAGTCTCTGACAGTATACAACATTCGCATCATGCATGTGATATTATTTTTGCAAGACTGACCATTCGAAATAATTTAGATAAACACTGCAAGGTCTGTCCTTCAATTAAAATGATTAGCTGAGACCCACATATTAAGGGAAGTTAGCCTGAAAATAGGTGTTACTGGCAGCACTGATCTCTAAGCATCACAGAGGTAAGAAACCTCTCCAGCAAAACTCAGACTATGTAACAGAGTTGATCTGGTCCCAAATCATTGTTACCTCCCACCCTGATACTTTTTAAAAGAAGTAAAAGCAAATGAACTGTTCAAGAAACATCCTTATTCTGCTCTGAAATTTTTAACCAGTTAGTCAAGGTTGACAGTGATACTGATGAATACTGATAATCAAGAGTTATGAGTAAAGCCATTTGATAAGTTACTTTAAAGACTTTCTTCACGAAGACCAAAGAAATAATGCTAAAAGAAACAAATAAATTTTAAAAAATGAAGGCACTATTAAAGATCAGGGGTACACCCCCCAAAAAAGCCACCATAACTAAAAGTTAACATTGATAATAACAAAAAAAAACTTAGATTACCAAAGGATAAAGGTATTATAATTGTCAGATAAGGAATGTAAAACAGCATTTATGAAGTGTTTAAGGACATAAGGCATAAAACCACAAGGATGGACAATATTTTATAAAAAATTATATATGAATCAGAAAGATAAAAGCAAATGGAAGTATGAAAAATTATAAACTTACAAATTTAAACCAATATAACATTTAAACCAACTTAACTTAAAAAGTTAAGTACTAGATTAAACATTACTCAAGAAAAAATTATATACAGGAAGATAAATAAGAATAAATTACACAGAATGAAGTAGCAAGGCAAAGGAGATAGAAAACAGAAAGGAGGCAGGAAGGGATGAAAAGGATAGAATAAAAAATTCTATAATTGGAGTCCAAGGAGGAGTGAATTAAACAAATGTGGTAAAGTCAGAATATAAACACAAAGCATTTTTGGATTTTCAATAACTAGAGACAGGTACAATTTCAATACTTTAAATAAAATCTTTAAAAAAAAAGGATGAAGACATAAACATTTGACATAGTGTAATCAGAAATCCACAATTCACAAGTGGTTATAGGAGCACTCAAAATAATGGAAACTGAATATCATATTTCTTAAAGATTTATTTATTTATTTATTTATTTATTTATTTATTTATTTATTTATGAGAGAGAGAGAGAGAGAGAGAGAGAGAGGCAAAGACACAGGCAGAAGGAGAAGCGGGCTCCTTGCAGGGAGCTCGATGTGGGACTCTATCCTTGGACCTGGGATCATGCCCTGAACCAAAGGCAGATGCTCAACTGCTGAACCACCCAGGTGTCCTGAAAACTGAATATTAGATTGTGAAACTTAACTTTAAAACTTAAAAATAGTAGTATTCAAGAGATACAGTTGCTAGCATTAATGCACACCACTTTTTTCCATAGACGTGATATGAAATTCCATCAACTTCAAAAGCCTATGGGATCCAAGTCAGTGCTGTCAGTCTGTGGCTCTCTTTGTTGCCAGAGTCACTCAGAAAATTGGCTCATTATGCTATCAAAATATGCTGTATGTACTGTGAATGAGCCTTTTGTGCAACAGGCGTGTTGGAATGCCAGAGTAGCGAGCAGGGCTTCCTCAAGCTTTCAAGAACAGGTCTGATAGTTACTTTTGTGCCTGCTTGCCAATGAATACTTGTATGTTTGGAAAAGTCTAGTGTAAAACTTCCCTTCATTATGATATATACTTGGTGGTAAGATTGTGGGTAGGGAACCATGTGGGTTCCTCCTACCTTTAATCATCAGGGTCCACTAATGTTTACCAGAAGAATCCAGTAATTGCTGAACAAAGAAATCAGCACAGGTCAGTTTACACACACACACACACACATACACACACACTCACTCATGTAATTATATATAAAAGGTAAAGTATTAGCCTATAATTTTAGGTTTTTAAGATGAAGAGTCATCGGTATTACCATGGAGAAAGATTGTTAGCAAACAGTCATTTTCAAAATAAAAAGTCATAAAATACCAATGAATTTTGTCTTCTTACTCCACATTAGCAAATACAGGTTCTTACGTTCCAATTAGAAAAATAAATATTTAAACATACCTATCTGTATGCTTGCAATGAAATGACTGAGTTTGACATGAGAGAGAAAGTTCAATCTGTATTGATGAAACATTTTGGAAACATTTTAACTTTATCATAGCACATAGCTTAAATTTTTTTAAAACACGATGCAAAAATCAGTTTTCTGTCTTACTTTAACTTTTTAAAAAAACATTAGCCAAATTGATAATTTTCATATTTCATTGAAATGTCATCTAAATATATTTTAGCTAATTTCCCAGATTATATTCATTCTCCCTTCACAGAAATTACTCATGGTTAAAGATAATCACATCAGGGGATCCCTGGGTGGCGCAGCGGTTTGGCGCCTGCCTTTGGCCCAGGGCGCGATCCTGGAGACCCGGGATCGAATCCCACGTCGGGCTCCCGGTGCATGGAGCCTGCTTCTCCCTCTGCCTGTGTCTCTGCCTCTCTCTCTCTCTGTGACTATCATAAAAAATAAATAAATAAATAAATAAAAAAGATAATCACATCAGTAGTACCCAGGCTCGCAAAATAAACTCATCCAAAAAAACAAACGAACAAACCAAAAGCAACAAAAAATTCCTAATGCCATAAATAGCAAGACTGTTGGAATAATTAGCTGGCTTTAAAAGGACACAGTTAATTGGATATATAGAAAGAGAACAAATAAGTATAGTCGTATTTTTAACATAGCAAAATAGCATATTCTTTTGATTTAAGGTGATACTACTTCTGCTTTGGATGACTTGCCCACTCTCCCTTAAAACACTTGAGATAGGATATGGTTCAGATTTCAAAATCCTCAGAATTAGAAAGATACACAGTATATAAGTAATGCTGACAGGATAGGCAAGGGTATATTGACATTTCCTCAACAGAACTTGTGAAATACCACACTGTCAATGAGACACATAAGGATTCTAGGTTGCCTTCCTCAGTTTAGGTCAGGCTTATCTGCCAAGAGGTTATGAAACAAACAAACAAACAAAAACAAAACAAAATGGAGAAACCCTTTATTTCTTAGACATTGAAATTCAGAATTACAGATAGGAGAATGTAGATATAAGTTCCTTTTTATAAGCTTTCCTTCATTTCACAATACCTACATAAAGGTTCAAGAGAAGACTAGTTATCATCCCTAAGAGTTTCTATATTTACTATACTTGCTATCCATTGTTATACACCCTCACCTTCCATTGCAGCCAATGCCATAGGAACCCTATTATAATTTCAGTTTGTCCCTTCGATAGAAGGACTAAAACTCACACTGTGTGACATCTTCCACCATGCTTTATATTCCCAGATCCATAAGGTTCTTTCTAAAAATAGTTACTTCAAAAGAAATAAATTTGAATTTCTATTTTACAATAGAAATTGGGTATGAGGAATCATACCCAACAAATTTTTGGTTGACTTTGAGTGCAAAAATAAAGTCAATGCACAACAATAAGTGAAAGTGGATTTTCTTAACTCCTTTTTAAAAAAATTGTATAGGAATTTTTTTTTAATGTACTATTTTCTAGAGGGGAAATCACACATTTCTATGATGGCTATTCTGGGTAATTGTTTTTCTTTTTGTTGTAACCTATTTTTAACTTTTCACACTTAAAAAAAAAAAACTTCAGTTGGGACTGATTTGTTTAATCATTAAATTTAAATTGGCTATTGGGATTGTGTTTGGTCATTTGATAGACACATAATAATTTTGTAAAATCAAGTATCTCTGAGTGCCAGAACTCTAAGTTCTCCTTGCATATAAATATTTAATAATTGCAACATAAATGGGTAAATTCAGGTTCTTTTATCATTTGTGGGTCTGGTAGTCTGTTTAACATTCTGGAACTGTCACAACCAAAATGGCTTCTAGGTTATCTCCATACAAAATTATTGCTCATCATCTGGTTCTATTTGTTTTGTTAACAATGGTATTTCAATGATATAAATTGCTACCTTAATTTTATAGAAACTTCTATTAATAAGTCACATGCTATCTGGATAAGCTGTTTTTAAAAATACAAATAAAAAATTACATAACAAAAATGTTTTCTTAGAGACTATAAGTTCCAGCATTTTCTCCCAAGATAATGATTCTTTCTCACTTACTTTGTAACCTTGTTCTTCCTGGAAAATATTGTTGCTGCCAATGTGTGACTATGAGTGAAAATTAAATCCAATTTAGACAAGTGAGATTTGAGCTTACTGAACACTATTTCTTGTGCCGAACATTATTTGTAATCAATCTTTCCAACTCTTCCAAATTATTTGAATGATGCTGGAAAACCAAGGCCTAAACAGACAAAACAGAGCTCCAGACATTCAGGAGCTCAAAGGAGGAGAGGAAAATATGAGATTCATGTGCTTCTAGGACTGGGAAGGAGGATTTACATTCAGGAATACAAATGGAGGACTCAAGAAAGCAAATAGAGGAAGAGGCTCCTGCTTTTCAAGCAGTGAATCCTTATGTAGATCTTGTATTAATCAAGGTAAAAAGAACTAAGAAAGTGAGTAAAAAAATAATAAAACAGTATTAAGTAAGTATTAAGTGTCTTTCAATGATTCATAATCTGACCAAACAGGATATGTACACATGAAACAGAATTAATTAATTATTCATAATAAATTTTGTGTTTTTAAGGTGAAACTATGAGTTCACACTAAAAGTTCTATAGAAATATTGATGTAGATATAGATATTGGTATGAAATGATCAAAGTGAACATCTTTGAAGTGAAAAATAAAAATATGAAAGTCATAAAATAAGGCACCTGGGTGGCTCAATTGAATAAGTGTCTGCCTTTGGCTCAGGTCACATGGTCTCAGGGTCCTAGGATGGAGCTCCACATGGGGCTCCCTGCTCAGCAGGAAATCTGTCTTTTTTTTTCTGCCCCTCTTCCTCCTTGTGCTCTCTCTCTCTCTCAAATAAATAAATAAAATCTTAAAAAAAGGAAAGTAATAAAGTAAAAATGAAAATTGGGTAAGGGGTGAATGGTACATTAGAAGATGAGCTTAAGAGAACCCTACTAAATAGAATCAATTGGTGAGCTGGGAGATTAGACAAGGAATCTCAGAGAACACATCATGCTGTGTGTGTGTGTGTGTGTGTGTGTGTGTGTGTAAGAGAGAGAAAGAGAATAAAATTGAACTTAACACACACAGAAGACAAATACATTTCCATCATCCATCAGTTCCTGTTATGCATGAATAGGAGAGCAGGCAATAGGGAGAGTAGTTGGGAAGATATACAAAGAAATACTTTTTAAAAAATTGTCTATAATTGAAAAGAAAGCATAAATTCTTACATTTTCATTGTCAACCCAAGATAAGAAAAGTCAATTTAAAATAATGCATACTGGGACACCTGGGTGGCTCAGTGGGTGAGCATCTGCCTTTGGCTCAGGTCGTGATCCCGTGGCCCAAGTCCCACCTTGGGCTCCCTGCATTGAGCCTGCTTCTTTCTCCCTCTGCCTGTGTCTCTGCCTCTCTGTGTGTGTCTCTCATGAATAAATAAATAGAATCTTTTAAAAAAATAACCCATACCTTTCATGTACGAATGAAATTTTAGAATTCAAAGAAGTTGTTTCACTGAAAGTTCCATGGGATGGTATAGGATTAGAAACAACTATTAAATTAATAACTAACAGAGAGTCAACTGAATTCTCATCAGTAACCTTAGATATAAAATTTGGAAGGAATGTCTTTATGTTTCTGAAGTAGAAATATTTAACTAGAACACTAAACCAAACTAACACTGAATTACGAGAACTCAAAAAAAAATTAAAGCATCCCCAAATATACAACATTTCTTACTCGTCCATCACCCAATTGAGCAATTTACTAGAGGATACACTTTGAAAAAAGGAACAATGACTCTAAGAGACATATTTTACAAGAAATAGTGAAGAACAATAAAACCAGTGTAACATATACTTTGCCTTGAAAGTGGTTTAGAAAAATGACAACTTTAAAGTAAATTTAATTAATTGATGATCTCAATGTAGAATAGGTTCTTCAGCCCAGTGATATTAAGAGATGGCAGGAGGTGGGAGGAAGAAAAAAAATAAAATAAATTCTAGGAGTTTTGATTTGTATGATACAAATATAAAGAAAATGATGAACAATAAAGCATTACATAGAAATATCAAATCTTTAGGGGCACCAGAGTGGCTCAGTGGTTGAGCGTCTGCCTTTGGCTCAGGTCATGATTCTGGGTCTGCGGATCGAGTCCCACATTTGGCTCCCTGCAAGGAGCCTGCTTCTCCCTCTCTCTATGTCTCTGCCTCTCTCTCTGTGTCTCTCATAACAAGTAAATAAAAATTTTTAAAAAAAGAAGATATCAAATCTTAAACATGAATGTTAAAATTTCAAGTGCAATCATTTCAAAAGTATTTAGATGTTATACTTCTATTTATTTTTAAGATTTATTTATTTGAGTGAGAGGGAACATTGTGGGGGCAGGGACAGAGGGAGAGGAAGAGAGAATCTTTAAGCAGGCTCCATACTGAGTGGGGAAACTGAAGTGAGGCTCGATTCCATGACCCTGAGATCACCACCTGAGCTAAGCCGAAACCCAGTCGGATGCTTAACTGACTGAGCCTCCCAGGCACCCTGAGATATTAAAGAAGAAAATGGAACTATGAAAACTACATGAGTTAATCAAAAGATAAGAATAACATTTTTTTTAAGCAGAGAAAATAGAAAACATAAAATATGTTGCCAGTGAAATAGTCTAAGTATCTCAGTAATCACAATGAAATGAATATCTAACAATTAACAATATAAGTGCTTAGTCACAGATAGGGCTTTAAAAAATGTGATCCTGTTTCCTGCTTAAAAGAATTATACTTAGAAAATAATGGCTTATAAGTGTCGGTACTAAAGAAGGAACAAAGTGTATAACCGGTACATGTAAACACACACTCATACACACAAACATTCAGATATGTTATTATCAATGTTAGAAGAGAAGGAATATTAGTTAAATACATTTAAGAGGACAAATAGGTATCTTTATACTTAATAAGATCTATAATCCTTCAAAAGATGCATGCATTCATTCAATATATGACACGGAAAATTTATATTATATTGGGCATTTTGGCCTCTAGGAAGAAAGCAGGTAACAGACCTAATTTCACAGAATTGTGAAATAAGGAATGGAGTTTCTTTAAACAGAGTAGGCAAGGACCACCGGAAGAAAGGATAGTAGCCATGACACGGTAGAGTCTGAGATCTTAGCTTGGAGCATGTTTCTCTTTTTTTTTTTTTTTTTACCTGCCCAGAACAGCAAGTTTTTTGTTTGCTTTTCTTTGGTATATTGTTTTATTGGAGTTCAATTTGCTGACATATTGGGGCATGTTTCTTTTGAGTTGTCTGGAAGAAGACCAAGTACAGATGTCTATTTTAGATGGTATTGCATACACTTCAATTATGTCATAGATTTCAAATACTAGTTTTGTTAGTGATTGTGATAATAAGCAAGTACCATATGAAAGTTAGCCAGAAATAGCAAATAAGGGTGACTTTAACCAATATGATTCTGACATTTGAGAAGTTGTGAAGTGATTAACAGGCACATATGTGCTTTTAGTATTTATTTAATTGTGCTTAATTTCTTCTATTTTATATGTATTATTTTTTTCAAAAGGCTGCTGATTTGTTAGGGCATACATCTTTATTAAGGTGTTTGGCCTAAGCACTCTTACCTATTTCTTTTGGCTTAGGGTCCCTATGAAAAACTACTGAGATACTAAAGGTACTGTGATCAGAGAAAGCTTGAAAAATTGATCTAAATTGTTAAAATTATACTTGAGAGAACCAAATTACTAAGTTTCCAAACTGAAGATTTCTAAGTATAGTTCTCATACTTTAATCTCTTAACTCTAAACCTATCCTTCCTCTACTCCAGAATACCAAGTAAAATTTTATTCTTCTACTATATTTTGTTGTGAAGGGGAGTAATTTACAGTGTCCTCTTTCATAAATGTGTACTAGATGGAACGTCTTAGGACTTATCATTGAATGTAAATAAGGAGAAGTAATGTTTTGTTCCCTTCACCCACTAAGGTTATCTCCCTAATGTCTATCTATCATTTGTGATTCATTTGGCAGGGAAAATAAGCCTATATGCATAGTCTAGCAGAAAGCAGTTGTTAAGCACTGTGCCATAAAATTATACTAGTTGATGATACCGTGGGCCCAAACATGGATAGAGAACAGAGATAGAAAGAGCATGGGGAAACCACATCTTGTTGTAACACAGAGTTCGAGACTAGGAACCAGAGCATGATCTCTACCACAATCTAGCTGTGTTACCATGGACAACCCATTTAGTTAGTCTTCAGGGTCTCAGTTTTCTTTTCATATGGAAAATGTTAATTCACATACTTATCAATCTAAGAATAATTTATCAGTATATAGAATATTTAGAGGAACTTCATAATGAAAATAAACAGTATATACTCTAAGTTACTATGAAATCTATTAGGTCAAATTAGGACATACCATTATTTTTTATTTTAGAATCACTTAAGATTGTAGAAAAAAATCCATACTCTTTGGCTTAGTGTGAGCCTATCATAGCCTTTTATTAATTGGCCATTATTTAATTTTGCAATTTTTTCTTCTACCACAAACTATGCCACATTTTTAGCAATGTATATTAATGTTTTATGTGGTTTCACTTTTCCATGCCTTGATTTTAAATAACTGATTTGTTAATATATTAAAGAATGGAGAAAACCACACATAAAATCCAATAATGTCCAACAGAATGTATTACAATATATGTGAGAGAATCAAAATGTGCTTTGGAAATTTAGAATAATAAGAGCTATTAGAAATTATTCTTTTCAAAACCACAATGAGATACCACTTCACACCAGTGAGAATGGGAAAAATTAACAAGGCAGGAAACAACAAATGTTGGAGAGGATGCGGAGAAAGGAACCCTCATACACTGTTGGTGGGAATGTGAACTGGTGCAGCCACTCTGGAAAACTGTGTGGAGGTTCCTCAAACAGTTAAAAATAGATATTCCCTACGACCCAGCAATTGCACTGCTGGGGATTTACCCCAAAGATACAGATGCAGTGAAATGCCAGGACACCTGCACCCTGATGTTTCTAGCAGCAATGTCCACAATAGCCAAACTGTGGAAGGAGCCTCGGTGTCCATCGACAGATGAATGGTTAAAGAAGATGTGGTCTATGTATACAATGGAATATTCCTCAGCCATTAGAAATGACAAATACCCACCATTTGCTTCGACGTGGATGGAACTGGAGGGTATTATGCTGAGTGAAAAAAGTCAATCGGAGAAGGACAAACATTATATGGTCTCATTCATTTGGGGAATTTAGAAAATAGTGAAAGGGAATAAAGGGGACAGAAGAAAAAATGAGTGGGAAATATCAGAAAGGGAGACAGAACATGAGAGACTCCTAACTCTGGGAAACGAACAAGGGGTGGTGGAAAGGGAGGTGGGTGGGGGTGTTGGGGGTGACTGGGTGACGGCAGTGAGGGGGGCACTTGATGGATGAGCACTGGGTGTTATGCTATATGTTGGCAAATTGAACTCCAATAAAAAAAAAAAGATTGTTCCCATGATTGTTGTCTTGCTATAGATGATTGTTGCCATTATTACTAAATGGGGTTGGTAATAACGGTAACAGGCTGAACGCCTTCCATTTGGCAAACCATCCTTTGCCTTTCTCCACCTTCCTCTCTAACAACAAAGTGGTTAATGGGAAACCATAGTTGATCAGTCAGAAGATATGGATGATATTAGAGTTTTTATTTACCTAACTTTCTTACTGTGTTATATCTGTTGGGCTTCACCCTCCATGGAAAATCATGGCTCCTATTGAGAAGCTTCACTATAAAACTTTATCAGATCTTCTTCCCTTCATTCCTTCAAGTAAATGGATCATAATCCTTCTGCTCTTATAAGGTTTACATTTTTACACTTTATGTTGTGGTACCATTCAATTACTGATAGAAATGAGGAGTCTTCTAATTTTAGCGCTGACCTGTGAAGAGCTTAGGATTTGTCACTGCCATTCTTATAGGAAAACAGCAGAAATATTTGAACAGTAGTGACTTTTCTTGGATCAGTCAGAGAGCTGAATTAGCAGCACAAATTTCCACACTGAAATCTACAGAAATAGCTGAATCCAGACAGTAACAGCCAAGATCTGCTTACTTGGAACAGGAGTTGCTAGAGAGAAAACCTAGTAAGAAAACTTAAATAATATTTTGAATGACTGCTGGAGGCCAAGTGTGGCTTAGTGAGAGTAAGAACCTCCAGAGGTGCTGTCCTGTGGGCCCCCATACTTTATGGTCTACATTGAAGGTCTTCATGATACACATGTTAGAAAAATACCTTTTTGGCTCTGGCTGAGAAATAGGATGTCATTTAAATGCTCAATGCATTCTCCACAACAAAGTGTTTATCATACTTTTCTTCTAGATGGGAAAGAACCCTGAGTCCCCAACTATCCCCCTCTGCCAGGTACCTGTAGCTTTCTTTTCTTATTAAGACAGTGAAGGAAGCTCGACTACTGGTCACAGTCCTGAGATATGGGCCCACTGAAAAACTAATAGTTAATTATTAAGATTAGAGAGTACTCCCCATTGACACACACACAGATTACCTCTAGACCAATAGGACTCTAGTCAAGAACACTAGTTTAAAGCTAAAAGGGCTGTAAGATACATACAGACCATCTGAGAAAGAGTTTAGGAAGTCCAAAGTTGAAAGCAGAGATAAAAACAAATGCATCAGAAGAATTTGAAGCTTCTGGCACCTATAACTACAAAAATTATTAAACACAGCCCAACTTTTAGCCAGATTAATATAGTTTCACCCTAAAGGCCTATTTACCTCAGTTTCTATTACTTAATACAAGATGTCTGAATTTAACAAAAAAAATCATGAAGCATGCTAAGCAATAATTTAAGGAAAGGAAAAAAATATAGTACAAAAGATAAAGTCAACATCAGAACTAGACTCATAAATGATGCAAATTAGTAAATTATCAGACAGAAAATTTTAAATAACTGTGATGAACACATTGAGAACTCTAAAGGAAAAAAGCAGGCAACTTTCAAAAACATACGGTAACATAAGCAGAGAGACAGAAATTGTAAAAAAGAATCAAAATGTTAAGGGGAAAAAAGCCTGAAACATAATTGAAGAAGGCCTTTGAGAGGCTCATCTGAATATTGGACCCACTGGAAGCAAGTATTAGACATCTTGAAGATAGTTCAATAAAACTTCCTAAGAAATGTGGGAGAATTTCAAAAGGTGTGATATACACATGATTAAAATATGAGAGGAGAAGAAAGAATTGAGCAGAAGCAATACTTGAAACAGTAATAGCCAAGAGCTTTCCAAAATTGATTACAGACACCAAACCACAGGTTTAGTATTCTCAGAGAATAATAAGAAGTATAAATACTAAAGAAAACAAAACAAAAACCTGGATTTCTATATTTAGGAACATTATCTTTCAAAAATGAAAGAAACATAGACATTATCTAGTGTATATGTGGGTATGCTTGCACACCCACACACACCCTGATGGATTAATCATCACTAGAACTTCCTTGCAAGAAATGTTAAAAAGAAGAAGTGCTTTAAACAGAAAAAAAAGACATAGAGCAGGAACTTAAACTACATAAAACAGAAAAGTGTTAGAGAAAAAAATAAAAGAAAAATAAAATATTTTCATTTTGTCATTTTTAAAGGTTTTAAAAGATAACTATATAGAGTAATACCAGTTTTGATGTATTACTGTATGGTTATAGCATGTGGCTAAGTAAAATGAATGAGAGCAAAAATCATAAGAATGGAGGATTTGAGACTACATGCTATGAGGTAGCTACACCACGAGTGAAGTGGCATAGTATTATTCGAAGGCAGATTTAAATTAGTTAAAAATATATGTTGGAAACTCTAAGGCAACCAGTAAAACAAATTTAAAGATGTATATGTATAGTTGATATGCCAAAAAAGGAAAGAAAGTGGAACCATATAGACAGGTCAATTATAAACAGACAAGACAAAAATATGAGAGTGGAAGGAAAAGGAGAAACAAAGAACAAATGCAATAAACAGGTATGAACGTGGTAGTTTTTAATTCTATTATATAAATAATTAACTACAAGTTCCAAACAAGTAGAAATAAATAATCTGAATAGCTCTTTATCTGCTAAAATTGCTGAATCTGCAACTAATAACATTCCAAAACCGAGTCATCAAGCCCAGATAGTTCCATTGTTAAATTATACCAAATATTTAAGTAAGAAGTGACATCAATTCTCTACAATATATTCCAGAACATAGAAGGAGAGGAAGTGCTTTCTAACCCATTCCATATGGCCAGCATTACCTTATTACCAAAACCATACAAAGACAATATGAGATAATAGAACTATAGGCCAATTCTGTCATGAACATAGCTGCAAATATCCTCAACAAAATATTAGCAGATTGAGCCCAACTGTATATAAAAAGACTTACATGCCACAGCCTAAGTGGGATTTGTTCCAAGGATGCAAGCCTGGTTGAACATAGGAAAATCAATTAATGTAATTCACTACATCATTAGGCTAAAGAAAAAAGTGATCGTATCAATTGACACAGAAAAATGGTTGAAAAAATCCAATTTCCATTCAAAATTAAAAAAAAAATACAAGACCTCTCTCAGGTAACTACAAATAGAGTGCAAATTTTTCAATTTGGTAATGAATGTCTACAGAAAACCTATAGCAGATATCATATTAAATGGATAAAGACCAAACACTTTACTCTGAAACCTGGAATAAGCAAGGGTGTATCTTACCATTCCTACTCAGCTTTGTACTGGAAATCCTAGATAATTCAATAAAACTAGAAAAGGAAATATAAGTTATTCACATAAGGAAAGAAAATATAAAACTGTCGATATTCACACATGACATATTTGTCTATGTTGAAAGTCCCAACAAATCATAAAACAAAACAAAACTGCTGGAACTAACTGTGATTATAGCCAGGTCACAAAATACAAGGTTGATATAGAAAAATCAATTGCTTTCGTATATACAAGCAATGAACAATTGAAATTTGAAAAAAGACTTGAAAAATAATAGAATGGAACTAAATGCTTATGCATAAATCCAACAAAATTTCTATATGATCTATATGTGGAAAATGATGAAGGAAATCAGATAAGATCTTAAGAAATGAAAAATATACCATATAAATTCCATTCCCCCCAAATTGACATATAGGCTTAGCACAATTCCTTTCGAAATCTCAGTAAGAGGGACACGTGGGTGGCTCAGTGGCTGAGCATCTGCCTTTGGCTCAGGTCATGAGGTCCTGGGATCGAGTCCTGCATCAGGTTCCCCACAGGGAGCCTGCTTTTCCCTCTGCCCGTGTTTTTGCCTCTCTCTCTCTCTCTCTCTCTGTGTGTATCCCATGAATAAATAAATAAAATCTTTGGGGAAAAAAAGAAATCTCAGTCAGATTTTTGTAGTTACAAACAAAATTATTCTAAGATTTATATGGAAAGACAATAGAACTAGAATAGCTAAAACAATTTGTAAAAAGAATACAGCAGGATGAATCAGTCTATCCTATTGCAGGACTTATATAAAGTAAAAGCTAAAGTAGTCAAGATTGTGTGGTGTCAGTGGAGAGATAGACACATAGATCACTGGAGATCTCTTTACATTTTCTGCCCAAACATGCATATCCACAAACATACTCCCCAGACTCCCTTGTCAGAATTTTCTAATTGTGTTCAAGTCCCTGACCATCCAGTGAAATCATCATCCACAGCCCATGAATCGATATATATGTGTATTTCTGGGCATTTCTCTAGCTGAGCAATCTGAACATCTAGCTATACTGCCGAAGCTGTCTGCTTTCAGATGGTACCTGAGTGTCATATAACAGCATCTGGAAAACAGCTCTGAGTTTTCTCACTTTCAATCAACCGTTTGTGGATGATAGCTGCAACTAAACGCACCTTCACAGACAGACCTGAAGGAGTGTTTGATTAAATAACTGATTATTACAGCCTAACCAAGCTGACACGTAAAACTAACCATCACACCATCTGAGAAAATACTGAGAGGCATGTTAGGGATTCTATAAAAAGAAAAGCAGTTGATAAGAGCAGATGTTTGGAAAAGAGAAAAGGAGGTTAATGGAATTGGAAACAATTTGACACTATTTTCACTTTAAGAGTTAATTTCTGGCGAGGGCTAGAGAAAGATCATCAGATCTGAAGCAACTAAAACCTCTGTCATTGATAACACCTCTCCATTGCCGTAAATTCATTCAGGGTTCAAACAACCTCATAATTTGAATTACTTTTGTCTCACTTTAGGTACAGAGATGTAATTATGCCAAAACCACACAAGTAGGTAGTGGCAAAGGTAGGATGTAGGCCCGGTCTCACTGTAGAGTCTGGTTTCTTAATTATAAGCAACACAGCCTCTCAGATAAAAAGAAAACTTCTGGGTTTTTAGCACTTAGGCTGAGGGCTTCCGATGGCTTTGTTTTATCCACCTCCCACTTTCTAGCTCTACCAGCTCAGTTTCAACTTTCTTGGCAAGTCTATACCATCAGGGTTCACAGCAGATAGTTGAGTTGCAGCACCTGACCTCATGAAGAATAGTTGTGCGAGCAGCAGTGTCTTTCATGAGTAAAAGATAGAGAAAACAGAGAATTGTGAAATGCACAAAAAGTTTAATTCTTGTTCTAAATCTTTCCATTCGATGGGCCAGCTGACTACTTAACAAATGGTTTTCAACCTCAGCTTCATTTTTCATTTTCAAGCGTATGAATACTTTCATTTATTCACTCTCTCACTCTGGTGTTTCCAGACCACACACAGCCTTCTGAGGAGAGTTGCTCCAAAACTTTCTTTGTCCTGTGTTCAGTGTCTACTTTGAAAAACCAACATACAGACAAAAACAAACAAAACAAAACAGCAAAACAAAAAACACAAAACACACACAGCAAAACCAAAACCAAAATACACCAGTATTAACACTCCTGATCTACTTTTGCCAATCTGTAGTCCTAACTTGCCAGCTGTGGTGCAAATCCCACAAAGCAAATTCTATGTAAGTAATAGAGGACCCCAAAGGATATTTTGGGAGAAATGTGCACTTTTTCCTGCAGGTGATGCAGAGTAATTAAATATTTCTCTGCAAGAAGGTGCTATGTTTTCTTTCTATTCCTTGTTGGATCAGTTTACCCAACATATACAAATAGGAAAGACCGGGTCATTAGGACACTTAACTAACTTTTAATTATATTTCTAAATTTTTTTTTAATTTTTATTTATTTATGATAGTCACAGAGAGAGAGAGAGAGAGAGGCAGAGACACAGGCAGAGGGAGAAGCAGGCTCCATGCACCGGGAGCCCGACGTGGGACTCGATCCCGGGTCTCCAGGATCGCGCCCTGGGCCAAAGGCAGGCGCCAAACCGCTGCGCCACCCAGGGATCCCTAATTATATTTCTATTTATTTTATTTTGGGTCATTTGAGTACAAGCAGCTCTTCTAGGTAACCAGATCCATTGCTGATGAAAGCTAAGCAGAAGTGCTCTGGGGGTTATTAGAGAGAAAGGGAATTAGAGTAAAATGCACTATGCATTATAGTAGAAGTGATGTAGCTATTGAGAAATTAAAAACATCTTTACAAGGAAAATTTCTAGAGAGCTGCTTCCTATTGCCTTTGTGTCTGACCCTTTGAAAACTATTTTCACACTGGTATTGTTTCCTGGCAAGAGACATAATGGCAGGAGAAAAGGAGTATAGGTAGAAGTTATCTTGCTTAAAAATGGAAACCTCTAAATGATTTTTTAAAAATGACTAGCCTGAAACTCAAAGACAGAACTTTAAAGTTGTGTTTATTGTATAAGCTCTGAAGTGAGAAGTTATTTTTTTTTTCATTCTGAATTGACTTAAGGCCAATGAGATTGAATTCTTTAATTTCCTGTTTCAGCATTAAATGTGAAATTGTGCATACATGTACTCTAATTAAAATCAGTAACATTTGTTTTACAGAACAACTTTCCAGAGAATAACTTTATAGGCTACTGTGATTAGCCTTTACTTCAAATGTAAAATTAAATTGTATAATTTTTCTTCATTGTTCTTCTGCTGCAGGAAAACGTAATGGCATTCACTATTTTTATGCAGCAACTGTTAAAATTTCAATAAGCACAGTAGCTAAAAATGTGAAGGAATATACATTTTTCTAAGCTATGTTTAACACTTTGTTGCAGGAATATTAACACACCACTGTGTTCCATACTATATATATATATATACATATATATATATATATATGTATATATATATATATATATATGATAGCAAAGACATCTGGGAAAGAAGGTCCCATAGAACATATTTTACTGGGGGGTTCAGCTTCCTTTTCATCCCATGAAATTGAAACAGACACTGCAAGTCTTTGAGCCCAGGTTCCACCTTATATACACTTCTGATCTACTTTTGTCAATCTGTAGTCCTAACTATCACTCTTAAGTGTGTTACAAGAGCAAAATGACAGTGTTTATGTGACATGCTTTACACAAAATCCAGAACATAATGGTGACCGGTATTTTCACTTTCTGCCTACATGCAATAAGGATTTCTCAATTTTGCTTACTTAGCTTTCATAACTGATGTATTAAGAATGTGATTTTTGTTAACATGAGCTCTTAAAGCACTGTAATAAAATCTCAGCCTTCATTAATGAAGATGCTAAGGTATTCCACTGTTTTTTTTTCCATTCTCCTGGGAGCTCTTGGATAGGTTTTCATTTTGTTAAGTCCTGTCCTGCCCCAGATCAGTGTATTCTAACCTCCTTTCCAGGAAGTTGCAACAGCACCAGGTTGCTTCTCACTGACGCATTCCAGCACCACTTCACATACCTTCCAAACCCAACACTTCCACTTTTTTATGACAAGATTTAAAAACGGGCAAGTGTTATCCATGTGAAAGAGCACTGAGGTACCCTTTTGAGATAAAAGCATCCAGGGCTATGCTTAATTTTTGTAGCAGCTTGTGTTGGGACATAGAATAAACATCTGTGGAATTGAATTAACCAGACTATAAGCAGTAAATATTCCTCTTCACTTGGCAACCACCACCTATCTCTGCCCACAGAGAGTTTGCAGTCACATCATGGAAGTGTCTCACAAACATGAAATAATTAGACAATAAAGTTTTACTTGGCTTCATATGCTTTACACAAGCACTGCTGTTTGGAAAGAAAGACATGATCTCTGCTGATTTAGACAATCCGAAGGGCATCTTAAAAGGCAGGATGGCTAAAATACTAATGCTTAGAAAGGGGGGAAAAAAGGCAATGCGTATCTGAGCATAGCACGTGAATGTGAATTTTCCCAATACTTTTGATCAATATTTTCAATCTAGTCAGGATAACTTACATTTGTTTTGTCACTTCAAACAATTTCTCATTTCCTTTTCTTTTTCTGTCCTTAATTAGTTCCCAAAGTAAAGGGGACAATACTACCAAATACTCTGGGCTGCTTAGTCTTAAACTTACCTTGCACTCCCACAGGAAGGAGAATCTGTAGACTATATGGGCATCTTTAGAGACATTCCAAACACACTAAATGTGTTACTTGCATCCTACAATCTCCCAGCTCCTTTTCCCCTACCAGCTGTGTTTTCAACTAAGCCATCACAGTTTGGCATATATTTTCCCAAATCTTGACATATTATATTGTTTCATGTCTTGACACAAAATCTCTGAGATGCCTTACAAGGAGAAAAGCCTCCAATTTACAAGGCTCAACTAATTACCGGTGTGTATGAATTCCCAGGCTCAATTTGAACTGTATCTCCTTGCAAAAATGAAATGGCAGAGGCTGCTAGACAACCAGCCATACTAAGATATGATTCTGACTTGGTATATGACTTTTTAAAAATAATTTAAACTAATAATAAATAAGGAATTGTACAAACAAAAGGAGAACTCCCATTAGAATTGAAATATAGTCTGGTGGCTCATTTCAAAATTTATTTTCAGAGAAGTAGCAGAATGAAATAGAGTAAATGGCAACCAATGAGCAGATCTGTAGAAGGAATTTCTGTATGAAAAAGGAACTCAAAGAAACTGTAACATTTGGTTAACCCAATCTTTGCTTTAAATAGATGGAAATGGTGAGTCACAGAAAGATCTAAGGATTTGCCACACACCTAGAAAATGGCTGAGAGTGATTATAATCCATTTATCTTTATATTCAGCCATTTTTATAATTAATCTAATTGTAATTAGTCTAATTGTAAAAATATCAAAATTAAAAATTTACTTTGTCTCCATAATAAGTAGTTACAGAATTTGGCAGTATGAAACTTGATTTAGGTTGAAAACAGTGATTGTATATATGAGTGTTTTTAAAATATTTTATTTATTTATTCATAAGAGACACAGAGAGAGAGAGAGAGAGAGAGAGGCAGAGACACAGGCAGAGGGAGAAGCAGGCTCCATGCGGGGAGCTCAATGTGAGACTCGATCCTGGAACTCCAGGATCGCACCCTGAGTCGAAGGCAGACACTTAACCTCTGAGCCACCCAGGTGTCCTTGTATATATGATTATAATATATAGTGAATGTATCTGGAGAATAAAATTTTCAAATATTAAGTAAACTAAACTAAAATAAAAAAGTATTACTCTTTAGATAAGAAATACATTATACATTTAAAATTTAAAAATACAAGAGACTCAGCTTACGTTTCAATGTTAATTTATTCACTTATTCATTTATTAAAAAAAAAAGTATTTGGAGTTTCTATATGGATCAGGCCAAATAAGAATTCTCCACCCAAGTGTCTCGAGTGCCTTTATTCAGAGCAATTATGAGCTTCTGATGTAGACCAATGAGAGATATGCAGGAATAATTCAATATTTTGTTCAATACATTATTTTTTTAAGCAATGACTGTGTGCTAGACACTGTTAGTGGTAAATGAAGTAGATACATTCCTACTCTCATGGGGTTTATACTCTGCTGGGGAGCAACAGATGTTAAACAGGTAAACCAGTATGTCAGTTATTACAAATTGGGAATGAGGTATAAAAGTGATAGACTAGGAGTCAGGAGTAAATGTACTAAGTGAGTGTGAGCACAGAAGGCAACCTAGGGCTACTTGTATAGGGCAAGGGGAGTTCTGTGGGAAGTCTATGGAGATAAAATTTAAAGTGAAATGTAAATAATGAGGAGAATTCAGCTATGGGGGAGAATATAAGGGTGGTATTCCACTCAGAGGGAATGGCAAGTTCAGAGGCACTGGGTTAAGGAAATAACAGTGTGTTATAGGAACTAAAAGAAGGTAATAATGGCTGGTTGTTACTTATTGGAAGAGAATGGCTCAAAATGAGAATGATAGCTCAAGAGGAGTCAGATTATCCTAGATGAGAAATTTAGAATTTGGTTGAAGTAAAATGGGAATTATACAAAGGGCTTTGTTGGTTTGCAAGTTCCTTGGAGGCATTGTGGGTATAATCTGAAACCAGTCTCCATATACAGAAGGCAAGGAAAGACTAAGAGTAGACTGCCTTACACTGGAAGATGGCAGGCTTCATAAGCACGGGAATATACAGGGTTTGTCTTGAGCAGTGGCAGGACAGGTAGACCTCCACACTTGCCCATCAAATCATGAAAATTCATGGAAAGGTCTTAACTGGGTTCAGTCATGCATTCAGTTCAGATGGTCTCAGCACCAAATCACCTTGCAGTAGTAGCCTCTGGGGGTAGGGGAGGCAAGTGGAGCCCACATTCCCAGAACAGAGGAGGAGAGGAACCTTTGGTTGCCTAGGGTCCAACTCACAGGTCAATTGACAGTCGCAGCCTCAAGATGAGCTCTCCCATTTTTTAAAATCCCTATCGGGATATAATTGACATACGATAAAATTCATGCATTAAAAGTGCACAGTTCAGTGGTTTTCAAAATATTTGTGGAATTGTTTGACCCTCACTATAAAAGAATTTATTGTAAAATACATACAGCATGAAATCTACCATTTGTTCAGTAGTTTATGTGCATTCATGATGTGGTGCAGCTATCTTCACTACCTAGTTTCAGAACCTTTACATCACCTGGAACATAAACCTCTTGCCTATTAATCAGTCACTCTCTGTTCCTCATTCTCCAAGCCCCTGAAATCTATTAATCTCTTCCTTCTCTATAGATCTACCTCTTCTGGATATCTTACATAAATGGAATCATATAGTGTGTGGCCATTTGTGGCTGGCTTCTTTCATTGAGAATGATGTACATTAATGTTCATAACCAGCTCTATTTATAATAGCAAAAATATGGAAACAACTTAAATGTCCATCTACAGATGAATGAATGAACAAAGTAGTATAACTATACAGTGGAATATTATTCAGTCATAAAAAAGGAATAGTGTTGAGAAGAATGAATCTTTAAACAGGGATATAAAAGAATCCAGTTTACTTTAGGAAACATCTCATTGGCTACTCTATGAATTGGAGGGAATGAGAGGAGGGAAAATAGGGAGCAAGGAAGGCTAGGGAGCTATTGCAGGAGACCAGGTGAGAAATGGTGTTTGTTTAGACCAGGAAGTTGGCAATGAAGAGAGAGGGTAGCTGACACATTAGAAAGATGTTTAGAAATAGAGTTATCAGGCCTTGTACTTCATTGGATTTAGATAGAGAAATCAATGCAGACACACAGGTGTGGAATGCAGCTATGACATTTACTGTAATGTGCAAGATTGTGGGAGAAACAGATTTCAGGGAGAAAATTGGTAGCTGAGATGTGATTATTTTCAATACTGTGTGTTGGTGAGGATGTGGACCAACTAGAATTCTCCTATAATGCAACTGAAAGAGTAAAATTTATATATCTACTTCAGAAAACTAGTTAGCGTCATGTTGAAAAAACAAATATGCACATAAAATGTACCTCAGTAATTCCTCTCCCAGGTAAATACTCAACTGAAATAGTACATGTATTCACAGAAAATAATCTATACCGATTTTATTGCTGTTATTCATAGTATTCCCGAACCGGAAGCTACCAAAATGTCCACTGACAGAAAAGTAGATAAATTATTTATGAGCCCGGATTATAGTCCCTGACTGACACAGAAACTATGTTCAGGTGAGAAACTTCTGTTATACTACACAGCAAATGAATGATAAAGCTGACTTTAGACCTGTCACTATGCCAAAATATTTCATTTTACTCACTGTATATCACTGAATGCTCTCTCCCTTTTTTATGCTTCCTGCTGACTTACAGGTAGAAAAGTGTAGCCAGAGGGGTAGTCAGAGTCCTGTAGCTAAAACCTGATATGAAGTAGGGCAGAGGTTTTAGGATTACTGGAAAATTATCACATTAGGAAGATCTAAATGATGTCAATTCATCACCATGACTTCCCCCCCATGGCACCTGCTCCATAAAATAGCAATGAAATTGTCATTATCAAATGAAAGAATATTTTACACAGCCTAATCTTCCTGATATATCAGAGTGGCTGTCAACTGTTAAACCATGCTGAACATTGTGGAAAGAATTTAAAACACTATGTCTTACTATTTACCCCTGTCAGCCAAGCAGTTAAAATAGCACACAAATATTTGAGAAAATGGAATCCATTTTGCCTTCTCAAGGACTTTCCCATTTTTCTCAAAACAAAAACCATACAAAAACCCAGAGTTCTAAAGAGATCATTCAGGGTTCTGGAAGAGAGTATTTGGGAAACAGAAAGTGGGGCAGTTCCTATGTCCCATCAGGTCATCTCAAACCCTTCAAACAGTCAGATGACCCTATGGCATCTAAGTGGGGAACACTATGCTGTCCACACTGCATGGGGACTAAATTGATAGTCAATGGTTCGACAGTGTTGGCTCCAATCACAGGGTGAAATTTGCCAGCATTTGCCTGTTTTCCCTTCCTCTGGTCTTCTCCATGAATTTGCCAGGTTCTCTGCCAGCATATCTCTTCTACTCAAGTGTGGCCAGCTTCTGGCTGCTGTGCCTGCCTTCTCACACAGATTGCTTTTTTTTTTTAAATGATATCATTTTTATAAACCAAATCAGAGATATTTTTTCTCATTAGATGTTGTATTTAGTAGGTATATAAAAGAGACCACCTCACCATGGGCCGTTCCCACCTATCTGGAGTGTTTCCCTTATTTTGCCAGAACCAGGCTTCCCCTTCCTCTCTCTTGGCCAGGCTTCTGAGATGTCAGCATATTTTATACCTAACCCTTCCCAAACAGCTTTGGACGGTTAAAGAAATGGGAATGTACCTCCTGTCTTTGGCCTTTTGCATATTTTTATTTACCATTTCATTTCAGGGAAGATAATAGTGTGTTAGTTTCCTAGGGCTGCTATAACAAATCATCGTTAACTGAGAGTTTTAAATCATCATAAATGTATTCTCTCAAAATTCTAGAGGCCAGAACTCTGAAATCAGGGTGTCAGAGGACTGCACTCTGATACAAGGTTCTAGACAGAAACCATTCCATGCCTTTCTCCTGGTAGCTGCTGGCAATACTTATCATTCCTTAGCTTATAGCTGTGTCACTTCAATCTCTACTTCTGTACTCACATTGCCACCTTCTCTGCTGTTTGTGTCTCCTTTTCTCTATTGTAAGGATATTTGCCATTATGTCAGGCCCATCCAGTAATCCATGATGACTACATCTTTATATTAAATCTGCAAAGACCCTTTTCTTAAGTAAGCGGACATTCACTGTTTCTAGGGACTTGGACATTGGCATACCTTTCTAGGGACCACCATTCAACCTTCTATATATGGTAAGATAATCATGGAGCATGTGAAAGAGTATAACACAAATTCTTTCCACTTTTCACATTAATTCCTGGTTTTGTTAGTCCTGGTTAGTCCTAGTTAATCCTGGTTAGTGTCTATACTTCCTGAGCTCAGGCGGTATAATATTTTTCACTTTTAAAAGCAAATGTCCCAGTTTATCTACAGCTAAACTCAATTTTGAAACATAATAGTTTTTTCCCCCAAGACTCTGCCTTATATCAAAACAAATGTAATCAAGCAGGTCATTTTTAAAAGACTTTTCAAAATGTAAAGTCATTTTTTTAAAGATTTTATTTATTCATTCATGAGAGACACACAGAGAGAGGCAGAGACACAGGCAGAGGGAGAAGCAGGCTCCATGCAGGGAGCCCGACATGGGACTCGATCCTGGGTCTCCAAGATCACACCCTGGGCTGAAGGTGGCGTTCAACCACTGAGCCCCCGGGCTACACAAAATGTAAAGTTACTGAGAAACCTACAGGTTACTAAAAAGGAAATATAATCTGTTTTCATTGTTCTAGATTTCTCTTCTATATGACATAGGAAAGAGCTCTACTATTAATGTGATGACAAGGGTAGAAATGCATAAACATAAAGGTTTGAGGGAAGTTCTAACCCTTGATCTTTGGTACTCTCATTGGCTGATAAACACTTTCACAGTTCATTTAGCTTTTCTTTTTTGTTGTTGTTGTTCATGGAAAGTTTGGTGACTCCTAGAAATATTTATTTTTCTCTTTCTGTAGAAAACCTGACATGATAAGAACACTATGGTTCATGATTTCAGCCACGTTCATAATGATTCTTTAACTTATCAGAAACAGTAACTTTAATTTCCTTTTGAAAGCAGGTGACTGCTGAGCACAGCCCCATAAAGCTAATTAATTATGGTAATTGTGTCATATGATGCTTGAAAATGGGTGCTCACAGAATCGCTGAGAGAAATGCTTCTATATGTAGTTCAGCAGACTATATGTGCACTTTTAATCTCTATTCTTCCATTTTTCTACCAAAAAAATAATTTTCCTCCTGGAGAGAGAAATTGATGTAGGATATGGCATGCTTTGAGAGCCATGATAATCCAACCAAAGCCTGACATACAAATAGATAAATGGTCCTGAACTTTCTGGGCATTGACATACCTGTCACAAGAAGAAATGTATACTTTCCCTTCCTCCATTTTATGCTCTCATGATAGCCCTTGTCAAAGGAAATTATTATCTATTATCGTTATTTTTAAAATATTCTATTGTGGTACAGAATCTGCCATTAGAGTAATAAGGAGAAAAAAACTACATATTTTTAAATTTATTCTCTGAAAAAAATTTTCTCATGACAATATAAAAGAGCACACAAGAATATAAAAATACTCCTATCACCTTGGTAAATGTTAAAGTGTATTGGTTTAAAAAAAAAAAGTCAGCCCCCTGTCACAATGACATTGTGCTTTTAGCTTTTCCTTAGATTT
Source organism: Canis lupus dingo (assembly GCF_003254725.2). Classification (NCBI taxonomy): domain Eukaryota; kingdom Metazoa; phylum Chordata; class Mammalia; order Carnivora; family Canidae; genus Canis; species Canis lupus. The sequence goes on from NC_064261.1 coordinate 33,944,599, forward strand.
CTGCTTTTTCTTTAGATTCTTTAGATCTAGACAGACAGCAGGCCTGTTGCATGTCATACTTATTCTCTGAATGGTATCAAGAAAGGCTCAGATTGAAGATACTCTACATTTAGATGACTCCAGGAAGCACTTTAAGGAGCTTTGCTTCTTTCGTGGCAATGTTGCAGAATGAAGAACTTTTGCCATTTACTTCCTTTGTTCCTTGCGGTGTCTAACAGAGTATGCCACAGATAGCAGGTGTTCAGACATTTGTTAACATTAAATCTGAGAACAGAATAAATCTATTTAAGTAAAAGAGAATTGAGTTGGGCTTCACTTGATATTTCTGTTATGTTCATATGGTAAAATTTTAGCCATTTTGGCCCTTGTGTAACAATCCTCGAGGGTGCTATTGTCTTAGGAAAATAATTGTTCTATCCCCAAGTCAAAATGGGATCCACATGTAGCTCTGTTTCTGGTACTATAAGGATAATAAAGAAACTATTTTTACTCTTTTCTACCTAGGTAACTAAACATCTTTTGTTCTTACTATAATAATGTAAAGTACTCAAATTTTAAAAATATTATAAATGCTATATATTATTCAAATAGTTTTAATTCATTGCAAGTGAAAGATCTATCTCCTTTAGTGATATACCAATCCAGCTAGTTAAGACATTGAATGTTTATATTAATCTTTATCCCAATTTTCAACTAAATTTTAAGCCCTCAATGACAAGACTTATGTATTTCCTCTTTTAGTTTCTTATCAGCATATTTCAGTGGTGGACACCATACCCATTAATTGGCTGCCCCTGTGGACAGCATCTGTTGTCACTGTCCATGCTTGCACAGGACTTGGCAACTCTCCACATGCTTTCATAAAAAAAAAAATCTTTAAAAAATCATTAGAACACAATCTAATAATCACTAAAGATTAACTGAAGATGATATACAGAAAGTATATCCACACTACCATAAACTCAGGAGGCCTTCATACTTTCCTCAAAAGCCTATTAAGTCCTTCTATCAACCAGGGGCTTCCTTTCCACTCCCCAGATCTGCAAGAATTACTCAGAGCTCTAGCTTGTTCCATTTTTTCGTCTTTGAGGTCGACGGTTTTTTCCTTCTGCTTTAAAATGCTTGCAGTTTTGTGTCCTTCAACAGAATTATCAAAGTCATTTTCCTGCAAAAAAAAAAAAATCCTTTCAGACCACTTGCTTGGAAGATTATATTTTCTCTACGCATTACAAATAAGTAATGGGTATTTTTATTTTTCCTGTTGGACTTTTATTTTTTATTATTTTTTTAAATACTTCCTGCATAATTAATATATAGCATTATATTAGTTTCAGATGTACAATATAGTGATTCAACAATTCTATACATTACTCAGTATTATCATGGCAAATGTGCTCTTAAACCCCTTCCTCTATTTCACCCATCCCTCCACAACCTCCCCTCTGGTTACAATGTGTTTGTTTTCTGTAGTTTGGAGTCTGTTTCTTGGTTTGCCTCTTTTTCACTTGTTCATCTATTTTGCTTCTTAAATTCCACATATGAGTGAAATCATATGGTATTGTCTTTCCCTTACTGACTTATTTCATTTAGCTTTGTACCCTCTAGGTCATCCATGTTGTTGCAAATGACAAGATTTTATTCTTTTTATGGCTGACTAATATTCCATTGTGTATACATACCGTATCTTCTTTACTCATTCATCTATTGATGTACACTTGGGCTGTTTCCATAGTTTGGATATTTTTAATAATGCTGCAACAAAAGTAGGGTGTGTATATCTTTTTGAATTTATGTTTTTGTATTCTTTTGGTAAATACCCAGTACTTGAATTACTGGATCATGCAGTAATTCTATTTTTAATTTTTTGAGGAACCTCCATACCATTTTCCACTGGTAGATGCACCAGTTTGCATTCCCATCAACAGTGAATGAGGGTTTCTTTTCTCCACACCCTTGCTACCATGTTGTTTCTTGTGTTTCTGGTTTTAGCCATTCCGATAGGTGTAATGTAATATTTCATTGTGGTTTTGATTTGCATTTCCCCAATGATTAATGATGTTGAGCATTTTTTCATATCTGTTCACCATCTGTATGTCTTTTTTGGAGTAGTGTCTGTTCATGTCTCTTGCTCAATTTTTTTTTTTTCGTGGCTAAAACCCATTTATTCCTAATCTACATAAGGCTGGCCTCTGTAGCTACACATGTAGCTTCTATCTGCCTTTCTTTCTTTGGATGGTTTTACTCTATGATTCTTTGTACTGAGTACAAAGTCCAATGACACTTATCGCAAATTTGAACACTGTGAATTTGAGATTATTTAGGTTATTTGCTTTGATGTTGAGTTGTATAATTTCTTTTAGTTTTGTTGTTTCCTTTTTTGTACAGAAGCTTTTTATTTTGGTGTAATCCCAATAGTTTATTTTTGTTTTTATTTCCCTGCCTCAGGGGACCTTCCTAGAAAAATGTTGCTATGGTTGATGTCAGAAAAATTACTGCCTGTGCTCTCTTCTAGGATTTTTATGCTTTCAGGTCTTATATTTGGGTCTTTAACCCATGTTGAGGTTATTTTTGTGCATGGTGTAAGAAAGTGGTCCAGTTTTCTCAATACTATTTGTTGAAAAGCCTGTCTTTTTCTTGTTGCATACTATTGCCTCCTTTGTCAAGATTAATTGACCATATAAGCATGGCTTTGTTTCTGGGTTCTCTATTCTAAGTAGTGCATATTTTGAGAAAGAGGGAGAACCACTATGTGTCTAAGAATCAGAGCTATATTAATGTTCTAGTTTTATCACTTATTTGTAATATTTTATAAATTATTTATCCTTGTTAAATCTTAGTTTTCTCATTTTAAAAACTGATAGTATCATACACATCTTATTATGTTTCCTGTAGAAATTAATGATAATATTTGGAAAGCACTAAGAATATGTTTTATGTTGTGTGAAATAAGACCACACACTGAGAATTTTTTAAAAGTCTTCATCCTTCATAGGAACAATATTTCAAGAAGAAAGATGAGGAATACATACTGGTCAGCCACTGGATGACCATGGTATCCATATTCCCTGACACTGAAAATTTATAATTTATACATGATCATAGAGTAAGATCTTCTTTTTTTTATAGAGTAAGATTTTCTTTGAGAAGATTTTGCATTTCATAGTGAACAGGGAGAGACCTCGGGGCATTGAGAGAAGAGAGAAGACCACAATATCCTTAACAGAGAGGAAGGTATATTTTGCAGACAAAAGTAGAAAACAATGACTATTTAAGAGGCATTGATACCATGCATTTGAAAGAAAACATATTACTATGAGAGATTTAGGATTCTGCTAAGGAGTCCCAGGTTTATTTGTTTAGCAGAGTGAAACATTAAAGATATATAGTGGGGTTGCTGTGCTTGTTCTGGGCAGTAAAATGTAAGTACCTCTTTGTCAGTTGACCTGTTAACTTTTCAACAAGTCAAACTTCTATTTATTGTGGACACTGTTTTTGTTTTTTTTTTCTTCATTGGCCCAGAGTGAGCTTCCAATAAATAGAATTAATATATCTTCTGCATTGAATTTTAATTTGTATAACAAATGGTTGCTTTGTCCAAGTACTTAATTGATACGATGCCTTGTTTTCATTATGTATTAAGTTCCTTACACTCTGCTCCAATAAATATCTTTATTAACAAAAAAAAGTAAAGGGGGTTAATTTCAATTCCAGGAATATACTTCAATTTCAGTCACAACTGTCAAATAAAAATGGGAAGGAAAGAATCTTATTAAAATGAAATCATTGATATTAGATAGACATATTTGCACATGTTATTCTCATTCTTACATGGCATGGTAGGAGAAGAAAGTGCCTCATGACTTCAGGGAATAGAATTAAGATCATAGTAATGAGATATTGGTTAAAGAAAACTATGTTAAACAAGCATTTAATTAGCCTTAGATGTTGTCAGCTTTCCGGCTGTGATGGGATTGAATGTTCAGGGTTTTCTTCCTCTGAACCTAATTTTCTTCAGGGAAAAAAGTAATGTTGTCACTGATAATGCCACCCACATTTATCGTTATAAACTGCTTACATTTGACTGTGTGATGATGTGTGTGGGGATGTAAGCTTGAGCATATGAGGAGCTCTCTTTCTCATTATACTTTACAAATTTCATTTTAAATGTTGGTCACCATATAGCAATCAAATATGGACTCATCTCATCATTCAATTAGTAATGAGAAAGATGAAAAGGCCCAGTAGTTTGCACTTGAAATCAGATGTAGTTAAAAATGTAACATTTACTGTTTTTACCTTACATTTAAAACAATAATTTTAGCTTTCCTTGACTGAATACAAATCCTATATTATATATTTTATATGTAGATATACATATGATATATTATTCATGGTATTTTATTAATAATTTTGTTAAACCTGTAATTCATATTTTACTATCATTTTACAGATACTGAAATTGAGTCTCGAAGAGGTCTAAAAATGTACCTAAGGTTGAACCTAAACATCTGCCTTATTTTGGTTATAGCTCAATTATACTGTTGAAAGACGGTCCACAAAAGGAATTTGTCACATATTTGGAAATCACTGTTTAAAGTCTCACTACTCTTTGCATATCTTATCTAGTTGAGTCAGACTTAACTTGATAACTTATGTATTTACATGTTTATATAAAACCCACGTGACTATATGATCTTTGAACCCCATATCTTATTTTTTTTTATAGACCCCTTGGCATCTGGCTATCAGTTATCATTTTTTGCAACTCTCAGTGTTTTCCCTCTTTATCCTAATTTCATTTCTCTAAACTTCTCTGAGTCTGGAAACTAGATGGTTAAGATAGAACAGAGAATCAAGGAACAGTTTTTAGAGTCTATGTATGGCCCAATGTAAATAGCAACTGAAACAATGTCAGTCATATTTCAGGTGCAATTATAAATGGGACTGTTCTCTTATTTCTCTTTAGTATGAATGTTTAGAAATACAACAAATTTCCGCATGTTATTTTTATATCCTGTGACTTTATGGATCATTTACCAATTCTAGTAGTTTTTTGGTGGAGTCTTTGGAGTATTCTATGCATAATATTGTGTCATCTGCAAATAGTGACAACTTTACTTCTTCCTAACCAGTTGGGATGCCTTTTATGTCCTTCTCTTCTCTGATTGCTGTGGTTAGGACTTCTAATACAATGTTGAATAATATTCCAGGAGAGTGGACACTCCTTATCTTGTTCCTAACCTTGTGAGAAAAGCTCTGTTTTTCACTGTTGAAGATGATATTAGCTTGGGTTTTTCATATATGGTCTTTATTATGTTGAGGTATATTCCATCTAAACCTACTTTGTTCAGATTTTTTATCATGAATGAATGTTGTACTTTGTCAAATGCTTTTTCTACATCTGTTGAAATGATCACAAGGTTTATAACCTTTCTCTTGTTAATATGATGTATCACAGTGATTTATTTACAATTGAAGCATTGTTGCATCCCTGGGATAAATCCGACTCGAACATAGTGATTAGTGTTTTTAATGTATTGTTCATTCAGTTTGCTAATGTTTTGTTGAGAATTTTTGCATCTATGTTTATCAGGATACTTTTTGTGCTTTTCTCTTTCTGTCTTTCTTTCTTTCTTTCTTTCTTTCTTTCTTTCTTTCTTTCTTCGGTGTTTTTATCTTGTTTTGGTATCAGGACAATATTGGTCTCATAGAATGAATTTGGAAGCTCTCCTTTCTTTTTGATTTTTTTGGGATCATTTGAGAAGAATAGGTTTTCATTCTTCTTTAAATGCTTGGTAAAATTTATTTATAAAGCCACCTGGTCCTAGGCTTTTGTTTCACACTATAGGGATCTCAGAAGAAGAAGAGAGAGAAAATGAGGAAGATATAATAGCTGAAAAATTCCCAAACCTGAGGAAGGAAAAAGACATCTAGATTCAGGAGGCATAGAGAACTCCTAACAAAATCAACCCAAGGAATACTACACTAGTAATTAAATGGCAAAAATTAATGATAAAGACATAATACCATTTGCTTCAACGTGGATGGAACTGGAGGGTATTATGCTGAGTGAAGTAAGCCAGTCGGAGAAGGACAAACATTATATGTTCTCATTCATTTGGGGAATATAAATAATAGTGAAAGGGAATATAAGGGAAGGGGGAAGAAATGTGTGGGGAATATCAGAAAGGGAGACAGAACGTAAAGACTGCTAACTCTGGGAAACGAACTAGGGGTGGTAGAAGGGGAGGAGGGCGGGGGGTGGGAGTGAATGGGTGACGGGCACTGGGGGTTATTCTGTATGTTAGTAAATTGAACACCAATAAAAAAATAAATTAAAATAAAAAAATTATCTTTTTCTAATAAAAGATTGCATGTTTGGACTCTTAAAAAAAATAAAAAATAAATAAAAACAGTCAAAGAGAATAAAACCATTATATACACGGGAAATCCCATAATGGTATCAGCTGATTTTTCAGCAGAAACTTGCAGTCTGAAAAGGAGTGTCATAATATATACAAAGTGCTGAAAAGAAAAAAATCTGCAGCCAAAGAACACTCTATCCAGCAAGGCTATCATTCACAATATAAGGAAAGATAAAGAGTTTCCCAGGTAACAGAATTTAAAAGAATTCATCACCACTAAATCAGCCTTACAGGAAATGTTAAAGGGAATTCTTTGAGTGGAAAGAAAAAGCTATAATCAGGAGCAAGAATATTATTAAAGGAAATAATTTTACTGGTAAATACAAACATAACATGAGTAGTAGATTAATCACTTATACATCAGTACAGAGGTTAAGGTACAAAAGCTGTAAAATCAATTATAGCTATTAAAATCAGTCAAGGGACTCATAAAATAAAAAGTTGTAGTGTATGACATCATATACATAAAACATGGGTGGAGGGGAGTGAAAATTTAGTGCTTTTAGAATGCATTCAAACCTAAGGGGCCATAAACTCAATATAGACTGCTATATGCATAGAATGTTATATAGGGGCTTAATGGTAACCATAAATCAAAAACTTGTAATAGATACACACAAAAATTAGGGAAACAAATCCAAGCATATCTCTAAGAAAGCCATTAAACTACAGGGACTTCTTGTGGGAAGGGAACTACAAAACAACTATAAAACCAGAAACAAAATGACAATAAGTACATACCTATCAATAACTAGGATATGGTATTGCATAATTAATATATAGCATTATATTAATGTAAATAATGTACATTATTTGAATGTAAATGTGGTAAAGGCTTCCATCAAAAGATATAAGGTGACTGAATGGATAAAGAAACAAGACTTGTCTATATAAGTCTCATATAAGAGATTTATTTCAGACCTAAGGACACATTCAGGCTGAAAATGAAGGGATAGAAAAACCTTAACCTGCAAATGGAATTGAAAAGAAAACTGGAGTAGCAATACTTAATATAGGACAAAAAAGACTTTAAAACAAAGACTGTGACAAGAAACAATGAAAGACACTATGTAATGATACGGGTAACAATTCTCAACAAGGGGATATAACAATTATAAATATTTAAACACCCATCATAGGAATACTTAAATACATAAAGCAATTATTAACAGACATAAAGGAAGAAATTAACAGTAAATAATGGAAGGGGATTTTATCATCCCACTTACATCAGTAAATAGATCATCCAGATTTAAAACCAACAAAGAAATAGTGGCTTTGATTGACACGTTAGACCAGATGGACCTAATAGATATATTTAGGCTATTCCATCCCCAAACAGCAGAAGACATATTATTTTCAAAAGAACATAGAACATTCTCTGGAAAGAACACAAATACATGGAGGCTAAAAACATGCTACTGAACATTGAATGGGTCAACCAAGAAAAGAAAAAGAACGAAAATACAACACAATGGCCTAAAATCTTTGGGATACAGCAAAAGCTGTTCCAAAAGGAAAGATTATACCAATACAAGCCTACCTCAAGAAGCAAGAGAAAACTCAAATAAACAATCTAAACTTATACTTAAAAGAAAAAGAAGGGTAAACAAGGGCCAAAGCCAGTAGAAGGTAGGGAATAGTAAAGATTAGGGCAGAAATAAATGAAATAGGGAATAAAAATAGATCAATAAAACTGGGAGTTGGTTCTGTGAAAAGCTCAACAAAACTGATAAATCCTGAGCCAGACTCATTGAAATAGGAGAGAGACCTCAAAGAAACAAAATCAGAAATGAAGTAAGAGAAATACCAACACCATAGAAATACAAAGGATTAGAAGAGATTATGAAAAATTATATACCAACAAATTAGACAACCTAGAAGATATGGATAAATTCCTAGAAATATATAAACTCCTAAAACTGAATCAGAAAGACAAAATTTGAGTAGACCAATTATTAGCAATGAAATATGATCAATAATCAAAAAACTCCAAATGCAAAAAAAAAAAAAAACCTCCAAATGCTTCTTAAAAAAAAAAAAACAGCTTTATTGAGGTATAATGGCATACAAAGAACTGCACATGGGTCACATGTATAATTTGATGGATTTGGATCTATGCAAACATCCATGATACCACCAGCACCACAGTCCAAGTAATAGGAATATCCAATCCCTCCCACGAGTTCCTTGTGTTCCTTTGTTTTTGTTTTTTGTTTCTTTGTTTATGTGGTAAGAATATGACATTCTACTCTGCCATGTTATTCATTTTTCCCTTGGGTTCTAGTCTTACCTTGCCCTTTGAACTCAATATAACATTATTTCTAAAAGCCTGGGGGTATACCTTTATCAAATTCTGGCTTACTATTTATTCTCTACTTTCTGCTAATCAATTCTCTTATCAGTTCAGCTTCTCTAGGACCATAATATTTGGGGAGACATATATAGGTAGAGATCCTCTAGGATTCACCCCTTAAATTAGAATAAAAGGGAGAGCATGTCTCCCCAATACTGACTCCTAAGACCAAAAAATAGTGGGACTTCCTAGAGTCTTTCAAGTATCCATGATTTTTATACGTTTTTCTTCATTTATTTTTTAACTTTAATGTCTCCTTGAAAAAAATCAGAAATAAAATCTCCATTAAAAAAAAAACTCTTTTAAAAAATCTTCCTTTTTTTCTCTTTTATTTTCAAACATTGCAGAGCGTTTTTGTTTTTTTTTAAGATTTTATTTATTTATTCATGAGAGACACACAGAGAGAGAGAGGCAGAGACACAGGCAGAGGGAGAAGCAGGCTCCATGCAGGGAGCCCAGCGTGACTCGATCCGGGGTCTCCAGGATCACACCCCTGGCCAAGGCAGCGCTAAACCATTGAGTCATCCGGGCTGCCCCAGCAGAGCATTTTTCATCAAAGTCCAATTCTCAGGCAGTTTCAATCTCTCCTAATGCCTACAAATATTTAAAAGACCGATAAGTACAATGTGAGCCTTGCAGCTCATGGAAGTGAAAAATGGAAAAAGAGCTCATAAGTTCAAAGCCTTTGTCTAAGAGGTTTATTTACTAGCAGATCTGTATTTATTGAGAGGGGCTCCCTTTGGTGTATCTCCAGAAGAAAGGAAAGCCCATTCCTTTTTGACCCATCTCAGGTCTTAGGAAAACTCTGCCTTTGCCACAAAGCCCAGTTCTAGACATACAAATCTATATAATATCCCTTAATTGTACAAGGCAATAGTGATTTTTTTTTCTATATCCCAACTCAAGTAGTTCACATTGTCTATGAAATACACTTGCCTCTTACTTAATCGTATTCTGAATAAAATATTTGTATATGTGTGTATTATATTATAGTTCTCTTATTATAATTATTATTCATCCTCTACCTAATATATTTTTCTACTTGGGATAATTTTCCTAACTTCACTGAAATTTGGTTTTCTTATTTGTAAATTTGGGCAACTGTTCAAAATTAAAATATATAAGTGGATAGCTCGAACTTCATAATTAATATAGTAGAGACATATTTTGTCTTAGAATAAGTTATAAATTAAACACTGAACCAGTAAGAATCTTCTACAGATATTTTTATCTGTTTTTCTATACTTCTTAAATCGATATTTATTTGTTTTTTCATACAGGATGCCAATGAGAAATAACCACCCACTCTTCTAGCCAGATTTTCAGTTATTTGTCAACAAATGGAAAGACAGGTTCTTCTACACATTTTTTCCCACAGGTTGGACTAATCTGAAAGACTATTTCATGATTTCTCTCTTCATTTACCTGTTAACTTCAATTCATTTAGGAGTAAAATAAACGCAATAACACACACACACACACACACACACACTTTTTGGTCTACAGCTAAAAGATATACTTGTATATATTTCAAAAAATATGAACAAAAAGGTATATAGCAGTACCACTTTTAATAGACTCAACCTGGAAAATATGCCCATGTCCTCATAAGAAATAGAATGGATAAATATACTGTGGAATATTCAGAAACATTAATGAATAAAGTACTGACATACACAACAGATAGTACTATGGTTGAATCTCAGAAGGAAAAAAAATAAAGACCAAAGAATACATATGTGTATTCCATTCCTGTAATTTGCAAACAAGATATAAAATACTTCATAATTATATTACCATGTCAACACTTTGCAAGTAATGGAAAAATTAATCCAAGACGTCAACAGCAGGATAGTGGTTCCTTTAGGAAGAGGAAAGGATAGAGGCTGGGAATGGTCACAAGGAACTTCTGTGATTCTGTCATTTTCTATCCATTACAAGGGTACAAGTGTACATTTTGGAGGATGTATAGATAGTTATAACTGTGGTTTGTATACTACGCTGTTTGTACGTCAAATGAGAAGTTCTTTTTATGTTTTATTATATGAAGTTGAATTGCTATAAGCTAAAAGCTCTAATAAAGTGCGTTTGAGGGATAGTCTATCTCTTGTGAAAACCACAGCTGGTTCTCAGAAGTGAGTTTTCCTTCAATAGAAAATTTGCAGCAAATGTACATAAGCCTGGGATGTAGTGTGGATAGACTGGTCACTCAGAAACAAGCATACACGCACACAGAAGGGACTCCAGGCTGCTAAGGGAATTTCATGATGTAAACCTTGGACAATTAATGTTTTCAATATATTAACGAAACAAAAAAGGCAGTTTTAGCTGCAATCCTTTGGTAAATAAAGAAATGGATATTTAAATATCAGTGTACTCCCTAAGAATAAAATCATGCTTAGTGTTAAGTGTTAGGAAAAATATGCAACTTTGATTATCATTCTTTATTTTTGCATTCAGCAATGTATATACATTTTCCTTCAAATTTCCAAAATTAATTAAGAGTCTCATTCATTTATGTATCACTTTTTTCAGCAATTCCCTTTTTGAAGCCTCTACTATTTGTGACATTCTGTGCTAAGCACAAAGATACAGAAACGAAAGATATAGACACTGTATTTAAGGAGCTTTTAGTGTAGAATGTTATGGAGAAGTTAAGTGCTTATTGTAACACAGTGCAGTCCATCTGCTGGCATAGAGTTATTCTGACTGCATTATGGAAGTAAGGAAGAGTGGCCTAACCCAGGAGGAAGAGGTGGATCAGAACAAGGCAGAGAGGCTCTCTGGCTGACAAATTGTGGTTAGAGACTGAAGAAGGGCATGCCCAAAGGCACTTTCATCATTGAGTTTATTCTATTAATTATTGTCTATTTAGTACTCATCCTTCAGTAGAAGACTTGAAGGGATGAAGTTGGATTAATCTTTAATCACTGAAAGCTGTCATTTTTTGAAAGATGAAATGCGACAGATCCTTGAAAAATAGGGAGATCAAATTTAATGTAGCCTTTAAAATAGAGCCCTCCTAACAAACAAGGTCTCCACGAAGCCGGCAAATTATTACTAAAATGGCTTCAAGACAATAACACTGTCTAGATATGAGACCCAGTTAACTCTGGTAGAAGAAGCTTGACCTTGTATTGATCTCATCTGCCTCTAAATCGTTATTGTTAACAGAACCCATGTTCTACTTGGTGGGCTATTTAAATAATTTACTAAGAGATCAGGTAACTCAGAAGCTATAAATGAGTGTGCCAGGAGAAAGACATTTACAATATAGAGCACAGGGGCATAGAAAGAGTTATTACTGTGCTGAAGAATATATTTTTGTTTATGGCTTTTTTTAGACCATGGGAAATTTTCATGCCCCGAATTACTGTCTTAATCTGCAAAATTAGAAATTTTATCTTTGCGCCTTCCCTAGCATTAATTGAGAAGCAGTATTTTTACAAATCTTGTGTAGTCGCTAAACCTCTTCTCTATGCATCTGGGGCTTGACGAATGTCTGTGAATTAATTAAAAGATAAAACAAAAGACACAAAATAATAAGATATATTATCTTACTTGTGGAAGAAGGCTTTTGGAAGTTCAGTGAAGGGGGGCTATATAAAAATAACAGAATATTAAAAATAAAATAACCCATGTAAAACTGGCCAAATTAAGATCAGATTATCAGAGAGTGGCTGTCCAGGGTGCAGATGTGCAGCTAGTAAGCAGTAGGTAAATGGAAATGAAGAGGACAGGTTCATCCAGTAAAAGGAAAGACAGAGCAGAAGAGCCCATGAAATGGTAATTGCTTTATTTATGCATTTAAATATGTATTGCCTACTGTGTTCTGGGTGCCTGGGATACTGTACCAGCATTCCAGGTGGTCTTATGGGTTAACTGCTTCGAGTTAACAAGCTCCTTACTTGCTGACCTAAATCCCTTGATCTGTAACAGAACTAATTCAGTCTATTTGCGGACCGCTGGCCTTGAAGAGTGAAGGACCAGAACTTTCCCAGGCTACAGAATCCAGCAAGTCTATTTGAGGGCATCTTGGCTTTCTGATTAGCTGAGCAATTTTTCAAGAAAAAGGACTTTTTTTTTAGCTTCCACAAATGATTTTACTGACCTCCCTTTGCGTATCTGTAGATCTGAACCTCTTTTTTTTATTTTTATTTTTTTACTTATGATAGTCGCACAGAGAGAGAGAGAGAGGCAGAGGCACAGGCAGAGGGAGAAGCAGGCTCCATGCACCGGGAGCCCGACGTGGGATTCGATCCCGGGTCTCCAGGATCGCGCCCTGGGCCAAAGGCAGGCCCTAAACCACTGCGCCACCCAGGGATCCCCAGATCTGAACCTCTTTTGCAGAAAGAACAGAGTACTCTTGCGTATCACGAAATAAGAACCGAACCCCCGCACACAGCTCCATAGCACTGAGATAAAATTTGTAGCTGGCATCATCTATCTGCATATAATCAAGACATGTTGCAGGCCACCGACCTCCCTTTGCTTATTAACTACCCTAAATCCTTTTAAGTATTCCTGCCCCACAGTAGAAACCTCTGAGTTGGCTTTTGGACAAGAGTCCACCTTCTCCCCAGGTTGTAGGCCTCCTGGATAAAGCTCAAATTCCATTCCAATCAAAAACTCATCTCTTGAGTAGTGGTGTTTCCAGCGATGGGCAGCTAAACAATATAGTAACAATAAACCTATAAAGACCCTTGCCCTCATGGAACTTACATCCCAGGGGGAGTAGAAAATTCCCAACAATAATCTCTTTTTCAATCCAGGTGGAGTAGAAGTGATAGAGAATGATCAATATCGCTATATTGCTAATGCACCTTGTACTTCTATCTACAATGCACTGGAAATCGTTAGACACATCTTCTGCAAAGGCCCTCTACCAAATGCCGAGAGAGATGAAATGAGATGTGGTTTGGACACAAAGTGCAGATTATCTGGGTAGCACAGATGTCTACACGCTCAAAGACTTTAAGTGTTTGGCTTGATTGAAACCACTGCTCTCTTGAACAGCTGGCTTTGGAAGACATACTCTTCATAGTGAAATAAAGCAAAGGTTGTTTCTCTCCTGTCAATGAAAAAATACAGACATATAATGCAACTCTTCCACGTACTGTTTCCAGTTGGGCAGTCTTACATACATCATTTCACAAGCTTGCACATACATGTGTAGGAGAAAATCCAGAAATTTGAATTGCTGGGATAAAAGGTACTTTGGATTTTAAATCTAAGGTATTTATTCAATTTTCCTTTGGGGAATTTTATAAATTCATATTCTCAATGGTGATATTCATCCATGGCCTCAACAACACAGCATCATGACTTATGTATTTTGGTCATGTGCATAGAAGAAAAAAGATATTATACTCTTGATTTTTATTTCTTTGTGAGGAAATAATGGTGAGGTTGAAACGTCATATTTAAAAATTATTTTTATTTCCATTTCTTTGAATTCCCTATTCATAAACCCTTGGTTAATTTTTCTGTTGATTCATTAATCTGTTTCTTACTTATTTCTGAAAACCTTTAATCCTTGGTAATCTAAATTACATTTTTTTTTCAGTTTGCCATTTGTTTTTGGACTTAGGTTATGATATTTTGCCATAAATATGATATTTTTGTTGAATTTATCCTTTAAAAAAACTTTTATAGCTTCTGTATTTTGAATCATGGTTAAAAAGGTCTCAGACCCTAAGAGGCTATAAAACAGATTTCCTATGTTTTATTCCTGTATTTTTATGATGTTATTTTATTTTCACATTTAAATGTATAATCCGGTTGGAATCCATTGTGATATTCAGTATGAAGAAGGATAGATCCACCTTTAGATTATTCTAAATGACTACCAGTTTTCTCAATACCACTAATTGAGTGATCAGCCTAATTATCCACTGAACTGAGATGGCACACATAAAACATAGTAAATTCCTATATACATTTGGGTTTATTTTTTAACTTCCTATTCTAGTTATTGATCTGTCTAGCTAAATATGATTTTATCGTCTTATATGTCTGTGATGCATAGTTATTACTGGGTTTTAAGGTTTAATATATATTTAGGCTGTTTACTGCTTTTTTTCTTTCTTTTTTTTTAATTTCTTTTTTTTTGTATCCCTTTATGTGTTTTTTCAGGTGAGGTTACAAAGCACTTTATCTACTACTGTCCCAATCCCAAAGGATATGAGAAAACTATTGGTATTGTTATTTGTATCATACTAATTTTTTAAAAAGATTTTACATATTTATTCATGAGAGACACAAAGAGAGAGAAACAGAGGCATAGGCAGAGGGAGAAGCAGGCTCCATGCAGGGAGCCTGATGTGGGACTCGATGCTGGATCCTGGGATCATGCCCTGAGCCAAAGGCAGACGCTCAACTACTGAGCCGCCCAGGCATTCCTGTATCATACTAAATTTAAAACAAATTAGAGTTGACATCTTTATGTTATTCAGCCTTTTTCTCCAAGTACATTTATTTTATCTTTCTTTGTATCCTTTAAAAGGATTTTAAAGTTTTTTAAAAAAAATATTGTACATTTCTAGTTAGGTTTATTCTTAGCTATTTTATCTGTATAAAGCAATGTTATTTTTGCCAGGGTCCCTTCAAAGACCCTCTCTGGATTTAGTCTTTCTCTGATCATGGAAGATACTTCAGGCATGTTTCATAGATTCTCTGTCCCTTCCTGTCCCAAGTACATTCTTCCTTCAGAGATTAATATGCGTGTCCATTGTGGGGCCCCTGGGTGGCTCAGTCAGATAAGCATCAGTTCAGGTCATGATCCTGTGGTTCTGAGATGAAGCCCTGAGTCAGGCTTTCCCCTCAGCAAGGTGTCTGATTCTTGCTCTCCCTCTGCCCCTCACCTTGCTCTCTCTCTCTCTCTCTCTCTGTCAAATAAATAAGTAAAATCTTAAAAAAAAAAAAAAAAGTGGCCATTGTAACAATCAGTTCTCTCAGCTTCAATAATGTTTAACTTTTTTTTTTTTTTTTAAATTTCCCATAGCTTAGACTTGTTTAGGCTTGTACGCTAAAGCCTTGGAAGGCTGGGATCTGCTTTTAGCCTATGATCTAGCTCTACCATCAAGAGGAGAGAGAATCCTGGTACGTGTGATGCCATAATATGACAGTGGTTGGCCTTGCACAGGGCGGAAGTACAACATTGCTGCTCTTTGTCTCCTGTGCTTCTATGCTACTTTTTGTTTTTGTTTGTTTTCAGAGCATTGCTATCCTAATGCTTGCTCTTCTCATTTCTGGCTAGGCATTTAAGACCCCTCTTTCAGCCAGCCGCTAAGCTTCCAGCACTACCTCCTACTCTTCCTATCCTCAATGTACATTTTTTTTTCTTCCCTTTCCTTCGTTAGTTAGTTAGTTAGTTAGTTAGTTAGTTAGTTAGTTATTGACAGCACTGGCTGACATCCTCCTAGCCATAATGCTGACTTTTGGAGAATGCTTTCCTCACCTTTAAGTGCAGTTTCTTCTCAGTACAACCAACTTTCTTGAGACTGTCATGTAGGGGCAGCTCAGAAAGCTTTTATCTTTAGACTGTACTTGGTGAGAGTTAAACACTAAGGATCACAACACTAGCAGGTGGTCAGTCCCCCAAACAGTTTTTCTAGTTGGGAAGGGAAGGTCCTCCCCTCTTCTCCTGTGGAAAGTATGAGATGAGTAGCTTGAGGAATGCATACAGTTCCAATAACACCATCCAAGATGATTTTCTCTATGGCCTCTGAAAACTTGCTCCTTTAAAGATGAAATCAGACATCCCTAAAGCTGGCAGAAGGAATTTCCATAGTTCTGCTTGTCCTATATATGTCATCTAGCAAATTGTTTTAGGATGTGAGGTTTCCAAGTACCTATTCTATATCTCTTTTACCTTTGAGTCTCAGCTAAACCAGGAAAGAGTGAACCTCATTTTAATATCCAAATACATAGAAACACTGCATTGCACAAACTTGAAGGTGAAAGTTCATGGAGTTCATTTGATAAAATACTCTGTTTTTTTTACTGTGATGCCCCTATTTTCTAGAATATGCTGTCATTTCCCAGAGGAACAAATTTTCTGTAAATTTTTATTCACTTAACGTTAATTTGAACTTGAGCTAAGCAACTAAAAATACAGGTGAATCAAATTTAACAGCATCAATTTATAATTACCTCATTATGTTTATTTCCATGATAAAGTTCTGCTATCTTTTCCTTGACTGGTTTCTTTCACATTTTACTTTTTTTTTTCTCTCTTGCATTTCTAGAGAATATTCCTTTCATTCAAAGTAGCATTCTTCAGCCTCTTAAGGATATCTCAAAGTTGACTTTTCTACATACTTGTGTGAAAAGAGTAAGAATACCATCGCTCAGAAAGAAGCTGAAAATACTGCCATGGAAATATTTTGATAACCATAGAGTCGCTCCTCACTTCATCATTTCTTTAATACAAAATGGCTGTGGTTTTCCTCTTGCCTGTTCATATGTTCACACATGCTACTACCACTGGAGAGACTGCTTTTCCACACCTTCCTCTGAGTAACCATCTTTCACTCATTCTTCAGGATTCAGCTTATGCATATATTTAAAAAATATGCTTAAAAATAGAGCTAAGTTTAGAATTCCATTATCGAAAGACATAAAAAACAGCTAATTTTAAATTTGATGGTTTTTCTCCATCATATCCATCATAAATTATAGAATATTTTATTTGAATGTTATTTAATCAGAGATAGCATTAAACATATATTATGCCCCTGTTAGATTTTAGACTAAAAATGTCAAAACATACATTATCCTTGTATTCTTTTTTTTTTTTTTTTTTTTTAATTTTTATTTATTTATGATAGTCACACAGAGAGAGCGAGAGAGGCAGAGACACAGGCAGAGGGAGAAACAGGCTCCACGCACCGGGAGCCCGACGTGGGATTCGATCCCGGGTCTCCAGGATCGCGCCCTGGGCCAAAGGCAGGCGCTAAACCGCTGCGCCACCCAGGGATCCCCCTTGTATTCTTTTTTATATTTTTTGCCTTAGTATGATTGGTATATAAAACAACTAAGGGCTCTATGCTATATATGTATCTAAGAAAATTAATGTCATAGAGTTTTAGTATTTGAAGAAACTCTAAAGCTTATCTGGACAAAATTTCTGCTGAATCCAAAAATTCACTCCAGTACGTTACTGTTCTATACGTACATTGACAGCTTGTCACCAGCTATCTGCTTGAATAGTTCAGGTGAAGAACACTAGCTTTTCAAAGCAGAGCTCTTCAGGGTAGTTTCAATTTTATAAAATCTTTTATTATACAGAACCAGTGTCAGCTTCCCTGTAATATGCCCACATTTTTGCTGTGAAAGCTAAAGAGTACCTGCTCTTTTAGCACCTAGGAATTGAATACTTGTTTTGTTACAAGGATAGGATCAGATATTCTGGAATAAACAAAAATAAACAAGATGGGATTCATACCCTAGAGGAAGTTAGTCTTGTGGCAAGATATTTGAAAATAAATGTTAACTTAAGATTAATATTTGTATTCTCTGATATTAGGTAACGTTTTAAAGTATAAAAATGTGAACATATATTAGCTGACAATGACAATTGTTATAGATGATCTCCTACTTAGGGAATTTTGTTAAACCTTTTTTTGCGTGTGTGCATCCATGCACCTTAAAATATATATTTTTTATTTTATGGAAATTTGGCAGGGTTTGAAATGTTAAAATAAAATATCTAAAAGTCATGGACTGTTGAAGGTATATCAAAATAAATGTATCAAATATATTTTTAAAGTTACTAAAATTATCTGATAATTTCAGTTCTGCAGAGGCCAAATGTGAGTTTCACACTACGAAGTAATGTAGCATTTTCAGAACCTAACACAACCTTTATATGTTTTTAATGGATTGGTAGAGTATGGATCACAGAAAACAAAAGCTCTTCTGTATTCTGTCCTGTTGAGATTACACTCGCTGTCCCTTATTCATTTCTGGTAACCACATTATAAAGTGCCACTGAAAAGCTTGAAAACAATGAAAAATACCTAAGATAATAAGGCATTTAGAAAGATATTTCAGAAAGAACCATTAAAGCAAATGAGAGAGTATGAGAGACACATGCTAAGTGTCTTTACATTGTGGAGTGGCTGTCACCTAGAAAAGGAAATAAGAGTTATTTTTTTGTAACTCTAAAGGGCAAAACTAAAACCAGTGTCTGAATGTCACTGGGTAACATGTTTCAATTTACAATAGCAAGAGCCTTTTTTTATTGAATCTTCTCTAATATAGAAAAGACTGTGTCATTGAAAATAAAAGTGTCATAGCAAAGAATGACTGAATATTTGTTTGGTGTCTATAGAAGAAAACTTCATGCCACATGTGGTCTTTAAAAGGACAAAAGAGAAGAAGAAGAGGAGATTATATTTAAATTCATACATAGTGACTTTATGGAATTGGAGAAACTGTCAATCTTGAGATATGATAATGAACAAAACAACAAAAACAACACTTATCATAATAAAAAGACTAATTTATATACACAGGTTAAGAAAAAGAGTATTGTATGTAGGAAATACCTTATAGAGAAATGGCCTTTATAAAAATAAACCCACTGTAATGGGGATTTTTTTCTTTAGGCTACCACCAATCAACAGAGATGGGATATACCCTTCTGTATGAAACAACTACAAAATTATGCAAAACATGCAGGACAATGTTTTTAAGATAGCCCAACCTAACAACCTGAGAGAATTCTTAGATCATGTCTCAGTGATGGAGATCCCAGGTGGAGCCTGGCAGTAACCTGACTTGATGAGATGATGCTGAGAGCCTAGGGAGGCCAAGATAACAAGAGAAAGCAGGGAAGACTAACACAGAGGAGATCGTTGCACATGGGTACAACTCTATAGATTTGCATAAGGTCCTCCTCCAGACTTAAGCTGAATATTTATCAGTATAAGTATGTGCTAAAACTAGCTAAAGGGGATCCCTGGGTGGCGCAGCGGTTTGGCGCCTGCCTTTGGCCCAGGGCGTGATCCTGGAGACCCGGGATCGAATCCCACGTCGGGCTTCCGGTGCTAGGAGCCTGCCTGTGTCTCTGCCTCTCTCTATCTCTGTGACTATCATAAATAAATAAAAATTAAAAAAAAAAAAACTAGCTAAAGAAGGGAAAGGGTCACCCGAAAGGATTATCTCATGCTGATACAGGGCTATGAATAGTTCCTGTTCCCACCAGTCACAGTAGAAAATCTCATATTTCATTGGATATTGGATAGAGAAATGAGATGAATTCTACATCAGTATTGGATAAAAAATTAGCCTTAGTCAATATACTGGTCTGGTTCCACCTAAGGAAAAGAACAATTTAATAGCAAGACAAGACCAAATTGCTTCCCAGTCCTTAACTGTATCATGAAACAGGGCTCAAAATTATTTATAGAAGTTCAAAAATATCCAGAACTAAATAAAATAAAATTCAGAATGCCTAGCATTCAATAAAAAAGTTACTAGGCATACAAGAAAGAAAGAAAATATATTCTAAATGAGAGATAAATAAAAACTAATTGAGAATGGCACAAATGTCTGAACTAACAGACCCATCAAAACACTAATATAACTATAATCTGTGTGTTCAAATAAAGCAAAGATTAAGCTTGGTAAGTAGAGACATGGAATATAAAAAGAGATACATAAACATTCTTGAGTTAAAAGCTAAAATGGTTGAAATGAAAAACAAACAAATTGGGATTAACAGGACATTAGATATTGCAGAAGAAAAGTTTAGTAAAGTTGGAGACATGGCAATAGAAACATCCAAAATAAAACAGAGAGAGAGAAAGAGAGAGAGAGAGGAGGGGACTCTGAACACAACTTCAACTCCAGGAAGCCAAAAAACTTCTAGAAGATTTTAAATATGTAAAAAAAAAATATTTAAAGAAAATGAGTCATTTTATGTTCAAATTTGATGAAAGCTCTAAACCCACAGATCCCCAAATCACAATTAACCTAAAGCACAAGAAACATGAAGAACATTACATCATAATCCAGTTTTTAAGGACACAAATCTTTAAACCAGGCAAAAAAAAAAAATACAAATCAAGTGCTGATAAATAAAAAGAATACTTTATATTTGGGCACAACTCAAGGTAAAAACCAATATAGCAACATCTTTAAAGTATAAGAGGAAACTAGATGTCAACTAAAAATTTATCCCCAGAAAAGAAAGTTTTCAAAAATGAAGGAGGGATGAAGATATTTTGAGATACACAAAGCTGAAAGAATTCATTGCCAGTAGATTGAAACTAAAAGATTTTGAAGAAAATCCGTTAGGCTGAAAGAAAATAATGAAGAAAAATCTAAATCTACAAAATGAGAAGCAGAGTGCTGGAATTGGTAATGACAAGGATAAATATAAGTACATTTGAAAAAATATTTAAATTCTTTGAAATAAAGTGATTATTAAAACAAAAATAATCACAATGTGTTTTTATGGCTATAGAAGTAGACTCTTAGAACAGCTCTGAGTACACTTATTCATTTGACCCATCGGAATCAGAAAAGAGATAAATTACTTAATTACTTAGCTTATAAATTTTCCTTCACTGAGTAGGAAAAGATGTATAGCTAAAAGTCCTATTTCAGTATTTATTTACTCAACTTTTGCTAGATTGTGCCATAGGATTAAGCAGCTCCCAAATTCTCAATGGTTTACCACAACAAATATTTATTTCTCATGATACATGTAAATTATAGATTATCTATGGCTGTGTTCCAGTATGAGATAACACCCCTAACTGGGGCATTGCTTTTCTTATGCAGGAGTGAAAGAGAAGTATTGGAACCACACCTGGCTCTGAAAGATTCTATGCAGAAGTAGCACACTTCATTTCTACTCACGTTTAAGCATGTGGGCAAGTCACATATCCACGGCTGATGAGATGGGGGAAGGATGTTTAATCTTTTTAGAGGGAAGTCAGCAAAAAATGAGAACAATTGTAAAACTTTATCACACTTTCCAACACCCGATGACCCCGCTGAACGTGGGTCATTTATATGTATGAGGATGATAATTTGCCTTCCATATCTATCTGTTTTGATCTAACCATGTAATATTTTACCCTGGGAATACTATGCAAATTTGCCTCAATGTCTTTCTCTTTATCACTATCATTATTAAAGGGATATTCTTCCATTGAAAGGTTTCAGAAAAAGTCTAAATGAACATACTAAAAATACAAGCAAAATTATGAAAACTGGGTAGATTTTTCTCACTTGGAAATGTTGAGTATATGGCTAAATGGAAAAATGAAACAGATTAACCTAAGAATTAAATTTCTATTTATTTATCTTATGGTAAGTGCCAGTGTCTGCACTATATACTTCATCTACACTATACTATTTAATCTTCATAATAATATAGGAAGGCAGATGCTTTTTCCAGTCATAGAAGCATATTATGTAAAAAAAAAAAAAAAAAAAAAGAAGCATATTATGTCTCAAGATATTATAAAACTTGTTCCCAGATCTAGGATTTATATAGAAATAGGAATCAGATTAGAATCCAATCCTATCAATCATTTATTAGCTTGCTCAACTGTGAAACAATCCATGAGAACCCTTTTTAGTATCCCATGATATATAGAACAATTTTTGGGAAAAGTCCACCTATTAAGTGACCTGAATATTATACAAATGTAGTATTAGTTAAGGTAATTAATTGTTTGCTGTAAGACTGAAACCTCAAAGTCTGAGTGACTTAGTGCAATAAAGGTCTATTTGTTATTAAATAATGCGTGACTGAGTAAAATAAGTCAATCAGAGAAGGACAATCATCATATGGTTTCACTCATACGTGGAATATAAGAAATAGTGAAAGGGATTATAAGGGAAAGGAAGGGAATTGAGTGGGAAAAATTAGAGAGGGAGACAAACTGTGAGAGACTCCTAACTCTGGGAAACAAACAAAGGGTTGCAGAAAGGGAGGTGGGTGGAGGGATGGGGCACTGTGGAGGGCACTCAATGGAATGAGCACTGGGTGTTATACTATATGTTGGCAAATTGAACTTAAATAAAAACAAATGTAAAAAACATAAATAATGTCTAATACAGGCCAGGTGTTCATTTTCTATTTTTCAGTTAACTCCATCTAAACGCTTGCCCTCAATATGAGCAGGATGGAGAAGAGAAACGATAAAGGACACACTGACTCCTAGGGCAGGGATCAGAATTGGCCACATAACCTAAATGGACTGCAAGGAAATGGAGGCAAACACAGGAAATACTTGTTGAGTAGGGACTGCCTCTACCACATACGGTAACCATAGAGAGAAACATTTGACCACGGAAAAACACTTATATATACTTATGTAAAATAAGAACCAACAAATGCAATTTATAATTGTTTCATGTGCTTATTAAATAAATATTCTAATTTCCTTCAAAATCTAAAAATTATGTCTTTTACAATGAATAAAAGCTCTGAGCATACATTGGGCATTCATAAGGCTTAAATTGAATCTAGGAAAATATGTATTTGTCTATTCTGCCATAAAAGTGGATTATGGACTAAAGGATATTCAACAGAATGAAAGGAAATTCATTTGCATTTTAATACAGCAAATTGCAAAAGAACTTCCTGACTATTCAAATATGGGATCTCTTAAGTTCTTCACTGAAGCAGATGTAAGTGTTCCCACCCTTGAGAAATAATTAGGCAGTAGTTTCTAGGACCATTTAAATGTAGAATTTTCCTGAATTTATTTTCATCTAATTCTAGAATTTTATAATTTTTGTTAAATTTTCAACATTGCATAGTACTTATAACGTTTATTTTGTCATCCAAGTGTAGCATAGTGCCTTGGTGCACAGAATTAACTTTATGGGAAACAAGTCAAAGAAATAAATGAATCCATCTTCCACTTTCCATTGTGGTTATTTATTTACCCTCTTCTGATCAAGTATCCCCAAATACACACTGAAAATAAGCTCAGGAATTAAGAGACAATATAACACACATTTAAGAGAGCCAATGTCACTCTGTTAGTCTCAAATTTGAAACTGAGGTCATTGATCCAAAATCCAGGTCAAATGAAAAAGGAAAGGCTACAGGCAGCATGGAAAACAGAAAAAAGGGGTCCTTAAAATATTAAAAATAGAATTACCATATGATTCAGCAATTTCACTTCTGGGGATATACCCAAAAGAAACAAAAACAATATGCTGAAGAGATATCTGCACCCTCATGGTTATTGCAGCATTACTGACAATAGCCAAGACATGGAAACAGCCTAAATGTCGACTGATAGATGAATAAGTAGAAGAAGTAATGTGTATATATAAAATATAATTCAGTCATTTAAAAAGTAAAGACCTTGCCTTTTGTGACAACATGGATGGACCTTGAAGGTATTATGCTAGGTGAGGTGAGTCAGTCAAAGAAAGGGAAAGACTGAATGATCTCAATTATATATGGGATCTAAAACAGAAAACACCAAACTCAAAGGAAAGGAGATTAGATTTGTGATTACCAAAGGCAGGAGGTTAGGGACAGGGAATTGGACGAAGACGGTCAAAGAGTACAAACTTGGTTATAAGATAAAGGCACCACATGTAATGTTCAACATGATGAATCCAGTTAACACTGCTACATGGTATATATGAAAGTTGTTGAGAGAGTAAATCTTAAAGAGTTCTTATCATATGGAAAAAAAACATTATTTCCTCTTATTTTCTTTCCTATCTATACAAAATGATGGATGTTACTGTAACCTTTTGTGGTAACCATTTTGCAATATATTTAAGTTAAATCATTGTATACCTTTGCTGTAGATATAATTGTATATCTCAATAAAACTGGAAGGAAAAGCATGTACATTTTTATCTTGATGGTTATTGCCAACTTACTCTCCAAAAAGTACAAATTTTATTCCCACCTATAGTATGACTGCCTATTTCCCTCAAGCTTGCCAAAATATGCACTTTCAAACTTTACATATGCTCACTGATTTTTTGAAAATGACTTTATTTATTTATTCATGAGAGACACAGAGGGGCAGAGACATAGGCAAAGGCAGAAGCAGGCTCCCTGCAGGAAGCCTGATGTGGGACTCAATCCCAAGACCCTGGGATCATGACCTGAGCCAAAGGCAGATGCTCAACTGCTAAACCACCCAGATGCCTGCTTACTGATTTTTTTGTATGTTTATATAAATGGCCTCTTCATACATGTTTCCCTTTTGGGGGTTTTTTCTTATTGATTTCTCCCCACTGCAGGTGATATTTGTTTTGACATTGATATTATCTCTAAACAGAAGGTGTAGAGAATAAATTCTGTATGTTAAATAAAAAACAAAAATAAGAGAAGTAGGATTTGAAATCTCAATGAGTAATTTAAAATAGATGCTCAGAGAACAAAGCAAGATGAAGAGAACGTGTAAATCATATGTTGAATAAATCTGATTAACACTCATTTTTTTAAATAAATATTTTTTTATTTATTCATAAGAGACACAGAAAGAGAGGCAGAAACACAGGCAAAGGGAGAAGGCTCTGTGCAAGGAGTCCCATGTGGGACTCAATCCCTAGGAATCCAGGATCATAGCTTGAGGCAAAGGCAGACACTCAACTGCAGAACCACCCAGGCATCCCAACACTCAGAAGTTTTAAACAGGTCCAGCAGATAACAGATAGTAGTGTGTTCATGTTCAAGACAGAAGTAGGAAACGAGAAAAGATGAAACTAAAATGTTCATATTCAAATAGGTTTTCGTGAAAAAAATGTACCTGATCAAAATGGAGTTGGGTCTGGGATAGCATCTCAGAATCCTGCAAATGGATGTAATTCTCACATTTTTATATATTCAGGGTTGTATTGCTCCCAAGAGACTTTGCCTTTATAATAAGAAGGTTTAGTTATATTTTGAAAAAAGCTACAAAGTGAAGGAAGGCTTCTCCCAGAGATAAGATTGGGTTCTTTGGATTATTGAGATGACCGCATCATACTAAACTCAAAAAAGAAAGTATTTAGTAATATCCAATCCTTCTGAGGCATTGTCAACACAGTAGGGCTTTGTTTCAAAAGAGAGGATATAGTATCAAATAAAAATAATAAAGATATCTCTATAGAACTCTATATTATAAACACAGACAACTCAAGAACTCATCAACCATTCTGAAGAGTGAATTAAACTATGGCCATCTACTCCAGGATGTTAACAAAGAGCAATTAACATGCCAAAGCCTTTGATGTATTTAGAATTTTATCATTATCCTGACAGTTTAATGGTATAAACATGACAAGTAAAATAAGGATTGGTTCCATATACAATGGTATGCATTTCGGTTAAATTAAAATCTATGATTTTATTCTGCTTTAGTGACAAAATAAGCAGAGAATGTTTTGGTCATTTCTAGGTTTGTTGATTTTTTTGGACTAACTTCAAATGATGGAATTTTTGTTTTACTTTTTTATTGTGTCTGATTCAAAATAGATTGGGTCTCAATGCAATAAAATCTATATTAAGAAAAATCCAACACATACAGGGTCAGGTTTTAGGCTTACCTAATAGGCTTGATTACTAATGGATCAAACATTCTTTTTTTGAGGTAATGTTTCACATGTTATGAATCTCCTAATGTCCCCAGGTTAATTATTTCTCCTGTCTTTGTGCTATCACTTTGCCATATCTATCATAGCACCTATCATACTAAAGATTGCTTACAATCTGTTTTAACTATTAAACTGAGATGTTCTTCAGAGCATTACTGACATATTGCTTTTGTTATATCCAACATGCATTGCACATTGCTAGGCACCTGTAATCACTCAACTGCATTTTCTTGACTTTAATTGTTGGAATGATAGTGACACCTCAGAATAATTCATCTGAATGGTCTCTGTCTAGGTAGAAATGAGTGCTCATTGACCCTTCGACCATTAAGCCTTTTGTATCCATTTCACGTTTGGAAGGGTAATGGCAAATCTATATCTACTCTGATCAATATCACACGTTCCTGAAACACTGTAGAAGTAGATACAGATACTCTTAATGACAGATTGTTTCTGTGAGCAATTATGCTTCTTTTTAAGTTCCCAATGGTGGCAGTGAGATAATAATAAATTAAACACAGATGTTGTTAGAAAGTTTGAATATTTGATTGTCTTGTTAATAAATAAACTAGCTCTCCTAGAATTGTAACATTTTGTTGGTTTGTTGTTGTTGTTCATTTGAAGTTAATATTCAGCCCCACAATACTGAAACAGTGGGCTGAAACGGCAAAATGTTAGCCTATGTTGCAAAAGAGCACAAGTTTAGAAGTTAAAAAAATATTTCAAATTATTGATTGAATTTTGGAAATCATTTAGTGACTTCTTGGTAATTCTTCCCCTTCTCTAGTTAAAAATACATCATATAAGTCACATCTCACATCTTATTTTGATAAGTTCTCTATTTTGTTCAATTACAAAGATGGCCTTCCTTTAAGGAAATATTGCCTTGATTATATAGATAATTGGCTAGATTACATAGATAAATAGATATTTTATGAGCTTTGTATTCACTATCTATAATATCAATAATAAATCTGAAAATTCGCATCATTATTTCCATTTAGATGTAGAAAGTGCAAAGATCTTAAATAACTGACTCAAGGCCATATACTTAGTTTTAAGTCTAGGATACAAGGTCAAATCAGTCTGATTCCCTTCCATTGTCTATGCTGCATTATCTCTTATGATATAAGATATATCTAGGTATATCTACATATCTATATGAAGTTATAAAATAAATTATGAAATGGACATTGCAATTAACAAGCAGGTTGAAACATGTCTTTCCCTGTCTTAGAAATCACAAAAAGGGAGTACTAATTATGTTTGTCAGAATTCACTAAACACAAGACCACACAAAACCATTAACTTTACCTAAGAAAATGCACTCCAAGTCCTTTCAAGTCTACAATGTAGATTTACATATGTGCTTTATCTTGTTTCCAAAAACTGAAACAATGAATAGGCCATATACCCACAGCTGTGTTTCCATCTGAATAAAAGACTGTGGAAATGGGAAAGGAGAGAGTCCCAGGCATTCATTTAACTAATTTAAAAATCATTCAATTAACCAGATGTTGTCAAAAGTCTGCATTTGCGATGTCACTGTGAAAAATGATTTTTCCATTTCCCTTTCAACCTCTAATCTGTACACTGTGCTTTGGAGTGGCCTTCCAAAACAAAAATAGTCTCCACTGGATAATCTTTAAATGTTTCTTTTATCTTTAGGAATTCTTTTTTCCAGTTGAACTGAAAAGTATTGCAGCTTTTTTTCTCTGAAGAAAAAAAAAGAGGGAAGAGATTAATTGACATATTTGTCAATATTTGTGTTATTTTATTGGTCTTGCTACTGCCATTGACTTTCATTTTTCTAACAAGAGAATCAGAATATACTACTTGGAGCACATGTCTCCATGGTTTGGAATCAAATATTTCAATTGGCTATTTAGCTACTTAAATATAAATGGGATCCTGTCTTCGGAATTGATAAATTATAAAAAAAAAATCAAGCAGTAAAATGCTATTCATTATAGTATGTAAGTTTCTCTTCACTGAAAAGAGTTATGTTCTTAGAAATCCTGTTACTGAGGAGAAAATTAGACTAAAATAAGTGAAAAAGGAAATAAAGTATTTTGACATTTGGCCTCAAAGTAGATTAGTTTGTACCCTCTATGGAGAAAACATGCTGTGTGGGGGAATAGGCTGAGTTGTGGAGAAGAATATTATGGTATAAGGAACAACCAAGTGGCTCTTCATGGATGGGTGGAGCCTATAGAGAGATAGGAATGACAGTATTCACTACTTGACAAAATAGATTATATAGTATGGCAAGACTGGAAAGTGAAGTTGTTGCCCCAGAACTAAACAGTGCAAAAAACAAATGACAACCAGGATGGATTTATAGATTATTTGAAAATTGTCTGGGAGAAGAGAATATAGCTAAATACTGAATTTGTCCAAGTTATCACATAGCTTGTACTATTGTTATTTAGGCTGAGGAGAGAAATTGGAGGTAGTTACAATATAAAAATCATGTGAAGATATATTTTTAAGGCATTGATACTTTTTAGCATCTTTAACAATTCCCTAATTGATGTGTACAGTCACTTTAGTCCTCTATCTTCACTCAACTTTCTGTCCTAGCAAGGATGATTCATGGCACCTACTCTCCATAACTGTCTTCTCCAACTCAGAGTGCTTACTCTGCGGCCTCTGTCAGTTATGAGGCATAGTCAATAATTTGCCAGAAGTTATATGTCAATAGTAATATATTTTTATAGTTCTCTAGTGTTTTTCAAACAATGTGATAGAGAACGCAGTCAATACAGATTTGTTTTTACTTTCTCAATATGGGAAGTATTCGTGCACATTATACAATAAAAAGTTCAATTTTCCATTGTCTCGCTTAAGAGTTCCTACTCTGCTTGTATGAACATATACATCCAGGTGAACACACACACACACACACACACATCAGTCATCTTCTGGGAGGATGAGCTTGCTAGATAAGTAACTTCAGGATGAATATGTTGATAATAAGTTTAATTTCTAGGATGGCTGGAAACCATTTTCCTTGGAGAAAAGAGATGAATAATGGTACTTATTGTTACTACTGCAGGTCATAAAAAAGGCTAACAAGAGAAACAGAAATCCCTGGATTCCAGTTTCTCAGGCCAGGATCTATGATGACATGTATTTTCCCTGGACAAAGATATTATATAACCAAAGAGTGCTAGAATCCATTGGCTTAAAGCCTTGACAAAATACTAGCTAATCTAATAACTGCAACCCATGATAAATTTTGCATGAATATAACTTAATAAGGCATCCCTTTTAAAATATTATGTTTTTGCTCCAACAAGGGCCTCCTAAGATATTATAAACCAAACAAATCCAAATGTGTGAATATCAGCTCCAAGCCAAGAAAAACAATTCTTGGTAGAGGAATCATTTTTCTGCCTAAATATGGGAATGGCAAAAGCCATACAAGGGCTTAATGTTTCCCAAAATATCACAGCATGGAATCAAAGGAGAGGAAAGGAGAAAAGGGACTGGAACAAACAGCAAGTGAAAGGAACAAATCTCCAAAGTCTGTGCTGTGTACACTCAGATAAGTATTCTGACTTCATGTGGCTTCAATGAATCAGAAAGATCCTGTAAATCTTTGGAGATTGAAACATCTTTATTATGTAGTCCGGTACCTGAAGCCATGCAAACACAATGTTTTAATATGTCAGAATGTTAATGTTATCTTTCTATTGCAGCAGAAAAAATTCTACATGAATAGGTATTGATTTCCTGACTGGGTGTTCCTTAGCATTTTACCTGGTGTTAGTAACTGATAAGCCTTGCATGGGATTTCATTACAGAAGATTCTGTTTCTTTCAAGCTTGTGCAGACACTGATGCCAGACCTTTTTATTGGTGCATGTAATCTGATGGACTTCACATTAAAAGCAATGAAAATCACATTAGTCTGTCTACTAGATGAGATGTTATTAAGAATAATGGGATAATGCTATCAGAGCTTCATTTCTTAATGTTTAGTCCTTAGAACCCAAGCTTTCTGACAAATACAGGCTGTCATGAGTTATTACTCATTCTGATACATGAATACTGATATATTTATCACTATTGGCTAAGGGGATGTCATCTATAAGATGATTTTTTTTTTTTGAGATAGGGGATGCAGAAAAGAGGAGGGAAGGTACAATGAAGTCAGGAAGTCCACATAGAGGCAAAACGGCGTGACCACAATGAGTAAAAACGTTAGCCAAAGTCCAACAGCATTTCTATTATTATACTGTGCCTATATAAATATGTCTGATCATATGGGCTAAATGTAGTCATTGTTTGTTATTACACAACTAAATCGATTGGGGTACAACTAAGACACAGTAAAATGAAGCATTATAGGTAAGACTATAAAATTAAATCATAGGTCAAGAGAAACTTATATATAATGTATTCCAAAGGGTAAGAAAAAATGTAATATATGAAATTGTTGTTCCAACATCACATATTCATGAGGTCTGAAGAGGAGTTAGGTGTCCAGATTCCTAATTTAGTGTTCTTTCTATGGCAGTTATGATTTTCCATGCAATTTCCCCATGCTTAGAACCCTACAATGTTTTTGTATTCCCTTCATTGTACATGGTGTCAATGTACTTATCAATTACTTGTTTACCTAACATGTGTTATTATTAAACTATGACTATCCATGACTAGTTTGGAATGAGAAATCTGGTAAAAAAAGTATCCCTTCAAAAGTGCACCTGTCTCTCAACTGCAGGTTTATGATCCTAAATACATTAAGTCATGAGAGCCAAAGAAAGTGATAGGGGGTATGTATTTCAAAATTTTTGAGACAGATTAGACATGGATACATATATGGCTTTCACTTTGTCCTTTACACTTAAAAAATGATACATATCCAGTGTGTTTCTTGAAAGAAGACACTGTGGACCATTAGCACATTTGCATAGTATTTCTTCTATACTATTTGCATAGGATTTCTTCTCAGGCTAATGGACTGTGTTGGGGGGGCGGGTGGCAGAGAGAGAAGTGACAGTGTAGCATTGATTTTGTTTTAACTCATAAGTGCTCTGATAAAATTATATACATTCATACATGTCTATATGCTTTATATATTTTATGTGTATACATAACATACATTACATATATATGTCTCTCTATATAAAATTTATCTTTTCTAACATTCCTTGGTTTTGATTAAGGACAAAATAATGAAATACTAGGGCAACTAACAGGATTCCCCACGAAAGAGGTAAGCACATTCTCAAGTGTAGTTATCCTTTACTTCTCTAAAAATCAGTGTCACTAAAATCATTTGTAGTTCCCTGAGCTCATTTCAATGAAAGCATCTTGTAATGGTATACTTTGTATACAATCACTGACATCATCCTGTATGAGGGCCTAAGGCACATTTTTTCCCCTCTTTCAGAGGACATGGGATCTAAAGTAAAGGAAGGAAAAGAATAATCAAGAGGGATTTGTGAAAGATGATTGCCTGAGAGCATAACATGAATATAGAAAAGCAGGGGGAAAAAAAAAGAAAAAAACAACCCGTAACAAAATAAAACAGTATGATACTACCAGCTAAGAAATCAATGTGCACCAGAGGTACCCAACACAGATCACTTGCCTGGGATTCAGCAGGTTTGGAATGGGGTCCAAATTTCATTTTTAACAACTTCCTAGTTGATACTGATGCTTCTGGTCCATGGACTGCAGTTTGAGTAGTAGAGGTGCACAGACATTGAGGATCTCTCAGTCCTGAGGGTTGATATAAAGGCACAAGATACAATGGTCCTTAAACAATGAACACTAGTGAAAAGCAACAAAGAATGGCTTTGAGATAATTAATGTAAATTGTGCAGCTGCAAAAGGCAAAATGATATCTCCCAAGAACCCTGGGCAAATGATCATTTTAACATTTTTGTTTGCCTATTTTGATATTAGGCAAAAATGCATGAGTACACACTTACAATCAGTTATCATTATTTGAGTATTTGAGCACAACATACATTGGATAATTTCTCTGTGCCTGGGACTGTGCTCTACGGAAATACAAAAGTCAAAGTCTCTGCCTCCCTTGTCCTGTGCCTCCTGGAACTTCTACTCTATATAGATGAGGTAAAGATGCAAACATATAAATGCAAATACAAATAATTATATGTGACCAATATGTTCTACTTCTTCAAGGTAAGATTTGAAATCTCACATCCTGCCCCAATCCTGATGAAAATGGAGATTTGTCTTTAATTCTTCCTTCTTTTGTTTAGTCCAAGAAGCCTGAAGTTTATTCAATGCAGTAATGTGGCAAAAACGAATATGTTTTCTTCAGTCCAGCAGAGGGCCCCCTTCAACATGGCACTGCCTCTGCAGGAGTGACTTGGTCCTGTCTTGTCACTGACGATCTGGCAGTCATTTCTAGGGGTAGAAGGATAGGAAGAAGATCAACTCTCACCTGTTACTGCTTATTCGTGTGGCCTTGGGCTGCTAATGTCCCAGTAGCTTAAATAGTTTATAGACACAACTCTTCTATTTCTCAAGGATTTACAAGTTTAGCAAGTCTGGTGGTTGCAGCTACTCTTTGTTTTTTCCTACAATTTCTCATCTCAAGGATCATTTTGTCTTCTATCTTTATACTAGCCTTCAAGACTTGGAAGGTCTCCATGTGTACACACCTGTGCTACTTGAAGTGTGGTCCATGGACCAGGAGCCTTGGAACTTGTTAGAAATGAAATACTTGACTTGTGTAGTTTGAAGTCATTTGTGGTACTTTTTGTACTCTTATTTTACGGTTAACTTTCAACAAGTTTCCAAATAGCTTCTACTGATTTCCATCTGCCCTCCATCCCTCTGTTTGGGATATTGTTTGCCTAGGTAATCAACTGCAGGGATCACTCCCTCATTTTATTTGGGTCTTCCCTCAAGTGTCACTTTCTTTGTTAAGATCACCTCACTACTTTATTTAAAATTAGAACAGCCTTTCTGACTCTCTGAATTCCTAGCTTTATTTTTCTCCATAGAATTTATTGTCAACTAATAATCTATTTATCTATCTTAATTTGTCCCATAGAATGAAATTCTTTGAAATAAGGATTTTTCATCTGTTTTATTAAATATCCCTAATGCCTAGAACTTTACTTGCTATATAGAAGATCCTCAGTGAATGAATGAAAGGGGGGATGGATGGATGAATTAATGAATAAAAAGGTGATATTTCTATTGAACTTCCAAAGAAAGCCTTTACTTTTTAAAAATTCGTTGAGGATGGATTAGCGGCTGGGTGACTGCGACAGAATATGAGACTCCTAACTCTGGGAAACGAACAAGGGATAGTGGAAGGGGAGGTGGGCGGGGGGATGGGGTGACTGGGTGATGGGCACTGAGGTGGGGCACTTGATGGGATGAGCACTGGGTGTTATATTATACGTTGGCAAATCGAACTCCAATAAAAATATATTTTAAAAATAAAAAAATAAAAATAAAAATAAAAAACAAATAAAAAATAAAAATTCATTGAAGCATTACAGGCAATCAATGTGCTAATAGCAGTATACTAAGAAATCAATAATTTAATTATTTTTCCTATTTGATTATATTTATTCATGATGATTTTAATGTACATTTTTCTCTCTAAAGTTGATATTGTATTATTCATGTTGAAATTGATATTGGAAAAAATAGTGACACAAAAAACATTCTTTGGTAGTGTTGACAAGAAGAATGATTTATCTCTTGACAACCTTTCCCATCACTAGGTTAACAAAGTTTATTCACGTTAGTAAATATAATTAAATTTCACCTCATTTTCCACAACGAGAACAATTATTTAAGAACTGAAAATAATACACAAATATTGTTAGAAAACTCTAAAATATGAATGAAAAGCAACTAGGGATTAGTGTCTCATTAGTGCTAAGTCCATAATAAAGTCCATAATGACAAACATCAGAAAGCGTGAGACAAAACATCTTTATCAACTACTATATTCAAATGGGAAATGAAGTAATAGTGTTTTCTTAGGTTATATAAAAGGGAGAAATTTTGAAGACATTTTATTGAAAACAAACCAGAGACTAAATAAATCCACAAGGATAGTCCTCAGTACTTCACACACACACACACACACACACACACACATTCTCATTTGAATTGCTATCTTTGTTGAATTAAATGCTTGAATGCTTACCCCTACTGTCATCCTCTGAAAAAATTATAGTATTATTGGTTTTTCTTTGTTTGCTTCCTATAGAATCATATTCACTACATAACGGATTCCAGTCTCTGTGTTGAAGAGAACCACACTGAAGTCATTTGCCGAGGACATCAAGTGGTATAAACTTGACTTACTTTTCAGAATAATGACAGGATAACAAACCACTCGAGTTTTAATTTTCAGTTAATAGTGTGGGGCCATGACTGTTAAAACAATTTATCAGGCAGTTAATAGTAACAGTAAATGTTAGTGTTGGAAGGAAGAATAATGTCCATAATGTTTATTTAAATGCTGTATAATGGAAAGAGTAGGGCATGTGGAGTGGAGAGGTCACCATGAAGCCCTGCCTTCAGCCCCATTTTAATCTGGTATCTGTGGAGAAACCAGTTAATGATGGTTAAATGATCAGGAGAAGTCATAACCATCTCAGGTCTACCTCATTCAGGAAGGTGTTTTAAGGACCAATTCAGTTACTCTGAGCAAACATGTTCATGTAAAATACTGAACAAGAGAAGGACCTTGAATCCTACATAGTTGAGGACAGATATACAATTAATGGCATCTTTCTTGATTCTCAATCTAGAGTGCTTTTCATATTCAGCTTTTCATGATACAAGTATAGAAAGAAAAATGTTGGCTTTGTTAAGTCACGTACGAGTGGTTCTCAGGGTTGGTCCCTGAACCAGAACATCAGCATCCCTTGTGACATCGTTAATAATGCAGATTCTCAGGCCCCAGACCACATCTACTGAATCTGAGATTGTGTATGGGACCTGGAAATCCTGCAAAAGTTGCTGCTGCAACTTGGAAGTTTAAGAATTACAGCCACTTTTATTTTGAATGGTTTAATGTCTTTATCTGTGGAAAGAGGTGGTAAGTAGTTCACCTGCATTACTTTGACTTTGCCCCTAACCAAAGTTCCAAACCCCTGAAGGATCCACCACTTCCTGCTTCCTAGACTCTTCTCACACCAAGATCCCCAGGCTCTCAGAGGTTCTGTTACACTGTCTTTCCTTCAGTTTGTGAATGCCACACAACCTCGGAGTTCTGCTGGGAATGTTCTCCCCTGGCCTTAAGCAATTCTCTCTCCTTCCTGAACACCCTTCACCTCCCAACTCAAGCATTGTTTCTTCATGAAAATCTTCTCTAATCCCCAGATTAGGCCATATCTCATTGTTATGACTCACATGACTCTCCGTACTTGCCCCCTGTAGCACTTGTCACAGTTTGTAAAGACATAACTTCGTGATTATCTGATTAATGTCTTCCTCACCTACAAGAATGCATGCTGCCTATAATCAAAATCAAACCTATTTTACTTACCATTAAATCTCTAGTAGCAAGCTCAGTGCCTGCACCTGGAAGTTGACCAATAAATATTGTAGAATGAATGAATAAAATGTTACTCCACCATCCTCTTTCAACTTATTGAACTGTAGAAAATAGAAGACCACAATTATAAAATAGAACAATTGAACTGACCCCATGAGCATCAAACCTACAATTTAACTCAATTATCATTAACTACTCAGTTAATATTGTACCTAATATCCACAAATGACCTATGTATTAAGGCATGATGTGGTGAGGTTGAATGTTTTAATATTTATTTGGCTGAAGGGAATTAATTCAAGATGAATTAGGCTACAAGTAACAGCAAAAATAAAGCAGCTACAAAAGGCTTATAGAAGAGGAGACATATTGTCTTACCTAACAGAAGTCAAGAGGCAGGGTGGTGCTGTGGTTGGTCCATCGAGCAGCTGAAGGACATGATCAAGAACAAGATTTTTTTTAACTTTAGGAATGCTTTTTAAATATTTTTACTCAGCACTCCTTCTATAGTACTGTTCTTTAACCTCATCTCCTCACTCCTCTATAAATCTTTTACGGTTGCTTTCATGTGCAACAGCAGAGTTGAACAGCCTCAGCAAAGACCTCGTAACTTTCAGAGCCTAAATCTGTACTACCTGACCATTCACAAAAAAGATTTTCATCCCTGACTTAAACTATGGAAAACATAAAAGGAACTACTTGTCCATTAACACACATCTCCTATCATTCACCATTAGCACATTTGTAAATGAGAACACATTTCTTAATTTGTAAATCAAGTGACAAGTCCTTGGCAGTTCTGATGTATGTGTCATTTCAGTTAGGCTCCCCACAAGCCACAGTGATATTCCTCAACCTTCCACATATGATCTAGCCACATGAAGAAAGAAAGGAAGGAAAGAAATAAAGGAAGATCACTAGAAGGAAACAGAACTTTTATCTTAACATATGTTCTAGGAAAAGCTTCCTCTTCCCCAGAAGTAAATTTATCTAATTATGTGTCCACAAGAACAACATTTTGTCCATGATTTATGTCCATGCTTTTCTCTTTAAGAGTGAATGCAGACCTTTCCCATCTGATGGATAGATGAGAAAACTCTGATTGGATGACAGACTCAGGGAAGGTTAATCAAATTAAAACAGGCCACTAACAAGCCCATAAAACCCCCTAGACTTGGAAACCCGAGGCAAACCTCTCAGGTCCCCTTCCTCCTCAGGAGTTTTGCCCTGTCACTTTGTTATCGCTCATAAACCTTGCTTTGTTGCCCATGTTAAAAAAAAAAAAAAAAAAGAGAGAGAGATTGAATACAAAGCATAGAGGAGGAAAGTATGACACTCAGAGACCTCTTAACATGTTAGAAGACATGATTATATCTGTTTATAGGTCTCTATTATGTATTCACTCTTCCCCTGAAATTCATTATTAGTGTTTCAGGCCTTGGGGAAAAGCTAATGCACTTCCAAATCAAACAGTGCTTTAAGACAGAGCATTGTGAAAAGTAGTAATGATATCTTAATTTGTTTATTATTACAATATGAAACTTCAATTGCTATTTTTCCTCCCAAATAATAAGTATTCTATTACTGAAAATAACGGACAATTAAGCATGAACAGAATATATGCTTATTTAGTGTAGATATTGTTACCCCAGAAAACTGAAATCTGCATCAAAACAGGAACATAGAGTTAATTATGAGGATGTCTGGTCTAACTCACTGCAGGACATTTATAAACATTAAGATGACTGAATATCTAAATGTTTCTTTTAAACTTTTAACTTTGATACATATAATCACAGCTATTTTTATCACTTCTATGGAATTTCAATTTTATGGCAAAGACTTACTCTATATGCTTTTCTAGTTTCCATTTTCCCCATAGCACTACGCAAAGAAAATGAGGCCAACATCCTGAAGGTTGTGAGATTTGTCACTGAGAGTCCAGCAAAAAATCTAGTTGTAAAATATGCACAATTTTTACTATTTATGTCCAGTTCCTTGTGAGTATATTACTTATACTTCCTTAAGTTTAAATTTTTTAAATTTTTTAAAAAGATTTTATTCATTCATTCACGAGAAACACAGAGAGAGAGAAAGAGGCAAAGACACAGGCAGAGGGAGAAGCAGGCTCCATGCAGGGAGCCTGATGTGGGACTCGATCCCGGGTCTCCAGGATCAGGCCCTGGGCCAAAGGCGGCGCTAAACCTTGAGCCACCCGGGCTGCCCTACTTCGTTAAGTTTAGAATCTGAACTACACACATGCCGAGATATTTACTTATTGCTGTGTGGGCAGGAACAAATTATTATCTACTTATTAAAAAAACCACAGTTGAAGCATAATGCCAAGCTCTCATTAACTACTTAATAAGAGGTTTATTATTCATGACATGGCTTGTTTTTTCAACAAACATTCATCCACGCCTGTATCTCAACCATGCTTCAATAATTACTCACAAACACATTTCCACCAAGGCTTCTTCCTTGAGTTTGACACTCATATTCACAACTGTACACTGAACAGTATTATGTGAATAGTTCACAGGTTGCCAACTCCAAATGCTTTAAAACCAAATTCATAATTTTCCTCAGTTTTCCTAGCTTCCTGTGTCTTTAAGTGCAATGGATGAAACACTAGCTACCCAAGTCAGGACCCCAGGACACCTTCCCAACTTATCAAACTCATTAATCTGGTCATATTTTTAGTTCAATGTTCAAGTTTTCAGATATCAGTCACTTTCCATCATTTCTCATGTACACTTTCTTAAAGGGGAACCAGTTGCACTGTTTAGAGTTGTTCTCCTTCATTGTTGCCTGACTACTCTCTGTTGCTTAAAAGGCAAATTTACCCATGTTATTCCCTCATGAGGCGCACTATTGCCTTTAAGCTTCTTATGCGACCTTTCCAGACTCCTCTTCCTCCATTCCTCTCCCATGCTGCATTGCAGACCACAATCCTCCTCAGCTATTACAGCTCTTGGTATATGCCATGTGCTCCCACCTACACATGCCATGTGCTCCCACCTACCCATGTCTGTGCTCCCACCTACCCACGCCATGTGTTCCTGCCTACTCTTGCCTGTGCACAAGCTGTCTGCTCACCCCACCTTTCTTACTTTACTTCCTCTACATTCACTGCCTGAACATTTCTATTTCTCCTTAAGAGTCAGCTTAAATACCAATTCTTCTGTTTCCTGATCCTTTTAGGACATGTTACATGATCCTTCCCTGGGTAGGGACACACATTGACCATTTATATTTTCTGGACTGTCTCTTAACAATTCAGCAACCCCAGAACTTCTTCTTTCAAGGGCTTTACTGCACTCTATGAGAGAAGCCAGGAACTTCCTTTCCCAGAATCTTCTTCCCTTTATGGTTCTCGCTTTGTTTCAATAAGAGAAACACTTTGGAAATCTGGAGGGTCAAAAAAGAAAGAAGTGTCATTATACTCTTAGTACAGTTGTACTCCTATATATGAGGAAGACATAAGACTCAGTGGCTTCCCAATGAGCTTCTAAGAACCAGCCATTTGCTGTTGCGGAGAGAGTGTTAATGAGAGTTTCTTAGAGATTCCTTAGCTGCTTGTCAGTGAGCTTTTGATGATGACCTGCTGTACTTTCCAGTTGATTTGTAGTAACCTTTATCAGTCTCTCTGTTATGTTTCTGTATCAGCAAAACTGGAACTGTATTTCCAGAATTCTTTCCTCTCTTGGGTTCTGGAATGAAGCTGGCCTTGAGAGATATTTAGTGAAATTCATAACGTAAGAGTGAGGCAGACTCATGGATATTCTAGACAAGTCAGGGTTGATTCAGGTTCTGAATGTTGTGTTGTGATGGGTTCACTGATTCACTTTGTGGGTATGAAACAGCAACCCAGCTTATAGCTCTTACAGCTTCTTCAGTATCTCTCTTACTTTAGCTTCTCTGACTCCACAAACAGATGCATATTTAACTCTGTAATGAAGGTCACAGGCTTCCTTTTTTTATTAAGATTTTTTTTTATTTTATTTTAGAGAGAGAGGAAAGGGAGGAAGAGAGGGAGAGAGAAGCTCAAGGAGGTTCTGTGCTGAGTGTGGAGCCTGACACAGGGCTCAATCTCACGACCCTGAGACCATGACCTGAGCTGAAACCAAGGGTTAGACACTCAAACAATTGTACCACTCAGGAAGCCAGAAGGTCACCAGGTTCTACTTCAGGTGCTCTTACCATAGAAAGCAAGGTTAGAAGTCATGAGATGCCCACGCAGGTGTCAGCTCTCCCTCAGAGGTTCTAGATCTCCCATAAGCATCTAGTTTGTCCTTGTTCTCTTGCATTCCATACTCATCTTTTCTTGACCACCTGGCCTGCTGATGCCAGTCTAGCGCCCAGCACAGGAGCAATAGCTGACATAAACTGTTTAGCTAGGTCCTGCATTGTGTAAGGTCAAATCCTAATCATTATTCTATATCACTGGTAGTGATTCTGCTCTTCT
This sequence comes from Canis lupus dingo, assembly GCF_003254725.2. Taxonomy (NCBI): domain Eukaryota; kingdom Metazoa; phylum Chordata; class Mammalia; order Carnivora; family Canidae; genus Canis; species Canis lupus. The sequence goes on from NC_064261.1 coordinate 33,984,950, forward strand.
GATTAAATCTGGACTGAAATACCTTCTGATCTTCCATGGTGACTTCTCTCACCCTAATGGTCCCTATATTAAACTCTTTCTACCTGGAATTCAGAGAGTGACTTCTGTTTTGGGTGTTTGTTTTCTTTTTAACATTTTCTCCTTAGCCCCAACTATGTTATATTAATGCTTATATTATGTATTGGATCCTTAAACTTCAAAGTGATTATAATTTTATTCACATGCAATTAAAAAAGGATCTGACTAGTATAAACATGTCATGGTTATCATTGTATCACTTTACCTCTACCAGTATCCATGTCGAATTCTTAGAGTTCATCTTTTTGGATTTCAAAGATAAATTAAAAATCAAATAGATAGGACAGCCTGGGTGGCTCAGTGGTTTAGCACCTGCCTTCGGCCCAGGGTGTGATCCTGGAGTCCCAGGATAGAGTCCCACATCAGGCTCCCTGCCTGGAGCCTGCTTCTCCCTCTGCCTGTGTCTCTGCCTCTCTCTCTCTCTCTCTCTGTCTGTCTCTCATGAATAAATAAATAAAATCTTAAAAAAATCAAATAGAATTTGGTAGGTAATAGATAAAAGGAAACAAATCTATGTGAACTAGTAATATAGAAATGTATTGAGTATATAGGGGTGACACACATGCCCAAATTGATCTTAAATCTATATAATTCATTTGTCATCTGAACTCAAATCCCTCTACATGAGTCACCTCCATCATTTCTTTCTACCATTTCTCTCCTATATTAACAATAGTTACTAAGATCTATAATTATATGAATGGTTCAATGAAAGATTGTAAAATAATTCACTTAGTTCCCAGAGTTATGAATTTATGTTTGATATTTTGTTTTTTTTAAAGATTTTATTTATTTATGAGAGACACAGAGAGAGAGGCGGAGACATAGGCAAAGGGACAGTCAGGCTCCTTGCAAGGGAGCCCAATGTGAAACTCCATCCCCGGACTCTGGGATCACACCTTGAGCAGATGCTCAACCGCTGAGCAACCCAGGCTTCCCTATGTTTGATATTTTAGATGTACAGTACAAAATAAGGTTAAGAGCTAGAATAAAGAAAGGCTTTTAGATATGTATTTCCTTGAGAACCATTCAGTTGTAATTATTACCCTGAAGTTTACAGCTATTTATCTGCCACCACTACAGCCTGAAAATTAAGTGAAACTTTCAACTATTTTATTCACATATTTTATATCCCAAAGGCCATACACATAAATCTAACTGAATTTTTCTGATTCCACTGAGATATTTGATACATAATGACACAGCATTTGTGTGTGTATATTATCTTAGATACTTCCATAAAAATCCCATGAGAAAGGTTCAATAAGTGTAGTTGCAGAGAAACTATTCCTTAAACTCTAATAATCATGATTTAAAAATATAAGATTCTTTACAAGTTAAACTTTAGCAATAATCTGTGCTCCATTCCCGATAATATATTCAGTAGACGCAATTTTTCTCCCTAATGTAAACAGTTTTATTTATTTTTAAGCCAATTTTACTGGAGGAATGTCTTATGCTAGCTTTTGTAATCAACGTACTTTGTCTTATCTTCCAAATGGCTGTGGTTATCGTTCTTAAACCATTCTAATCCATGTGACTATTTTGCAGTTTTGTCATGATACTATATTATCAGTATGAATATAGCTGGATGCTACCCCATTTCAAGAGTGCATTTGATCTGGCCGGCTCAAATAAGACACAATACCTCAATCATTCATGGCTTAACACTTTTAAACATTAGGCATGCTAAGCTTTAAGGCAAATTCCTTTGGGACTTAAGCACAAGCCAATGAAGTAGACAAGTGTTAGCTCAGCATCACCAATAAAACTTTCTGCTTAGAGATGGGAAAATGGTACCTGACTCTACAGAGTGTTATAGCACACTGTAAGCTGAAAATCTCTTTCTTTCTCTTCTTCTTTCTTCCAAGCCAAATGCTTTTCTAATTTTATTTTTCATTGAGTGCCAGTAACACATCCTTTTGGTTCGTTCAGCATCCTTAATTTCTCTCTCAGTTCCCACTTACTACTTTTCCAGGCTATTGCTCAATCTACTCTTAGAATAGATTCCCGTCTCTTCTCCTTAAGGTCAGCATTTCTTTCGATACTCAGTTCAAAACTCATTTGCTTTAAGAAGGCAACCCTGATAGAAAGAAACATATAAGCCATATTACCTTAGAAATAGAGAAAAGCAGTTTCCTGATTAGCTTAATATTTGTATGCACACCTGCTTCCATATTTGGCTACAGAGAGGCAGATACGACTGTAGTTAATAATGGCAAGCAGCGTGCAATGGGTGTGATTTATATGGTTGCTGGCAACAGAAATTTGTCTTTTTACTCAATGATATTGATTTCTTCTTGGATTGTCTTTTTATGTACAACATTGTAGGGGTGGTTCAAACTGGTTTTTAAAATATTATTTTCACTGGCATTTTATTTAAACAATAACATAATCAATTACCTTGCTCTCTTCCAAGAAACTGAATGCAATATAATCAAGTGTAGCTAGACCTATAAATATGTAATATGTTGGCCTAGCCTGCATATTTTAAAGAATATTATATGCCATTTTTGGTACCATTTCTTACTTTCTTAAAGAATAAGAATATAGATTCAGCAGACATAAAACGATGACAGTCATGGATGAATGCTAAATAGTATTGTTAACTGTCAATTAAATTTTAAAATATGCAGTTAAAATTAACTAAAGGAGGCAAGAGCCCTTAAATATTGTGAAGGTGGATGTCCTCTGCAGTCACCTGAATCATACTCTTATCTCTCTTTTTTTTTTCTTTTCCTGAAAATACCAAGAATAATGCATACCACAAAGAAGCTATTCATGCATAATAATTTTACTTCATTTCCTATTCAAAAATGAAGTAATTTTTACCTATTTCACCCTTAAAGTTCTGGATGAGCTGCAGCTATTGAGTTAAGATAAAGGGAATGGGATGTGAGAGAAAGGAACTTGTACCCTCTTTCCTCCATTTTTATCATCATTGTGTCATCTACTTTTATCAGTATTTATTTAGTTAAATATTCACTTTTATGTTCTGTAACCACCAGTCACTGTTACTGTCTTTGTCTATCTGAGTTAGCATTGTACATTTTTATCAATTCTATGCTTTCAAATCTAATCTCAAGGAAATTTATCTTCCTCACTCTACTTCTCTCCTTTACTTATCTTCTTTCTATTTCATACAGTATGTAGCAAGCAAAGCACCTGAGGGATGGTCCTCAATTTATGAAATATGGGGGTAGTGATTCATAATAGTAATGGGGGGGGGCCTGGGTGACTCAGTTGGCTAGGCTGCTGACTCTTGATTTTTGGATCAATTCATGATCTTGGGGTCGTGAGATCTGAGATCGAGTCCTGTGTCTGTCGGGCTCCATGCTCAGTGAGGAGTCTGCTTGAGATTCTTTCCCTCTGCCCTTCCCCTCCCTATGAGCCAGGGCTCATAATCTCTCTCTTTAATATATAAATAAATTTTAAAATAATATTAATGGATAAATACGAACATAGGGATCGGTGAGCCATTTCTAGTGAAAAGCTCAAAGAATGATCTATAGGAGAGTTTATTTACTTAAACAGTAGGGATATTAACAATAATCTATGAGCAGTGATCATGGTAAGAAAAATCTATAGAGAAAAAAAGAGGAAAGTAGTTAAACTTGTTGTTTTCTCCTTACTTGTCAGGCATTTGCAAGATACTGAAGGTGCAGAGATATACACCCAAAATTCTATGACTCAAAATCTAAGCCACCTTCACTCTCTCACCAATATTTTCTCCATCCAGCTTCACTCTTAGAGGATGATAAGATCTCCTTTCCATCTCTCCTCTCCCTCCCTGCCCCCCTGCTCTCAATCTCTCTCTCCAGTTCAATATTGGTTAATGCTTTTCACATATATATGTAAAAACCATTTATATATGCTTGTGTGTGTATGTTAGCTTATATACATATGTGTGCGTACACACACACATCACACATTCCATTAATCACAAATTCTCTTAACCTTTTGCTATGAAAACTCTAACTCACTTGCATCCATAATGATCCTTTCCTCACTTCTCTCTTATTATAATATACATACTGGTCATTCCCTTATCTACAGACAATATCTCTGCATGTCTCTCATCTTTTTTTTTCCCTCTCATCTTTAGAAACCAAAAACCTGAAATGTTCATTATGCTTCCTTCTGTATATTTAATATTTCCCTCTTTAAAAATTCTTTACTTGAGAATGTAAGCTCTCAAATATTAAACAAATGAAAACTCAAAAAAAGTTCTAAACTTCCTTGACCTCCTATCTTCCCAGAATTCTCTCTTCTCCACTTCACAAAGAACTTGAGAAAAGTATTTATGTCAGTTAATGCCACTTGTTCATCTGTAACCCTCGTCTCACTTCCACTTCAGTCTGGCTTCTGCCCCATATCTCATTCCAAACAGCTCCAATCAGAACTTCATTCTTATTGAAGTCTGTGATTAGTTTTCATCTCTTATAGGTCCTCTAGCTTTGAGATTCAGAAGCATAATCCCCATGGCCTACTTGACCTTCTTTTTGTATGTCTTAAAAGACAACTCATTCACAGTAGGTCCAAAGAGAAAAACATTATCTTCCTGCTTCAAATCTGGTCTTCTTCCACTGTTCCCAACTTCAAAAAAAAGGATCTCTCCTGAAAGTTGCATAGGAGCCATTCTTGATAATCCCCTTTGTCTCACCACTATATACATACCAAGTCCAAGTTATCATTATTGATTTCATCAATTTCCCTTGAATTCTTGTATTTCTCACCATCAGCACATGTGCCTATGCTAATTTTATGGATTCTGCAGTTTGCCTGCATTCTTTGGCTCATGATCACATCCTCCATCTTCAATGCCCACTGGCACGGCAGCTTCTCATCTGTCTCTCTGGCTCTGATCCTTCTATCTTCCTCTAATAAAAAAATCATGTGATTACATTGGGCCTACCCAAATAATACAGGATAATTTACTTATTTCAAGATCATTAATTTAACCATATTTACAAATTCCTTGTGTGTGTAAGATAACATATTTACAGGTTCTGAGGGGTAGGATGTGGATGTCTTTGGAGGACGGCATTATTCAACTAACCCCAGCCTGTCTAGTATAAATAAGTGTTATCTTCTGTCTGTGCAACTGAAGCCAATCTCCTAATTTATATCCTCTCTATTCATCTACAATGTCTATTCTTAACTTCCATATAGCTGTTTATTTTAACCAGACTGATGTTCCTACAAAAGACTATTTTAGTCATATTGTAATCCATTGATGGTTCTACATTAATTTGAGAATATTGGCTATATTCTTTAATTTGGACAACAGGACTTGGGTAGCCAGGCCCTTTGTAGTGCAAGCTCTCACAGCAAGTTCCTCCTTCTTGATACTTTAGTTACATGAAACTGTCCTTTATTCCTGAAAGTGTCAAGTTTGGTAATGGCAAATACTATTACACATAGCTTTTGCACAAGACTTTGTATGAAATTCTGTTCTCCCTTTTCTATTGACTTTTCAGAGTCCAAGTCTTGGTTCATTTTTTCATTCATAGTCAATATTTATCAAGTGCTCACAACATGCAATTCACTATACCCAATGGTGGAGACTCAGCAGAAAATAAACATGAATCTTGACTTTTCTTCTTAGGTCCTACATTCTAAAAGAAGCTTACATATATTTGTTCTTAGCTAGAAGATGTTTTCTTCACTCTAGATCAGGTGCATATATTATGCATGTTGTATATTACATGTATATATATTGTATGACACAACAGCAATTGTGTCAGACTAAAATATTCTTTTGTATAGCTATCTGATATCTATCACTGAGAAATTATAAATTCCATGAAGCAAAAATCCTTTCTGTTTTTGTCCTTCTTAGTCTCCAGCACCTGACCACATATATAGAAATACACAACAAAGTTTAGTTGAATGAATAAAAGTAGCTCATTCTACTGTGTGTGTTTGTATACAGAGAAGTAAAAGATATTTGTTGATAGAATATGTGGTATAGATACATGTAGATATGGTTTAAAGAGAGTTAAACATTTCATGTTCCTACACAAATTCATTAATACAGTATGTTTGAATTTTCTACTTTGAAGAAGATTTCAATGGCAATGGAGTCCACAGTCAAGGACAAATCAGACATGATTTTTGTTTTTATGGAGCATATCTTTCAAAGTAAAAATCTTCAGTATTTGTAATGAAGAAACAAAGGATGTGGCCAGTTACATTATTTAACTTCCAAGGCTATAGTGGATACATTTCAGTAATACTTCCTTAAATACTTTCTTAAAAACAAACTCTACTTCTAAAATACAGATCCCTGGGGTACCTGGGTGGCTTATTTGGTTAAGCAGCTGCCTTCGGCTCAGGTCATGATCACAGGATCCTGGGATTAAGCCCAGCATTGGTCTCCCTGCTCAGTGAGTAGTCTGCTTCTCCCTCGTAGTCTGCTTCTCCCTCTCCCTCTGCCTCTCCTCTGTGCTCCTGCCCTCCCTCTCAAATAAATAAATAAAATCTGAAAAAAATTTGGACAAAAATTATCCCTGATCAGTATTGTTCTAGAAGATACTATTGTTCTAATTCTATCACTCTCAATTATACCATCAACCATGAGAAGTCCATTACTCTCTCCTGTTCCCATTATTACCATTTGCCAAATGTATGATCATATTCACCATTTACTTTATAAATATCAATTACACAGAAGTGGAGGGCTGAGCTTCTAACTTTCTAAATGTGTATGCTACAACCTGTGTGAAGCACTCTGTATCCACCAAGACACAGAGTGCATTTTATAAGTTTATTTTAGGAGTTCTAACATTTTATGGAATAAACAAAAAAAGAAACAAGAAGCCCGGTTGTACATTGAGAAATTTTCTCTGTTGGTGTGACTTTTTTCCTCTTGGAAAAGAGAAGAGCAGATTTATCTTCACGATTCATAATCTGTACATGTTTTTGCTAAAAATAATACACTAAATCAGAGACAACTTTGTGTTGTCTAGCATGAACTGTGTAAAATAATTTTATTCTTACTTTAACATATCTTATCTCCCAAATTAAGATAAAATAGTTAGACAATTGTAATTAATTCCTCTCAGTTATTCTTATCGGTAACCAGTGAGGGAAAATCTCCTTACTTGTAACATAGTAGTTTTAGAGAACAAGGGTCAGAACATCTCAAATTTATGAGCATCCCAAACCAGTGGAGCTAGGTAGAGTGGAGGTGGGGCCAGAGCTGAGACTCAGCCATGAGTGAGGCCTCTGAATAGCTGTTTATTCACATGACTTTGGATTTCAATCGAAACCTTATCATCTTCTCCCCATGTGAATAAGTGAAGTAACCAAAAATTGAAGCTAAATGAAAGCCAACTCAATCTAAGGTGCAAGGAGGGAGGCAAGCAGTTATTTACATTATACATCTAGATAGCCATATCCCTATGAGATAAGATCCCCAGATTGTGAAAATTCTCTCTTTTAGGAATAGAGATTGAATAATGGGAGAGAATTGACTAGTTTAATTATTGTCCCATTCAACTAAAATAGACTTAAAAATATTTTTTTTACCTAATGTTAGAGATAGCTTTATTATTATCATATTTTTAATCATATGGGCTGGGAAAAACAAATATGTTCTCTGTAATTTCAGTTGTTTAGAACACAGTGATTTGGGTTCATGTGGACAGTTTTGTTGAAGGGAAAATAAGAATATAAACAAAGAAACAAAACTCCACAAATAGATACCTTCCCTCAAAAAAATTTAAGAAACCAAAAGCATTTTGGTTGACAGGCTGGTAGTATGAATGTATACCAATGATATTGGAACTTGCCAACCTCTATTTATATTTTAGTAGAGTACAACATGCCATATGAAAAAAAAGTTTATAGATTAAAGCAAATTACATATAAATATGGGAAATAAATGTCCCTTGAAATATTTTAAATACTGGGATCCCTGGGTGGCGCAGCGGTTTGGCGCCTGCCTTTGGCCCAGGGCGCGATCCTGGAGACCCGGGATCGAATCCCACATCGGGCTCCCGGTGCATGGAGCCTGCTTCTCCCTCTGCCTGTGTCTCTGCCTCTCTCTCTCTCTGTGACTATCATAAATAAATAAAAAAAAATAAAAAAAAAGAAATATTTTAAATACTTAGATTTCAATAATGTTCAGTAATCTGAATACACAGACTATAGGGTGACAGCTAGCGATTATCTTTTACTAGTTGATAGAATGTCTTAAAAAGGAATAGCTCAATGCCAGATATTAATGATAAAGAGAAAAATGAATGAATTTGAGTCCTCAGGGAGTACACAATGTTTGAATAAATAAGAAGGTAAAAATCAAAGTATAATGCAATTACTGTTATCATAATAATAATCAGAATGATAATCATGATAGGAAATATATGCACTCTTCAAGAGAGGAAGAGGGAAAAAAAAAAGTAGCAACTAAGGCACACCATTTTATACCCACCAGATTGGCAACAATTCAGAAGTTTGACCCTACCAATCACTAGGTGTCATGGGAAAAGCAGGAAGAAGTCCCAAAGCAGGATACTTAATCAGTGCTATAAAATAGGGATTTTTAGGACCTGCTGATAAGATGAAGTAGACTTTTAACTTAATTGTGCTGATAAGCAGGTGTTCTTGACATGAGTAAGACAGTCTTTCTAGGGAGAAAATATTATTAGCTAAGTTACAAGGATAGGAGGGATAGATAAGGAAGAAGCGCTCCATTAGGACTATAAGTGAAAGAAACTGAAGAGAAAAAACTAGAAAGAGTTAAGGGGATGACTATAAGTCAATCTTCCCAAGAAGTCAGAGAGGAATTACTGACCATGACTTCCCCATTATGTTATGTATATACTCAATTCAAAAACAACATGAATATATTCAACTTCATCCCACCTCACTTCAAACTTAGTTCATGCTTTTTGTTAGATATGCAATAAATCCAGAGTTCTAGCCTGTTTATTAATAAAGAACTCTCTCCTCTATATTTTACTAATTCAAATATGGAAACCATCAATACAAATTGGCCAAATTGGTCTAGAAAGAATAAAGCCTTGAAGAGACTCACTATGTAATTCACATTTTAGGCTTTTCTCACTACTTGCTAATTAACATAAACTCCTTTTCTCTCTCCATTTTATTCTTAAATATCTGAAGACAGGAAATGAAAAGAGTAAGAACTACTGAGTTCAAGGAATTGAGCCTTTTATTATAATTCAGCTCTGTTAATATTCTGGCAAGTGAAAGGTACACAATTTAAGACTAATTTCCTCAGGGAAACATGACAAATCTGTTCTTTGATTCAAAAGAAAAGAGAACAACTTATTCACATACGACATTATAATTTCTTATTCCCCACTTACTCTCTACTTCTTTTCTTTTAATTTTTTTTTTCTTGGAAGAAAGTTACTCTGCAATGAGTTTTGAGCCATAGGTAAAGTTTAGGGTTAAATAAGCCACTCCAGGAGCTATTGCCATGCTGCATGAAGATTTGTGCTTGGAAATACAGAGTATGCTGAAATCGGCAGTAATTTTAGATGATCCAATTTTCAAGGAACTATCAGTGGGCATCTTAACTTAGTAATATTACTGAAGTTTAATTTCCAAGAAAAAGTTGTGTGTCTTCACAAAAAGAAAAAAAAAATCATGGCAATGCTGTGTCCGTGAAAAGGGTATGGGCATAACCGCTTTAGGGACTGTAATTCCTGAGCAGTAGTGATTTCTACAATTTTCATGAAGAGACTAAAGGAGGTTATCAGAAGAGGAGTATATACACATTTCTTAAGTGAGATATACAAATTACCTAATGTCTTTGTGCTTTGATTTCCTCCTGTACAATTTGGGAAATATTTGTGAGGATTAAGTGAGTTAATTGCTCAATCTTATCAATGATAATCATGAACATAATGATGTTGTATACCATAATTTGCCTATGTATTGCATTTTTAAGTATTGGAAAATACATTGCCTTTTTTTTTTCCATTTTAGAATTGCAACAAACTGGCAAGGTAAGAAATTCATAGAATGAAAGAGAATGGGTAAGAAGAGACAGAAGAGCTTTGCTTTAATTTCAACCCTCTCAGTTGCATTCTGTCTTTTTAGCTTTTCAGGCATCCATTCATCCACCCATCCAACCAACCAGTCAACCATCCATTCATCCATCCTTCCATCTGTCAAACCATCTATCCATCCATTCACCTTACATAACTATTTAGAGACCAACCTGAATGCCATGTTTATGAGGCTGAAGATACAAAGAATCCTGTGTACCTCATAAAACATTTTAAAAGCTTTTATTTATTTATTCATGAGAGACACACAGAGAGGTAGAGACATAGGCAGAGGGAGAAGCAGGCTCTTTGCGGGGAACCTGATGTGGGACTGGAGCCCAGAACCCTGGGATCATGACCTGAGCCAAAAGGCAGACAGACATTCAACCGCTGAGCCATCCAGTGCCCTCATAAAATATTTTTAATGATAAATGTACAGTTGTATAATAAAACTCAGGCTTCACTGATGGTATAGAAATATAGATAAATGGATGTAAAAATATGTGATAAATGGATATATGACATATGATAAATATATTAAAAAGTTAATTGTGAAATTAGTTGACAGTTACATGACTGTACACTATTCAGTTTTTCAAATTTTAAGTTTACACAGTTTTATTATATAATGTTGAAAATATTTAAAATATAATATTAAATATGTTAAAAAACAAAAGAGAAATGTTTAATTGTATTAATTCATATTGAAACAGAAATAATAAAACTAATTTGTCTTTCTTGGAAGAGATTTGAGAACCAACTTCTTATTTGAAAACTAGTAAATAAAGGGAAAAATAAATACTTATCCTATCTTTTCTATACAAACTAAATCTCTGAATAGCCAAATAGTAGATGAAGGGAAGCTTATGATTAAATAATTATTTCAAGAAAAAGTGAAGAAGAAATAATATAATGGATATATTACTATTTCAAACTCTTTTTGAATAATCTAGACACTATCATAAATAACTGAGACAGAAAGAGAGAGAGAGACTGATTCAGAAATTACTACTTCGAAGAAAAGCTTTTAAAAAATCAACTACCTAAAAAGTTCTGAAAAAATTAAACAAAACACTAAATTTGGATCTAATGATCAGTTTTTAGGAAATCAGAGGAAAGAGTAACATATTCAACTACCCTGTATCAAAATCCGGTCTGTGGGAAGCTATAGGATGGAAGGAAAAGAGACGGTGTAGGAAATTCTAACCTGAAAAAGATTCTAAAAGTCTTGTCAGTAATTTCAAACAGAGAAAATTAAAATATGTCATTATTTCATGTATAAGACACTTGGAAATTTAAGCACAAACTGGATAATGGATTTTATTAATAAATTATTGTTACTAATTTAGATGTGTTACTTTAAGTGTTTTTTAATCTTCATATCAATGGATAAAATAAAATATAAGAATTTGCTCAAAATATTTTAAGACCAGGGGAAATAGATAAGGATGAAAAAGAAACAAAGTTGGATGTGAACTGACAGCTGCAGAAGCTGAGTGATGGGCATATGGGGGTTCAGCGCATTATAATGTCTTTTATCACAGATATTTAAATTTCATAATCCATAATAAATTGTTAGAAAGGTTAGACAGGCATGACTCAGGCTTCAGAGTCAGAGCACTATTGTCAAATCTCAGCTTTTCACCTCAGCTCTTTCAAAGTGTGGCTTTTACCTTTGTGCTTTCCACATCTCTAACATGTACCAATGACTGAAGTTTCAATTCCAGAAGGCAAGTCAAGTATCACCATAATGGCTTAGTAGGTCAACACCAAATATGTATCTAGGTTGGCATTCATTATTTGGATAATGTATCACAATCCTGAGTGTGGCCTTGGACTTGAAGCCTCAGAAATCTAGTCTTATTTTATCTATAAAAGTGGTCTGACTCTCTGGCTAAAGTTCTAAACCAAAACTTCTAAATTGGAAGCCAAATTTTTATCACATAGTAATAATTTTTAATAATTTAAATGATAATTATTTCAATATTTAATAATTATAATAATTACTACTTTATGCCAAACATTTATAGCATGCTTATTATGTGTTAGACACTTATTATGTGTTAGACACTATCCTAAGCGCTTTGCAAAGGTTAGACCATCTTATTCTTATAACAATTCATTTACAGATGAGGAATTGCACACAGAGATGTTAATTACTTTTCTATAGTCATATAGCTCATAATTGAGAGTTTGGATTTGAATCCAGGCAATCTGGTCTTAAATCTGTGCTATTAAATACATTAAATTTGGTAATTACTGATAAAAATGACTCAAGTTCTATAATTCCAATTTTCAACTAAATATATCAAGGCTGTAAAAATTAATTGTTTTATGGCAATGCTGGGTCTCTTGGTTCCCAACAGAGTTGCATACCATTTTATTGAAATATTCCCAAATTTAACAGTATGTGAATGTCAAACAAGAGGGTGGGAGAAAAGTTTTTAAAGACACTGCACTTAACCACCTTCTAAACTGTGTTTGCCAATTACATGGTTCTCTCCTGTCATCAGTATTAGCTGAAAATTCATTTCACATTCTGTTTTTTTTCAAAGATCTTTATTTATTTATTTATGAGAGACACAGAGAGAAAGAGAGAGAGAGGGGGGCGGAGACACAGGCAGAGGGAGAAGCAGGCTCCATGCAGGGAGCCTGATGTGGGACTCAATGCTGGGACTCCAGGATCACACACTGGGCCAAAGACAGGCGCTAAACCATTGAGCCACCCAGGGATCCCCAGATTCTGTTTTTATACAAGCCAAAGGCTCTGCTTGAATTTCACTTAAAACAGTGGAATTTTATCAAACTTCCAAGGTTTGCTTTTTTTTTTTTCCTTACCTTCGAAAGTTTCAACTAATATCTTTTCCTATCCATGTGGGGTGTCCTTGTGCTGTATTTCAATTTTTCTCAAATCTACACATTTATTCAAAATTCAGGAGACTTTGAACTCAATCTGAATTACCTACAGACACAAGATAAAATAATTGTTCTGAAGGACATAAATCTAGTTTCTCTATAAAAACATTTTGCAACCAAATTTCACTAAATTTTGTTTTTGGTAGTATTTTATTTTATATTTGCAAGAATTTTGCTGTTGATAAAATTCAGTCAGGTGAAATGTTAAGAAAATTATTTTTTTTTATTTTTATTTTTTAATTTTTATTTATTTATGATAGTCACAGAGAGAGAGAGAGAGGCAGAGACATAGGCAGAGGGAGAAGCAGGCTCCATCACTGGGAGCCCGATGTGGGATTCGATCCCAGGTCTCCAGGATCGCGCCCTGGGTCAAAGGCAGGCGCCAAACCGCTGCGCCACCCAGGGATCCCAAGAAAATTATTGATTATATAATTCTTCATAACAAAGTCATCAATATAATCAAATATAAGTTGTTCAGACATTTAACAATTTTCTTATGTTAAATTTTAACTTAAGCCATAGAGTCCATAGAAATTATAGTCACTTCAGGGATCATATTTGGAACTGCAGGTTTTAAGGAACAGTATATAATTCACACATTAAGAAAGAAAAGCAAAAAGAGAGAGACAGAACTAACTGCCACTATATCTCGTAAAGCAAAGACTTTTGTCACCATTGTAAAAAAAAAAAAAAGATTTAGTGATGCTGTTAATTAAATTCTGAGGAAAGACATTCTCTCTCTTCTAATGCTATATTGAGATTCAAAATGATTTTTTTTGTCTAAATAATTATCCACCGCTCTTGATATAAATATACTAAAAACTGTGAGAGCAAGATATTGGGATTCTTAAATTATTTTGAAGCCAAACAATTGCTGTAATCATAAATATATTTTACTTTCATTTGTTTTGGTAAAATCAGTATAAGAAATGTATGATGAATCACTTTCAGGAGATGCTAACAAAAAATTTCTTCTCTTTTTGTTATATGATAAAGCTTTTGTATTAAGATATTTATAGTATGTTCTAATGTTAATTTTAAAATTAATATTCATACTAATAGTTTTCTAAGTATGATTAATGTAAAGGTAGAAAAATAGATAAATATAAAATTCATATTAAAAGTAAAAATTTTAATTGTCAGAATATTAATTACTAATACAAATTACATCCTAAATGATATTGTAAAAGATAGGAAACAGAAATAACTTAGATTTTACACAAATAGCATGAAATATTTTTGAATCAGTAAAAACATGTTTAATTGTTTTATGTATTTTATTCTGGAGAGCATCTTGTGAAATAATGCAGGAATGCATATTTTTATAGGAATTTTGAGAGGAGGATACTCAGTCATTTAAGTGACCTATTCCTTTTATCTTTGCCTTCACCATCTGCTGTCTTTTTTAATTATAAACTTTAAAATGAGCATATTTGACAGTAAGAAGAGAAAATAAAAAGATGTGAATCCTCATTTTGCATAAGAAATTATAAGCCTGCATTGATGGTGCTGCATCCCTGCATCCATACACACCTTTCTCATCTTCACTATTGCTTTACTCAACACATTTTGTGACTTTAAGTTATCACATTGCTACCCAGTTGAGTGCGTACACTAAAATATGTACTTTAGATCATACCAACAAAAAGAGATTATTAAAATATCTTATTCATGCTGTCATAAATACAGAGAAGCAAAAAAGGACACCTCAAAAGTAGATATTACAAGTGTGCACATGTGTCTGGGTGTCTGGGTGTCTGGGTGTATGAAGAGAAAACGCATCCTACTTGAGAACAATTCCTACCTGTGCTCCCCTCTAAATTGTACTGGTGCTTCATACATATTGAGGAATATAAAGGTAGGTCTCCGTACTGAGGTTGGGTCATTTGAGTGGGCCAAAAAGATGTTCAGTCAATCATCCAATAGACAAAGGAAAATCATTTTAACCAAAATAAAAGAGTCAAATGAAACCAGATGACTGTAAGAATCTGAAAGAACAGAAAGAAGGAACATGAAAAAATGATAGTGAGAAGAGCCATACATTTTCTAAACTTAAAAACGGAAAAACAAATATCTTGTACTTCATTTATATTTTCCTGTCAGACCATCAGGATTTATTTCTGTATACCATTTCACAATTTTTGTATGATATCTGTTCTTCGGATACTATTGCCCAACTGTTGAAGCATCTGTGACACTAGTGCCTAAATATCTTTGGACACAACAGTTCTTCATAGTAAATCTGTGATTTCAGAGTGCCATTATTAAGGCAATCTAGCACTGTATATATATATGTATATACTACATATATACATATGCATATATATATTTGTAATATAAATTGAATATATATGTGTGTATGTAGATGTTTAACACATACACACGTATTAGCCACATAAATCTATACATAACTTATTCAGATATGTTTAGGCAAACTTTGTTGTATCCTTTGATTTACAATCTGTCTCCTTACTATGACACAGTCCTTCCAAGCCTCATTATGCCAAGCATTTTATCTGCAACACCTTATCTTCTCCCAACCATGGTCCTGTCAGGTATATGTTACCATCCTCATTTTGCAGATCAGAGAGGTTAAGTAATTGTCTGAATTAACATAGTAAATAGGTAGCAAAAACAAGATGCAAAACTATGTCTGTCTACTATTAAAATGGTGGCCTTAACATGCAGAAAGGCATCTAATGAGAATTTCAGACTGCAAGGCATTCATTAGTGCTTATAGTTTGAAGCCCACTGGTCCTAAACTGGCTCTATGTGTTTTCATACAAGTAATGACAAGAACTGCCAAATGATCTGTATTTGCACTGGTTTAAAGACATATGATGAGGACTGCAGAAATGTACTTGAGACAAGCATAAATATATATTTTTATACTTTACAAAATCAGTCCCTGTTTTCATGAATCACTTTTTGTTTTGTTTTACCCAAACAGGACACTATCATACATTATTATACCACTGAAATACAAAATAAAAATGACAGAGATTTTTACATTTTCTTTTCCTTTCTAGTTATTTGATCAGGATCAGAAAAGACTAAGTTGAATTTCAGACTTGCTTGATTCAAGGTAAAAAGAGAATGCCTTTTTCAGAAAATTTATTTCTGAAAAAGAAATTGAATATAAATATACATCTATAGACTACACGTAGAATACATGACAGGAGCTCTTCATATAAGGAAAGTCTGTTGTAAATTCTTCCATCAACAGAAAATCAATTATTTTTATGTTTGGGTTTAGGTTTGAAGAGACTCTCATAAAAGTAGAGCATACTTGTGTTTGGTTGCCTGTAAAATAAACATTTTTTGGAAGGAATGATAATTGTTTGGCACCCATGAAACTAAGTGAAAATGTGAACCTTGCTGCTGCTTCTCCCATATTATCCATTTGGTCTCCAAGGCATGTTTTTCCCCTCTATTTAAGACTGAAGTATAACTTGCTTTGCAAATAAGGTTTTGTGGCTAATTTTTTTAAAAAATCAAACAACTTAGACCATTATCTGTTGAATTCTATGTACAAAACTCTTCAATGGTTTCCCATTTCTGTTGTGATAAAATCAAAATCCAAAGGACTTTGTTTATCCAGGGAAAGTGACATAAACAGATGTTTTTTAATTTGACATTTTTACAGCATTTTTACAAAACATTAAAATCAATCATCAAATTTCAATATTCAGATCTCAAGTTATCTGTTTCTGCCTCAGAAAAATTTCCTTTAATCTCATCTGGGTCTCATAAACCCCTGACATATCCTATCATGATACTATATACCTTTCCTTTATAACATTACGTTATTTGTAATTATACATGTATTTTTTAGATTTGAATAATATCTAAAATTAATTTAGTTTAACCATGACAAGGAGTTTGGCAAATATTGCTCACCATTGAGTCTCCCAGGGCTTTTCATGGAGTATATTAAGTGGCTAACAGATGCTTACATAATGTATTTTTTAAAATGATATCCTGACATTTTTGTGCATGAAAAGAAATTCACCCCAAAGTTAACATTAGATAAGTCTGTGTAGTATGTTATTGATGTACTCTTAATCATTATCTGATTTCTACATGTTTTGTAAAATATACATTGTCAATTTTATAATAAAACCAACATATTCTAAAAGCAAATGGATCAAATATAAACATCCATATCAATTATTTGGAATGACACTGACAAAATTCAGATTGCATTTATTTAAAATGAAAACTCCTTGTTTTGTATATTAACTTCTACTTTCCTCATTTTAAGATACAATTCCAAAAAAAAAAAAAAAGATACAATTCCATTTCTTTGGCAAGTGCTCCAACTATGAAGTGATACATTTTATTAAAAAGACTTATTTATTTATTTATTTATTTATTTTATTTTATTTTATTTTATTTTAGAGAGAGAGAGAACATGTCTGTGGAGGTGGGGAGGGCAGAGGGCGAAGAAGAGGGGGCGAGAATCTGAAGCAGACTCTCCACTGAGCTTGGAGCGGGACGCAGGGCTCAATCCCAGGATCCCAAGATCAGGCCTGAACCAAAGACAAGAGTTGGATGCTTAACTGACTAAGCCACCCAGGCACCCCTGAGTTGATATTTTTCAATCAAACTTTTTTTCTTCTCTTGATAACAAGAAAATTGTGATTTGTCTTCTGTACTGATGACTTGATTATAGTTACTTCACACAAACCACATCAACTCATTGGTACTGACTTCTTAGGACCCATTTTGTGATAACCTAACTGGGTGCTAAAGACATAAGGGAGTGAAGACATGTTTTTTGCCATGGATAAATGCTTAGAATAGAAATATGATATTAAAAGTCACTTTGCAGTAACTGCTAATAGAGCATAATGCTGCATGTGATTTGAAGCGTGAGGCAAAAGTTGTGAGCTATTCTTGTGAATACATAAAAAGTGGGATTAGTGTCATCATCTTCCAGAAGAATTTAAAATTGAGCAAAGTCTTGAAGGAAGAGTAAGAATTCATCAAGAATAAAGTGAGTGGAGAATACAGTCCTGGCAAAAGAAACAGCACATGCAGTGAAGTGGCAACATGAAAGTGCCTGCTGTCTTGAGGGAATAATAACAAGAAGGGCATGGCCAGTCCATATGGCACCCAGGGGAAGTGTTAGGAAACAACACTGGGAAGGGAGATGGGAGCCAGATAGTGTAGCAAATCTTTTATGTCTTGCTCAGAAACTGGCTGGTTTGGTACATAGGAAATTTTACTGCAGTAGAAAGCAGAATGCATTCTAAGTATTAAAAGTGTGTGTTTCTCTAGATTGTTGCTTCAAGAACATGATAGGATCATAAAGCTAGAAGAAGGATCCATATGCTTTCTAGCCTGATTAGTTTCAATTATTTCAATGTACAAGTAAAAATTCATAGTAAATATGCTTTGACATATTGACAAGTATGAATTGACATTTTCTACATCATTCCTTGTGGAATTTAAAAATTCTCCTTTGATATTAATGTTGTATCTTGATGTTAACACATTAGTCTATGTTTTTCTATTTTTATTTTTTGGGAAAAATTCTTTTGTTCACCAAATGGAAATCTTGAATAAGAAACTTCAGTTATGATGGGGAATATTTTATGATTTATTTTCAGTTTTCAGTATTTATTATTAGAGAAACTTTGGAATCAGATAAACCATGTTTTTCATCCCCACCTGCTTATTGTCTTTGTAATGCTTATTGAAAATTGAATCTCAGCCTCCATTTCCTTATGAGTAAAGTGATAATAATATCTCTCTAACAACAGTGCTAATCACTTCAAGATGTATATATTATGAGTCAAAAACTTCCTCCTCTCTATAGCTTCTTTCTCATGTAACACCCCTAGAAAGAGTTGAGGTACAAACTGTGTCTTTGGAGGTGAAAAACTTGTGAGTTCATCAGAAACTGAATCACAACTGTGGTAGCATCACGTACTCCATCAGTGTTTCTCAGACTCGAGTATGTTCAGTACATTTTTAAGGATGAGAAAAAATTATTGCTTTGAACCATTTTTACTTTAATGTTGCTCGAACATATAAATGTAAACTCCTTCTCTTTACAATCTTTATAACTCTTAGACAGCTAAAAAACCCTACAAATAAAACTATCAACGCTTATATTTAAATTACTAAGAATAATTCAAAAAAATCTATGTTATTATTTTGCTGAAATGAAACTGCTGCCTAATAGGAGCTCAGTAATATTTAAGAATAAATACAGGAACACACATAGAGTCCTGACAGCTGACATTCACTTTCTATTGCATTCAGAATTCCAGTACAACAGGAATACACCAGGTTATGTCAATCGTCCCACCACTTTCTTCCATCTGATCTATAGTTAAGTCTTTATAGTGTTTATAGCCTTTATAGTGTTCCAAGATATCATTTATCCTTCAATTAGTTTGAGTGGATTTTTATACAAAAGGCAGCTTCTCTGTGTTTTTATTAGCCTGTCATGAAGTAACACTTTTCTATACCAACAAAATTTAATATAAGTATAAGCATCGATGCTGGAAGTTCCTCACAATAATTATCGATATAGATGATAGGCTTATGATTACACTATGCTTTTATTAATATCAATTTTAGTATTACAGTATATAATTTAAAATATGGAGAAATCATAGATAGCAAAAAATACTTCTACTAGCCATGAAGGTTCTGGAGAAATACAATATAAAAAAGAATTTTCTAAATAACTAAGATGATATGATGCTTGGAAATAAAAGGGTTTCTTTAAAAATATATGATAATTTCAGATATCATTATGCTCTTAATAGCATCTTCATGAAAAAATTGAAAAAACTGTTTTAAATAACATTCAGAAAATGTCTGCATTTCTTTTTTAAGCAAATCCTATTCTAGTTAGTGTGCCTTAGTGAATCTTTATCATTATTCTACACCACATTCCACAGGCTCTGAAGAACATTCCATGGAAGAAATGACTTTCGAATGATGAGTTCAAGGACAATTTTTTTTTTGTCATTATAATAGCTGCAATTTTAAATTTAGATTAAATGTAGAGCATTCTATTACCTATTTTACAAAGGCCATTTTATCTGATTTTACTTCTCATAATAATGTGATGGAAACATTATTCTTTTTGGCAAATGTAGAAACTGAGGCTAAAAAGAGTTGCATTGGCTCACTGAAGTTCCATAATGAGAAAAGGACAGATGTAGGATCTAAACTCAGGCCAAAGTTACTCCCAAACTCCTGCCCCTCTGCTGTAGCAATAGGTGTTCAGTTTTTTCATGACTATTTTTTAATAGGATCTGATATATGAGTTCTAGTATATTAATTATTTAAAAAGAATCAGCTTTATTTTTTTAAAGATTTTATTTATTTATTCATGAGAGACACACACACAGAGCCCAATGTGGGACTTGATCCCAGGAATCCAGGATCATGCCCTGGGCCAAAGGCAGGTGCTCAGTCAACCACTGAGCCACCCAGGCCTCCCAAAGAATCAGCTTTATAGTCAGCTCTACTCATGTTACTAAAAATAATTTTTTGCTTTGTAGATCTGATTAAAGAATCATCATCTAAAAGTATCTTTGCAGCCAGGTGTACGATTGGTATGCATTTTAATCAAAATAATAACAAATCGGGCAGCCCTGTGGCTCAGCGGTTTAGCCCCACCTTCAGCCCAGGGCGTGATCCTGGAGACCTGGGATCGAGTCCCGCATCAGGCTTCCTGCATGGAGCCTGCTTCTCCCTCTGCCTGTGTCTCTGCCTCTCTCTCTCTCTCTCTCTCTATGTGTCTCTCATGAATAAATAAATAAAATCTTTTAAAAAATGATAACAAATCGGAAACTAAAAATTCAGCTGAATGGTCATACTCACAAATCTGAGATGCAATTTTAGTGCTTAACATGGATACCCAAATTTCTTGGAGCTCTAAGACCAGGTCCAGTTATTTCCCAAGGCTTTATCATCATTTTCTAAGGATTAACATTTCTTTTTTTTTTAAAGATGTTATTTATTTATTTGTGAAAGATACAGAGAGACAGGCAGAGACAAAGGCAGAGGGAGAAGCAGGCTCCATGTGGGGAGCCCAATGCAGGAAGAGAATCAAAAAGGGGCAGAGGAAATGTGACCACAACGGCTGAGTATGGCTGACTTGGCGCTCAGCATTTACACCTCAGGGGTTCAGCTTCTCTGGGGGCTTTCAGCACAAATCCACAATGATTGGAATAAGTTAGTGCTTGCACAGTTGGTTAAGCTACATATTCTGTGCCTCCTATCCCTGTTTTCAAATAGGACTCTACTACAACTAGACCAACCCAGGATCATGCCTGGAGCCGAAGGCAGATGCTCAGCCACTGAGCCACCCGGGCATCCCTATATTAACATTTCTAAACATAAAAAGAGATATGTAGGAACTTTGGGAGACATAAAGTTCACTGATAATCCCCTCTGCTCTGCTAAGGCAAAGCACACCTGTGCTATCTTGGCAGAGCCACGTTTATAGACTAAAAGTGCTCAAATTTAGGATCAACTCATTTCTTTTTTTTTTTTTTCATATGTATAGATATTTATTTTTTCCTAAATTAAACACTAAAACATTAAATAACTTTTCTGTATCAGTACAAATGTTGCTAAGGAAGTAAAAGTGATTCAGAAACATGTTAGAATAGGAATTCTTAAACCTCCTTAACCCCGCGGAGACACCAACTTAACGATAGACTGTGCGTTTGGTTCCAGACCACCACATAAAGCAAATACTATAATAAAGCAAGTCAGATAAGTTTCCTGTGTTTCCCAGTGCATATTAAACGTATGTTTACAAATACGACAGTCTGTTAAGTGTGCAATAGTGTTATGTCTAAGAAAAACTGTGTACATACTTATATTAAAAATATTTTCTTGCTAAAAAATGTTAACCATCATCTGGGCTTTCAGTAAATCAATTTCTTTTTGCTGGTGGATGCTGATAGTTGCTGACTGACCAGAGGGGGAATGGTTGCTGAAGCCTGGGGTGGCTGTGGCAATTTTTTAAAAATAAGATAACAGTGAAGTCTACCACGTTGGTTGAGTATTCCTTTCACAAGTGACTTCTCCGTAGTATGCGATGCTGTTTGATAGCATTTTGTCCACAGTTGAACTTCTTTCAAAATTGGAGTCCATCCTCTCAAAATCTTGCCATTGCTTTATCAACTAAGTGTATGTACCATCTCAAATCCTTTGTTGTCATTTCAACAATTTCACAGCATCTTCACCAGGAGTAGATTCCATCTTAAGAAACCACTTTCTTCGCTCATCCATAAGAAGCATCTCCTCATCCGTTAAAGTTTTATCATGAGAATGCAACAATTCAGTTCCATCTTCAGGCTCTACTTCTAATTCTAGTTCTCTTGCTATTTCCACCAAATCTGCAGTCAGAACACATGCACTTATCTGTTAAGTTTGCTGTCTTATACGGGCATGGTTTGTGGCACCCCAAGACAATTACGATAGTAACATCAAAGATCATTGATCACACAGACCACCATAATAAATATAACAATGATGAAAAATTTTGCATTATTGCAAGAATTACCACGATGTGACAGAGCCATGAAATGAGCAACTGTTGTTGGAAAAATGGCACCTAAATACTTGGTCAGTGCAGAGTTGCTGCAAACCTTCAATTTGTAAAGATCACAACATTGCAAAGTACAATAAAGTAAAACACATAATGAAGTATGCCTGTATGGATCAAAATATCTTGATAAAAACTGCAGAAACCATGTAAGATGTCACAGACAGTTGTGAGCAAGCCAAGAACAGGCACATTGAAACAGGTAAGAAGAGCCATTTTACTTTACCCTTGATCACCACATCCCCAGGCTGACACAGCTCAGTATCTCTGGAGAAAAGCCCTGCTCATGGCTTCTCCCTTGTAAGGAAGGGAAAGGAGTAGAGTGTGCATCTGAGATTCTGGTTTTATGCAATGCTGCCCAAGGTACTGATTTTCGACTCACCTGACTCAGGGTGCTAACAGTATGCCTGGGCCACTGAGGAAAAATATAAAAATAAAAATAAAAGCAAAAAAGCTTGGCTGTGGCACAATACCTCTGTTGTATTTTGGACAGACACCAGAGGGAGCAAGAGATTATGAACTTCCGAAAAAGAAATCTGCAAACCTCCTTAATTGGGAAATTACACACAGAAACCCAGAAAATTCTCACCCCCAAAAGATGTTTGGAGGCCCCAGAATCAGTAGGTAGGGTGACTGGTGAAATTATTGCCATGTACAAAGGCAGCCTCTAATGATTGGAATGGTGGCTATTTTTTCAAGTACATAAAACTTAGCCAAAATTTGAAAGGCATATAAAGAAACAGAGACACATAGTCAAAAGAATAAAATAAACCTTCAGAAATCATCTCTACAAAACAGAGATCTATGAATCACCTAACAAAATATTCAAAATAATTTTCTTAAAGAAATTCAGTGATCTACAAGAGAACATAAAACTAACAAAATCAAGAAAACAATGGACAAACGGTATTAACAAAGAGATAAAAACCACAAAAAAAGAGAAATCCAGAAATTTTGGAGCTGAAGAATGCAATAACTGAATTGGAAACTTCACTAGAGAAGTTCAATAGCAGATATAATCAAGTAGAAGAAAGAATCAGAACGCAAAGATAGGTCATCTAAAATTATTGTGCCAAAAGAGTGAAATTAAAATAATGAAGAAAAGCAAAGACAGGACACCTGAGTGGCTCAGCAGTTGAGTGCCTGCCTTCGGCCCAGGGCATGATCCTGGAGTCCCGGGATCAAGTCCTATATCGGGCTCCCTGCATGGAACCTGCTCTCCCTCTGTCTGTGTTGCTGCCTCTCTCTCTCTGTGTGTCTCTCATGAATAAATAAATCTTCAAAAAAGGCAAAGAGAACCTGAGGGCTTATGTGATACCATAAAGTGGACCAATAGACACACTATAAAAGTCCCAAGAGAGAAGGAAAAGGAAAAGGACATTATTTCTTGTTTGAAGAAATAATGGCCAAAACCATTCCAAATTTGAGGAAGAAAATAGTTATCTGAATTGGAAGCTTAAAAGACAACTAGAGTGAACTCAAAATGGACCTCAAATAGCCAAAACAATCCTATGAAAGAAGAACAAAGCTGTAGGCCTCACAACTCTTGATTTTGAAACACATATAAAGCTACATACTACAAAGTAGTATGGTAGTGGCATAAAGACAGATACAGAGACTAATGAGGCAGAACTAGAAAGCCCCAAATAAATCCTCATGTATATGGTCAAATGATACACAAGGATCTCAAGACCACAAAATGGGGAATGTATAGTATCTTCAACAATTAGTGTTTGGAAAATTTGATATCCATATGGAAAAGAATGAAGATGGATCCTTATCTCATATATAAAAATTAAATTGAAATTGATTGAAGACTTAATTATAAGTCCTGAAACTATAAAAGTCCCCCCAAAATACATAGCTGATAATCTTCATAATATTGGAACGGGCAATATTTTCTTGGATAGGACACCAAACAAGGAACAAGAGTAAAAATAAACAAATGGATGTACTCAAACTTAAACTTTTGTGCAGCAAAGAAAACAAAGTAACAGATTAAAAAGGCAATGAGAGAAAATATTTCCAAACAATATATTGGATAAAGGATTAACATCCAGAATGTATTAAGAACTTCTACAGCTCAATATAAAAAATAAATAACCCGGGCAGCCCCGCTGGCTCAGCGGTTTAGCGCCACCTTCAGCCCGGGGTGTGATCCTGGAGACCCAGGATCCAGTCCCGCGTCAGGCTCCCTGCATGGAGCCTGCTTCTCCCTCCGCCTGTGTCTCTGCCTCTCTCTTGCTCTGTGTCTCTTGTGAATAAATAAATAAAATCTTAATAAATAAATAATTAAATAAGTAACCCAGTAAAGAATGACTATGTATTTCTAGGGGTGCCTGAGAGACTCAGTCTATTAAGCATCTGACTCTTGGCCTTGGCTCAGATCTTGATCTCAGGGCCTTGGGTTCAAGCCCCAGATTGGGCTCCACAATGGACATGGAAAAATAATAGGTATTTCTCAAAAAAAAAAAAAAAATAGAAAGAAAGAAAAGAAAAGAAAAAAGACATAGAACTGTCCAACAAGCATATGAAAAGATGCTCAAAATCACTAATCATCACAGAAATGTAAATTGAAACAACCATGAGATATCACCTTACATTCACTAAAATAGCTACTATATTTTTTTAATTTTAAAAATAATGAATGGGACAAGGATGAAGAGAAATTGTAACTCTTTGCCCACTGTTGGTGAGGTTGTAAAATGGTGTCGCTAGTATGGAAAATAGTATGAAAACTGCATTAAAAAGTAAAGAAATAGTTTTTTTCTTCAAAAAATGCAAAATAGGATTAATGTGTGATTTAGCAATCCCAATTCTGGGTCTATAGCCAAAAGTATCGAAAATAGGATCCTTTTAAAAGAGCTTTTTGCACTCCTATGCACCTTGGCATTATCCACAATAGCCAAGAAATGGAAGCAAGCTAAATGTCCACTGACAGATGAAGGGCTAAAGAAATTGTGGTCACAAGTACAGCATGGGGAATATAATCATTAAGATGCTACCAATTTTTCTTGGTGACAGATGGTGACTATACAGATCATAGTGAGCGCTGAGTAATGTATAGAATTTTTGAATCCTTATATTGTACACCAGAAACTAATCTACTCTTCGTATTAATTATACTTCAGGAAAAAAAGAAAATGTGGTGCAGACCTGTATACAAACAATTGAATATTATTCAGCTTTAAAAAAGAAGGAAATTCTGGCAAATACTACAATGTGGATAAAACTTGAACACGTTATGCTAAGAGAACTAAGTAAATCATGAAAACACCATATTTCATGATGCCACTTACATAAAGTGAATAAAATAATAATAAAATAAATAAAAATAAAATAATAAAATAATCAAGCTCATAGAAATAGAAAACAGAATGGTAGTTGCCAGGGATTGGGTGGAGGGAGGAAGAGGCATCGTTGTTCACAGAGTATATAAAGTTTTACTCGTAGATAAAAGGGTTTTAGAGATCTGTTATACAACAACGAGTATAAACAATACTGTACAGTACAGTTAAAAACTGCTAAAAGGGGCAGCCTGGGTGGTTCAGTGGTTTAGCACCGCCTTCAGCCCAGGGCGTGATCCTGGAGACCCGGGATCGAGTCCCACATCGGGCTCCCTGCATGGAGCCTGCTTCTCCCTCTGCCTGTGTCTCTGCCTCTCTCTCTCTGTCTCTTTCATGAATAAATAAATAAAATATTTTTTTTAAAAAAACTGCTAAAAGGGTAAACATATTTTTAACGAAATACTGTATATATGTGTTTATATTAATAATTACCACCATAAATTCATTATAAGAAAATCATTGCAAGGCTTACTTTTTACATATACTTTTTTAATTGGGCAAATTGTGTTTCTCTTCGTTTCTTCTCTTTTGTTTTTTTTTTTTTTTTTTTTCGTTTCTTCTCTTTTGATTGAATTTTTCTCTCAGTCAAAGCTAAAAATGTTATAGGAGTGTCAAAGATCTTAACGTCATTATTTTTTTAAATTTCAAAAATTTGACAATGTTATTTCCCTGTCTTTTTTTTTTTTTTTTCTCTGAACCCATGACAGAAATGGAGATATTTAACCACTATTTTCTCAAACCCTTCATATTAGTAAAGGAGATGAGTCTGATATTAAAATGTTCTAATATGGGGGACACCTGGGTGGCTCAGTAGTTGAACATCTGCCTTTGGCTCAGATCATGATCTCGGGGTCCTGGGAGCGAGTTTTGCATTGGATTCCCCGCAGGGAGCCTGCTTCTCCTTCTGCCTGTCTCTGCCTCTCCCTCTATGTCTCTCATGAATAAATAAAATCTTAAAAAAAAATTTCTGAGCTGGGCCTTTGGCTATTATAAAGTTCTCCTAGTCTGTGAAACATATTGAATACTTACTCACAATTCCATTCTTGGACTTTGGTTTCATTTCCTAAGAGAGGAAAACCATCTGCTCTGAAAAATTTCTCCACTTTTGAGCTCAAACCAGCTTTGCATTTTTTTTTTTTTTTATCACAACTGAAAGTTTAGGAAAATCACAAAGAGAACTTTTAGAACTAGTTTCTTTAAAAACCATCTGAGCCCACTGCTGTTTTTGGATATAGTTTTTTGAAAAATGCAAGCATTTCATGGGTGTTGGTTTTTTAAATTTACACTTCTTTTTCACCAGGTTTAGTAATTTTTATCATCCCAGAATCATACAATGGAATTTGATTTCATATATAATGACAGAAATTTGCACCTAACATTGTCTTCTATTAATTTTTTTCCTGTATTTTGACTCTGTGTTCTTTCAAATTCTGAATAACATTTTATTTTTCTGTTTTTTGCTGTTTGTCACTCTGACCTCACCTACCTCACACTCTTCCCTCATACAGGATAATATTCTCCTGCAAAAGGTACCCTCCCTGTACCAGAAGGAAGACATTCTCATTGTCAGAGATGGGAAATTTGGCTTTATTAAACTAACAACCCTTATGTTCTAACGGTGGTGAATTCTTCACCACCATCTAGCCTTAACCTTGACCCCCTTGTCTTAGCAATTATTCACAATATTATTTTTTCTTTGTCTAAAAGGTATAAAAGCTTCTGGTTCTGCCCACTTCTTGGGTGTTCATTCTCTTGTAAAGTTTCCCATGTACATATAAAAATTCAGTAAAATTTGTATACTTTTCTCCAGTTCATCTGTCTTTGTCAGTTTAATTTTCAGGCCCAGCCAGGGACTGTGAGAGAATTGAGGAAATTTTTCTTTCTCCTCTATCTTTCTTGAAAACAATTCACTTTAAGGTAATCTTACCTTTTATTTATTGTTGTTTCTGAATTCACTTGCATCCTACTTAAGCTTTAATAAATTTACCTCTCGTGCTTTTCTTAATTTTAACCAGTGAGTTGAAACTGTACTTTTTCTTATTTAATAATTATGCCTTTGAATTTTATTCCAAGTGCAGCTTAGGCACCACTCTATGGTTTGAGGTATAATGCTACAGATAAATCAGATTTTTGGTTCAGTTCAGCTAGGATAAGTTTTTATTAATTATCTCAGACATTAATTTTTGCCATAATTTCTATAGTTTTGTAATTTGGATTGTGTATTTCTGCCTTTTGAGGTTTGTTAAGAAGTTTTCATGTCTTTGTCATGCCAATAAGCAGAAAATAGGGTCACATAAATATTTTCCCATGCACACATTCCAGTAAGTCCATTCACATCTCTTTCCCAGACCTCTTTGTCAAGGGTGACTGCTCTCAAACATTTATTTACTTGTTTGTTTACTTTTCTTAATTAATGAATTTGATGAGATGGGAATGATCTAGTAGTTGGAAAAGGATAGAAATATAAAAGCAAGGAAAGATTAAGGAAACAAATTGCTGAAGAATTATGAAAGAATGTAAATCAGAGTCCAATAAGAGGATTAACTTGGGCAGAGGCTATGGCACTTCTCGTTATAAAAAAAAAAAAGAAATAGCACACAATGGTACTGAAAATAGATATTTGTTGTTTTTTGGTGACAGGAAATTGTCAGTGTTCCTGAGTAATGATTCCTGACTTTATAGAAAATTGGGATTAACCCCCAGAATTTAAGCATACATCTGTAGAATTTTATCACAGAAATATATTAAGTTCAAGTTCCTTAACGTAGTTTAACAAGTCTATGATTTTTACCTATCCTTCCTTTTCAGCTCCCCATTAACTAACCCATTACACAACTCTCTGATTCAGTTACAATATACATTTTATGATAAGTGGACCATGTGAGCATATCTTCTTTGATCATGCTCTCCCTTCTGCCTAAAACACTTCCTCATGTCTTCATATAGTCAATTCTTTTCTTTTTTTTTTTTAAGATTTTATTCTTATTTATGAGAGAGAGCAAAGAAGGAGAAGAAGCAGACTCCCCGTTGAGCAGAGGGCCTTATGTGGGGCTGGGTCCCAGGACCCTCAGATGATAATTTGAGCCAGAGGCAGAAGTTTAACCTCCTGAGCTACCCAGGCATCCCCATATGGTCGATTCTTGTTCACTCTACAAAACTCAACTCAGTTGTTCACTGTTACAGAAAACCTTTCTAATAATCCTGGACAAAGCATCATTTCATCATATCACCATGTTTTCATAACACACTGGATTTCCATGTATTGAGGCATTTTTAGGTTTCATCTGTTTGTTTCCTTCTTTGATTACTCTATGAGACACAAATTCTTTGAAGGCATTTTCTGTGAGTTTGGATCCCTAGGGCCAAGTGCATAATTATATTCGATTAATATTTGTTGAATAAACAAATGGCTTAATTAATTAATGTACGTTTGGCATATAGTTAACATACTTGAATAGAGGTATATATGAGTAAAGTGAAGAATTTACATGCATATAAACTAAAAGTGTTATCTTCTTTAGATCAACAATTGTAAAAGTTTAATAGAATCAGTTTAAAATCTATCATTTCATGAAATTGATAGATTGAGTGAATATGAGCCTAAACTTGTTAATCAAATGTCAGAACACTGAATTAGCAATCGAATCTCTGCTTTACCAATCTCCATTAACATTCATACATATGCACTTTAGAAGCACGAAGGAGAGACTTTAAAGACAGATAAAATTGTCAATGAGTTTATAGAACTAATTATCCCCAGAGTTTCACAGGGATGGTGTATGCAAGTAGTTTTAATAAAAGGTTGTAAAATGTAATGACTCTTCTGTGACACTATGAAAAATATCGTAACAGTAAGCGTTAATAGTAATTTATAAGTACAATCATAAAAATAGTTTTTAGAATGAATTATAAGGCTAATTGTAAAGATAACTACCTTAATAATTAAATACAATATAGCTAAAGGAAATACACAAAATGAAAGTTCATAGAGGGTCTGGTAACCTAAACTGCACAGGTATGAAGGTATGACTAAGAGAGGAAAATGCTAGGGATGGGGCATTCCACAGATTTCACCCTTTTCTCCAGACATCAGGAATTACAAAATTGATCAGAGCACTTTTTCAAGACGAAATAATCTTTGCTTTGAAGGATATTAGTAATACAATAAATTATACAAAAGTCAATTACACTCAGTAAAATTCTTCTATTATGGGTGAGATGTTTAGTAAACAAAACTCTTGTGGGAATTCGATGAAAACCTCCAAGAAAGTAAAATCAGCCTACCACCTCATTATCATGGAGCTTGCTGCTGTGAATGAATATAATAACTATGAATGAGCCTATGAAGAAGGGATTGCACAGTTGCTTTCACTGCTGTATCTCCACTCTATTGACCGTATTTGGCTCATATCAGGCACTCATTTTGCACATGATTGTGATATAAGGAAGGAAACATCCAGAAATTAAATTTTATATGAGACTGTTATCTTGGGGTTGGGAATTTCAGCTAAGGAGGAGTTAGATAGTAAAGAATACTTTAATCAGAGAAATTATATGCACAAGGACCTTGAGGCAAGAAAGTGCTTGAATAGTTCATGTAATTAAATAAAATGTGTATAGTTAGATTAGAGATACCAGGAACATGAGGCTGTAGAGGAAACATGGGTCATATCCTGGAGGGTCTTTTTAATCATTTTAAGAATTGTGTGTTTAAGAGTTTGGGATTTTTCAATTATTTTAATCAAGAAATTTTATGTTGTCCTGTTAAAGTATGAACTGTTCAAGGTATAATTTCAAAATTTAACAATTATATCCTGAAGTTTAAAATACTTTTGGTGCCAGATATGATGAAGGTTAATGCATTAATTTCACTCAATGTGTAATTTTATTTAATGTAAAATAAATTAAAGACATCAAGCCATGCAGATAGGCTTCTAGAATGTGAATCTCTGATATTTGTGGGTCACAGCTAAAGTTAAAATCTACAGTCCCTCCCATAGAATTGTAAATATTGAGAATTTTGCCATAAACTGATTCACAATTTATATTATTATTGTCACCTAAATGAATACTAAATTCAAAAACCTAAACACAAATATAACTTAAATAGTAGTTGCTGCAATACTTTACATATTGAGCACTAGAAATCTGAAGGGTTTTCCACCACTCTAGATTGTAAGTCTAGTTTTAATGATTATTGTCTTGCACTTGAGAGATAGCTAAGGAGGTGCTTTTGTTCATTTTTAAAAGACAATGAAAGTACCTATTTTTAAACAGAATCACACCAAATTAAACAAAGGCAGTTTCTTGCTATAATCATAGCTTTTAGCAAACTATTACAAGTACTTAATCATTTTTTCTTGCTATAAAAATACATGAAATTTGAAAAGAAGAACATACTGAACAGCACATCTAATTTTGGTGTAGCCTCAAAGGGTCTCAGTGTCTGCTTATCCCTCTTAATTTAAATCACATCCTTTCATTACATAACTCTTCATGAAGAAGAGTGGACAAGATTCCAGGTTTAAAAATCTAGCTAACCTGGATCTAACTCTTGGTACAGCCACTTATAATACCTGTGTAACTTTAGGGATATTTCTTAATCTCTCTGAGTCTTGGGTTTCTCATTTATAAAATAGAGGCAGCAATATTTTAATCAGTCTTACTTTGAGTTATAGAAGGTCACTTTTATATATTGCTTAATCCCTCACTTATCTATCATATATAAGCATCTAATAAATAATCACAGTTATAAAAATATTGGATTTCTTAATCTTCTCTTGATATTTCTTAAAAACTTCAGCCCCTAGTCATGAAGACTGACTACTTTTTCATGTTTTCTTTCAGTTTATATTTATATTTTCTGCAGGTAAAATTTCCATGTGTAAATTCCTTGTCATCCTACAACCTACTGAGAGCACGGTCAGGTTTTTTCCAGCAACATGAGGTAGAACTGAGGGCTGCAGACCCGAGATTATCTTAAAATAATTCTTAAAGGAAGAGATGAGAAGGAATACAGTAGAAGCTGATGAGATGTGGAAACAAATCTTTGGGACAGGGATAGATACAGGGTGTTTGGAACTGAAGACAGGAGGATAGAAGAGTGAGCATTGGGCAAAATTTGAATGAAATATAGGGGAAAAATTTCAGTGAAATAGAAAGAAATGAATTCAGATATCCATTTATAGTTTTTATTCCTAATTTATGATTGTTGCTAGGTCCCATAACACTGAAAACCAGGAACAAAAATTGTGTTAATGGGAAAACAAACTTCCCTGACATTTCAAATGTCATTATTACTTTATCAAATCTATCTACATTTCATAAAACTATTTGTGAATTCATAGATACTTACATTCATATGGCCCTTGCTTATTATATAGCATCATTTGATAAAAACAGAATTATAAATAGCATTTATTCAGTTTATAAAACACAGACTATAAATAATATTTATTCAATTTTAAATATATACAGATAATTTCCATAAGCTTTTTGGAATCTGCTAAAATATATCTTCTATAAATTGGTAGTTTACAGTATTATACTTAGAAGTCATTTCCTATGGCTTCCCTTTCTGCAAGTAAAAGGATGGTCCTTGCTGAATCATTCATTTTCAAATCCTAACTTTAAAATATTTTTTTCCAAGATAATGAAGTATGTGTAAGTAACAAGTGGTTTCTCAGAAGGAGTCTGAAAATCATAGAAGAGAGAGTATACATTAAACATTTTCTTAATGAATCAATTTGCAATTAATATACTGGATGTTATTTCAGGGAGTGATACCTCATAATTTATTTCATTTTACAAAACAGATCTTAAATGTACTTTCGGGATATTAGAAAGTAAAAATTGCTCATGCAAATAACATTTTGCTTAAGCAAAATGCTTAAAAGTCACTGAACTTAGAATAGTAGAAGAACTGGCAATAAGATATCTTTGATGTGATAATACAATATTGGGACAAAACCATTTTCCTGATTAGATTTTAAAAGATTAGAAGGTGAAGAAAGATTGAAATCACACATACTAATTTGGTTTAGAAAGCCTGGAGGAAACAATGTCCTTCATGTTAAAATTCAAATTTTAAATTAACAAATGTTTCATGTGAAGATAAAAGTAATTGGAGAATTTCTGACCATGCACTTGAAAGTCAGACAACATTTCTATTGCTCTTTGATGATGGATTTTTTATGGTTTTTGTTTGGTATAATTTTATCAGGATTTGTGATTTTATGGCAATTTCTCACTGGATTTGATGTTGAGGGTGAAAAGATTAATTGGTGCTCTACATACAGCAAGAATACATACATACATAAGAAAAACTGGCAATTTTGTACACTGTTTTGTTAAAGATACTTATTACCTTAAATTTAGAGAATTAATCTCACTTCTCGGAGATTAATTTTTTTCTTGCTAACAGTTATAGATAAAGGTAATGAAATTTCTGTTTTTCCTTTGGATGGTACAGCCTATTCAATCTAATTATAGCACAGAAATATTTTTGTTAGGCATAACTCTGTGGCTTTTACACTAGCAGGCAATTTTAACGTTTGTATCTTCAGTTCACTTGTGAGCTATGACTAACACAGAGATAGTGTATGGTAGAAAGGTTGTTTTACTTCATCAGACATTTATCCTCAAGTGCATTCATGTATCATTCATTCAACAAAATGCTAGCCAAACCACTGCCATTAAATGCAAAGAAAGAAATAATCAATAGGTGATTTACTGGACTGATTAAAGTCATTCAGTTATTCAACAAACAACCCTAGCTAACTGTGATTGTCAGCCTCCAGGACAGTGAAAGAAGACAATAAATTGTCAGGTTAAGTCACTAGGTTTGGGGGGTCAAAAACTAGTTTGAATGCAGTAATAAACAAAGCATGTATTTTAATATGCTCCTAATAGGACTTAGTTAAATATATAATCAAATAATTCTGCTTCGTGAATACTCAGGAGATTATGCGGCCTCTCTTTGAATAAATAGATATTCAGCATTCTTACCTGTAACAACTGAACTCTGAACAATGAACTCAGAGCACATGAACAATGATATTTTTGTCTTTTCCTTCAGGTAGATGGAAAATATTGAGATGAATTAGCTTTAGTGTTCATACTCATATTCTTAGCTGCCCTTCTCAGGCAAGGTCTTATATTAAATTAGTAAGAATAAATAGGACTTTTCTGGTTTCCAGTTCCGCATATCATGAGGTTGGAAGTCACCACTGTCCTAACAAGTAAAAAGCTGAACAGGTGGAAATATCAACAACTCTTCTTAGACTCTTAAGAGAGAGGGCATAGTGCAAACCACTGCCCCCAGTGTTGGAGAGACAGGTAAATACAGAAAGTTGAGGCTTACTAGAGCAAAGACTCACAAGCAGAAACCATGCAGGAACCAGAGCTGGGGTAGAGAAACCTGAACTGTAATTGATAAATTTCTGGAAGCTCAGTGTGAACCACTGGAAGTAGAGCCTCTTAACTCACAATGTGGTACCACCAGGACATCAGCCAGGTTTTCTCAGTAAATATGAGAGAAGAAGCCTTTGGGGCTTGCAGGAGGGGGAGGGAAAGAAGCCATTTTTGAAATATACTAGAGCGCTCTGTTCTTTTTCACAGGAATCTGGTTAAGCAGAGCCTAATCTGCTAAAGTATTATCTGAGCCTAATTGACTTGGGGAAGGGAAATACCCAATTGCAGTCCACTCCACCTGTCCTCTCCATCATAAGGGGAGGAGAAAAAGAAATTGGGAAATAGTTGTCAAGTTCCCAGTCCAGGGGTATAAACTCACAAAGATAGTGAGACTTCATCTCAGGTTACAGAATGCTTCCCCCATCACACGTATACATCTCACCACCACATTACTAAAGGCCTATTTAGAGTGGTAAAAGGTCTTTTTATCCAGTACAGAACAAAATGTCCAAGGACCATGGAACAACTACAAAATATATAACATACACTCTTAATAAGAACACCAGAAGGGAGAGAGAAAGGATCAGAAGAAATATTTGAAACTATAAGGACTAAGATTTTCCCCCAAATTAATGTCAGATAGCTAGGAAACCCAAAGTACATTTTTATTTCTCTTATTCTTAATTAATTCTTCATTTTCAAGTCTGCTTTGTCTGAAATTAAAATAGCTTCTCTTGCTTTCTTTTCATTAGTGTTAGCATAATATATTTTCTTCCTTCATTTACTTATAATCTAAATGTGTCTTTATGTTTAAAATGGTTAATTGTAGACAACACAGAGTTGGATGGTGCTTTTCAATTCCTTTTGAGACTTTCTTTTACTTGGTGCATTGGACCATTGACTTTCAAAGTGGTTATTGAGATAGCTGAATTAATATCTATTATATATGTTACTATTTTCTATTGGGTGACCTTGTTCTTGGTACCTATTTTTGTTGTTTGTGTCTTTTCTATTTGTGTGTGTGTGTGTGTGTGTGTGTGTGGTTTAACTGAGCATTTTATATGATTCCATTTTTTCTTCTATTTTATCCTATCAATTACATTTCTGTTTTTGTTTGTTTGTTTTAATGATTGCCCTATCAAGTTTGCAATATACATTTACAACTAATCCAAGTCCATTTTTTAATAATGCTATACCACTCCACAGGTAGTGTGAGTACCATAAATAATGAAATAATTCTATTTCTTCCTTTCTGTCCCTTACATTTTTCCTGTCATTTCACTTATATATATTGTACATGTATGCATAAGATATACACATAGCTTAAATAATCAAATAACTTGTTAGTATTCTGCATAAACTGTCATCTGTTAGATCAAATAAGAATAAGATAAACATTTTCATTTTACCCATATTTATTCCCTCTTTGATGCACTTCTATTATTTATGTATGTTCAAGTTACTGACCTGTATCGTCTTGATTCTCTCTAAAAAAATTAACATTTCTTGCAAGGCGGGTCAATAAAGTGCCTCAATTTTTATTTCTCCTCAAAAGTGCTGGATAATGTATTTTATAGATGTCAATTATGTCCAGATGATTGATAATGTTGTTGAGTTCAACTATGTTCTTAATGATTTTCTGCCTGCTGGATCTGTCCATTTCTGAAAGAGGGGAAGTGAAATCTCCAACTGATAGTGAACTTGTCTATTTCTCCTTGTGATTCTACAAGTTTTTAGCTCATATAGTTTGATGCTCTGTTATCTGGTGTATACACATTAAGGACTGTCCCTGTAGTATACAGCATCCAACTGAGGATCCACACTTTTCACAAGCTTACATGGATCACATTCTGGGCCACAAAACAAACCTTAATATTTTTTTAAAATGTAATTTCAACTTGCTGACATATAGTATAATGCCAAGTGCTCATCACATCATGTGCACTCCTCAATAAATTTAAAAGAAAGGAAATCATACAGTGTGTGCTCTAGTACAATTGAATTAAACCAGAAACCACTAACAGAAAGGTAACTGGAAAATGTGAAGACTAAACAGCATACTTCAAAATGACATAGGGATTGAAGAAGTAATCTCAAGAAAAATTTTAAAATACTTTCAAATAAATAAAAACAAAAATGCAACATATAAATATATGAGAAGCAGTAAAAGGAGTACTTAGAGGGAAATTTACAGCATTGAATGCACATATTAGAAAAAAAGATCTAACATAGGTATTATAGGTTTCTGTCTTAAGAAAGTTTAAAAAGCAAAAAAAAAAAAAAAAAAGGAAAACAATTAAAAAAAAAGGAAAGTTTAAAAAGCAAATTAAGTCCAAAGAAAGCAGAATAAAAGAAATAATAAAAATTAGAGCAGAAATCAGCAAAATTGAAAACAGGAAAATAATAGAAAAAAATCAATGAAGACAACAGGTGATTCTTCAAAAAGATAAAAAAATTATAAATATTTTGGCTAAGAGAAAAAAAAGAGAGGAGACACAAATTACTAATATCAGAAATGAAAGAGAGGACATCACTACATATCCCATGTAAATTAAACGATAATAAGGAACACTATGAACAGCTCCCCATAAATCTGATAACCTAGATAAAATGGACCAATTTCTTGAAAGACACAATCTGCAAAAACTCATACAAGAGGAAATACACAAGCTTAGTAAGCTCATGTGTATTAAATAAATTGAATCTATCATTATTAAACTTCCAAAATAGAAAGAAAAAAAAAAAGCCACCGGGCCCAGATGGGTTCACTGATGAATTCTACCAAAAATTTAAGGGAGAAATATCTACAATTTCTTTCAAAGGATAGAAGCATAGGAAATACTTCCTTACTCATTCTATGAGACTAACATTATTCTAATACCAAAACCAGACAAAAACATCACAAGAAAACTAAAGACCGATATCTCTCATAATCATAGATGTAAAAACCTTAACAAAATACTAACAAATTGAATTCAATAATGTATAAAAAATTAAGAGAATTGTACACTTTGGCCAAGTAGAATTTATCTCAGGTATACATGGCCAGTTCAACTTTGAAAATAAATTAATAAAAAAAAAATAAAAAATAAAAAATAAATTAATATAATCCACAAAAATCAACAGGCTAAAAGGAAAAATCACATAATCATGTCAATAGATGCAGAAAAAGCATTTTGTAAAATTTAATACCCATTCACAATAAAAAACTCTCAGTAAATTAGGCATACAGAAGAATTCCTTTCCCACAAATAAAGGATATCTATAAAAAATCCACAGTTAATATCATATTTAATGGTGAGAAACTTGGGGTGCCTGGGTGGCTCAGCAGTTGAGTATCTGCCTTCTTCCCAGAGCGTGATCCTGGAGTCCCAGGATGGAGTCCCACATCAGGCTCCCTGCATGTAGCCTCCTTCTCCCTCTGCCTGTGTCTCTGCTTCTCTCTCTGGGTCTCTCATGAATAAATAAATAAAATCTTTTAAAAAATGGTGAGAAACTTGAAGGTTTTCCATTAAGATCACATATAAGGCCAGGGTTTTCCCTCCAACCATTTGTTTTCAACATCATGCTCAAAGTCCTTGTTAATACCACAAGTCAAGAAAAGGAGAGAAAAGTACATAGATTGAGAAAGAAAATATAAAGCTGCTTTTATTTAAAAATGACATGACCATCTATGAAGAAAATCCAAAACAACTGACAAAAACTTCCTGAAATTAATACTTGATCATACCAAGTTTGGAAATTACAAGGTTAATATACAAAAGTCAATGCTCTCCTATATGCCAACAGTGAACAACTGGAATTGAAAATTTAAAAATATACCATTCATATTAGCACCCCCAGATAAAATTCTGAAGTATAAATCTAAAAAAAATGTGCAAGATCTGTATGCAGTATAAAATAAAACTCTGATGAACAAAATCAAAGAAAATCAATAAATGCAGAGATATTCCATTTCATGGATAGGAAGATTCAATATTGTCAAGATATCAGCTCTTCCCAAATTGACATACAGATTCAATGCAACCCCAATCAAAATTCCAGCTAGATATTTTGTGGATATTGACAAACTAATTCTAAATTTTATATGGTAAGCAAAAGACTCAGAATAGCCAACATAAAATTTTAATATTATGAAGAAGAACAAAGCTGGAGAACTGAAACTATAAAACTTCTAGATTTACTTTAAGCTATAGTAATTGAGATACTATTGGTGAGAGAACAGACACACATATCAACAGAACAGAATGGAAAGCCCAGAAAAAGACTACCATAAATAAAGTCAACTGATCTTTGACAGAGGAACAAAAGCAATACAATGGAGCAAAGATATTTTCTTTGACGAATGGGACTGGAACAACTGAATATTGACATGCCAAATTAAATAAATAATAATCTAAATGAAGAACATAGACTCTTCACAAAAATTAACTCAAAATGGATTGTAGGCTTAAATGTAAAATGTAAAATTTAGAAGACAACATAAAAGAAACCCTAGATGAACTTGGGTATGTGAATGACTTTTCAAATATAACACCAAAGACATGATCCATGAAAGAATAATTGATAAACTGGACTTCATTAAAATTAAAAACTTCTGACTTCTGCACCATGAAAGACAATGTCAAGAGAATACAAGTCATGGACCAGGAGAAAATATTTTCAAAAACACATCTGATAAAGGGCTGTTATACAAAATATACAAAGAACACTTAAAACTCAAGAAAAGAAACCATATTTAAAAATGATGTCAGTGAATTTAACAAACAACTCACTAAAGATGTTATATGGATGGCAAAAATGTATATAAAAAGAGGTTCCATAACAAATGTCATTATGGCAATGAAAACTAAAAGAACAACGAAATACCACTATACATCTATTAGAATGGCCACAATTCAGAACACTAATACAACCACAAATGCTAACAAGGATATGGAGCAATAGAAACTCTCAGACAGGGCAGCCTGGGTGGCTCAGCGGTTTAGCACCGCGTTCAGCCCAGCGCCTGATCCTGGAGTCCTGGGATCGAGTCCCACGTTGGGCTCCCTACATGGAGCCTGCTTCTCCCTCTGCCTGTGCCTCTGCCCCTCTTTCTCTGTCTCATAAATAAATAAAATATATTTTTTAAAGAAACTCATACATTTCTTATGGGAATGCAAAATGGGACAGCCAATCTGAAAAACAATATGGCAGTTTCTTATAAAATTAAACATACTCTTACCATACAAACTAGTAATCACAATTCTTGCCATTAACCTCAAAGATCTCAAAACTTTTGTCCATATAAAAATCTGCACAAGGATGTTCACAGCAGCTTTATTCATAAGTGTGTAAACTTGGAAATAACCAAGATGTCCTACAGTAGGTAAATGAATAAACCGTGGTACATCTAGATAATGGAATATTTTATTTAGCATTAAAAAGAAGCGAGCAATTTAAGCTATGAAGAGAAATGGAGGGACATAAAATGCACATTACTAAAAAGCTACATACTATATATTTCCAACAATATGACCTTTTGGAAAAGGCAAAACTATCGACTACAAAGTCAGTAGTTGACAGGGGTAGAAGGTACAACTGAATTGGTGCAGCACAGAGAATTTTCAGGGCAGTAAAAATATTCTGTATGATATTACAATGATGCATATGTCATTATACATTTGTCAAAATCCATAGAATATACAACAATAACAGTGAACTCTAAGATAAACTGTAGACTTTGGGTGACTATGATGGGCTAATGCAAATTAATCAATCCTTGGTAAAAAATGTGCTATTTTGGTGAGTGATATTAATGGTGACAATGGGGGAAGTTCTGAATGTGTCAGGCTAGAGATTATATGGGCAATTTCTGTATATTCCTCTCAATTTTGTAGTAAACCTGAAACTGATCTTTTTAAAAAAAAGTCTTAAAAAGAATAAATAAGATTGTTTAAGACCAGCTTTTCCTGGGGACACCTGGGTGGCTCATCTGATTTTGGCTTAGGTAATGGTCTCGGGGTCCTGTGATTGAGCCCTGCATTGGGCTTCATGCTCAGTAGGGAGTTTGCTTGTCCCTCTCCCTCTAACCCTTACCCAGTCGTGCCCTCTCTATCGAATAAATAAAGTCTAAAATAAATCAACAAAACAAACAGCTCTTCTCATATAAAGAGAATTAGAAGAGCTAGTGAGGAATCCCTATTCAATTCTGACGTTGACCAGAAGTAGCTAGAAGGGTAAACATCAAAGTAAATTGTGTCAGTGTTTCAAATATGTCAGAATATGAACGCAATTGACAAATTAATAATTATCAATATTGTTGAGTAAAAAGGCACTGTTCTAAGGAAGCCAAAAGGAAGAAGATGAAACTATCACTACTCATGAGTGGAGTAAGTGTATTTTTAGACTAAAGTCTGTTGCGATTTATCTGTATTTACACCAATTTAGACACAACATTTGGTGTGTGTTATGGGGTTTAATTTTATTATTTATTTTGAGGTAAGTGTAGATTCATTTGCTGTTGTAAGAAAAAATACAGAGATCCCATGTACCCTTTACCCAATTTCTTTCAATAGTAACATCTTTCAAAATTATATTACAATTATTATTAATAATTCCATTTTGATGTATCTAGTTATTATTCACAAAAACTGTTTTTAACCTTCATCTTATCCCTAAATATCTAAAGGCATGAAATAATAATAAGAGCAAAGGAAAAACTAATAAGTTTAATGAATTGAGTCTTTTATTATAATTCAACTCCATTAATATTCCATCAAGTGAAAGGTGCAAATTTTAGGATTAATCTCATCAGGGAAATATGACAAATCTGTTATTTGAATCAAGTAAAAAGAGAACAACTTGTTCACCTAGCTTATCATAATATCTTATTCCCAACAGACTCTTATTTCTTCTTTATTTTACTTTTTTTTTTTTTTTGTCTTGGAAGAAAGCTACCCTACAATGAATTGTAAACTATAGTTAAGTTTAAAGTTAAATAAGTCATGCGAAGAGCCATTGTATGGTGTATAGCCATAAACCACAAACTAATTGTGCAGTAAATTTTTTATTATATTTACTTTATCACATATTTTATCCTTCTCTCAATGTCTCTTTCCAACCATCTGTCAAGCAAGAGTTTTTTTTTATCCACTTTATTATGCTACCTTTCACTTATAATTAAAAACAACCTATGAGGTACACAGGATTTGTAGTGTTCATATCATTATAAATATGGATTTCAGAATTGGTCCCTAAAGAGCTATGTAAGAATGAATGGATTGGTAGATAGGGGTAGGGACATAAGCAGATAAAAGGACAGAGTGATATCACAGAGGGTAGATTTAAAACTAGGCTCTTCTAATTCTTCTCATCCATTGCCCTTCACCCTCTGAATGTCTTACTTTCCCAATATGCTGCCATTCTACAATGGGAAGGAAATAAAGAGTATGGATTTTC
This sequence comes from Canis lupus dingo, assembly GCF_003254725.2. Lineage (NCBI taxonomy): Eukaryota > Metazoa > Chordata > Mammalia > Carnivora > Canidae > Canis > Canis lupus. Next base: position 34,026,757 of record NC_064261.1, read on the forward strand.
TAACACTTCAAAATGCTATACACAGGAAAATTATGATAATAGAACACCATCGTCATCATCATTGTTGTCATATCATCATGATTGATATGATTGGGATGAACTCACTTCATTCTCAAAAATATCCCCCAAATTGTAGAGAAGAAATCCAAGCACAGAGACATTAAGCAACTCTCGCATATCCCCCATAAGAAGTGTCAATATATCCTCTATATTCCTCTTCTCATAACTTTCCTTTAGTTGCTTGGTGAAAATTCAGAAAGTCCTGTTGCTCAGGACTTGTAGTTGAATTGTAGTTCCCAGGTAATTGTGACTGTAGTCCTGTTCACTAACCCAAGTGTAGCCATGTGTTTTTCCACTCGTGAAGACACACTGCTTGCCTTCACTGGAAATTAAAGTGTAGTAGCATTAGTGAATTAAGATGTCTAAATAATGATTCCTTATAAATTGGATCATCATCTGTATATACTGCAGATTTCAGTATGCTCTGTGATTCCAAGCACAGAAGCAATAAAGCAATGATTCCTTTCTTTGGCTTACCTGAGCATTTTATAGGAATTCCATTTTGATATACCTATGGTGTCTTTCTAATGATGGCTACTATAAATTCTTTATCAAGTAATATCTTAATGTTGGCATATTTGATTCTTTTTTTAAATTTTTATTTATTTATGATAGTAACACACAGAGAGAGAAAGAGAAAGGCAGAGACACAGACAGAGGGAGAAGCAGGCTCCATGCACCGGGAGCCCGACGTGGGATTTGATCCCGGGTCTCCAGGATCACGCCCTGGGCCAAAGGCTGGTGCCAAACTACTTTGCCACCCAGGGATCCCTATTTGATTCTTTTTTATACTCATTTTGAAAACTTCCTGGTTCTTTTTTTAAGATTTTATTTTTATTTATGAAATACAGAGAGAGAGAAAGAGAGAGAGAGGCAGAGACACTGGCAGAGGGAGAAGCAGGCTCCATGCAGGGAGCCTGATGTGGGGCTCGATCCCTGACTTCAGGATCACGCCCTGGGCCAAAGGCAGGTGCTAAACCACTGAGCCACCCCGGGATCCCCATCTCTTCTTGGTTCTTAATGTGACAAATACTTTCCAGTCGAAACCTGAACATTTTGTGTATTATGATCTTTTGTGTATTTGAATCTTATGTAAACTTAGTTTTAGTGGCTTTCTCTGTCATCATTCTGACAGATCAGGGGAGTGTGCCTTCATACTCTCACTACTGTCAAATAGGGGTAGAAGTCTGGGTTCCCTGTTTGATCCCCATCATTACTAAGGTCTTGGATTTCTTTTTACTGCTGAATGGATGTGGGAATTCTATTTTTAACCAGCTGGAAGAGTAGGAAAGGACTTTGTTATTGTTTCCCATGTTGATTTACTAACAGGGATGTGGCTGATGTCCTTATAACTGTTGGAGGTGATGAATGTCCTCACTCTCAACTAGGCCTCTTCTAAAAGAAAAAGAAAGAAAGAAAGAAAGAAAGAAAGAAAGAAAGAAAGAAAGAAAGAAAGAAAGAAAGAAAGAAAAAGAAAGAAAGAAAGAAAGAAAGAAAGAAAGAAAGAAAGAAAGAAAGAAAGAAAGAAAAAAGAAGAAAGAAAGAAAGAAAGAAAGAAAGAAAGAAAGAAAGAAAGAAAGAAGAAAGAAAGAAAGAAAGAAAGAAAGAAAGAAAGAAAGAAAGAAAGAAAGAAAGAAAAAGAAAGAAAGATAGATAGTAGCAAGACAGTGGGGCTCCTTACTGCTAGGTAGAGGTAGAAATTCAGATTCTCTATCTGGCTGACACCACAGGATAGGGCTTCATTACTGCTCAGCAGGGATGAATGTTCATACTCCCTACTCGTCCTTCACTGATACACCATGTGCCTTGTATAAATTGATGAAAGTAGAAATTTGGGCTCCCAGTCAGTCTTTGCTGGTGAGGTAATATAGTGAGGCCACTGATGTGTGGGCGTATGTGTGTGTGTGTGTGTGTGTGTGTGTGTGTGTGGTGTTTGTTGGATTGGAGCCATTATTTTGTGAATGCTTTGAGTCCTCGTAGGCTACACTTTTCTTAATACTTTGGCTAGAGAGAGCACGAGTGCTTTAGCACAGTTTTGGTTTAGTGCCTATTGGTGTTTCTAGGCTGTTGGCTTCTAAGGCACCATCTCTGAGTTATATTAGGTAAAGAGAAGAAGCAAATTCACTACCATCATTCTTTCCATTCTGGGATCCCTGATTAGCCTGGTTTTCTTCTCTCCACTTCTTAGGGTTTCATTATTTTGGTTTATATATGATGTCCTAGGTTTCTAGTGCTTATCTGGAAATATGGAAAAAATTATGACTGTTCTATTTTTTTCTGGAATCAGAAGTCTATATCATTTATATTTAACTATTTTTACATAGACATCAAAATAGCACCTACTTAGTAGCTAGATTAAGCAACATAATCAGGACAATCGGTTGTTCTAATCAGCAGCAGATAATCCAGTAGCAGTATGCTAATGAAGAGACAACTCTCTAGGGGCAGCTAATATAGTATAATAGTATAGTATAGTATAGTATAGTATAGTATAGTATAGTATAATAGAACACAATAGAATATAATATAGTGTGATAGTGCTGTAGCTATCATCATCTCTGGTAAAGAAAATCTCTTGACAATTTATTTATGAGCATGTGTTACATTTTTATTACAATATTATTTTGAAAGAGAAAAGACCCCTGATAGGCTACCAAAAATATCCGTTCTTGTTAGGACATTTTTATAGGGGAAATAATCATTGTTAGCTAGAAAGGAATAAAAGAAAATCTGGTGAAAGTTACTATATCTTGACTGACAGCTCAGTAGGAGTATAAACAATTACTCCATTATTTTCAAAACAATCTTATTGGCAATAAAGTTCTTCAAAAAATCACTTATTTTCATCAGGAATGATAATTTCTTTTCAGAAGAAAGTTGTGAGTCATAGCCCCAAGAATTTCCAGACTGTATTGGGGATATCTTTTCTTTTTATACACATGTCAATACCAGAAACCTTTCTTATTAATTCAGTAAAGATTAGGAGGAAAAAGTCTTAATTAGGGAATATATACCTTACTAAATAGCTTAAAACTGTTAGGATTTCCAGATACAATGACGATTTAAGAGAGTTTATAGACATTCTGACTTTATTTGAACAGGACTTGTGAGTCCTCTAGCCTCTTCAACTTTGTCTACTTGACTTGATTTATAATGACCCTGTGTTGAGCCACCTACTTGAAGAATCTCTTACTTGCCTCCATCTGACTACTGGTCACTCTAGAACTGGCTCTAGAACGCTGTTGTAATTATCTAGGGTCATTCTTACATGCAGGGTGTTTTGGAATTCTAAAAAGATTGAGATTGGAGATCACTGAATTTACACAATGGTTGTAAAATTGGGTTTTCCCGGTTTTGTTAAAAAGTGTAAGTAGAATTTGGGTCTGACAATTTTGTTATCATCTATCAAAGAAGCTTATGGGGGAGAAACTAGTCTTACACAGGAGCAAATATTGTTTACCATCTATAGTTACCAGAAGTACGCAATAACAGTGCATTCCAAATTGTCTCAGTTTGAAACTGTATGTGTAACAAAGCGTATTTTCTGTTAATTAAACACTGTGATATAATTTTGCTTAGGGAGCTTATCTGAAATAACAGATTTTTCTACGTGTTTTGAGACCAGGGAAGCTGTATCACCTGACAATATACCATGATTCTAATTACCTGGGAGGAATCTCATCAAAATTTTTATTTCATACCACATCTGTTTAATGTTTGTAGTGTTTCATGTTTTTAAAAAGTTATGCTCTTTTTAAAAAAGCAAAATACAGTGGCAACTTTCTTACCTACCCTGATATTTTATACTGTGCATTTACTGGCAAACTTCCTAATCAGTGATCCAGAATATTTGTAACCACAAACTCCCAACATAACACATTTACCAGTAATATCGCTCAGGCTTGGGCACCCACCATTTATATGTCTAAAAGCCACATTAAAAAAAAACAAACACATAAAAACTTGTAAACTTTTTTTAACTTTTCTTTCCATCCATGGCTTTAGAGATTTAGAATCCTCAAATTATTCCCCAGTGCATGGAGTGGATTATGCTTTTTGTAATATGTTACATTTGATTAATGCTAACTGCACAGTAGGACCTTTCAATTTATTTTAATTTATGCCCTCATATTGTAGGATATTATAAGTTAACCTCTACCAAAGTGCAACTTCAATGTAGCAGACTGAGCATTTCCAAAAGACTTTCAACAGCAGTTATTTACCTGTGACTATTTCTGAATCCATTAAGGTCCTAGGTCATTTACGTATGAATGCAAACCATCCTCAGTTCACATAGCCAACATTCATCAGAAAGGAGTCTAAATCTGTTCCCGGGTCCCTCTCTTTGGGCAACAAACTGTTTAATGAAATGTGATGTTTTATGACCAAGCTATAGGCCTAGGAAAGAATGAACGTGGCCAAACTTATAGTTTAAAAACATAAACCCTTTTCATATAACTTACTTTACTCCTAATCACAGCTAGATCTAAATCTTTAATTCAGGATTAATAACCTAGAAGTATGAATTCTTCCTAATTCTGAAGGTACTGAGAAACAGAACAGCCAGATCTGCTTCGAATACTAATCACTGGCACCTAATACAGTGATGAGTGTAAATGATTTCAGTTCCAATCTAACTAAAAATGACCAAAGCTATATGGAAAATTAATTCACTTAGCCAGAGTCCAGAGATAAAGCGGCTCTAGAGTTGTTCATCAGCAAAATGAAGTCATCAAGAACCCAGCTTTTCCTTCCACCTTTCTCTGTCATGCTTAATGTGTTGGATTTTTTCATGGGTAAAACTGCTATTTTATTTCTAAGCATCACTTGCAGACATGACAATATTAAGTGGACAAATGACCTGGTTTTTCTGAGGTGTCCCTTTTTAAGAGTTAATATTTCTTAGAAATTCCCTCAAACAATGTCTCTTTTTCTTACATTTTATAGCTCACAGGCCCTCTCATAAATTAAGTATGAATAGATACTTTCCAGGATTGAGTACTTTCTCTGACAGGTGATTATCTCAACACAATCAGGGTTTTGATAACAAGGGATTTCGGGGGGTACGTGGCTGACTCCGTTGCTTAAGCATCTGCCATTGGTGTAGGTCATGATCCAGGGTCCTGGGATGGAGCCCAAACTGGGCCCCCTGCTCAGCAGGGAGTCTACTTATTTCTCTCCCTCTCTCTCCTTGTTCTTTCCCTCTCTCTCTCTCTTAAATAAGCATTTAAATAAGATTTTAAAATAAGGGAGTGAAAGAAAGAAAATTAATACCTATACTGAGAACATCACCATGTAAGCCAAGTATTTTGCGCAGCTAGATTTTACAATTATCGTGGAGAAAGGCTAATGTCCTACAATGTTTCTGCATTCCCTATTTTCCCTTTGAGTGTCTTTGTCATACAAGTGTCTTACCAAGAGAATCAGCTTCTATTAAAAAAATGTAATTCTAAAAGGTAGATGTGAAAGCTGGCAGACGTGAATCCCTTTCAATTATCCCTGGTCTCTATAGTTCTGACAAACCAATTATATGCATTAATTATTGAATATTTTCAGCTTTTGGAATCAGTTTCATTCATATGTCTAGCCAGAGAATACTCAACACCTCACCTACATCAGTCAAGGGGACTGGTTTAGGGTACAATTTCCAAGGCTAGATAGTTGCTACTGGTTTCTACTCTGATTTTCTATATTATCTTCTCATTTTCACTTTAAATATAATTGTGTATAGTTCCATTATGTGTGTAGAGATGTAATAAGTATAGGAAATATATATAGTAGGCAAGGACAAGAAGAATAGGCATCGGGAGTAAGTAGAAGGGTTTAAAGTTAACAAATACTTGTGTGTTTCATCCCTCCCACACTCTGACTCCTCTCAGTGTGGTCTGTGGCCCCAGAAATTGCTAAATGTCAACAAGGAGAAGATACAGAAATTGAGAGTCTGCCTTTAGAAACACATTGCAGCAACATCTGAATAAATCTTCCTTTTTATAGACCAGTTCTAGGTCTGTTAAGGTAATGTTGTTGAACGTATGTGCTCAATCACATGTAGTGTGAACAATGTATTGTTTGGTCTGTCATGAGTTGTAAACTTAAAAATTAAAAAGAAAACCAAAAATTATCTTCGGGTACACAAAACTTGTGAAGCCTTACAGTATAACACTTAACCTAAGAAAACAAAGGTTCCCTTTACTCTTAAGTCGAGGATCTATAAGAATGTGTTCATGAATTAAAAAATGAATTATATAATAGTGGCTATAGGTGTAAGGCATAACACAGCACAAGTCATTTTGGAAATAATGACATAATAATGACTAATAATGAGTTAGTCACTCAAATGTCAAACCAGTTGTGTTTCTTCCAACCTCATGACAAAGTATTTTCAAAAGTAAAATTATTTTCAAAGTATTTTCACAAGTAACATGAGTAACTATATATAATATACATAATAATACATGTGAGTACCCCTAAAGCTTTTGTTTCAAGTTTATGAGGTAGGTCTTTTCTATGTGACCAAAAACAGACAGTAAACAATAAGAAAAAACACCTCTCTGCTTATACTTGTGGAAACCAAATCTCAGACATGGTTGAAATTTAGCTAAGGTTTGAATTAGTAAAATCCTAATTAAGAGAATTAGTGATGGAATCAAGTTCCAAAGGCCAGGCTAGCTTCCTAGGTGCTGAGAAGCATCCACAAATTATGAGTGCACAAGTTTGTGATGTAACTTATGTGGGTTAGCAAAGTGAGAAAGGGAAGGTGAATTACGGAAATTTTTTTAAAAAGGAAAAAAAGAAAAGAAAAAGCATAGAAAGATATATAAGGACTGTTCCATCCTAAATTTATTTAGGGCAGCTTGTAGATCTTGGAATAGTAGACACATGAACCTTTTAAACAAGATAAATTATTACATTAATGAACACTGAAAATACATATCTAAGATTATAAGTGCAGGTATTGTATGTGATTTTTATGCCGTTTTCTTCTGTATTAGGCATGTATTATTCTGTAATTTTTTTAAAGTTCTTAGAAGTATAAATCAGGTTAACACACAAAAAAGGAAATGAAATCCCAATTTTATAAAGAAATATATGGGAAAAATAAAAAGTCTGAAAATCTCTAATATTTTTAAGGGTGCAAAAATCCAAACTCTCATGTATTTTAGATAGAATTTGTGAACACATGCAATAATTTTAGAAAGTAAAATGGTAATACTTGTATAAATATGCACTTTCACCAAGTCATATCATATTTGGGAAGCTTTGTTATTCGAATTAAAGAAATATAAGATGTATACATATATATTTAACATACTTTTATAATCTGTATAATCATATATAATATACAGTTTTATAATACATAAATATATAATAATAGAATAGAATATATACTATATATTCTATAGTCCACTTTATACGCAGACACACATATAAATATATACACATATATATGTTTGTGTGTGTATGTATATATATATATATATAATGGAATTTATTGCAGCATTGTTTGTAGCAGAAAAGGATTAGCAACCTAAATTTTGAACAACTGAAGAAATGGTTGAATAAACTGGAGAAACTAGAAAAAAAATGAGCTAATTCTATATGTATTAAACTGAACAGACATTCTTTATGTATTGATCCAAGTTACAAAATAATGTGCAACAATAAATTATTTGTGTAAACAAATCTTATATGGGTGGATTCATGTAAATGCCTAGGTATAAATTTAGACAGACATGCTGTAGTAAGATGTGGAGTGATGAAATTTTCCTGCTTACATCTATTAGCTCAGAAGTAAAAGAATGGTGGGAAACAGAGTGGGAAAATTGAACAAATTTCTCTTTATACATTTTTGAAAGATTTCCTTTGTCACAGAAAGAGCATGTTTCAATCAGAGTTTTTGCTCATTTTTATCTTAAAATAATTCTAAACTCACAATGAGTCTGCAAGTTGTTAATTGTTGTAATATGCAAAATGTAATTTGCAAAATTGTAATTTGCAAAATCTGCAAAATTGTTAATAATTTGACAGTATAAATGCTCTGTATGTACATTTGAATGCACATGTGCACACACATACACATATTTCCTAGGAACAAATTGCCTTCTTATATATCTGCAATGATAAAAATCAGAAAATTTAACATTGAGACAAGGGGATTACCTACACATGGCCCATATTCAAAATTTACCAATTTCTCCAGTTTTATCTTTCACAGTATGTTTCTCTATCCAAGATCTGATCCAGGATCTCTAATTTACATTAAATGCCATATCCAAGTAGTCTCTGATGATATAGAACAGGTCTCATTTCTCTTTGTCTTTCAAGACACTGGTATTTTTGAAGAGTACAGGCCATTTTTGTAGAAAGTTCTAGAACTTGATTTGTCTTATGTTTCATCATGACAAATGCCGGCTATGCACTTTTTTGTCAGGAAAGTGACACTTATGGAGTTAACTTTGATCCTTTGGTTAAAATGCTGCCTGCTAGATTTCTCTACCATCAAGTTATTATTTTCCCCTTTAGTAATAGTTAATAGTGCAGTAGGGAGATATTTTAATGTTATGTAAACATTCTGTTCCTCAGTAAATGCTCACCTACTAGTTGTAATATCCACTGGTGATTCTTTGTTACTTTAACAGTTGCAAAAAGTTGACCTTCCAACTCCACCATTTATTTCCTCTACATTTATTGATTGGTGTCCAACTCTAGATTTTTTTTTTATTTCAATAATGCTCTAATAAAGAAAATAACAGCAAGTGGGATAATACTTTTGGAGGCTACTGAGGATTAACTGGGCTTAGGTGAGGTTAGTGGTTGGCAAAAACAAGCCTTGGATGAAGCTTTGGCTCTAACAGGGTGCATTTCAGTACATCTGTTAACCTTCCATGCCTTTGTCCCATTTCTGCCAAAATAAGGTTAATTACTGCAAAGGCACTATTGAGAGTTACGATTCTATGAAATCTTTTGGAATTGCTTCATTTCCAGGAATTCTTCCACTGGAAAAAGTAGCTCAAATTTAAGAGCTTTGGATGAACAAAGATGGAGGCAATTTGGCTCTTTACTATGCTTCAGTGGCCATGACTTCTCACATGCCATTTATGCACAAAGGAATGTGATTCTGAGTAACTAGGGTACTGTATAATTTTTCTGACAATTGATCAAATTATAGCTTTTGTACCAGAGCCAAAACAGCAATATGGAGACAGGGGCAATGTGAACATTTAAATATTTGTTTTAAAATATTACAGTGATTTTCCCCCCCACTTCCTCTATGCTTTTAAAGATTGAATTGCATATAAAGGAAGCATTTGCTGTGAAAAATAAACCTCCTCTTCATGTGAAGGATAATAATAAAGTGAAATTACACCTCAAAGGAACATGTCTTGTTAGCAATAAAATTTAAATTATCATCCTACCAAAGAGAAAGTGGATGCTTCACATAATCATACAACTGAAAGGAATCTTAGACATCATGAGGTCCCACCTCTTTATTTCAAAGATGATAAACTGAAGGCAGCTAACATGAATCATTGAAGGTCATGGAGATGAGAATGCAGATTCTTTTGTCTAGCCCATGCTGTAGGCAAAGCTTAATTAGTATAAGGTTCCAGACACAGTAGTCAGGGTAAACATATTAAGCCCTTTCTTGAGTAGTATGATATAAAATATACCAAATATAACTGTCCCCCAAATTATTCCACACCCAGATGACATTTTTTTCTGAAATTCTAATTTTTGAATTTTATCTTATGAAGATTTATTTCTATAATTCTTTCAAACTCATATTTTTCTATTAAATCTTCATTTCATGAACTGAGTCTTCTTTACATCTGCTTTATCTATCTATCTATCTATCTATCTATCTATCTATATCTATCATCTATTTATCTATCTATCTATCTATCTTCTATCTGTCCATGTGTTCATTTATTTTTCACTATAATCCCTATGCTGTACTTTACATCCCTGTTATTTATTGATTTTAATATGTACTTGTCTTTATGTATGCATTCATTTTTGTATGTTTTTGTTTTTTCATTTTTTTCTTGATCAGACTCCAAAGCTTATTTATTATTTTGGTTTCTTCAGAACAATAATTTTGGGTGATTTTATTAAATCTATGGTTCTTCTGTATTTTAAATAACTATATTTTTTGTTTTATTTGTATATTTCTTCTAACTTTCCAAGTTTTACAGTTTTTTTTTTCTAAATAGTGTTGAATATATACCCTGCTTGCTTTCATTCATTCTTACATAATACATTGAACATCAAATTATGATGAAACTTTGAATATAGCTTTAATCACATTTCTTACTTTTAGAAATATACTAATCTAATTGTCTTACAGTTTATAACATGATATTGGTTAAATATTGGTGTCAGACAGAATGATCCTAGCTCAGCCAGTATTTCCAATTTGTGCTTTAGAGAATTACCTTAATATTGAGCCTTTTGTTCTTTTTTGTTTCTTTTTAATATTGAGCCTTGATAGCATCACTTTCAATGTTGTAATCTTGATGGTAGACATGCTAACTCTATTTAAAAGTGTGAACTCTAGAAGTTATTTAAAAGCATGAACTCTAGAACTGGATTGCCAGGATTTGAATCTGACACTTCTTAGTTTTTAGTTCTGTGATCCAGGGCAATTTATATAACTGCTCTAATTGACAATTTGCTTATCTGTAAAATCAAACTGACAGTAGTACCAAACTCACAAGTGTAAGTTTCAAGTGTGTCAGTATAGGTATAACACTAAAGAATATTATAATAGGCAATTACACACTAACTAGCTATTTTTATGATTAAATTTGATAGTCCATTGAAAAGTTTACATCACACTGCCTATCATGTAGCAGATGTTCAGCAAATATGTTACAACTTTTAATATTATTAATCATTTTTCATATTCAGCATCTGGAATTTTTCTTTTGTTTTACCTCCCTCCTTCCCTCCTTCACTCCTCCTTCTTTCCCTCTCTTTCTGCCTCTCACTGTTTCCTTTCCTGCCTCCTTTCCTGTCTCTTCTCTCCCACTCCCCAATTCCTTCCTTTTCTTTTTTCTGTCCTACCTTCTTTCTTTTGCTAATTCTCTATCCATTAGTGTATGATTAAAACAGAAAAACTATAATAAGTGTCATGAAAAAGGGATTCATCGTGGGGATTAGATACAGAAAATCATGGAAGCTGGTGAAGATATTCATAGAAAGTTAGTGTTGGTGTACCAGAAATCAGTATAGATCAGTAGAGCTAGCAGTCAGGAAGAAAAGATGGAAGTAAAGCAGGACAAACTGCATGACTGAAGACAAAAAGGAATCCATAAATACCAACTAGAATTTGTATCCAGTACTTATCAACTTTAACCTCAGCAGCAACCAGGAGGTTTTCCAGGGTATGCTTTGTATTCCAGACTTGCTGACCCCTACTCTTATTATGTATTTAAAATGCAATTACCCCGTCTAGGTCAGGATGGATAATCCAAACCAGTGCAGTATTGCAATTTTGAAATTTGGCTACAAGAGACTGTGACTTTAATCTTGCTAGCCAGTTCTCTCTCTCTCAGATCTTGACTTGGATGAAGCTGCCATATTGGACAGGACCACATGTCAATAAATTGAGAGCAGCCTCTGGCCAACAGCCAGTAAAGAGTCACAGTCCAGTAGCCCATGAAGTACTGAGTCCTGCCACCAACCACAAAATGAATCTGAAACAGATTTTTTTCCTAGTAAAACCTTGATATGACTGCAACCCAAGCCAATATCTCTTGAGCAAAACTTTATGAGAAATTCTGAAGCAGCAGAACCAGCTAAGTCAATAACTGGACTTCTAACCAAGAGAAAAGGTGAAATAATAAGTGCATGTTGTTTTAATCTGGAAAATATGAGCATAATTTGTTACATGGCAATATATAACAAATATACTGCTCTTAGCACTCAACCAGTCAAGAGGAATGCAATAAGGAAAGTGTGTAGGGGAAAGTCATTTTTTAAAAAGAGACTTTTCTTTTTTAGCTTTGAGAAGAATCTTCAAATATACATCGGAAAAGGGGCGCCTGGGTGACTCACCCAGGTTGAGCATTCAACTCTTGATTTTGGCTCAGGTCATGATCTCAGGGTCATGAAACAAAGCCCCACATTGGGTTCTGCAGTGGGATTGGAGTCTGCTTAAAATTCTCTCACCCTCTCCCTCTGCCCTTCCCCCCTGCTCACTCTCACTCTCTCTTTAAAACTGTGTGTGTGTGTGTGTGTGTGTGTGTGTGTGTGAATGAAAGACATGTTAAGGAGTAATGAGGGAAGAAAAAGAATTTTAAGGAGTAATGACAAAAAAACTGTAGATAATGAAATGGTATAAGACAGTTAAGGAATACATTATATTATTACATTCAATTCCTCACTGTTCTCTCTTTTTTTTTTTTAAGATTTTATTTATTTATTCATGAGAGACAGAGAGAGAGAGAGAGAAGCAGATACACAAGCAGAGGGAGAAGCAGGCTCCCTGCAGGGAGCCCAAAGTGGGACTCAATCCCAGAACTCCAGAATCACATCCTGAGCCGAAGGCTGACACTTAACCGCTGAGCCACCCAGATGTCCCAATTCCACACTGTTTTCAAATAGCAAAGGTGGATGTAAAATTCATGTTCCTCCTCTGTTGTCTACACCCAGTCCTCCAATTCAATGATATGCCCTTACAAGGAATGTGAAGGATTGTGTGCATTTGAGGGAAGGGAGATAACTGCATTTATTTTAAAAATCATTTTTTTAAGAATAATCTTACTGGAGAGTGGGTCTGCAGAGCACTTATTGCTGTCCTGCAGGATGTGGAACTCCTCACTAGGGTCATAATTTACATCTGGTAACTGATAATCCTGAACCTCTATGTTTGGGCTTATTTAACTTCATGTAATATTTATTTAAGAATTTTCTCATTTTGTTTAAATGTGTTGTTCATATTTTTTGCCAAATTATAGTCATTTTTTAAATTTTTGGGGTGCAAATATCTTCATTGTCTTCTCATTTGTGGCTCCCTTTTTGATTCTTTTAAAAACTAGAAGTTTTTCATTTTAATAAAATTCATTTAATTATTTTTTTCTTTAAGGCTTCATTTTTATGTTATCTAAGAATTATCACAAGGTCATGAGAATATTTTCCTAATTTTTAGTCTTTTGTCTTTCTATTTTACAACAAAATGATTCCGTTGTATGATGCTACAGTACCTTTTATTAAAAGATAATCCATCCTCCAACAGAATTCAAGAAACATAAGATATAAATGAAGTTGCTTATGTGTGTAGATGTTTTTCTGGAATCTAGTCTGTCTTACGGATCTATTTACCTATTTTTATGCCAACACAGTTGGTTTTATTACTATAGTTTTCTAATAAGTCCTGAAATATGGCACTATTATTCTTCCAAATTGTTATTCCCCATTAAGATTGTTTTGGCTGTTCTAGTTCCTTTCCATTTCCAATAATATTTAAAATCCATCTTGTCAGTTTCCACCAAAAAAATTGAAAAGTTTACAGAAAATTTCCACCCTAACAATATTGAGTCTTGCACACTTTTACTTCCCCATTTAAGTCTTTTTAAATTTCCTTTAGCAACATTTTTATTAAATTTATGGCTAAGTGCTCAATTTTTTCTTCTATATTGTAAGTGGTGTGGGTTTAAAATTTCATTTCCCCATTGTTCCTTGTGTCTTTACAGTAGTACAATAAATTTGAGAGTATTGATTCTGTATGATACAATTTGGTGAAATCTTCTTATTTGTGCTAACAATTACTTAATGTGCTATTTTGGATTTCACACTTACCAAATCATCTGTTTATCTGTGAATAAACATTTTTAATTTTTTTTTTATTTCATTACAGTCTTCTTTATTGAACTTACCTTTAGTAAAATGTAAAAAGAAAGTCATAGGATAAATGCCCTTATTCCTGACTTCCGGGAAAAAAAACATTAAATTTTTCATTTAATATTATGTAAGGCTTTTTTTTACAATTATTCTTTATAAGAATAATGGTATTTCCTTCTATTTCCAACTTACTGAAATTTTGTTGTATGTAGGTGATTAATTTTTTTCAAGTACTTTCCTCTGCATCTGTTGAGGTAATATTATAGTTTTTCTTTATCTGTTAATGTGATGATTATGTTGATTTTTTTGAATGTTAAAGAACTACTCTGTCATGCAGCATAATATTTTTTTATTCTATGTCTAAGTGTTTTTTTAAGATTTTATTTATTTATTCATGAGAGACAGAGAGAGAGAAGAGAGGGAGAGAGAGAGGCAGAGGGAGAAGCAGGCTCCATGCAGGGAGCACAATGTGGGACTCGATCCCAGGACTCCAGGATCATGCCTTGGGCCGAAGGCAGGTGCTAAACCACTGAATCACCTGGAAATCCCCAGTATTTGTTTTGATAATACTTTTATTCAGGTTATTTACATTTATGTTAATGGAGATAATCATTTTCATTATTTTTCTTGTATCATACATGAGAGTTGGTATCAGTTACGCTAGCTTCACAAAAAAATTCAGCAAGGGTTGTCTCTTTCTCTATTCTGTAAAATATGGCATTCTGTATTCTCTAATATTATCCATATTCCATATCTTCTTGTCTTTCCATATCTTCCCCTTGTCCCTTCTGGAATACTTGGTCCCACAAAAGAAAAATTCTCTATGCTTATTCTTCCCACAATAGAAATCATTAACTGTAAGTTCTCTTCCCCTTTTTGACCGACATGAAAATTATTTCTACTATAAAGATATCCTCGAATGGAAATCGTCTCTACTGGTGATTATTATTTTTTTTTAAATGGGTTTTTTTTTTATTTTTTTTATTTTTTATTTATTTATGATAGTCACAGAGAGAGAGAGAGAGGCAGAGACACAGGCAGAGGGAGAAGCAGGCTCCATGCACTGGGAGCCCGATGTGGGATTCGATCCCGGGTCTCCAGGATCGTGCCCTGGGCCAAAGGCAGGCGCCAAACAGCTGCGCCACCCAGGGATCCCTACTGGTGATTATTTTTATATCTACTTCCTTCCTATCAATGGTGCTGAAGTATTGTAATTGCTCCTTTTTGATAATTGACTATTTCAGAGCATTTTCCTTCCATACACTGACCCGCCTGACAAAAAGCAAAAATAACAACACAGCAAATATTTTAAAAAGTATTAAATCTCCAGTGGTGAGATTATAAGCTGTACTCCTTGTAGTAATTTTCATCATAAAAGGCATAAATATAACAACATTCTTTGTGCCATAACTTTTCTTGGCTCTCAATTCTCTACAGAACATTTTATAAAACTTGGTCCAATATTTTATCTTCTACGTAATTTGGCCCCAGTCTGACTCTGTAATGTTGGTTTCAGTAATATCTCTGGAGCAAGTTTATTTTATTTCCCTAAACTCATATAAGTAATATATCCTTACTCATACCATTTCTCTAGAATTCACTCTTTCCTCTGCCTATCCAGATTCTGCTCATCCTTCTATACACGATTTTAATTTCGTCCTGTCCATGAAGCTTTCTTGGTCAATTCAGAAGAAAATATTCTAGTCATACTTTTAAACTTCTTTGGCAGTGACATCAATGGATATTGCTGGTTATTATTAGTTAAATGCTTTTATATATCAGAATTTTCAACCACGTAATATATTCAGAATAGAAAGAAGTTCTCTCTTATTCCTCTTGCCTAAGATGGTGCCCAGAATATATCAAATACTCAAAGGATATTAGTTACAGCAATGAAAGTGAAAAAAAGTAATTATTTTTGTTTTTAGACTTAATAAACTTCATAGACCATTCCAAATATAAGAATCAGGGATTTGGTCTTGGCTGTGCTACCAACTATCTACATAGCATTAAGTAAATACTTCCATCTTAGTTTCTCCTCTCTGAAATGGAGTCTATTAATGTCTGTCTCTATAAGCCCCATAATCCAACAGATACATCCTTAGAAAATTAAAAAATCTAGGTTGAAAGAAATAATTTATTATACAAATAATAATTATTTAGCTTAAACTTTGACCAAGGGCTAGTTAATGGCAACATCCAAATATAAATATGACCTTAGAAATCATAAGGACTCTCAAAGTAATTACAAGAGGGAAAACAGCATATTTTGTTACCAAATATCAAAAAGAACATTTGTATTCCTCCCCACTGTGAAGTCTCTGAGTATTTTTATTCTATAACTATTGTTTTCTCTTTATCTACAAGTTTTCTTTATTAAAAATATCAGAGGTAAATAACTAAAGAAGAATATTTGGAAAATATTTTCCCTATGCTCTATTACCTACACTGGGGTTCTTAGGAAAAACAGAAAAAATAGTACTTTTGGCATAAGGAGATACATAAATAAAACATGATATTTTCTGCAAATTATTTCCTAATAGTAATTAAAGGGGGCATGTGGGTGGCTCAGTCAGTCATATGCCTGGCTCTTACTTTCAGGTCAGGTCATGATCTCATGGTTCATGGGATCCAGCGCCATGTCAGGCTCAGCACTCAGTGGGGAGTCTGTTTGAAGATTTGTGTCTTCTGCTCCTCCCTCGACTCTCTCTCTCTTTCTCTGAAAATAAGTCTTAAAAAAAAGTTTCACTCCCAAAACAAAGATGACTTCCAAAATATCCTAAGGTGAATTTGCTCAGTAATAAATGACATTTCTATGGAAAACTTATTTTAATGTAAATTGTAAAAGAAAATAACTTTCCAACTCTTGCTGAATTAAAAGGAAAGATTTAGTAATATCCAAGTGCTGGAGGCCCTGTTGGTGGGGGAGTTATGTGGTACAAATGGGATTGGAACAGCTAATGCTCAGTTGGGGTTTAGGTGGGAAGGAGACACACAGTGTCTACTAAATATTCAGGTAGTCAAAAGATCAATGAGAAATGGAACTTTTATCTCATTATTTTCTTACAGGAACTGTTCCAATGACAGGATAGTAGTATAAACTCTGCTCATGTAATAGTATAAAGTCTGCTCATGTCATTGAATAAATAAAGCAAAGGAAGCTCAGAGGCTATTTCCTAGAATGAATAAAGATTATTTTGTTAGATGGAAATAATCAGGGTAGAACCAAGGAAAGTAAAATAAGGAGGTGGATATGACATTATAGGACTTGACAAATATTTAGGATTATCTTTTCTGAATTGAGCTTCACTAAAAAGTGTTTAGCTTAGGTAAATGGATATAGAACCAGTATCCAGCAGCTGTACCAGAAAAGCTTACAATTTGAATGCCAAACTGGTAATGTATTTATTCTTTTTCTACCATATTCCAAAAATCTGTTGGTTATTATTAAGGATAAATTGAGAAAGTGAAATTTTCATTAATGAAACATTTTTAAATACATGGAATTGACCATGTACGTGTATATTATAATTCTTGTAAAAACTATACTAAGATTCTTTTCTAGAAGCTGATATAAATTTTTCAAAGCTTCATTTGAAAAAGTAAACAGAAGGTTGTAGATGAGGGCAGCCCGGGTGGCTCAGCAGTTTAGCGCCACCTCTGGCCCAGGGTGTCATCCTGGAGACCCAGGACTGAGTCCCATGTCAGGGTCCCTGCATGGAGCCTCCTTCTCCTTCTGTCTGTGCCTCTGCCTCTCTTTCTCTCTATGTCTCTCGTGAATAAATAAATAAAATCTTAAAAAAAAAGAAGTTTGTAGATAAAAAATAAAAACAGGATGGCTGACTTTTTCCCACCACAGAATGAAATATATTCTAAAGTAAAAATAATTAAATTCACAAATATCCACGCAGATCATTGAACTAAAACAGCTGTAGAATTTATTTCACAATAGCTTGTAAGCAGTCCTAGATGTGAAGAATGTCTATCTTCTTGGCTTGCTGACATGAGATGGCATTAGTGATCAATAATAACTTGAGACTTGGGAATTTCAAATTAATGGACTTATAGCCTATGGAGACCTAAGCTGTTGATAGGTAGAGGCTCCCCTGCATATATAAAACCTTACAGTATAAAATAGGTTTTGTAACACATAATCCAGTGAGGCTGATAGCTTATTATTATGGTTTACCAAACAAGTATGTTAACAGGGGAAGCTAATGCATGTTTCTCAGTATATTGGATATGCAAATGCATGAAAAGACACAGAAGTATGGTCAACCACAATCAAAAGCTTTATTAATTTAAGGATTGAAGACTTGGCAATATTGGCAATTCTAATGAGAAATGAGTCATCAGAATTGGTTCCTCAATGAAATTGGCTACAGAAAAGTCAATCTGAGAAAGGAAATATATGGAAATCTTTGCTACTCAGACCCTTATTAAATGGCTTCTCTTAAGTGTTCATGGTTTTGAATATTAAACAGAATTTGATTTGATTCCTGAAAAGACAATCTTTAATTTAACTACACATGCAATAGATTTCAAAGGGGCCTGAATTATGCTATGCATTGCAACCTGTCTTGCTCATTTGCTTTGTTTTTGTTTTTCTAAATTAGAGTATTTGCAAATGTGCCAATTCTTCAGTTCTCTTTATTTTTTTTTTTTTACAAATGGTTTGGTTGTGCATTTTTTATTGTAAGTCAGCAAACCTCAAATATTTAATTTTCTCTTTTTGTACTTTTCCATTCATTTTTAAAACATCTTATCCTCTCAGCAGAGTTAGAAGAATCTGCTAGTGACCCATCTGTCTGCCTGCAATTTTAACAGTTGACTTTCAGTCCTCTGACATCCTTCTGGTTATACTGAATACCTATGTGTCAAAGAGAACTCATGACAAGAAGAGTATATAAAAGAGAACTCAGAGTAAAGTGTTCTTTTTCTGAGACTTTGGGTCAACCTCACTATTTCCTGCTCATTAATGTCACTGACCTCCTGTTCTCTGGTTTCTTCGGGTCTGGACTTCTAAATCTCTGTCTGGTCTTGCCTACTCTAAGCTACCTTTACAGAAGTCAATGTCTTTCCCTTTAAACCAAATGAAATAATAAGAACATGATGTAATTCTGAGACTTCCTCTTCTCCCCACAACCTCCGTGTCATTCCCAGAACCTGCTTTGGTTCTGACTTCTGGATTTGTCCTGGTCCAAACTTATTACCACTATTATTTAAATCAACCACAACTACTGCTTCTATTAAAATGTCACCAAAACATCATGTTGCACCATGTGTCATGTTTTATAAAGAGCAGCTCATTTACACTACATATTAGCCCTGAAATATAGGTGTTAAATCCCCATATACAAAAGGAGAAAATTGTGTCACGAAGATTAATAACTTAAGACATATGTAAATGATAGAAACAAGAGTCTAATTAATGTATTCTAATTTCAATACTATTCTCAATTTACTACATTTATAGATTAACTCAACAGGAAAGCACACCAATCAGTCCATGCACCAAAAAAAGGGATTATTCATTTCCCCCAGCATGTAGACCTCGAATTGCCAAGGTTCCAGATATAGCAAGTCAAAAAATTAAAGGTATGAACAAATTTGAAAGAGAAATTAAGGCTTTTTGTCATGCCTTGTTTTTTTTTTAAGATTTTATTTATTTACTCATGAAAGACAGAGAGACGCAGAGACACAGGCAGAGGGAGAAGCAGGCTCCATGCAGGGAGCCCAACGTGGGACACAGCATGGGCCAAAGGCAGCGCTAAACCACTGAGCCACCCAAGCTGCCCTTTTCAAGCCTTTTTAACTATGTGAGCAAAAATTAAAATGTTTACACATAGGCATATACATATTTATACATACATATCATACATATGTTTGTGTATACATATGTATATATAAATGTGTGTATATACATCAAATTTGTTATTTAGACTCGATATAGGAACACTTCTTTATAAACTTATAATTATTGGCTTATCACGATGATAAGAATATCCACATTATCTTATGAAGCAAAGAAAATTAACCAGTAGCAAAAAAAGGCCTAGAAGAAAAATTTTGTTTTCTATTCATTGAATTACCATTAATTATTTCAAAATGAAACTTACCTTTGTAAAAACTTAGAATTAAGTACGCATTTGATTAAAGGGGTCTATGGAAATTGTAAAGAATGTCATAAATACAAATGAAATTACTTTTATTTGATAATTTTATGTATATATATAAATCTTTGCAATATATGGTATTTTTCATTGAATAAACTAAAAAGATAATATGCTCAAAAGAACAAGTTACTCATTTTAAATGAGAATAATAGAATTTGAGCCTATTTTATGATAAATCTTTTTTTCACTTAAAGATGGTGCATATTTTATACTTAAAAAAATAACTAGAAAAAAAAAAAACTATAGATTACTGTGTCACAAAAACCAGGGAGACATTGTTTAAGAATGACAAATTCTACTGAAAGATTAAATCTGGTTGACTTTAGCACTATGGAAATCCTAGATATCTTGGTGAAAGATTTGGTGGGGATATGAGACTAAATGTTGCTTGGAGTGCATTGAACAGTGAGTGGAAAAGAAATGAAGTCAGCAACTAGAGTCTACCCATGCTAGAGGTTTGGAATGTCTGGTTCCAGACAAAAGGCAGTAAGCACATTCAACTCTATCTTTCTCACTGGCTACAATTTAAAGCCTTGGCTTAAATACATAAATCAACTATCAGAAGACTCTGAAAGGTTATAAAAGCAGTGGACCAGGGCAGCCCGGGTGGCTCAGCGGTTTAGCGCCACCTTCAGCCCAGGGCCTGATCCTGGGAACCAGAGATTGAGTCCCATGTCGGGCTCCCTGCACGGAGCTGCTTCTCCCTCTGCTTGTGTCTCTGCTCTTTCTCTCTCTCCCTCTCTCTCTGTGTCTCTCATGAATAAATAAATAATTAAAAAAATAACAATACTTTATATTGGTACAAAATCTCAGAGAATTGTTAAATTTTTATCAGGCTCTAGAAAATGCCAAGTACATATTAAAATTTATTGATGCCAATAATTTTTTTTACAATTTTCTGAATTCTTCTGTGATTTCTTTACTCTGAAATTATTGCAAAATTAATATTTTGATGATGGTACTCATATGATGTAGGAGGCTATAAATTGAATTTGAAATTAGCTATCACAATCACATTATATTCACTTTAATATTTAAATATCTATATTCTTTTGATACTGAATATTGAATAATGAGGAAAAAAATTCCCAGTTTGATTTCATATTAGTTCTTACCAAACTGTTCAGTTTGGAGCATGATTCTTATCCTCACTAGGCCTCACTCTTCTATCTGCAAAATGAAGACAATGGTCACAAGATACATAGCTGTTGTAAAAATTAAATGTGATAATTGTACACGCACACTACTAAAATGTTGCTTTGGACAGGAAGCCTATAAATAATAGCTATTATCATCGAGTATCATGATTAATTTATATATTTATATATAAATATAAATTACTAGTACACATTAATTATTCCTGTTTTATTTTAATCAGTTATTACACATTAGTTTTGTTTGTTGCCTCAAATCCAATATAGAATGAGATAAGACATAAGATAAATAATTGATTCCAAAATGTAACATATACTTGAAATACATTTTTTGTCTATAGCTATCAATATCCCATAATAATTAGCAAATTTCAAATGAAAAGCTAGCTTTGAACAGAATATCAGTATGTTTTTGGTTCATTAACTTATTCAAAAAAGGCTGAAAAAATGGCACTTTGTAACACTGCAAATAATGCTGACCATTTTCTGGTTTATAAAGCTTCACAATGAATCCTAGGTGGCTAAATAAGAAATACACTTATTTTTTCAAAAAAATTTTTTTTTATTTCAGTTCTTTTTTTTCATTTCCGTTCTTCCCTGCTCTGACAGATAATGGAAGTTGACCATTTTATGACATATATCTGATTCTATTATCACCTAAAACTTTAAAACTGACTGAATATCATTTTGGTGGTAGCAATAATATCTGATAGAGTATCCCTTTCTATTGATTTGGTGTCTTTCTTTATTTTTTAAATCTTCTATCTTAGCCAAGCTGAATTATGTAATTGTTCCTGCTTTCCAATAACCTGAAAATTATTATTAATGATCTCAATATTCACAATATTTTTATTACCTACAACATCATAGAGGACATAGATGGAGATTTCCTGATGCAAAACTACATGTATGGCATTTGAGAAGTTTTTGCTTGTCACTATATTAAAATAGTCTTGCATCTTAGAACAATACCTACTTGCTAAAAAGTCTTTCCTCCATGAAAAATGACAGTTTCAATCCCTGTGAATTTTGCCCTAGATCATGTTCAGCTCATACTTTGAAACTTTGACCTCCTATTTTTAGTCCCCACTCCCTTGGGGAAAACTTTGACCTCCTATTTTTAGTCCCCACTCCCTTGAGTCATTATTTTTGACTCACCTAATCTTGACCGCCAAGTAATGGAGTGATCATGACCTTTGTTCTGGAATTATAAAATGTGGGAATAATTCATGTGCATTTTCTATTTCAGAATTACTAATAGAATAAAACTCGTTGGCTATTTGCTTTCCTTCACCTGTTCTTTCAATGGACTTACCAATATGAATCTCCTTGACCCTAAAAACTCTGATTAATCTCCTTTCCACCTTACTCTTGAATATACCTGTAAGAGCTTTGGAATAGGTCAGATTGTGTCTTTTACTACATGGTCCTATGTATCTAACATTTCCCTAACCCGTCACCCACGTCTGTTAGTGACCTCTCCAGTGTGAGGCTCAAAAGCCTGCTGTACATACATTTACTTCCCATACAATAAACATTGAATGGCTATTTGCTAAGTGAAAAAATAAGAAAATGGATAGTTATTGTGTTATAATATGTATTTGTCTCCTACAATAGTTTAGATATTGTGTCAGAGAAAAAATACATAAAATTCATTTTTATATCCCATTCACCTAATACAGCACTTGGGACATAGTAGAAGCTCCAAATATGTTACTAAATTAACTAACTGTATTTGCCTTTCAGATCATAAAAATGATGTAAAGTAAATCTTTCTCTTTCCTTCCACTTCTTCAGTGTCAACATTTAGGTCTAAGTTTTTTGGGTGATACAAAATGATGGCCACTTAGAGCTGGGTGAAAAGGAAAAACAATCAAGAAGGGTTTGAACAGCACTTAGGTAAGGTCATCCAGTCCAATGATTTATATTATCAAGGAGAGTGGTGAACAAGGGACAGCCTCAGGAAAAATCTACATGAATATATGCACATAATCCATTGGAACTTTCTTTTCTTCTTCTTCTGTTCTTAACACACTTTTTTTTTAGTTTTTTTTATTTATTTATTTATTTATTTATTTATTTATTTATTTATTTATTGGAGTTCAATTTGCCAACATATAGCAAAACACCCAGTGCTCATCCCATCAAGTGCTCCCATCAGTGTTGGTCACCCAGTCACCACCACCACCACCCCCTCACCCCCCTCACCCCCCCCCCACCTCCCTTTCCACCGCTCCTTGTTCATTTCCCAGTTAGGAATCTCTCATGTTCTGTCTCCCTCTCTGATATTTCCCACTCATTTTCTCTCCTTTCCCCTTTATTCCCTTTCACTATTTTTTATATTCCCCAAATGAATGAGACCATATATAATGTTTGTCCTTCTCCAATTGACTTATTTCACTCAGCATAATACCCTCCAGTTCCACCCACGTCGAAGCAAATGGTGGGTATTTGTTGTTTCTAATGGCTGAGTAATATTCCATTGTATACATAGACCACATCTTCTTTATCCATTCATCTTTCGATGGACACCGAGGCTCCTTCCACAATTCGGCTATTGTGGCCATTGCTGCTAGAAACATCGGGGTGCAGGTGTCCCGGCATTTCATTGCATCTGTATCTTTGGGGTAAATCCCCAGCAGTGCAATTGCTGGGTCGTAGGGCAGATCTATTTTTAACTCTTTGAGGAACCTCCACACAGTTTTCCAGAGTGGCTGCACTTAACACACTTTTTAGTGTTAAGTGTTAACACACTAAATCAATCAAGTGTTAAGAACACACTAAAAAGTGCTTTTTGTTTTGTTTTGTTTTAAAAATAGTGTTGCTTATTACAAAGCATTTATAACATGAAGGGGCAAAAGAATGAAAACTGTCCCATATTACATCACTAACTATAAATTACTATCAATTCCAGACATCATTTTTCTATACACAAATACAGATAGAACATTCAATTAAATTTACTTCAATTTCACCCAAGTAAAAAAGAAAAGTAAAATAAAAGGAAACTAAAGAAATTATAGAACAGTTAAACATTGCCTTACAAAAGTTATTACATCCCTAAAGCTTTCTCTAATATGAAAACATTATGAAAAACATTAACTGTTGAAATAGTTTTTCATCAATAATTTCAATTTTAGGCAGTATTATTGACTCTCTGCTATGAAAGTCAAGGCTATTAGCATCTGATTCTCTTCCCGCTTTTACTCCATGAATTCCTTTATGTTTGCTATTTTGCTTATTATCAATTACATCATTATTTTTGTACCATCATTGTTTCCAACATGAAACAATGTTCTCTATTTCCTACATTTATTCATATTAAGAGAATACACCTGGTCTTTATATCCTATTTAAAATGGTCACTTGGTGTGAGTGGAATATTTGTTCATTCTCAAGTTGACATACACTACTCTTCCTATATTATCTCTGATACTCAAAGTTCTAGAGAAATGTGAGGCCAACCTGATTTCTTTTCTTCTAGTCCCTGAATTTTTTTCTATCTGACTTTATCTTAATTCATTTTAAAAAATATCTTTATTTTAATTAGGCGATGTTTCAGTAGCAATTGTTACAGTTTTCAAGAACATATGTTCTTTAATATGCAGATCCTTTCTCCACTTCAGGGAAAGTTTATCTCATTGTATCTTTTAATATGTTTTTCTATTCCGTTTGTTTATTTCTCTACATTAGAAGACAATTCATGTTTTTGTTTGATTAATTTTGACTTTCTTTTGGTTGTCTTTGTCACCTGTATCCACTGGAATTAACTATAGCTTTATTTTCTGTCAGTAATTGGATTCTTCAGAAGATACATCAATTCTTTTAATTTATACTTTAATCTTTAATTCTGCTCCTTTTTCATCATGTTCTTATTGCTCTTACTGATGTTTCCTATTGTTGCCTTATGTCTAGCTTCTCTTTTTATTCTTTCTTATCTCATTTTTTTCTCATCTTCTCTTTGTAAATTTTTTTATTAGATTGAAATTATTAGTTTATTGATCTATACTTCCAAAATTATGAAGAATTTTTCCTCTATTTACCTGAGTTTTATTTTTCATTTGGCCAGGAAATGGTCTAGGATAATGGTCATGTGTTTGGACTCTAGAACCAAACTGCCTTGATCAAATCCTGGCTCTTTTACTTATGGTTTGACTTTAGCCTAGTGATTGAATCTCTCAGTTATCTGGTTTGCTCCTCTGCAAAATGGGGATGATAGTAACTGTATGTGCTTCAATATAATTTTGTAAAGATGAAATGGGTAGTATAGGTATATAGCCTACTACCTGGGTAAAGGTAAAACCACCATACAGAATATCATTCCACTAATACTTATTCAACTGGATAAAGTATAACTGCTCCCAAAACAGTGACCCCTAGAAAATAAACAAAAACAGACCGTTTAAGAGCAAAAACATCAAAAACACAAAACTCAAGATCAAAGAACAAAATATAGGATTCTAGAGTAGTAAATCACAGCATATCAACATACTTGCTTCTGTTCTTTCCCCTTAGAAGGCAAACTGGTATCCTACAATTCCAAATCCTAAGAACTTTTGCTAATAGTCCCAAATCTTTTTTTTATTATTATTATTTTTTAATTTACTCATAAGAGATACACAGAGAGAGGCATAGGCATAGGCGGAGGGAGAAGCAGGCTCTCCAGGGAGAGCCTCATGTGGGATTCTATCCTAGGACCCTGGGATCATGCCCTGAGCCAAAGGCAAAATGTTCAACCACTGAGCCACTCAGTTACCTCTAGTCTCAAATCCTTTAGCAGGGACTTTTCAACCTTTCCTATGACAGAAGAGAAGTGACATGGGCTAAAAAGGAGACAGGTGAAACAGGTATAGCAGAAAATACATTGTGTCTTCCTCTTCTTGTTAATGGCTTTGCCACATTTTCTGGCATCCCTTGTAGGATGCACAGCTGTGAGACTGAGTACCATCCAAGGGAGCATGAGTGGAACTGACTTGGATTATTCTAGTCCAGGCTCTTAGAAACCTCCCTTGTTTCCATGCCAGGCTATAGAGAGGGGGAGGCAATCACGAGAAAAAATTCAACAAACTACAGGTTGAAGTTGGGAAAGCTTCTTCTAGACCAAGTTTCAGAAAGATTACATAGATTAGGGGCCATCTCTGTAACATCTTTATTCAGTATGGTAAAATGAAGGGAAAAAACAACTTAAAAAAGACATATTTTACTGTATTTGAGCAATTTACAATTTTTACAATTTTCAAATGTTTATCATGTTAGGCTACATTAACTACAATTCATGAGCAATGAAAAAAGAAAAAAAGAGTTATCTCAGCCTCAGTGAATGCGATGAAGTTTCTTTTATCTTTCTTTCTTTCTTTCTTTCTTTCTTTCTTTCTTTCTTTCTTTCTTTCTTTTTTTTTTTTCAGTGAAGTTTCCAGGGCTACATGCTGTTTTGGGAATTGATATGAAGCCTGGGGCTAAATACTCCATGTAGCAGACCCCTCTCCCCTCTGTGTCCAACCCTCATATGTGGCATTCACAGAACATCAGGAGTGAGGGAGGAACTCCTGTATTCTATTAAAAACTGCACCCCACTTCAGATAAACTCTCTCCACCCCTATCATCTTCTTAGATTACTGAAAATTTAGAAGAAACCTAGTTCTACCCAGATGAAAGACCAAAAATCTGAGAAAGAAAAGAGCCTGGATGTTTAAGAAATGGAAAGAGTTGGCAGGAAAGTTGTGCCCAAGTTAGAAATGACATAGGAAAATTTGGGGTATGCTGATCCTATATGGTCTTGCAGATTTAATTTTAGGTATTTTTAAAGACCTTATTTACATTTTATGCAGAGAACTATGGGAAACACTGAAGGACCTCAAGAAGATGGCAACAAGATGTAATTTATATCAATGAAAAATTACATTTCAGGGGTAGACAAACTTATAAGTAGCAAAGTCAGGAAATCATTACACATGATAATAAAAACATCACCCATTCTTAGAAAATGACCTTCAGTTTAATAACTATAGTAACTAGGGGAGACCAGAACCAGTTTTAAACCTGACATCAATAACATTTCACTTCAGTGAACATGCCTCTAAAATCCATCCAACTAGTCACAGTTCCACAAAGACTCACTCTAATAAACACACTTCTAAGACTGATATCAACTGCCTGCCACCTCTATAAGCAATGCAACCCCATGATTAAACTCATTAATATTGTGCAGTGATAAAAGATAGAGTGCTTAGAGAGACCTGAATAATCCATCAAGTAGCTATGGTCTTTCAAACGGCTATTTATATATATAAATATAACATTCCTATTGTACCATGGATTGTTTTAACCAAAAACAATAAATCTACTCACATGTAAATGATAATGGTTTGAAATTGTTACAGCAAACAAATCTATAATGGAGAATATGAACCAAGTGAGCTGGAAAGTAGGTGTAGGCAGAGGTCAGCATAAGTAGGATTGGGCCCTAATTGCTTAAAAGTAGTGAAGTATCAAAGAAAAAAAAAGTGGTAAAGTATCTATAACCTAGAAGTGGGGAATATTTATCATTTAGAATCTCTGAAGGTTAGTGGGATTAAACAAAAAAAAAAAGTAAGTTTTCATACTAAGTAAAACACATACCTAATGACTAGCAAAAGAATAAGGTACATGCTTAAGACAATTTCCGTATTTCATCTTTATTCACAAAAAAGGACATTATTTGTTAGCAAGTGTGTAAGACCTCTTCAGTTTTGTTCACTACTCCCTTGGATATCATCCATCTCAAAAACTGTTTACAGCACAGTGACTAACCATAGTAGGTACTCAGTAGGTACATGTTGAATGAACAGATTAGTAGATAATTGAATTGAATTTTGAAATTAATACCTTTGAGTACACTCTTTGAAAACCAATATTCTAGAAATCATTCTTAGGGTTTTTGAACACAAATCTCTAAGAGATGCATAGTTTCCTATGTAAACACTGAACAATAATATATGTGCTTTTTGGGTAGTAACTATATTGTATTTCCTCCATTTGAATTATCTTTCATCTTAAATAATCTTTTTTGCAGCACCGTATTTCACTTTCTTCTCAAAACATTATTTTTCTTTGTCTTGTAGGACACCATCTTTGCCATTTTTTTTCTCTTTCACATGTTTTCCTTTTCTATATCCTCTGCTCATCTCTAAGTATTAATGAGTCCTAGGGATTTGGGCTGTCTATTCTATCTATTGTTTTATATCTGTAAGATCTCTAGGTGATCTTACCAAGTTTCATGGTTTTATAAATCATTTCTTGACCAATTATTTCAAAATGTAGATGTCCAGCTTTTACCTTTACTGTAGACTCCAGGATCATGTAATCAAGTGACAAGTACTTTAGCATATGAAGCCATTTAAACTTAACTTGATAAAAGCAGAACTCTTGATTTTCACCTCTGCTAATGGAAATGTATCATTCTTTTCATCCCCTAATATAATTTATTGCTAACTCCTCTTGGCTCTGTAATGAGCATATATCCATATGCCACCATTTGCAATGCTACCTCTCTAGTTCAAGACTCCATATATCAAACTCAGGTTACTTCAATATCTATGGAGGTGGTCTCCAACATTCAGGCTTATTTACTTTCCACTGATTTCAACACACCAGCAATAGTAATATTTTTCAAAAATAAATTATATTATTTCTCTCTATAAAATATATCTGAGATTTTTCATCACTAATCTAAAGTCCAAAGCATTTCATTGACCTATAAATTCCTACACGGTCGGCCCTGCTTATCTCTTTGACTTTTCTCTTCCTATTTTCTCATCTCCTACTATCCTCAGGATCAATGGCCTTTTTTTCCCTGTGCCTTAGGGTCTTTGAAGTTTGTGTTTCCTAAACCTGTAAGCTTATCCTTGCACACATTTGCATGACTATCTCCTTAGGTCTCAGTACAAATGTCTACGAAAAAGCTTCTCATCACCCTATGAAAAGAACTGTACCTGCAGTCATTTTATTACATACCTCTATTTTATTTTAAGGCAATTATAGCTATATGAAAATATTTGTTTCCATTATTTGTTTATTTCTCATTTGCCCTTCTCCAATAGAATGTAAGCACTATGATAGAAGAAAAATAACTCTCCTTCACTACTATATTTCTAGTTCTTAGCACCATGCCTGGCATGTAGTAATTATGTTAGTGTATTGAACAAACAAATTAATAAAATATATTTTATATGGAAAAGATCAAAATTATCAAAATAGGGGAAAATAACTATAATCTAACCATATTGCTGAGTGATTGATGCCTAAATATACCTATGACTAAACAGATTAGTAGATAAAGGCACAGTGCTGAAATATTTTTACATATCTTGACATTTTATTTCTCCTGTGTTGTCTGACCTATTGTTCCTTAAAAAATATTGATGTGTTATTTATATTTTGCTAACATATTTTTAGTATTAACTACAAGCCACTACAAAATCTTCTATGATCTAAGGCAGAGGAAAAAGAATTAACGATGTGACTGACAACCTGAAGAAAATGGAAGAGGTATAGTTATCAATCAAATGACTTTCTTTCATCTATTATTGACTTTTTAAAAAACTTTTTTTAAGAGATTATTTATTTATTCGTGAGAGACAGAGAGAGAGAGAGAGAGAGAGAGAAAAAGGCAGAGGCACAGGCAGAGGGAGAAGCAGGCTCCATGCAGGGAGCCTGATGTGGGACTCAATCCCGGGTCTCCAGGATCACACCCCAGGCCAAAGGTGGTGTTAAACCGCTGAGCAACCTGGGGCTGCCATTTAAAAAACCCTTTAATGTCTGTGATTGAAATTGATGCCAGATTAAAACGCACTATCTTAACTTTAAGATGTTTAATGTAATTATAACGGTAACCAAAAAGAAAACATCTATAGAATATACACAAAAGAAATAAGAACCAAAACATGTCACTAAAAATAGTCAATAAAAGAAAAGAAAAAGAAGCAAAACAAGCCCTACAGAAAACAACAAAACGGCAATTGTAATTCATTCTTTATCAATAATTACTTTAAATGGAATGGATTAAATACCCCAATTAAGAGATATGGAGTGAATGAGTAGATTAAAAAAATAAGATACAACAATACACTGCTACGAGAGACTCACTCATATGTCTTTAAAAAAACATAGAAGCTGAAAGTGAAAGGACAGAACAGGAATGGTCATGTTCATATGACACAAAATAGACTTTATAATAGAAATTGTCCCCAGACACAAAAAAGGCAGTATATAATGATAAAATGGTCAATTCTCCAGGAAGATATAGTAATAATAAATATATACACACTTAACATAAAAATACTCAAACACATAAAGCAAACATTGACAGAACTGAAAGGAAGTGACATAAAAATAATAGAATACTTCAATACTCTACTTTCAGATATGGATAGAAAAACCAGAATAATCAATAAGGAAATAGGAGATTTGAATCAAACCTGACGTATATGCATGTATTTCTAAAGTGCACATGGAACATGCCCTAAGATACACATATGTTAAGCCACAATATAAGCCTTAACAAATTCAAGAAAATTGAAATCATCCAAAGTATTTTCCCTGAACACAACAGAATGAAACTAAAAATTAATAGCAGGAAGAAATTAAGAAAATTCATAAATACATAGAAATTAAAACACTTCACACTTCAATAACATATGGGTCAAAAATATATAAGGGCAATTAGAAAGATATGCAGACAAATGTAAATGAAATTACAGCATCTCAAACCCTAAAATGCAGCTAAAATGGTACAGAGAAGTTTATGGTAATAAACACATATATAAAAAAGAACAAAGTTCTCACATCATCAACCTAGCAAAACACCTCAGGGAACTAGAAAAGGAACAAACAAACAAAAGTTACCAGAAGGAAGGAAATAATAAAAGATTAGAGTAGATATAAATGAAATATATAAAAATAATAGAAAACATAATAAAGTTGTTGGCTTTTTGAAAAGATCAACAAAATTGATAAATACTTAGACTAAGAAAATAAGAGAGAATGCTCAAGTAGCTACAATTCAAACTGAAAGAGGGGACATTACAGCTTATACTCCAGGAATGAAAAGGATGATAAGAAACTATAATGACAATTACTCCAATAATTAGGTAATTGAGAAACAAAATACATAAATTCTTAGAAACATAAAACCTACCAAGACTGAATCATAAAGAATTTTTAAAAACCTAAAGAGACATATAACCTAAAAGGAGATTGAAATAATCAGAAACCTCCCCTTGCCCCAAATAAAAAAACCCAAGACCAGATGATTTTGCTGGAAAATTTCACCCAACATTTAAAGAATTAAGAACAATCTGCCTTAAACATATTTTTTTAAATTTAGTAGAAGGAAACACTTCCAAACTCATTTCTTTTTTTTTTTTTTCACAATGATCAAGTGAATTTATTCCAGAGATACAAAGATTACACAGTATCCACAAATCGACATGATACACCATATTAATAAAATGAAGGAAAACAAAATGGATTAAAATCATATGATCATCTCAATAGAAACAAAAAAACATTTGACCATATTTAGCATACATTTTATAATAAAAACTGTCAACCAAGTGGGTACAGAGTGAATGTACTCAACAAAATAAAGGCCACAAACCTGCAGCTAGCATACTGAATGTATGTTAGTAAATTGAACACCAATTAAAAAAAAAAAAAGTTTCAAACTCATTTCTTAAGGCCAAAATCACTGAATAAGATATCAAAGATACAAGAAAAGATCATTATAGGCCAATATCTCTTTTGAATCTTGTTGCAAAACATCAACAAAATGCAAGCCAAACAATTTCAAAAGCACATTGAAAGGATTATATACCATGACCAGGATTTTTTTTTTTTTTTTAGATTTTATTTATTTATTCATGATAGTCACAGAGAGAGAGAGAGAGGGGAAGAGACACAGACAGAGAGAGAAGCAGGCTCCATGCATCGGAAGCCCGATGTGGGATTCGATCCCGGGTCTCCAGGATCGCGCCCTGGGCCAAAGGCAGGCGCCAAACCGCTGCGCCACCCAGGGATCCCTGACCAGGATATTTATAGCAATAAAGGACGGTTCAACATACCAAATCAATCCAATACACCATGTTAACAGAATGAAGGACAAGAAACACATAATGATCTCAACTGACAAAGAAAAAGCATTTGACAAAATTTAACATCTTTTCATAATAAAGACACTCTTACCCTCAGGAATAGAAGAAATATATACTTCAAAATAATAATCTCCACTAACAAAAAAGGCTACAACTAACATGAAAATTTTCCATCTAAAATCAAGATCAAAGCAAAGATGCCCACTCTTGCCACTACTATTCAATATAGTACTAGATGTCCTAGCTGAAACAAATAAGTGACAGATAGATAGATAGATAGATAGATAGATAGATAGATGGAATAGAAGCAATCAAATTGGAAATGAAGGAGAAAAATTATCTATGTTCATAATTGACATGATCTTACATGTAAAGAAGTTAAAGATTCCCCCTAAAATGTTGAAGCTAATAAATGATTTTAGCAAATTGCAGAATCCAAAATCAACATACAAAAACCTACTGTGTTTCTGTGCACTAACATTGAGGATCTGAAAAGGACAATTCCACTTCCCATATTATGAAAAGTATAAAATACTTTGGAATAAATTTAACTAAGAAGGTGAAAGACTTATATGCTGAAAATTATAAAATATTGCTAAAAGAAATCAAATAAATGGAAATAAATATCATGTTCATGGACAGAACGACTTAATATTGTTAAAATGTCCATATTACCCAAAGCAATCCACAGACTTGATGCAATTCCAATCAAAACCCCAGTGGCATTCTTTGCATAAACAGTAAAAAGAAGTCCTAAAATTTATACAGAATCTCAAGGGATTATTAATATTCAAAACAACCTTGAAAAAAGAGAACAAAATTGGAGGTCTCACACTTTCTGATTTCAAAAAATAATACCAGCAATATTAATTAAGATAATGTGGTTCTGGCACAGAAACAAAATAGAGAGCTGAGAAATAAACTCTTAAGTATATGGGTAACTGATCTTTGACAAGGGTACCAAGACTACATAATGGGAAAATGACAGTCTTCTTTTCAACATACAAGCTTAGGAAAACTGGACATCCACATGCAAAAGAATGAATTTGTACCTTACACCATATGCAAAAAATAATTCAAAATGGATTAAAAACCTAAACATAAGATTTAAACCTATCAAAATCCTGTAAGAAAACATAGGGGACAATGTCAGGGCATTGGATTTGGCAATTACTTTTGGATGGCACCATAAGACAGGCACCAAAAGTAAAATTAGATAAATGGAACTACATTAAACTAAAAAAATTCTGTGCAGCAAAGGAAACTATCAATACAATGAAAAAGAAATCCACAGAATAAGAATCAGAGAAACTGTTTACAAACTTATATTTGCAAAAATCATATTATATTTGATATAGGAGTTAATATCCAGAATACGTAAGTAACTTGATATTTGATAAGGAGTTAATATCCAGAATATGTAAGTAACTTCAGCAACTCAATAACATCAAAACAAATAACCTGATTTTAAAATGGGCAAAAGTCATAAATAGATAATTCTCAAAAGAAGATATATAAATGGCCTGCAATCACACAAAAAGTTTTTAACATTACTAAACTTTCATAAAATGCAAATCAAAACCACAATGGGATATTACTTTACACCTGTTCAGATGGCCACTATCAAAAGAATAGAAAATAACAAGCATGCCAAGGATGCAGAAAAATTAGAACCCTTGTGCATTGTTGGTGTGAATATAAAATTGTGCAGACATAATAGACACATGAAAAAATGTTCAACATCCCTCATCATCAGGGAAATATAAATCAAAACCACAATGGGATACCACCTCTCACATCTGTCAGAATGGACAACTCAGGATAAGATGAACAACTCAGGAAACAACAGATGTTGGCAAGGATGTGGAGAAAGGGGAACCCTCTTACACTGTTGCTGGAAATGCAAGCTGATGCAGCCTTCTGGAAAACATTATGGAAGTTCCTCAAAAAGTTAAAAATAGAACTACCTTATGACCCAGAAAATTACACTAATAGGTATTTATCCAAAGGGTAGCAAAATACTGATCAAAGGGGCACATGCACCCCAATTTTTATAATAGCACTGTCAAAAATAGTTCAACTATGGGAGGATCCCAAATCTCTATTGACTGATCAATGGCTAAAGACTGATAAACCATGGAATATTACTCAGCCATCAAAAGAACCAAATCTTGCCATTTGCAACATGGCAAAGTATTATGCCAAGTGAAATAAGTTAGTCAGAGAGAGACAAATACTTTATTATTTCACTCATAAGTGGAATTTAAGAAACAAAACAGATGAACATATGGGAAGAGAGAGAAGGAAAAATAAAATAAGATAAAAAACAGAGAGTGAGGAAAACCATAAGAGACTCTTGACTATAGAAAACAAACTGAGGCTTACTGGAGGGGAGAAGAGTGGGGGGATGGGCTAAATGGATAATGGGCATTAAGAAGGGCACTTGTGATGAGCACAAGTGCTCAAATGTGCTGGGTGTAATATGTAAATGATAAATCACTTAATTCTACTCTTGAAACTAATACTACACTATATGTTAGCTAATTTGAATTTTAATAAAATCTTCTAAGAAAAAAAATAAAATGGTGTAGCCATTATGGGAGACAGTATAGAGGTTCTTCAAAAAATTTTAAAATATATATATATATAATTACTATATAATTCCTCAATCCTACTTCTTGATATATACAGAAAGGATTACACAGCAGGATCTTGAAAAGATATTTGCATACCAATGTTCAATGCAGGGTTATTCAGGATGGCTAAGAGGTTTAAGCAACTTAAGAGTCCATCAATAGATGAATGAATAAAGAAATATTCGTATATACATATAATTGTATATGCTACTCTCATGCTGTTTTCAAGGTTCTCTCATCTTTGTTTCCAACAGTTTGATTATAATGTGTCAAGTTGTTTTTTAGTTTTTTGGATGTGTAGGTTCCAATCTTTCAACAGTTTAAGATATTTTCCTTAATTATATCTTCAAATACTATTTCCCCCCCCCCCCCCCCTTTTCTCTCACTCTACTTGAGACTCCTTGATCCTGGATCTTTTGGATATTGTTCTAGAGCTCCCTCAGGTTCTATTCACTTTTCCTCATTGTTTTTTTCTTTCTGCCCCCCAGACTTGATAACTCCAATTGTCCTTATTTTCAAGATTGCTGATTCTTTCTTCTGCATTCTCAAACCTCCTGGTGAATTCCTTTAGTGATTTTTTTTTTTTCCTCTAGAGAAATTTTTATTTCGGTCATTAAACCTTAAAGCTCCAGAATTTCTATTTGGATCTATTAGTACTATTTATTGATTCTTACTTTGTTAATACATTGCTTTCCTGGTTTCCTTTATTTCTTTATCCATGGTTTCTGTTAGCCTTCGGAATACATTTAATACATCTGATTTAAAGGTTTTGTCTAGTAAGTACAGTGTGTGTGCTTCTTCTGAAGCAGTTTCTGTCACTTTATTATTGTCATGTGAATGAGCCATACTTTCCTATTCCTTTTTATGCCTATGGTTCTTTCTTTGAGTACTGAATACTTTTGAATATTTTTATGTAGTAATTCTGGAAATTAAATTCTCCAAGAAGTCAACTTCTTCCCCAGAATTTGCTAATATTAATTATTTAGGGATTGTTTGATAAATTCAAAAACAATTATGCAAAGACTCCATTCCTTCTGCTTCATGGTCACTGAATTCTACATTCTATTTTCTTAGCAGTCAATACTCAACCTGACAAAGACTTCTTTAAATACCTGGAGTCAAAAAGAGAAAAAAACTAGCCGTCTAGATTTTTTTTTGGATCAGTTCTGAGCTGAGGCATCTCTTCAATGCTAATCCAGGCCACTTAGAACTCTGTCTTAGCCTTCATCTCTTGCTTTTGAAGATCCCACAAATTCTTCAAACATGTATGCCTAGCATCTTCTTAAGTCTATTCTGAGACTGCTTCAAGCCCTGAGCATGTACACTGAATTTCATATTGTCCAGTGAAAACAGATTCTTCTGAACTTTAATTTCTTCAAGAAACTTCTTCTTGACCTACATCTTTCCCAGGTGTTAGAACTGTCTGCTGTTTGTCCCATTCACTGTATCTTGCCTCAGGTAGGCATAGTGTATGTCTTTAAATCTTTTGATGGTTGCTGCTACTACTCAGAAAGCCAATCCAGCCTGATGGGGGGTTGGTGGGTAAACAGCAGAAAAATAAATGTTAGCCTCAGCCCTGGTCCCTAAGAAAACCACCAGTGCTATACAATGATGTTTGTGTCCTCCCAAAATTTATATGTTGAAACCTAATCCTTAATATGGTGGTTTCTAGAAGTGGCATATTTGGGAAATGATTAGATAATGAAGGTGTTAACTTTTATAAAAATAGGATTAGTGGTCTTATAAAAGAGGCCCCATAAAGTTCCCTTGTTCATTTACCATGTGAGGATGCAACAAGAAGACAGCAGTCTGTAACCCAGCAGAGAGTCCTCATCAGAACTTGACCATGCTGGCACATTGATCTCAGACTTCCAGTCTCTAAAACTGTGAGACATAAATTTCTATTGATTATAAGCCACCCTGTCTATGGTATTCTGTTACAGTAGGCCAAACTGACTATGACAACTGGATAGGTCAAAATATACAACCATAGTATTTTAAAAATAAGATCCCTATTAGCACCCAGCTCTATCAAGCTGCACCAGGTATGTGGGCTACCATCCCCATGGCTGCCATTCCTGCTATGCTGGGGGAGTTGCATATGGTAATTATATGAATGAAATGTTCCAATGCCTCTACCAAAGCTCAGCTGTCCTTTTCTTCATTAAGTAGTCCTCTGGTTGTTATAAATATTGGATTAGATTAAGTTCCAGAGTTATGCAAAAGTTTGATCTGTCAGTATTGCCAGTCAATGATTGTTTCAGTGGAGGGACCTGTTATTTAACCACCTCACTCTGCCATTTCCTGAGGCCTCACTCCCTGTATGATTATCTCTTGATCTAAGGCTGTTCCTTATCTCTCTTCTTCTTAACATATGGAAAAGAGAGATTGTAACTGGCTTAATTTAATTCATCATCACAACTAGATAAAGCAATTTAAGATAATGGCCAATTCATAGATCAGTAGCATTTCCATATACTTTATAAATTAAGGTATCACCTAGGAATATTATTTACATATCCGCCCAGAGCAATTTCTTTGCATTGCTCTATTCAGTCTCATTTGACAATTGCAGAGTGGCCTGGAAATGTGTCTTTGATAACTGATAAAGTTGTAACTTTATTATTATGCTTAAATTTCCATTTCACAGAAATATTTACGTGTATTATGTATTGCCTGTTTTTTGAAAGCCACAAATGGATGAGGAAGAAATTATCTGATTGCATATACAATATTTAGTGAGGTATAGCATATCTAGATTGACTTCACCGTTCTAGAGTCATTTTTCTTTTCCTATATATTAAATTTTTTTCTAATGTATTGCATATTGCTTTCCAAAGTAGAGTTAAGCAATCATATTAAAATAAAAAAAATTGTGAAAAAAATGCAAGAAGGAATAAACAGTAATAAAGGATCATTTTAAAAAGTTCTCAAATTAATCCTTTCATTGGAGTTGTATATATGTTGAGCTTTGAACATACCTGTATGAGATCACATATCCACTTCCTCATGAATGTAGGGAAAGACAAACAAACAATGTTTCCAGAAAATGAAGTTGTTTATATACATCCTGAAAATCATGAGGTAATATATATCCAAAGTGGGAAAGTACTGGCAATTTTTACCTCACCACTGGAAATGACTGACATTTATGCAAGTGAGAACACTTAATCAATCAATGTCCAAATAATAAAATAACCCAAAATATGATAACTATATTCATATTTTATTGTTGTAGATGGTATATATATACAATAATTCATATAACATACATGTATACTTTAAAAATAATAAAAATAAATGTCTACTGTATAGCTTAAAAATACAGTAAAATTTATATAATGATATATAAAGCAGGGATATATAATGAAAGATGTGTATGAATAGATTTTTAATGTCTTTAAACTTGCAAGGAGGAAAATTTACATCTTTATTTTTACTAATCTCTAGCCAAAATTTCACATTTTCTTCAATTATGAACATAGAAAAAATTAAAATAAAGAAAATTAGTATTAGCAGTTCCTATAGTTTAGTCACCAATAAAAATTAAGTATATTTTCATAGTCATTTATAGTTGTTCCAAATATTTAAGAACATTAGTTGTATTCTTGACTTCTTCAAAATTACAGTAATTACTGGACTCTCTGTCAGAAGTCATATGATCATAGTTAATGTATGTTCAGACACATCTATGATATAATTGGCCTCACGTGAACCCTCTAGGAGCCATTTAACTACCATAAGGTAAAGCTGCATATGGTCATATTGGTGACCCTGCTAGCTACATTTAGTTCAGTGTTCTCTGTTTATAACTGTGCATTGATCAAGATTTGGAAAGAAGTTAATTGTATTCTTTTTAATTTTTAATTTTTATAAAATGGAACTGATTCAAATGAGAATTCTACACTTTCCAATGGGACACTTCCAAGATTAAGTAGGGTTAGCACTCCTTAAAATCTTTTCTTGAAACATCCAGTACAGTTACTTATTCGATTGCCAAACAATAACAAAAAGCTCAACAGTAGTATTACAGAGATTTAAATGATGCCGTGTTTCTCACAGAAAATTTTCAAACAAGCTTTTCTCTAGACATGAGGGAAAGGCTTTAAAGAGATTCCCTTTCTAAATGATTTTCTATGTTCCAAATATGTACTATTTATTATGAATTATCTATCATCTATCTATCTATTGTTTTATAGAAGTTCTATATTTATATATATATTTATATATATTTATATAATTCTAAATGTATTCTATATTCAATTGATATGTCTTTTAACTTTTGGATAGTATTGGCAGCCTCACTACTTTCCTTCAATATGAAATTGGGTAAAACATCCACAGCTACCATCTCCTTTTATATACATATTTTTATATATTTAAAGATTTTATATACATATAAACACACACATATATGTATAGTTATTATTCTTTCGGTGTATGCTTATGCCAAGGAAGAAAAATTCACTTGTTGGCATGTCCATTTTAAAAGCTACTAAGACAGTCAACATTTAAAAAATCTTGAAAATGGCTAAAAGATATTTCTTGGTTTTCTTTTTTGCCCAAAAAGATAACTTTCACTGGAAATAAAAACCTCATCCTCTTGCCACAAATAAAGCTCCTGACATACTTGAAAAGGCCTCTGTTTTTTCTACTTTAGCAGAAAAGCAAGCTTCTCATACAGTTGTCATATGTTGCTTTTTACAGAGACATGCATTGGCACTAAAGATTCTTCCAACAACCCTGAAAGTTTTGTCAACCACCATAAAAATCATCAGCTTTATCATTAAAAAACTACTTTGTCAAGACATGGAGATAGAATACAAAAGTGCTTCACTACCACAAAGAAGTTTGCTGGCTCTCAAGAAGACAAGGATTATTTCAACTAAAGTTCAAGCCTAAATCTTTCTTCAACCACAGTCAAGTACTTTCTTTTCTTTTTTCTTCCTTCCTTTCTCTTTTTCTTTCTTTTCTTTTCCTTTCTTTTCTTTTCTCTCTCCCCTTCCTTCCTTCTTTCCTTCCTTCTTTCCTTCCTTCCTTCCTTCCTTCCTTCCTTCCTTCCTTCCTTCCTTCCTTCCCTCCTTCCCCTATCTTTTAAAGAAAGGATATTTATCCATAGGCTGGCTTACCTGACAGATATTTTTAACAACGTAAAT
The DNA here is from genome assembly GCF_003254725.2 of Canis lupus dingo. Classification (NCBI taxonomy): domain Eukaryota; kingdom Metazoa; phylum Chordata; class Mammalia; order Carnivora; family Canidae; genus Canis; species Canis lupus. The sequence goes on from NC_064261.1 coordinate 34,066,913, forward strand.
GAGGCATACCTTTCAATACATGGTCCTAAAATCACCATTTTTTAAAAGATTTGTTTATTTATTTTAGAAAGAAAGAGAGAGTGTGTGTGTGAATGGGGGGAGAGAGAGAGAGAGAGACACCCTTCTGGGCACATAGCCCCACACAGTGCTCAATCTCATGACTCTGAGATCATGACCTGAGCTGAAATCAAGAGTCAGGTCCTCAACCAACTGAGCCACCTAGGCCCCCCACCATTGCTGATGTAAGTAAATAAATGTGTGTGTGTGTGTGTGTGTGTGTGTGTGTGTGAGTGTATGTACACCTTCTTGTCCAACTTGCCAATATAGAAAAAGACAGTTGCTCCAAAAATCCTTATAAACATTTAGATGCTGAAAGAAGAGCTTTACCAGGACACAATTGAGATGCAAAATTATCTATCATTTTATTTCTTTAAAGAGAGAAATCTACACAAATCTTATATACTTAAACTTCTTCTATAGTTATTTCTTTCTTTTAAAGAGCTATTTATTGGTGGAGGATGGGGATGGGGAGGGGCACAGGGAAAGGGAGAGAAGTAGACTCCCCATTATCAATGCGGCCTGACCTGAGGCTCAGTCTCACAACACTAAGATCATGACCTGAACAGAAATGAAGAGTTGGATGTTGAACCAACTGAATCTTTAAAGATTCTGGTGCCCCTCTAAAGTTTTTTCTATCTTTATGGCATTATAATTGAAGAATAGTTCCACATTTATTTTTTTACTGATATAAACTATTAAAGATACCGACATAGACAAAGAACTCATGGATTTTGTCCATATAAGTATGGACAAAAGCTTATTACTAATTGAAACTTACCACAATAGAGTACTCGAATTAACATTTATTATTAAGTTCAAAGCTCACACATAACACCTTGAAAAAATGCTAGTTTTCCTTGACAATCCATGCCTTGTAGAACACACTGTGGAAGACTTAAATTACTCACAGTAATACCTTTGTGAATCCAGACTTTTCTTTTTTTTAATAGAGAAATCCACATATGCTTTCTTCCAGAAATAATACAGTACAATTTTTGTATTTAGATTAATGATTCATTTGAAGATTTTTCTTGTATATTGAATATCAGGAGCTAATTATTAAATGGCTTTCTAAATGCTACTGCTTATATATAGAACATGTGTAGTATTTTGGTAGAATTTGGAACTCTGCATCCCTTTCGATCTTTATGGCACTGTTGCTACCCTCTACTGCAATGTAGCTTTATTTCATACTTAAAAGAAATGCTTTAGTGTTTTGACATTTAATTTCATATTAATGTTGGACATAAACCCTTCATGAAGGTAAGGGATATTTTAATTTCTGTTTCTAACTGCACATGAACTTCATTATAAATCAATATATTTTTTATTAAGTGATATTTCTGCAGCTTTGATGAGCATGAGATTTCCTCTTACATCTAGTAATATGATATATTAGCAAAGTCTTCTAATACTGAAACAAACTTTTATCTCCGGAAGAAATCCAACTTGTTCAAAATACATTACCTTTTCTACTCCGCATTCAATTTTGTTTATTAATTTTTCCCGAATTTTTACATCTGTGCCACTGAGATTGCCCACAATTTCCATTTCTCATAGTGAACTTGTAAGAGTTTGAAATTAATTTATAAATTAAAAAAACAAATAAATACAAAGACGTGTTAAAATGTAGTTCTTTCAAAGAATAAAGTTGAACAGCCTTTGGTGACGGTATTCAAGAAGAAAGAAACGTGGCACATACAGCCAGAATCAGGAATGAAAATTGGAACATCATTACAGCTGATTCTGCTAAGGCAGTAACATATACAAAACTGTATCAATGTACTTGAAAATTTAGACAATGTGGATAATTGTTAGAAAAATAAGTGCTACAAATTGATATAGGAAAAAATATAAAATTTGAATTGCGTTATTAAAGAAAATCAATCAGTAGCCAAAAATATTTTCACAAAGTAAACATCAGGTGCAGATGGCCTCATCAATAGGTTCCACTGAATATTTCAGAAACCTGTGATTTCATGTAGACCTAAAGTCTTCCCAGATAGTATAAAAAAGAAACTACTACTTAGATCACTTTACAAGGCTCACAGAACTTCGATGTTGAAAGATGGCAAGGAAAATGTGAAAATGACTAATTACAGGCTCATCTTACTCATAAATATAGATTTAAAATATTAGCAAAAGTATTTAACAATGCATGGAAAGATAACACACTGTGAACAGGTTAGATTTTCCCAGGAATGTAAAGTTGTTTCAACAGTTACAAAATTAATCAATGCTAGTCAGCATATTAGCATATTTAAAAAGATAATTTATATGATCATTCCATAGATGCAAAATCATCATGATATAAAATCTTAGAGAACTAGGAATAGAGGAATATTCACTTAATCTGATTAAAATGTGTCTATGTATATATACATAGGTAGTATAATATTAGGTATATGTCAGCACTTTAATCATTTATATATAACATAAACTTATCAACATGTGTATGTCTATGAATGCATGATATGTCTGTGTATTTAATAAATACTAATATATATTTATATTTAGAAGTCTTTTTTTAATTGGAAAGAAGTTCAGTATTACCATCTTTATTCAGGGTACTGACAATGCTATCCTGTAGAGTAAGGCAAGAATAGGTGGAATAGAGAAAAACAAAATTTCCATTAAATATATAGATTATGTGACTATGTATGTAAATGTTCCAAAAGAAATTAAAAGTATATAACCAACATTAAGACAAAGATTTCAAAGAGCTGCTGGATGGATAATAAATCAATAAATCTAATCCAGAGTTCTATAAGTTTAGGCTATATATATATATATATACACACTATATATATTTTTTAAAATATATATATTTTAGGCATATAATAGAGAGAGATTTAGAGATATAATGATCACCTCTAAAAGCTCCTTTGTGCTCCTTTGACATCAACTCTTCCCCTGTGCTCAGGCAATCAGATATCAGCTTTCTTTCACTCTACATTAAGTTCTACCTTTTCTAGAATTTCACATAAATAAAATCCCACAGCATATACTCTTTCTTCAGGCTCCTTTCATTCAGTATAGTGTTTCTGAGATTCATTCATGTTGTTCAACTTATCATTAGTGCATTTATTTTTGTTGCAGGATAGTATTCCTTTGTGTGAGATTTGTATAGCCAGTCTCCTATGAATGGACATTTGGACCTTTTCCAGTTTGATGCTATTATGAACAAAGCTGAGGGGCACCTGGGTGGTTCAGCTGGTTGAGTGTCTGACTCCTGGTTTTGGCTCAAGTCATGATCTGTGTGATCGAGTCCCACACATGCTATGCATTCAGCCAGGAGTCCGCTTGATACTCTCATATTCCCTCTGCCCTTCCCCCTCCTTAGTCTCTCTTTCTCACTCTCTCAAATAAATAAATCTTTAAAAAAAATTTAAAAATCTACTATAAATATTTGTATTATGGCTTATGCTTTTATTTCTTTTATTTCTCTTAGGTAAATTCCTCAGCATGAAAGTATACATTTAATTTTATAGGTAATTGCCAAATAGCTTTTCAAAGTGGTATATCACTTTGCATTCTTACCAGTAAAATTTGGATATTCCAGTTCGAATTATTTGCCAACTGCATCAGTCAGGGTGGCAACAGAAACAATAGGATACGTATAGGTATTTAAAAAGAAATAGATCTTTCTTATGATTATTGGCTCACATGAAGTTCACGGAGAGGCCGAAAATCTCATCTGCTATCTGCAAGCTGTAGCCCCAAGAAAACTGTTCTTGTAGCTCCATTCCAAACCCGAAGGCCTGAGAACTGGGGTAGACATAATGTAAGTCCTAGTCTAAGTCTGAAGACTCAAGAACAGGGATTCAACGGTGTCAAAGCCAAGGCCTGAGAACAAGAAGTGCCAATGTTCAAGGGAAGGAAAGTGCCAATGTTCAAGGGAAGGAGAAAATGGATATAACCAACTCAAGCAACGCTTCAAGAGAGTAAATCTACCCTTCTTTTGCCCTCTTTGTTCTAATCAGGCCATCAATGGATTAGATGATACACAAGCACACTGGTAAAGGTGATCTTCAAATGCCAAAGCTGACGATTCAAATGTTAATCTCTCAGAAACAGTTTCATAAACACATGCAGAAATAGCGTTTTGCCAGTTTTGCCCTTGGTCCACCAAGTTGACACATAAAATTAACCATCACACCAACACTTGGCTATGTCAATATTTTTGGTGTTTCCAATCTAATGAATTTGTAATAGTAACTCATTATGCTTCTAATCTAAGTGTTAATGTGATGACTAATGATATTCAACATATTTTCATGTGCTTGCTAGTCTTCTCCTGTTGTGAACTGGTCAATATGGTGCCTAATTAGTACTAAATCGCTTTCTTATTTTGGACTTGTAAGAGCTCTTTATATATTATGGATTCAAGCCTTTTTACAGCATTATAATTGCCTTTAGAGGCACATGGTCAATACTTTTAGTGTCCCAGATATTTTTTTTTTATTTTTTAAGGATTTTATTTATTTATTCATGAGAGACACACAGAAAGAGAGGCAGAGACATAGGCAGAGGGAGAAGCAGGCTCTCTGCAGGGACCCCGATGCAGGACTCCATCCCAGGACCTCAGGATCACAAACTAAGCCGAAGGCAGATGCTCACCCACTGAGCCACCCAGGTGCCTGATTTTTTTTTTATTTTTATAGCTAGAGATATTTATATATTTTACATTAATTAATATTCCTTAAACTATACATAATCTTTTGCACACCTCTTTGTATCTCTGTTTTGTGTATTCTTACCTAGGAGGGTATAATCAAAAAAGGGAAGCATGTTGGATGGAACTTCTGATTCTCTTATTAAGTCAGAGGCCCCAGCAATTTACATCTTGTGCCTCTGCTATTACTTTAGCCCTTGAAACATTCTACTGGAGCCTCAGGATTCACTGGGAGAGAGATGATTATTGCCAGTTTCTTATAGGCCAAATCTAGTAGTGGCACATGTAATTTCTGCTAACAGGAAATTTACTACTCTTTAGTAATATAGCCCCATTTAAATGCTTAAAAGGCTAAAAGGTATAGTTGTACAATTGTAATCCTAGGTGGAGAAATTATTACTTTTCATATTTTATTTTTATTTTCTCTAGTTCCATTACAGTTCTCATTTGGTCCAAAGGTAGGCATATGGTCCAGGTTTGGGCCACTAGTTTATTTCTTTATTTTTCACTACAATGATTCAGGATGGTTATTAAACCCAAATTAGTCCAAAGAACCTCAATGTATTATTGCTAAATTTTGAGAACCATAGGACAGTGACTAGGGTGAGTTCCTCTTACATTTTATAACTAAAGTGTTTCACTCAACCCACTATAGTCACAGTTTTGAGAACCACTATTCTTCATTAAAACTCTAGGGCTCTCTTGAATGCATTTTTAAAAGTTCCTGATATTTTGGTTTCTACTCAAATTATTTAAATAATGGGTGATCTGGCTCCTACAAGACACCGGCTGGGAATAATTATTTTTGACCTCAAAGAATAAGTTGTGAAAAAAATCAAATTATATGTGTAAATATTTCAGCCACTGAAAGAAAGGTAATATATATATATATAAAATATATATTATATAATATAAATATATATGGTCGTATTGCATATATACATATAATATATATAATATATATGGTCATATTATATATATTTGTAAATATATATATATTGAAATATCAAGATTCTCTGAAAACACAGTGTATCAATCTTGCAGTTAAAAATATATTAATTAAAACTGAAAGCACAGGTACTATGTTTACAATAGCATGCAGTATGATTGGTTTGGGAATTTATGATGATTACTTTTTATATGTATTTGGCAGAGCAATTTTTGTATTTTTATTCTACATAGTTCATATAAATGTACTATAATCTGTGCAGTGCTATCCCCTTTTATAGATAATAAAATGTTGTATGGAAAACATTTTTATTTATTTATTTATTTATTTTTTAATTTTTATTTATTTATGATAGTCACAGAGAGAGAGAGAGGCAGAGACACAGGCAGAGGGAGAAGCAGGCTCCATGCACCGGGAGCCCGATGTGGGATTCGATCCCGGGTCTCCAGGATCGCGCCCTGGGCCAAAGGCAGGCAGGCACCAAACCGCTGCGCCACCCAGGGATCCCGGAAAACATTTTTATACAATGAAGCTTTTGAGTAAGATTTAAATATATGTCTGTACAACTATAAACTCCATGCAATTTATAGAGCATCTTTTATTAGTGGAAATAAATAATTTGGTAAATTAGTGAAAATCTACCTAAAGCCACAACATGCTATGAACTCTTAAACACGAAGAAGAGAGTTACTACCTCTATGCCCTAGCAATTTATACTTTAGGATTTGTACAAGAAATCTTATTACACTCATAGGCAATTAGATAACAATACAAATTATCTTTGGTAGAGTTCTAAATTGTTCTGTTCTAATTGTTGCTTGGGTATAAAGTGCTTAATTTCAGATATTCTTCATTTATCAACCAGCTTAAGGTCATTCAGCATAAATTCTGTAAAAGATTTGAACATAAACAGTATTTTTAATATAAGATGAATATCTGGGGGATCCCTGGGTGGCGCAGCGGTTTAGCGCCTGCCTTTGGCCCAGGGCGCGATCCTGGGGACCCAGGATCGAATCCCACATCGGGCTCCCGGTGCATGGAGCCTGCTTCTCTCTCTGCCTATGTCTCTGCCTCTCTCTCTCTCTCTGTGTGACTATCATAAATAAAATAAAAATTAAAAAAAAAAAAAGATGAATATCTGGTACACAGAAAAGAGGGCAAAAGGTCCAGACGCCAATGTTTTGAAAGAATTAAAGAGAGGCCACTTTCTCTACTATTGCATTGAACCACTATGAAATTATAACGACTTTGATCTGGGGAGTCTAAATACACAGCATCCTGTTCTAAATGTTAGCACTTTCATGGTAAATACCACATGAAATGCTGTGATGACTGGCATGAAAGCAATGTCTCATGCATGGAAATTCTATGTGTGGCAAAAAAAAAAAAAAAAAAGCCCTGATTAATAAGTACACTTGAGGCATTTGAAAACTCTTAGTAATACCTCTGATGGTTGTACATTTAGGAGAAGACTGTCAAAATCTGGGAAAACAACTTATAAAATAGATCAGAGTAGAGTGATATATACAAAATTATGCCTTTTTTTCTTCATCCATTTCAAATAATGATATCATGCCTTCCTGAAAACTATCTTAAATCTATACAATATGACATTAGGATAACTTATTAAGCAGGTAAAAATAGGCAGATAGGTAGATGCCCCATAATACATGACACATATAAACCAACTGCAAATTATACTTTTTAATTTTATGCCATTAATCTAATTTTAAGCCTTTTATATGAATATTTGATATTTGGGAGAGGGAATGATTTCTTGAAAAGCACTCAAAAAAGAGTAAAACACAAAATTAAATATTGAGGATATTGTCTATATCGCAATTAATATTTTCGCATAAACAAAAAAAACAAAACTCAAGGTTTTTTCAATATACAAAGAGAGGATTAGCATTCAAGATATCTGAACGACATTACAGATCAAAAGAAAAATAGTAAGAAACATAATTTAAAAAATGAGATAAGCAAGTAATTAGGAAATACATATGGCCAATTAGATGAATCTCTTATTTTGAATTGATCAGGGTTAGCAGCAAAAGCCATGGGACAGTAAATGAAGGGTGTTTTTCACATAAGTTAAGATTGCTTACCTGCTTTTTTCAGTACCCACCTAAAGCACAGGTACTTAATCCCACCTAAAGCAGAATATTCAGAATATTTACACTAAAATTTTAAAAGTCTATGATTACAAAATATTGTCAAGGATGAAAAAAAATAAGAATATTCACAAACTGTGACAATGTATCAGAAATTCCACCCTTAGCTAGCTATATTCCAAATAATCTATATGCAAAGTACATAATTATAGGAATATTTATTGTAGCACAGTTCAAGAAATTGGAAACATAAATGACCTTCAGAAATAAAATGGATATATAATTTGTGAAATAGCAATATAAAGTACTTAAAGTGAATGAACTAGATGACATATTAACATGAATGTTTCAAAATATAATGTAAAAAAAAACAGATTCAGAAAAATGCATATATATTAGCTCTTATTTATTAAAAGTCAAATATTATATAAAATGTATATGAGAATGCATATATAATGGAAAGTATGCATGTGTTATAAAATCCAAATTTCTTGTGGTGATTTCCTCTAGCGAGGAAGAGAGGCATTAAAACTATAGGGGTACCTGGGTGGCTCAGTCGTTGAGCGCCTACCTCCGGCTCAGTTCGTGATCCTGAGATCCTGGGATCAAGTGCCTCATTGGCCTCCACAAAGGAAGACTGCTTCTTCCCCTGCCTAGGTCTCTGCCTCTTTCTGTGTGTCTCTCATGAATAAATAAATAAAATCTTTTTTAAAAAGCCTATATATACATATATGATTTGTGAAAATTTCATACATTAGATGTACTCCAACTGGTTGGTGAGTACATTAAATATCATTGTGTTATAAATTCTAATCTTTTTGAGATGTCTCCTTAAATAAACTCATTTTAAAATAGAAGGATTAGAGGAGATATAAAGTTGCTATCATCTGGTTATAGATTAAATTTCATGAAATAAAAATATCACTTATCAAATATTAAGCTTTCTTTTTAAAAAAAATAAGCTTTCCTTTTATAGGTCACATATAAAAACATTGTCTAACAAATCTAAAAATTATATTAAATATATATATTTTATATATAGATAATATATAACTCATTTTCACTATAATATGTATATATGTTAGTACTATTAGTAGTTTTAATGTTGATTCAATGGAGCTATGTCCAAAATGCTAGAGTAAAAGTAAGTACCTATCACCATTTTAAGGAAAAAAATTACCTATCAATATGTTCCAATGACTTTGACAAACCACTTTTTTACTGTTAACTCAACAATAGAAAACCATGGAAAACAGTACATTAGACCTAATTAGATGAAGAATGTGAAAAATGGAGTCCCATTTCTGGCAAGAAGCCATTCACTTAAATTGATTTTCAAAACCACATCCTTCTCATCACCTTCTCTTGAGTTATGCAGACTATTCCATTCAGTTCCCTTCCCGAACTGGAGTTTCTCTAAATTCATTTGACTATGGATTTAATTTGCATCAGAATAAGAAAGAGCCACTTATATGTGATATTCTGGTAGAAGGTGAGAAAGTGAAGACATCCATCCAAGTAGCATCAGGGAAGTACAAGACAAGCCTGATTCCTATTCATAGTGGGACATTGGCTCCAATTGTGGGGTGCCTATCATGGACAGCCTATTTTGTGGAAGATTGAGGTCCCACAAATCTCTACATACTGGGAATAGAAATTTTAATAAGATTTCAGAAGAAATGTAAGTTTAGGAGAATATTCAGAAGTTATTGAAAGGAAAATTACCATCTTTTTTATGCAGTGCAAATGACAAAAAACATTGAATAAGTGAGTGTGTGTGTGCTTTGAAAATATTTCTGCATTGAGTTGTGTTGTTATGGATTCTTTATGTTATGTTTTGCTTCTGGTTTTGGTTTTCTTGGTATCCTAGCAGCTTTTATCATAACATTTTACATCAATCACTTTGAAACTGAGGACTCTAATTCCAACTTGTCAAGGACGAAGAGATGAAATGTGAGGAAACTACCTGACAAGAAGCAGATATTTGTGCACCAAGAAATGATATTCACTACTCCCATTGTGAATCAGATGTATAAAATTATGGCTGCCTTGCCTATGATTGACATTTGAAGGATTTTTTTCTACAAAAAGGCATCAGAGAAACATCTTTAATAAAACCCATGCCTCTCTGTTGGCCTATAGTTCACACAGTGATTCTACAATTCAGTTTTATACAAATGCATACATACCTAAATTCCAGATTTTATTTCCTCTGCTGTTTGTATGTGCTTTAATGCTACCATGTGTATTGTCTTGCAACTATAATTTAAATGTTAGGGCAATATACTTACTCTAAAGACCACTTCATATAACTACCTAGAGTTAGAGATTTGAAGGGGGTCCAACCAGAACAACTACTTGGCCAACTTTTATTTGATATATATATATATATATATACTTTCTCAACTGGTGTTTTTATTTGTAAAAGGTCATTGAATGCAAAATATCCTTTAAGTATATACCACATAATTCTTTGATCAGTCACTTCCCCAAAGTGTGGATGATGGTTAATTCTACATGTCAGCTTGATTGGATCATGGGATGCCCAGATACTTGATAAAAAATTATTCTGGGTATTTTTATGAGGATGTTCGGGATGAGATTAATATTTAAATCACAGATTGACCTTCATAATGTGGGTGAGCCTAATTCAGTTAGTTAAAAGCCTGAATAGAAAAAAGGGCTGAACTTTCCCTAAGAAAGATAGTTTTTACTCTGGGACATGAGCTTTATTCTCCCTTCAGAGTCAAACTGACATATCAGCTCAGCTATTCCTGAGTCTCAAAGCCTGCCACTTATCATTCTAGAACTTAAGCCATTGGCTCTGTACTGGGTCTTGATCTTGTTGATCCATGCTACAGATCTTGGATTTGACAGCCTCCACAGTCACAAGAGATAATTCTTTGTGATAAACCTCTTAGTCTCTCTGTGTATACATCCAATTGGTTCTTTCTCTGGAGAATCCTGACTAATGCAAATAAAATGTTAGATGAGTCTAGTGATTTAGTTTTCAGTGACAGACAGTATCAAAATTTTAAATAATAAATTGAGATTATTCTGTTGCTACTATAAGTCAAGAGAGAGAAACTCAGAAGAAACATGTAAAACAGATCACAGTAGACTAATATATACCAAAACAGATCAGAGTAGACTGATACATAGCAAATTATATTTTTTATCCACTTCAGGTAATGATGAATGAGATATTTGAGATGAAATTATTAACTATTTTGTCATACCTATTTGAAATTTTTGTGTTTATATTATTATTTTTTAAAGATTTTATTTATTTAATTGAGAGAGAGAGGGAGAGTGAGTAAGAGAGAGAATGATCAGAAGAGAGGGAAAAGTAGACTCCCTGCTGAGCAAGAAGCCTGACATGGGGCAGATATGATGACTCTGGGACTATTACCTAAGCGGAAGGCAGACGCTTTAACAACTGAGCCACCCTGGTGTTCTCTATTTGAAATTTTTAAACAATCATTTACTATTTTGCCAATAAAAAATAATGAATAAATAAATAAATAAATGTTTAGAAAGAGCTTCCAAATTTGCCAAATTTCACCAACATTTGTCTGTCATGACATCATTTAAAAAATTATTGTATAACCTTTATTCTTAATCTATCTTTGTGGGCTTACATGTTCTATTGATCTTTAAAGTTGAAATACAGTAAAAATATGTGGCTAAAATTTGAGAAGTAAACATTTTTTTCTGATTTAACATTCTTTCCTCACATGTAGCAGTATTATTTAAAGAAATCTCAATTTCAGAAAAGAAAAAAGTATAATGTTGCTTTTCCAACATTTTTAGAAAATACAACAAAAAGGCATAAGTGTAATAAGAATTTCATTTTCTGTGAATTCCAGCTTAATGTAAATCTAAGACCTAAATATAGAATATAGTCAAATCTTACTATTTGAGGAAAAGCTGCATCTGCAAAAATTCAGAATTAAAAATAACTTTAAAACCATTAAAAAGCTAAAATAAGCTAATTTTTAAAAAAAGATTTTACATATTTATTCATGAGAGACACAGACAGAGAGGCAGAGAAACGGGCAGCAGGAAAAGCCTGCTCCCTACAGGAGTCCGATGTGGGGCTCCATCCCCTGATCATGCTCTGAGCCAAAGGCAGACGATGCTCAACAACTGAGCCACCCAGGTGCCCCTAAAATAAGCTCATTGATATTTATAAGACACACTACCCAAACAATAGCAGAAACACTTTTCAAGTACATACTGAACACATAATGAGACAGGGCATATTCTACACTATAAAAGGAGTCTCAATATTTTCATTGGATTTAAATCACGCAACATATATTATCTGCCTAAACCGGAACTAAATTGGTAATTAATAGCAAGAAGCTTTCTGGAAATTCCCTCATATATTAACAGAAAGAAATCAATTTCTAAGGTTCAGCTAAAGCAATGCTTAGAGGAAAAAGCGTAGAATTGAGCACATTCATTTAAAAAAGAGAGATAGAGAGCATTCATATTAATGACCTAACTACCTTAGGAAGCTAGAAAAAAAGAAAAAAGAGAGAAAAAACAAACTAAAATTAAACAAAAGAAGAGAAACAATAAATATAAAGGCAGAAAACAATGAAATAGAAACCAGAAAACTAATAGAGAATACTAATGCAGCAAAAAGATTTTTCTTTGGGAAGATCAATAAAATTCACAAACTTCCTGCCAGGCTAATCACAAAATATGAGAAAAAACATAAGTTATCAATGTCAAGAAAAAAGGAGGGGACATCATTGTGAAACTTCTGACTTTAACAAGTTGATAAAGGAATGGTATGAGGATCTATAGGTCAGTGTATTCAAAAGTAAAGATGAAGAGACTCCTAACTCTGGGAAACGAACTAGGGGTGGTAGAAAGGGAGGTGGGCAGGGGGTGGGCGTGACTGGATGACGGGCACTGAGGGGGGCACTTGATGGGATGAGCACTGGGTGTTATTCTATATGTTGGCAAATTGAACACCAATAAAAAATAAATTTATTAAAAAAAAGTAAAGATGAAATGGACAAATACCTTGAATGACACAAACTACCAATCTCATTCAACAAGTAATATACAACTTAAATATTTGTTTGTCTATGAAAAAGACTGATATGTTAGATACAATTTTTACACAAAACTCCTGTGTCAGATGACTTAGAAATAAGGAAAAGATATTTGTTCTTATCTCTTCTATTAAAAGTTGTATTGAAGATTTAACTAGTATAGTGAAAGTAGGGAAAATAAAACCATAGATTTGAAAGCAATAATTAAATGTCTTTATTCATAGATGACATGATTATCTATGTAGAAAATTCTAAGAATTTACAAAAAAATATATTATAACTAGTAAGTATGTCTGGAAAGGTTGGAAGATATGAAATCAAAATGCAAATATAAATTGCATTTCTATATACTGGTAATCAATCATTGGAAATCAAATAACCTAAAAAATACATTTCATAAATGAATTGAACAAAATATATAAAAGATCTCTGACCTAAAATAAATAAAATGGATTAATATCTAAATGAATGCAGAGATATATTAAGCTGATTCCTTAAAGACACATTTTTGTGTTAGGGTTCTCCAGAGAAAAAGGAGCAACAGGAGATTTTAGAGAGAGAGAGAGAGATTTATTATAGGACTTAGTTCACATGATTGTAGAGGCTGAGAAGTCCCACAATAACTGCAAACTTCAAAACCGGGAAGCTGGTTGTGTAATTTAGTTTGATCCTAAGGCCTGAGAATCAGGGGAGCTGGTATTGTTCCAGTCCAAATAGAAAGGCCCAAATATCAGGAGTGCCAATGTCCAAGGGCAAAAGAAAGTAAATGTCCCAACTGAAGCAAATAGAGCAAACTTGCCCTTTCTCCTTCTTTTTGTTCTATTCAGACCATCAACGAATTGAATGGTGCACACTCCCATTGGAAAGGACAATGTTCTTTACTCATTGTACTGACTCAGATGTTAACCTTTTTCACAAACACACTCACAGACATGTCCAGAAATAATGTTTTACCAGGTATCTGGACATCCTTTAGTCTAGTAAGATTGACACATAAATTTAATAATTAAAATTATTAAGAGCCAACTGTCCCCTACTATATCTATAGAGTCATTACCATTCCAATTAAATTTTTAACAGACTTGTATGGAAATTGTCAAGCTGATTCTAAAGTTTACATGGGATTTCAAAAGCGCTAGAAAAGGAAACTATTTGAGATGATTTATACTTAAGTAAAACTATAAAAAGTAGACTTTTTCTTATCACTGCCTTTTTTTATGAATGAGATCAAAAATATCAAGGAGCTACAACTTTAAAGACAGTTTCATTTCTTTCATATAAACTGACACCTCCTATGATATGACATTTCCTGAAAATTAATGGGAGCTTCCTGAATCTGAGTATCTCCATACATGACCCGCAAACCATCCAGATCAATAGAGGAAACAGAAAACCATCCATAACCTTTGCCTGAAATGAGTAAGAGAGAGAGAATACTACAGCTCCAAATTATGTGAGTGATGATATAAACATCTCATTTTATTCCACAGTCAGTTGCATCTGCAATGCAGAATCAGGATTTAATGGAGATTTCTCAGGAAAAGGAAAGTCCTACTCTAAAGGAAAAAATTATTTCAAGCTGAGGCTAAGTTGGTCAGATCAATGGCCACAGGAAAATTGATAAGAAGGGGCACAACTTTTGGGAGGAGGGAGGTGACTTAGATGGCAAAAGTTTCCCTCAGAACTTTAGTAATGAAGGTAAAGAAGGATATAGTAGTCAAAATTAAGTTTTCTACATAAAAAATTCACAAAATCAACCCTCTCTATCAATGAACCACCAAAAACTAAAGAAGCTGCCTTCCAACAGCAAAGAAGATCCTTTATCCATAATTTGGCCAAACCCCTCAACCCTGCCTATGTTGAAACAACTGTCATTACTGATCTCAGAAAATACAAAATGTATGAAAATAAGCACAAAATGGCAGGTAATATATAAAAGTAAAACTACAACAAAGACAAAAAAAAATCAAATGCTAAATAATCACCTAAGTCACAACAATAAGGCAGAGAAAACCTGTAACATATCACATAACCTAATTTTAATGCTATCAAACTAGCCTTTGTAGATATGAATCAGACAGAATTCAAAAATCTCTTGAAAAAAATCAGCAATACATGGAAAAAAAAAAGAAACTTTGACTACAGTGAGAAATAGATATTTTTTTTCAAGATGGAAGTCTATTGCAGATGACTTTATTTTTTGTTGTAAACAAAAAATAACCATAGCCCAGTCTGTAGGGATATATCACCTTTTACATTTTAGGTGAATTATAAATCGCCATATCTGTATTGGACTAATATTTGATATTTAGGTTTAAATTCAGATTCAAGGAACAGAGATCACCCATGGGCCATATACTACTCCTCTACACTACATGCTGACTCATTTAATTCTCATTAATTCCTTCTGGTGGGTGTTTTAGTTTCTATTTTGTAGATGAAAATCTGAGAAACAGCAAATTAAAGGTATATGCTCAAAGTTTCACAGCTTAATGCCAAGCCAGATTTAAATCCAGTTCTCTATATGCCCAATGTTCCCTTCATTTTAT
The DNA here is from genome assembly GCF_003254725.2 of Canis lupus dingo. NCBI lineage: Eukaryota > Metazoa > Chordata > Mammalia > Carnivora > Canidae > Canis > Canis lupus. The sequence goes on from NC_064261.1 coordinate 34,082,332, forward strand.
TCTGAGAATCTCAATCTATTACACTCTATAAACTGTACATTTCATAGGTAGTCAGGTATAAATAACTGCTTTTTAAAAATTTAACTGAGTTTCTCATATATTAAATGCTAAACAATTGTCATGAACACCAAAAAATGTTGGATAGAAAAAGGAGATTATCATGATTACCTCTGAAATTGAATTCCAGGCAGAGTAGCAGTGACATGATTGAAAATGGGCATCCAGTTGCAGCTTAAGATGTACAAATTGTAAGAAAATACTAATCCCGTCCTGACGATAAGAACAGGGCAGAAAATCTACAAATTATAATTAGTTTGCTTCTTTCTTAACATCCATCACAGAGCTGAGGGGAGGGATGACAGGGACACACATAACACACATACACACACGAGTAAATGGCACACACACACACATCAGTCCGTGGCTGATTTCATTCTTAGCAGAACATGGCAAGGAACCACAGTGGCAAAGAAGAAAGAAGATAACATTTTTAACACATTTTTAAAGCTATCTTAAGGGTTGGTGCAATGGTTTGCAGTCCCCAAACACAAAAAGTGAGCACTCTCTTGCCAGCTCTTTGCATGAAGCTTCACTGCATGCTCATGAGAAAGACTGAGTGTAGGGCTACGAGTGAGAGTAATGAGAGTAGAGTGAGAGTAGAAAAGCTATGAGACCTCATCCAAACCACAAGCACAGCAACCCCGGTGAAGGCTGAGGAAAGGATTGAGAACTCAAACATCTGAGCCTTACGTGAAGCATGAATTTGCTGTCATTTGAAGCTGGAGGGAGGCCCTGAGGAAGACCTCTCTCCCTTTAGTACAGGTATATGGTACCTCTTAAAATCTGAAGGGAGGGCAAAAGAACTTCAAGTCTAGAGGCATATATGAGGCTTTATTCTGAGTACAGGGAAGCAGGCAGCAGTAACGGAGTAGACAGGAGAGGTGAAAGAAATGCAGTGTATGGAGTCTGCAGAAGGCTGAGAGTAGGGCCGAGAAATGAGACCAATATTCCAGACCAATATATTTACAATAGTATACATATACATAAAACACTTAGGAGTAAATGTAACAAAAGCTGTTCAATAAAAAACTAGAAAACATTGTTGAAAAAATTAAAGATGATCCATTAAATTGATAGATCATATCTATTAAACAGATGAAGCAGTATGGTTCAGCTTTCAATGTTCTCCAAATTGACCTATATTTCAGTTTTATTACATCAAAATTCTGACAGGTACATTTTGTAGCAATGCATGAGTGCAAGGGAAAAATACAAAACTGCAAATGATACAGGTTATATACAAAAGGATGTTGGAAAAGATTGGCTTATATTATCAGATTAATTATCAGTAATTAAGATGGAAAAGTATCAGCTAAAGGACAGAGCTGAATTGAAAAATATTCAAGATTCCAGAAGTAGATCCGTCCATACAGAATGAATAAAGAATGAAAGTATAAACATGTAGAAAAAAATTGCAGAGGACTTGGGAGCCTAGAGTCACCAAACATCTTCTGGAAGGATGGGGTGGGTGAGAGCAGAAAGCACAACAATAAAATTTCAAAATGATAAACTGGGACTTCACTATCATTAATACCTTGTATATGCCCAAAGAGATAATCTAGTAAATTGAGAGAGAAGATGCAAATTGGAAAAATATATGCATAAATACATATCTAAGAACTTGTAACCAGAATACAGAAACAACTCTGGCAATTCATTTCCAGGTTTTTTCATCAAGCCAAATGGAAATTCTATACCCGTTAAATAAAAACATCTCATTTCCCTTCCCCCAGTTCTCAATAAGCTCAGTTCTACTTTCTGTCTAAGAAATTGCCTATTCTCGTTATTGCATATGAATGAAATTGTACAATATGTATCCTTTGGGTCTGGCTCTTTTCCCCTCTCTCCCAGGAGTTCCCTCTACCAAGAAAAGACTAGGGACTGAAAGACTCTACTCCGTAAGAATAAAGAATTATCTGTAGCATCAATGTCCTAGAAGCAAAAGGAACCTGAATCAAGTGCACTCAACTCTAAATTAGATACTTCCTTATCAAGACCAAAGTAATATGAATAAAATTCCAATGTGCCATGCATTATTAAAATATGAGGAAATACACAGAAATTTTTTGAACTCTAGTCAATAACTTTCTTCTGGTACAAATGTATTGTTTTGAAACTACTGTCTGGCAGGAGTTAGGAAAGATACATGATTATATATTTTAATTAATTGTATATTTTATTAGCAATTAGTGTTTTAAAAATAAGAAAAAAATACTATAATGTGATCAAGTATCTAAATTTTTAAAAATGTATATTATTAATATAAATTTAGATCAATATAACTTTACAAAACTAGAATTAAAAATAAAAACCTATTTTTTTCTAGGTTTTCCCACTGAAATGGCCATTCTGCAATGTCCTCAATACTCAGATACTGATATCTATTTTTCTGTAAATTTGCCACAAAAAATATAGCATTCTCTAGAGAACTGTTTATTTTTTTCATTCCAATTCCGAGGCAGAAGGACACAGAGGAGAGCATGATACACTCAGTCATGCCAGAAGCTAAGAGACTTTCAAAGACTATTCAAATATGGCAAAAAGACACAAAAGCCAGTCCAAAGGGAACCTCTACTGCTACATAAAGTTGATATAATTTGAATATGAATACAGTAAGGGCTTAGTTAATTAACATATATGAAGTCTGAAAATCCTTAAACCCATAGTTATACACTATCTTTTAAAGCTATGTAATCTTAAGATTATAAAATAATGGCAAATACCATGACATTTGAAGGTCTTTAAGTTGTCTTTCTTAGGATTTATCAAATTTATCATTCTTTAGATTAAAAGAGGAATAAAACCACACTTAATACACCTTTAGAGTCCATCAACTAGTGGCAGTTTGTCTTCTTAACAGTAAACTGCAGAATCTAAAAAAGAAGTACAGTGTTTTTCCAGGAGAATGAAATGAGATCTGTGTTAATTAAAATTTCTAAACTGAATATATGACAGGAACTGTGTGTGTGTATGTGTACGTGTATGTGTGTAACACCAATTTCCTCATTTTATTCTTCACTCTGTGCATCTGAAAGCTTTACATACATTATTCCATTTATTTATACAATTACAAATGTGCCTTTCAAAGGTTTTCATTCTCATCATCATAGACCCTTGTAGAAATTCCATGTCTTCAGAGTTCAGAAAGACAGAGCTTTTGCTAAATAGCAGTAAACTGGTTTAAGAAAATAAAAACCTATCATGAGTCCTAAATTACTGTTACCCTCCTAGATAAGCAAAAATCCAGCTTGCACAAGCATGGTAAATCTGTGGGATGTTGAAGAAGGCAACCTGGTCAAAACAGAGAGCTACATGATGTGCAGAAATAAACACAGTCCACCAAAATGAGAACAAATGGAAGCTAACTACTCAGAATTTGCTATAGCAAGGGAGTCAGCCTCCATCACTTGTTTGGCAGAAATTCAAACGCTTTGCTAGGGTGTGTGGTTGGCTCAGTTGGTTAAGCTTCTGACTCTTGATTTTGATTTAGGTCCTGATTTCAGGATCTTGTGATAAAGCCCCCCATCAGGCTCAAGCTCCACACTCAGCAAGAAATCTTTCTCTCTCTCTTTCTCTCTGCCCCTCCCCACCCTCCACCATACTCATACCTGCACACTCTCTCTCTCTAAAATAAAGAAATAAATCTTTATTTTTTTAAGATTATTTATTTATTTATTCATGAGAGATATATAGAGAGAGGCAGAGACATTGGCAGAGGGAAAACCAGGCTCCTCGAAGGGAACCTGATTTGGGCCTCGATCCCAGGACCTTTGGATCATGACCCCAGCCAAAGGCAGACCCTCAACCATTGAGCCACCCAGGCATCCCAGACATAAATCTTTAAAATAAACAAATGCTATGCAGGACATTGGAAATTGTATAGCACAATAAATTAGAGGAGTGAGACTTCAGGTATATTCTGATTGGAGATTTTTGACATGTGGAGACTGAAGGTGGGCTAAGGGCAAGTGGGATGCGTTTCATGACAGATTTGGGGAAGCTATTCAGCTTTCTCTGGTTAGTACTGAATTGGATATGGGAGTAAAAATAGGGAAGTTGGCAATCATTGACCAACCCATGGCAATTATGGACTGATTACTATAGACATTGTGGTCTTCCTATATAGGTCTAAGTTCCAGTAGCACTATGGTCCAGCCATGTTCCACATGTACAGTCAGATTCTTACTGTGATTTATTTTTAAAAAATTGGATAGAAATGAAGGCCCTTGAGAATCAAGGGAAATTTAGGGAAAATTCTAATTTTCAAACTGATCACAATATTATCACACAAATGAAGTTTTACTTTTGGAATAGTGAAAGAATTGGATGTTGTTTTGGGTTGAGAGAAAAGGATGAGTAAAGACTAATATAAGTTTATAATTTAAGTTATTCAAGCAAAGTTCTCTCATGATATATGTTTAGCCTGCAGGTATAGGGGTCTTCTATCTATTTCTCAATGTTCTAACTAAACTGTCTAACTAACTAAACTGTCAGCAAAAATAAATATCTGCTGTCTATTTAAATTTCTTCACTCTACTGATCAGCAATTTCATTGTCATCTGAGCACCACCAGACTATTCCTCTAATTCCCTCTCCTAAAATGTTTAATCATCACTGAATGAAGCAGAGTTGATCAGTCACATCAGAATTTATTTTATCTTTGGATGATTCAAAGCAGTCACTTGCTTTTTCTGTTCTCTGTTAGTGGCCAGGCTTTTGGAAGTTTCCATTTCTATGTCTCCACAAGAGATAAATGGAAAATCCCAAAGCATAAATGAAATGTTTAATAGGGGCTAAAATTTAAAATACTGGAGGGATGCCTGAGAGACTCAGTTGGTTAAACAGCCAACTCTTGATTTTGTCTCAGGTCATGATTTTAGGGTTGTGAGATGGAGCCCCATCTTGGGTTCCACATTCCAAAGTCTGCTTGAGATTCCCTCTCTCCCTCTGCCCTTTCCCACATGCAATCTCTTGCTAAGATATTTTTTTTTTTTTTGCCTTAGGAAGCTTTATTATGGGGATTTGATGGAAAAAAATCACAGAGATAAAATCTTTTAAAAATTAAAGTTCTAGAGAAAATCTTATCTTTGGATTATCAGAAAATTTCATTTTTCCAAAAAAGCTATGTTCCTCATCAATACTGACAACTTCTTTTCTATACTCAAAAACACATTTTTCAAAAAGGCAAATGTAAATAATGCATAATATCTAAAACATAACATGAACATATATTTTTTCTGGCACGTTGGAAATGACCATGTTAAAATTCTTAAAATTTTTCATTATTTTTATTCCATGAAAAATATAAATACCTAATGAAAAATACCAATACCTAATGAAAAATACCTTTAGAAAACCCACAGGATGTAGTTTCTAATTACAGGCATACTCAGAGATTTTGAGGGTTCAGTTCCAGACCACCACAATGAAACAAACATCATAATAAATAAAGCAAGTCAAATGAATTGTTTGGTTTCCTAGTGCATATAATACTTACACCGTAGTCTACTAAATGAGCAGTAACATTATCTCTAACAAGGTGTACCTAACATAATTTAAAAATGCTTTATTCTTAAAAAATGCTGATCATCACCTGAGCTTTCAGGGAGTTGTAATCCTTTTGCTGGTGGTGGGGCGGGTCTTCTCTTGATGTTGATGGCTGCTGACTGCTGAGGGTGGTGGTGGATGCTGAAGGTTGGGTGGCTGTGGCCATCTTTAAAAGTAAGACAACAGTGAACTTTGCTATATCAATCAACTCTTCCTTTTAAGAACAGTATCTCTATAGCATTCCTTGCAGTTTGATAGCATCTTATCCACAGTAGAACTTCTTTAAAAATTGGAGTCAATCCTTTCATACCCTGCTGCTTCATCGACTAAGTTAATGTAATACTCTAAATCTTCTGTTGTCACTTCAACAGTTTCACAGCATCTTCACCAAGATTCCATCTCAAGAAACCATTTTCTTTGTTCATTCATAAGAAGCATCTCCTCATCCATTCAAGTTTTATAGGAAGCGCAGCAATTCAATACTCTTTTGTGCTGGGGCTAGCAGTTCCTATTGATGATTCTCACCACCCAGTACCTTTGTATGCCCCTCGGTCCATGAGTGCCTAGAATTCATTTTTGATCAACACTAGGTCTTAAACCTATAAGAAAAGTGATTTACTCTAAAACCCTTTGGAATGGGAGGCCTGAAGCTCTTTATATATTTCCTAATTTGACATGCTTTACTTTTGGATATAAGACGATACAGCTTTCAATGAATTGAGTAATGAGAGGTTAAAGATAGAATGACATGATTTTTTTAAAGGTTGAAAAGAAACCAGGAAAAAATATCTTGTGTTTTTTTTTTTAAGTAAGTGAGCAATAAAAATTTATTGTGTCCATCAGCTGATACTTAGGAATCATTAACAGCAGTTAATAATTTCAACTTTATTTTTATTTTTTTAAGATTTTATTTATTTATTCAGGAAAAACACGGGGTGGGGGAGTGGGGCAGAGACATAGGCAGAAGGAGAAGCAGGCTCCATGCAGGGAGCCTGATGTGGGACTCGATCCTGAAACTTGATCCGAAGGCAGATGTTTAACCACTGAGCCACCCAGGCATCCCAATATTTTCAACCTTAATTCATTCTTGAGTATTGTGAATGAAAGTGCTCTTGCCAAAAATGATGGATAACCTTTTTTCGTTGTGTGTGTGTGTGTGTGTGTGTGTGTGTGTGTGTGAAAATGAGGGAGTAATTAATGTTTGCTGTATGCTCTATGACTTTTTTAATCAGATAAAGAGAACTTTAACACATTACCAAATTCCATCAACAACTCAGAATGCACCCAGAAGTTCTTCTCCTACTTGCTTTGTTTTTGGAGGGGTTGAGGGATTGACTTAATTTTCAAGACACGACAGAAAAATGGCTGAGAACACAGATTCGGCAAATAGCCCACCTATAGTTGAATACTGGCTGAGCTAGTTTGCAAGCCCAGTGTTGTTTTAACTAAAGGCCCATCCTCTTTCCACATCGCTTTTTCTTTTTAATATAACATTTTAGTCAGTAGAATTGAAACACTGCTCAAATGTAAATGCATATTTTTCCGCAGAGCCACAATGAGATAGACCAATTATAAATAGCAATGTGTTCTGAAAGAACTAAACTTTTTCATGTTGCTCAGGTTCAGTGAGTATTACAAATGAAATCAGTTGAAATATGATGATACATAGCTGTAGGACTGCTATAAACACTTTAGGCTTCACAATTTACTGTTAAAATTCGTCTAATTTTCATCTCAAAGCTGTTGCAAATGCATAGCTGAATGAATCAGTCAGTTGTTGATTTTTCACTGTGGAATTCAATAGTACATTTGCAATTATATCAATGCAAATTTCCTGAAAAAATTTTTTTTTTCCTAAAGAAAGTCCAGACTATTCTTGTGGTTTCTTAATAGTCACAGAAACATGTGCACATTTATATACCTTGATATCTCCATTGAAAATTGTAATCAAACTCTTTTTTACTTTTAAAAATTGTCATTTTATATTAATGAAAAAATGATCAATTGATAACCATTTACTGTTCAGTCTGACAGGAAGCATCTGAAGTAAAGAAAGATCAATATATATTTTTCTGGAATATTTTACATTTTTTGTGTTTTCCAAAGATTGCCAATGTCAGCAAATAAGTTAGGAAAGAACAGGTCTTTAAGTTACATATTTGGTGTTAAACTAATAGGGCTAAGGTTTTTAATTCCTTTCAATCAGAATTCCAATGGCACATTATGATTGTTCTTATTATCATAACACCAAACCAACCAATAGCACTTAAATGGTTTTATTATAGACTTTGACCATAAAGAACAGTTAGTGATATTTCATATAAGAAGTAGCTCTTTCATCCATTCACAAAGGAAGTTTCTGTTAGGTTTCAATCTAAACATTAATTGACATATGTGTTTACTACCCTGTTTGCCTATTACTTTATTTCCAAACACAGAATTAGTAAGAATTTCTCTCTGCCTTTACTGAATAAATGACCTCAAAATCATTAAAAAGTTATCACTTAAAAGGAATAAGTAACTAATAAACCACGATGAATTGTTCCTACCTGTGATTCAAAATCCAATGCTCTACCAATATTCTAAATAGGTGGGTGACAAGGAAACAACAAAATTCAAAACAAAAAAGTTGTTCATTTTGAACTACTGGCTTATCCACTAGGGACTGTAGGCACAGTGCTCAAGGTAATTTTAGGGACCCCTAGGAAAGACCTGATTTTCATTTCTTTTGAAATCAGAAGAAAAAATTAATAGTGTAATACTGATGAAAATATAATAGTAATTTGATTCTGGATTACATTCATCTTCATACCAATACAATTGTAATATATAATTTTTAGTACTTTTATTGAAGAAGGTATCCCTGCAGGCAAAAAGGGCTTAGTTTCATGGTAGTCATAATGGAACTTTTCTACTGGTTATAAATTTTAAATAATGATTTGAATAAAGGAATAATTAATTAAAGTTAAATAAATTTGAGTTGTCTGTATAAAGTACTGGGTTGCCAATACTAAGTTGTCAAAATTTAAGTATCTGAAGATTTAATTTACATTAGTCAGCTTTATGTAAATTGGTCTTTAAAATTATACTAAAGAAACCTGATTCACTTAAAATGGTATAAAAATGTTCAGAAATGGTCTTTGATTCTTCCATAATCAAATTTTGAGGAGCATATTTTTTGACTGGAAAAGGCAAAAACAAATAAACTAAAATAGTGCTAAACAAAATATTGTTTTCTAATGTATGCCCCATAAACTCTGATGTTTGTATAAGGGCATTTATTAGAACATAATGTTGAAATGTTGCAATCTATCTCAAGGAAATTTTTTAGTGCAATATCAACAAATAAATATTAAATTGCAAGCATGGATTAATGGCAAGAAATGATCATAAATAAAAGTATGGTAGTGGTAGGCAAGGAACAACTCATGCAGATTTAAACAGTTATCCTCAAAAGAACTTTTTTTAGTCCAGCCTAGAGAAAAGTTCTGGGAACCAGACATTCATTCAACTCTCATTTATTAAATAGTATATATTGGTTAGCTACAACTCCAACTAAAGAATAAAAATACTGCTTTAATAAGAGACATTTATTTATCTGGGAAGAGACTAGCTTCAATATAATCAGACCTTCACGTTTTTTAGTTAACTTACAAAAAGTATTATCCAAATGTCAGAATTTAATGTATCAGCTTTACAAATCTTAATTTTTTAATACATAGAGTTTTTAAGATTTATTTATTTATTTATTTTAGAGAGACGGAAAGGGGCAGAGGGGGAATAGAATCTCAAGCAGACTCTCTGCTGAGTGGGGAGCATTACACAGGGCTCCATCCTAGGACACTGAGAACATGAGCTGAGCCGGAAATAGAGTCAGAGGTTTACCAACTGAACCACCCAGGCACATGTAATCATAGATTTTAAAGATAATAAGAAAATTGCTAAATTAGATAAAGCAAATCTTCCTTTCAACATTATAAACTCATCATTAAGTTTACCATCTAAATACAACATTATGTCTATTAGTACAAGGATCTGATGTGTGTTTAATAAATGAAATTATTTAGTTTTAGCTTTGGGGAATATATGACATTGTAAGTTCATTCAAGTTCAAAAAATGTAATTTTGACAAGAGATGTTGCTTTTATGACAATTCAATTACTTTGTAGCTTGGCTCTTTTATTTTCACCAACAAATTTGGATATTTAAAAGGGAAGTAGGAAAAAATGTTAGTAAAACCAAATACTATTCAAATAAGTTACCTAGGGATGTCTGGGTAGCTCAGCGGTTGAGCATCTGCCTTCAGCTCAGGGTGTGATCCCAGAGTCCTGGGACTAAGTCCCATATGGGGCTCCCTATGGGAAGCCCGTTTCTCCCTCTGCCTATGTCTCTGCCTCTCTCTCTGTGTTTCTCATAAATAAAAAAGTAAAATATTTAAAAAAAAAAACAAGTAAGTTACCAGAATGCTTACTATGTACAAGTATCTTAGGCAGAGAACATACATAAGTTTTTGCTGTTGTCATGATTGTATTTCAAAATAATTTTGGATTTCGTGTGGAGAATGGTTTCAGCCAAATAAAGACTGGGATCTTGGTGAATGTATTGGCAGTAGTAATGAAGATTAAAATAAACTTGATAAAGAGATTTTGGAAATATAATTTTAAAAATCATTGGATTGATTAGGTCTCAGGGAAAGGATAAAAGGCAGAGCCAACATGGACTAGGAAACTGTTTACTTAAAAGTTGATTATGTTTCTAACTAGTAAAGTGATTAAAAGATTTAGATACATTTTGGGTGGGAGGGTAAAACATGATGAGTTCTCAGTTCATATTTTAAGTTTGACACCTGTTCAGTAAGCAGTTGGCTATGCCAGGCTAGAACTAATTCAGGGAAAGAAATATTGATGGAAGAAAGAAATACAAATACATCTCACCAATGGATGTGAATAGAATCACACATACGGAGATGACAATCAGAGGAAACACTAACATTTGAGATAAAGGAAAAAGAACAAATGAATAAGATTATAAATGTGTTACTGAGGAGTTGGATTCAATACCAACTCCCCCCAAAACATTTTCAGAATGATGAAATTGTCAAAAATTATAAAAATTAGAGTTACCCACAGGATTTTGGAAGAAACTGAACATGAATAACCTTTGCCACAGTAGTTTTGTGAAGCAAAAACTAGACTGCAATGGGTTGAGAACTCTATGGGAAAGGAAAAAAAAAAACAGAAACACAAAATATCAAAAAGGTTTTAATAATGCTCAGCTCCCATGATATATTTTTTCCCTTTATAGCTCTTAGAGGGAAGAAAAGATTCATAGGATCAAAGGCTTATGGTTGGAGAGAGGAACAAGAAAGATCAAAGTATGTTTAAATGATGATGGGGAAGAGCCATTAGAGAAAAAAAAATTGAGAAGAGAGTGAAAAAATGATCAGTTATTTCACAATACAAGAAGAGACACATTTTAGAAAAGTTTGTTCTATATTTTCCTTTGTGACAATGGGGAAAGACAAGGAAGATTGTATAGATGGAGGCAGAGTATTAAATATTGAAGGACTTTCGCCTACAATGAAAGTATATTGATGAGTACAATGATAATAAAAACATTAAGAAAAACATTAAGTATGTATATGGTGCTTACTGTATACCTTCCATGGTTCTGAGTATAATATTTTTTTTCTGTAGAAGGTAAATGAGATTTTTCTCTTTAGAATTATGTTATTTGCATGTAGGTGTGTAATAGGAGTAGAAGTAGAATAGGGGTAGGAACTAGAAAAGATGAGACAATATGAAATAGTAACTGGAAAATTACTGGATAGTATTGAGTGTCCAGTAGGACTAGGCAGCAGGAATCTATAAGGTCACAAAGCTAAGTGGTTAGAAGATTTTCCTCAGCTTTGCTTAGAAGCTCCTGTAAAAAAGGGAAAGGTAGAAATTGAGAACTCTCTCTTGTTAGAGTGCTCCAGGTACAAGTGAGGTCTGAGGTGTGCAATATCAGAGATAAAGGTTCATAAGGAAATGGAGTCAGAAGTAGTCTTGCAGAATGGAGGAAGGAACAGGTGTCAGTGAAGTTAAAGAAAAACAGAGGAATACTGATAATAATATGAGGCCGCTGTCCTAGACTGAACTGTTTTCATTTACGATTTCAGTTTTGGAGAAGCCCATGATCACAAGAGCAAAGCTGTAGCTATAGGAGAGGATGTTAAAGTAGAGTTGAGATTTAGGTCACTGGAGCTAAAGAGAGGTCAGGGAAACTTAACAAGTCATGCTTCAAGATTTGAAATCACCCCGGAAGACCCTGGAATCAAGAGGAGGACTACTGCCAGATGCTTTGAAGTGGGATGAGAGAGCAGGTCTGGTGGAAGCCTAAGTATGAGAGAGAATAAATTAAGTGATGACTCAATTCAGTAACAAATCTACTAATTTTTTAGTTCAAGAAAATAGAGAAAGCTTGTTTCACACAGAGAAAAAGAACTCATTTATTTCATTTTACTTTTCATCTTCCAAATTATCCAATGCAAAGTCCTTCCTTGCCATCTTCTTCTAGCAAGAGCCAGCTTCATGTAGAATGATGTAATGGTGATAGCAAAAGCAAAGGATTTGCTATTTCCTAGGCATCACTCTGAAGGTTTACTTTACCCAAATTGATTTCACACTAACTAACCTTGTAAGGTAGATACTACTATCATTTCCAATTTGCAAATTTAAATAATGGAGACCCAGAGAAGTTAAGTAAGCTTGCCCACAATTACACCATTAAAAGGAGTAGATCTCTCATTTGATTAAGTATGAAAGCTTATCGGTAGATTGCATTAGGTGAGCCTAATAAGAGGAGAGTGTTCGTTAGTCTTTGCTTTTCTAATTAGTAGATTTAGTCTTGGGATCTGGGGTGATCATCAAAAACGATTTATTTCCCTGCCATGAGATCCCAGTCATTAAGAATTGGCCTCAGTTTCCTAGTACATCACTTGACTGTCACAATGAACCTATACTCTAAATGGCAGTGGATTTTGCCTCCTTATTTCTTGTCAGTTTTCTATCCCAAGTTTGTTTATTATATCAAATCTAGCTGAAATTGTGAGTGTGGCCATACCTTGGGCAGGTTCGTTTGAAGGAACTATGACAATTTCCATTGCCTGAAATCTCTACTTTCTACATCTGAGCAAAGGATTGGAACACTTGATATTAAGACATTCTATGTAACAGGGTGTTTGTCATACCCTTCATAGTGTAGAGGACATTACTGACCAAGAAAAATTCTCCAAAAACCTCATATTAGTTTCAATATATTAATTACACAGCATGTGTCAAACAAATGTTCCCTTTTCACGGGTGTTGTCAAGATTCTTTTCCTTTTACTTTTTCATCTTTACATTGGAGTCAGAATTCACGCTAATTAAATACCTCAAAATCACCCCATTTGTCCCCTGCAAACTATAAAGCAAACAAGAAGGCAAGTTGCATTAAGAGTGACAGTCCTATTATTTAGATAAGTAATAGAATATACTTTACATAAGAAATAATAATATCAAAGGGAGCAATAAACGGCAGATTTCAAAATGGAATTAAAGACAGAATAGATGTCTTTTCTCTCCCTTCTGTGAGGCACCAGGCTTCTCATATTAAATGTTAAAGGTTATATAAATAATGAAATGGAAGGTAAAAGCAAGGTATCGTCACTTAGGTATTTCTCAACAGACATCAATGAACTGGGTTATTTTAACTTTAGCTATTTTTCAATAAAAACACATCTCACTCATGGAAAATTAGAGAAGTCACCAGAGTTTTTGTGCCTTGTGATATTTGTAGTGATTTTAAAAGAAAGTATGTCAATAATTTAGAATGAAAAAAAGATGATACGGATATACTGGATTAGAAAGATAAAACTCTCTAAGTCAAATAAATTATCTACTTAATACATTTCTTTATTTAGTGACTTTTTCAAAGATAAACAGGAACATGTTCATCAAACTATAATTTTTAGTAGATTAGTATATTTAGCTCTCAGTCAACAGCTTCCAGGAATGATCTGGCTTGATATTTTTCTTGTCCCCTTATCTACCTTAGTATATAGAGTACTGTAAACCCTCTCTGACACATTCTGCTAATTTGTAGAAAGATAAAGAACCACAAATCAGATATGGCTTGCCATTGAAAGCCAACTAAGTCACAAAGGGCATCTGTCTGTTGCTGGAAAAGTTTTTGCATTTGTGAACATAAATTTATACTAACATTTACTATGAAAATATTCCAAGATGCACTATTATTTGGAGGATAGGTATAAACCTCTTTACTATCTCTATTAGAGGAGATTGTGTGGTTTATAAGGAGGAAATTACTGTCATCTGACCATTTCAGTAGATCACGGAAATTACTGTCATCTGACCATTTCAGTAGATCACTGAAATATTCTTTTCTGCAGTACAAAGGTTTAGGGAAAAACTGTAGGGTGATATAATGTTCTAAATATCAACAATAATATTTTTCTCAAATATTTACAGTCATCAGCACTGACTTGGCATCTTTGAATTCTAAACAAGTGTATGGCCAAAGAAAAAGATTTAATAATGACCCTTTGTAGTGTGTCCACCCAAAAGCATGTTCAAGTCTCTTGGTTCAAAAATAGCAATTCAAATGTGTGGTGTTCTTAAGGAATTAATGACAAATAGGAAGGAGTAGATGGCCTAAGAAAGAGTTGAGGACAGTTAACTTCAGATGGTCATTAATCCCCAGGAAATGTTTTGTGCTTGTTATGGCCTCTAAATATTGAAATGGAAAATAATGCAGTGATATGAGTTCTTTTTCATTACAAAATTGATAGTTATAGCAGCAATTACTAAATTCCTATGGAGGTTTGCCCATGTTAACTTACTTAAGTGGGTTAATTACCTAACCTAACCTTTCTCGTGCTACTCATAAAATATATACAAATCATGAAAAATCAACTACTACCTAAAGTCCTGCCTGGCTGTTTATGGAATATAAATAATAACAGAAATGAAGTAAGTAGCAGGTACACTAAACATTTCATAAACTGTGATTATATCCAAACTTGACAACTCTCAGTTGTGCAACACTGGGCAAATTACTGTTTGAATTTAGTGTCCTCAACCATGTAATGTGGTAAATACTAAAGATAATATAGGAATGTTGCACAGATTAACTAGACCCACAAATATAAAGTCTTTAGCATAGAACATTGTACCTATTTAGGACTCAATAAATGTTATCTCAGTCCCCTTACTTCCCTAATCACTTGGAACTTAATTGGGTACCTAAGTGCAATGACTGAAACGATAGCAAATGTGCTCACTGTCCTCAAAGAGTCCTCAACATATATCAAATGTACTCCAAAGAAAAAGTCTCTCCAAATGTTCTGAGGGAAAAAAAGTTTATGAATTAGACTAGGTAAAAAGATAATATGTATTGAATAGCTAGCTAGCTAGACAGATTGATCCTATCTAGTATAGTCATAATGTACAACAGTATATTAAACAATCTGAGAAATCCTATCATGAAAAAAGCTTTCATTTTTAGAATTGTTTTTCTTTCATTGCTATGAAATGCTTATTAATATCCTTTAGGAAGTTCCTAAGGAACAGACACTGAGAAATACTGCTGACCCTTGAACAACATGGGTTTGAACCATGCACGTCTACTTATATGGAGTTGTTTTTTGTTTTTTAAGATTTGACAGCAAAAGACAAAAGATATTTATTTATAACTGCCCACCTCAGCCTCCACCAGACTGTATCAAAGGCAACTGAACACAAAGGTTACACCCAGTGCCTTTTGAGTATTTGGGGGTTCTACTGGGAATTTCCACAGCTCCTGGGGTCCCTAGACTGAACACGGCTCCTGGTAACCCATGTGCCCAGAGGGTGGCCAACTTAAGATCCCAAGGCTGGTAGGCCGGAGGCTGGGCTGAAGCAGAGGAATGTGCTCGGAGGGTAGGGATGGTTCTGTGTCGGGGGCCTTCTGTCCCCAGTGTTCCTGCTCCCCAACTCCTTTGCGTGCTTGGCTTGCGGGCTATACTGGGCAAGCCTTCGTCCTTGGGCCCCTATGGGCCAGGCACAAACTCATCCTCATTGGGGCACCCCAACCCTTCAGCCTCCAGAGGCCAGCATACTCACATGTGGCAGCTGCCAATGGCCACAGTCTGTTGTCTTACCTTGAGGTTAGGACAGGTGTAATGCGCTTCCTGGCTGCTACTGCCACCCTCAGGCCCACTCCACAGCTGCTATTGCTGAGCCAAGGTCACGGTGCCGCAGAACATTGCCTCCCGGAGCCAGCCCTCGGTATGCTTCTGTCCCAGTTAGGCTTGGCCCACCTATGATAGCATTTTTTTTAAATAAATATACATATGGTATTGTAAATGTACTTTCCCTTATAATTTTCTTAATAACACTTTCTTTTCCCTAGCTTACTTTATTATAAGAATATAGTGTATAACACATAACATACAAAATATGTGTTAATATATTTATGTTATCAGTATGGTTTCCTGTTAACAGTAGGCTATTAATAGTTAAGTTTTGGGGAAGTCAAAAGTTATGAGCAGATTTACCAATGCACAGGGGGTTGGCACCCCTAACCTCTACATTGTTTGACAATCAGGATTACAATTTAATAGTTTGTTGATTGCATATATTCTATTAATAAAAAAAATCTTGAATTGTACGAGATTTGAAACCTACATATATTTGAAACCTGTGTACAACATTATCACATTTAAAAAAAAAACAACATTATCACATTTTTATGAAAACTAATACATGAAAGGATCATTCAGGATTAAACTGTCTGGTTTAATCAAAACCAGACCAGCAAAATAAAAAAATGAACAGCTGGAGAAGACTCCATGAAGGGGGCCACACTGGAGCTGAATCTTGAAATCCACACAGGATTTGAAAAAGTTACTTAATGGGATCAAAACTGGCCACCCCAAAATATGTCTCTTTGGCATGTGGCTATTTCGGGTAAGGAGGAAACTACTGTCATCTGACTAGAGCTGTTTTAAGAAACAGAAGACTTAAGATATTTTTCTTTTTTGCCTCTCCCATAGCTAACTAAAGAATTTAGATAGAGGATATGTTCTAGGAAGTGAACTATCATCAGAGATAACCACATTATAATATGAATTAGATGTGGTATAGGGAAGAACCTAGAAATGTCTGTTTACTAATTTCTCTTCCTGCCCCATTGTTTCTGTGTGGTCCAGCAAACATTTGTTTAGCAAATATTTACTCCTACTCTTCCTGTGGATTGCCTTCCTTCCCTTTGGGCCCAGACCCCTACCATTTCTCAATCCACGATGACATATATACCTCATTTTGCCTGTCTTTAGAATCTCTCATATTTATGAGGATTTCCTATACATATGTAATTAAATTTGATTTTCTCCTGTAATGTTTCATCTTAATGTAATTCTTAAATCAGCCAGAAGAATCACAAAGAATAGAGGAATATTTTTCCTCCTCAACAGGTATAGTCAGTAGGATAAATTTTCCTGGCTGGACATTGCTTTGACTCTGCTGCAGCTGAGAAATACTGGGACATCTGATAAAAGCTGGCAGGAGGTAAGATTTCTTACCATATCAACTTCTCAATCTCTGTCTGTGGGGTCCAATGAAAATGAAAGTGGTGACCGTCTTTTTTCTCTTTTTTTCTAAATTTAGATTAGGAGGAGAAAATGTCTGTGGAAATAGTTCCTTGGCTTTGCAGCTCTGGTAAATTTGGTAGAGCACTCTTGGTCTGACTAATTCATTTCCTTCTAGAGACGGTTACTGTTTTTCTTTGTTTTTGTATTATCATGAGGAGGAAAAACCATAGCATAGAACACAGGCATAGGCCATAACAGGTCTGCTATTTGAGCCTCACAGAGTGGTTAGTTCACAGTTCTCACCAGACCAGTGTCTGTTTAAACAAACTCTTCTGTGGTTTAGTGTGTACATGTGATAAAGGCTACTGCTAAGGGGCATCTTGGAAGCAAAAGCCACAAAATTGGTGGGCATGGATGAAACACTTAAGAGCTGAAAGAGCATTTGCCACCTAACCAAAGACTCTCATGTTAGGATAAGTTGGTCACAGGATGGGTTAGATTAACACTAGATCACCTGCTGAAGTCAAGAAAATTTTCGTGTAATAAGTTACACTGTAAAACACCACATAATTTCCAACCCCATAACCCATTGCCATCCTTCCTAGGTGTCATTTTGGTTCTGACAGACTCAAAGCTTAGCTAAGTTGTTAATGTTCATATAAAGAAAGCTGGATGAGGTTTCTCTTTCGTTTTGTCCTATGTCTTGAGAGCTTGGCTTTATAACCAGTGAGAATGTTTTTTCTGGTCTTCACCAAAGGGTGCATATACCAGCATGTGTCTGGTGGACAGCTAAATACGCTGTGTATCCAATAAGTTTGTTGGTCAGAAGCATAAGGAACACCTGGACTTTTTATTGGTATCCCTTTGTCCAACGGTTCCAGTTTTCAGGGCAGGTTGTCATAAGTAGTTGTGGTCCATAAGGGACCTTTGGCATTTCTACCTTCATTGTCTTGATAATGCTGGGAAAGTCCCATTCCAGTAGCATCTGTCTAGTGTCACGGGTTAATGGATCTGTGGCGGGGCATCTTATGCCTTTGACAGTGAAGGCCTTTTGCTTAGTTAGGCTAACTTTGGGAGTGATTTCTGGATCTTGTAAGGGCTCCATTATTTGCACTCTCTTTTGAGGATGCCTTCTAAGTCCACAGGTAAGTCATAAAATCTTTGAGGATGCCTTCTGAGTCCACAGGTAAGTCATAAAATCTCATTGGTTTGAGTTGCTTGCAAGATTAATAAGATCCTAACTGTCAATAGCCAGAGGATGAATCCTTTAAATTGGCTATATTTGGGGAAAAAAAAATTTGAGCACTTTCATCCTGAACGATCTCTTATTGGTTTAACAATCAGCCTTAGGTACTCCTTTAATAAGGCAGAAGAGCAGAAACTAGACTTAGAACAAAACTCAAAGTCCATTCAGACCCTTTCCTATTTGCCTTCAGACATTTGCAGATACTGTAAAAAATCAGGACATTGGAAGTATAGTTATCCTCCATTTAAGAAAAGAAGAAAATACTTGAAAGCAACTTCCCTTATCTTACAGATACTTGCAAAACTTAAAAACACAAGTCTAGAAGTAATCTAAAGTCCATATATTCCTTCTTATCAATCCTAAAAGCTTCCTTATTTATCTCAAAAGGTTTGCAAAGTATTGGCCTTAGGAAACCAAAGTCCTTGCAGGAACTTCCATTCTTTTTCTGACCCTTAAAGCTATAAATCTTTCCATGTCTTTGAATTATAAACATCCTAAGAAGTATCTAAACAATGCCCACACTCACCTGAGACTAAAAGAATTTTTTTAAAAAAAGAGGACTTTTAAAAAATACAAACTACAAAAATGACTCTCTTGCTCAAACTTTAGACTATAGCCTCCTTAAGATTACTTCCAGGGACAACAAATCTTAAAAGTCCTCTCCACAAATAGTAAAAAATCTTTAGCCATCTGAGTGAATTTATTTATTCCAGCTGTTATTTATGAATTAGTGAGCTTTATATTGTTGTATTACAGAAGCTCTAAGATCTCTGTGTTCGTTTCTACATACATCTACATTATAGATAATATATTTTTCTGCCTTGGGATGGTATTGCCGAAATCGCTTTGTAAAATAGCCCTATTTAAGTGGCTTAAAGAAAATTAAGCACTTATACTAACATTCTCAAAAATAAAGCAGAAATTTAGTTCAAGTGAATTTCAGGTTCACATGATCTGGCAAAACAGTCAATATCAAAGTTAATTTCAGGTAGACATGTTTGGGGTGCCTGGATGGCTCAGCTGGGTAAGCATCTGCCTTAGCTCAGGTCATGATCCAGGGTCTTGGGATTGAGTCCTGGATCCGGCTCCCTCCTCAGTGAGAGTCTGCTTCTCCCTCTCTCTGTCACCCTCCCCTCTGCTTGTGCTCTCTCTCTCTCTAAAAAATTAAATAAAAAATTTTAAAGAATTAAGATAAATAAACAAAATAGACATGTCTCACTTTCTAAAATTCCACCTGGATTTTTTTTAAATTTTTATTTATTTATGATAGTCACACAGAGAGAGAGAGAACGGCAGAGACACAGGCAGAGGGAGAAGCAGGCTCCATGCACCGGGAGCCCGACATGGGATTCGATCCCGGGTCTCCAGGATCGCGCCCTGGGCCAAAGGCAGGCGCTAAACTGCTGCACCACCCAGGGATCCCTCCACCTGGATTTATTACTTAAATAAATTCATATTATTTCTGTTGCAAAAGTTTCCAGTAAAAAAAAAAAAAAAAAACAATAACTTAAATGATGGTCGATTTTGTCTAATAACTCATGAAGCTTTTGTGAGTAACCTGAACACAGTTGTTGGGAATAGATAATTGAAATAAATGCAACTGTGATTAAAATTTTTAAGTGAGCCTTTTAGTAAAATACATGTTTTTATGGTATGTGTACTTTAAAATAATTTCCAAAATCTTTTTGGTTACCTGAGACTTAGAGTTTTGCTAACTAAGATGATGAAAATTTGTGGAATATCTTGGGCCATTTCCAAATAGGGTAAAATAATGATTAACATTCATTCCTGAGCATAGGTTTATCCACTTTTGGCTTCCTTATTTCAGAGAAGCTAAAGATAAATTTGGGTCTGTCCATAAACATGTTTTATGCTTTACTGATAGATTGTATATGAAGAAACACATTTCTGGAAATTATGGAATGTATTTATAAATTTGCCAACCTAAAGAGTGCTAATGTAATACACGGTTCACAATTGCTTACTTCTTAGTTCTTACTAGAAATTACGGTTTTTTTAAAAGTTAAAATTTTTTGTTTGAAACACTACTGTTGCTTTTTAATGTTTTGTTTTCCATATATGAGGATACTTTTTCTCTTAAGCCAACTATGGCTTGCAATTTGGTAAATTATACATTTGTAAGCAGAATGGAAACAATTATCTCTCTCTCCCCAGCTGATCACTCCAGAATCCAGAAATTGTCACTGAATATTCTTTTTTTTCATGGCAATATGTTTATTTGCATAAGTTCAATAAGAATCTGTTATCCTTGTAAAAGAATCCAATTGGAAAGAGTGGTGATATTACCAACTTTTGACTGGAATGTCGTATTTGAGAGAGATGTACATGTACTCAGGTATGACCAGAACAGCTTTAAAGAACTAAGGTTGGTTTTATGGGCCAAAGAAGCTCCTTGGATACGTTGGTCTGATACTTGCTTACACAATTCCCAGCAGCCTTACCAGGTGAGTAAATAAGGTCACTTGTGGCAGGTACAGGAACCTCAAAAGAGAGGAATTAACCCAAATCTATTTGTATTGCAGACAAAATCTGAGCACGTATTTAGCTTGGCCTCTCAGCATTATGAGGCTGATAGAAGTTCAATCTGGAGATTCCTTATAATAAGGTCCAGCAAAGTAGATTTTTTTTTTAAGATTTTGTTTATTTATTCATGAGAAACACACAGAGAAAGAAGCAGAGACACAGGCAGAAGGAGAAGCAGGCTCCATGTAGGGAGCCCGATGTGGGACTGGACCCTGGGTCTCCAAGATCAGGCCCTGGGCTGAAGGTGGTGCTAAACCACTGAGGCACCCGGGCTGCGCGACTTTTTTTTTTTTTTTTTTTTAAAGATTTCATTTATTTATTTGACAGAGAGAGAGAGAGAGATCACATGGAGACAGAGTGGCAAGGAGAGGGAGAGGGAGAAGCAGGCTCCGTGCTCAGCAGGGAGGACCTGAGGTCATGACCTGAGCAAGGCAAATGCTTAACTAACTGATGCTTAGCCAACCTTAACCCAGGTGTCCCTCTAGCAAAGTAGGTTTAAAAGAGTTATATGATCAATCAATATTTTTGCCACACTTATACAAATAATCAGGCCAAACTTATTGAAACCAAACTTATTTTGCAAAGTAGTCTTACTTTGGCTATTTTTGATAGAAATTAGGATGATTATGACAATAAAAAATTATGTTTTAATAGCATAACTTGGTGGATATTGTCCATTATAAACTGAACTAGATTCTGAATTCTTTTAGTTCCCTCCATGTTTGGATACAACTCTCCAAAATATCATTCTCAATTTTTTTCTACCCTTCTGATTTAGAGAACTAAAATTGCCTTTTTTTCTTGAAGCCCTGCAAACTGAATATGAACAACTTGACATAAATTTTACAGATAGCCACAACACTCATATATGGATAATCTTTGTACCAGCTGCTGTTGGGCTACTCAGAAAGTTTACTTGAACACCTGTTAACATCATCACAGACATTCAAACGAAAAAACAAAACAAAACAAAAAAAACTTTGCCTCTGACATCTAGAAATCTTCTTGACTGGCTCAGAACTCAGAAATTGTTTTATAATTTGCTTCAATCATTAATCATCGTTTTTCTTTTTTTTTCCATGGAAATGTCTCTTATTTAATATGTGATTACTTGAACCACCAGCCTAACTTTGCATCATCACCTTCTGAAATGAGTTTAACTGATCTATTAAATGAAAAAATCTACCAAGTTAACTTCTGGACTGTGAAACTTCTTGGACTATAGGAGAGGAAAATATGCCACCCCCAAATGTGCTCTTTGGCATGTGAATTATTTTAGTATAAAGGAAGAGTGCTCAACTCTTTGAATATAAAGGATCCCATTTAAACAAATTTTATTCATAGGTTCCTTCTGGACCCTATCCAGCCTAAACTACACTCAATCCAGTTCTTAAATTAGACCCAGTCCAACTCTGGCCAGACACCAACAGTTCCCAACATGTATTAGTAAACAGAGACTATGGACTGGATTCTAAAGACTGGAGAATTCCATACTGAACCAAATGCTAGAAACTCAGATTGTTGAAGGGAACATCTGCCAGCTCAGAATGACCCACCAAGCCCTGGACTTGAAATCCATTTAGGCCTAGAGCTTAACCAAAGAGAGGAAAGCTCAAACTGAGAGGAACTTACCAATAGCTCCAGGAAATGGTGGGAAAGACCATGAACTCAAAAGTCTTCTCAGGGTGTCCCTTCTCATTGTCCCCAAATGCTGACAGAAGTTCACTTCGATCTCATTGCTGCCACCAAATCTATTTTTAAAAAACGTAAGTTCAATTGGATAAATTTGAAGACCTAATTGGTGTTATTCAATGATTCATGAATTGGGTAGTATCCCTTTTAGTAAATAAACAAGTGCTCTAAAAAGTTGTACAAAATGGAAGATTTGTACAGATGGAAGGTGTGGTAAGGAAGCTCTTAGCAAACGAAAAGATTGTTTCAGGCCAGGTGAACATCTTTTGGGAGAAGGGGACTATGACAGGGGTCATATTATGCAGATTATATCACCGGTACCACTCAGGAAACACCAGATTGACCATTTAAAGGGCACATTTCTGAGAGAGGTTGAAGCTTCATTGAAGTCCTTTGGCTAGTGTGGCAGCAAACGACTCAATTTTGGGCCTGTTTGCCTTTTGTTTTGTTTGTTTTGTTTTGTTTTTTTCCCAACAAGTTCATTATGACCTATCTACCTCTCCACTCCTATCTCCCACCACACCCACACTCTACCTTATAGCAAATTGCTAACCACCCTCCTCTACCCCAACCTATCCCCACACATACACATGATACATACAGAAAGCAGTATAGTACAGTGCTTTTGAATTCATATTCTGGAGTCAAGCTGCATAGATTTAAATAAATCTATTTAAATAAATCCTAACCAGTTAACTTCTTTAAATTCACTATATTTCATTGGGAATATTAATGCCCCTAACTTCCAAATTTGCTTAGAAAATTAAATGAAATAATATTTATAAAGCACTTAAGAAGTAAGTGCTAAATATAAACTATTATTATTATTAATATCATTATTATTACTTGTGTCATGGTGACTATGATTATAAGAAGGAGGTGGTGGCCTACTTGTGGCATTGCCTCTTCCTATCACACCAGTTATTCACTTCTGTGACAACTTTTTATGTCAATTTTATTTGGCCAAGAGATGCCTAGGTAGATGGTAAAACATTATTTCCCAGTGTGTCTATGAAGGAAGAGATTAGCAATTGAATTGGTGAATTGAGTAAGAAGATGGCCCTTCCCAATTTAAGTAGCATAATCTAGTCCTTTGAGGGCCTGAATAGAAGGAGGTAGAGGAAGGATGAATTCTCTTTTGTCTGCTTGAGCTGAGATACCCAATCTTCTGCCTTCCGACATTGGTGCTCCTAGTTCTCAGGCTTTCAAATTCAAATACCTTTGCTTCCTAGGCATCAGACTTGGACTGAATTTCATCATCAACCTTTCCTGGCTTTCCAGCTTCCAGATGACAGATTGTGGCACTTCTTGGCCTCGACTAAGCCAATTTCTATAATAAACATGTATATGTATTTATAGCCTTTTGGTTCTGTTTGTCTGGAGAACCCTAATATACCTACATAGTTACATTTGCCCTTCATATTCAGTTCAGGTATCAACATTCTCTAAAGTTCTGGGTTGAGTGAAGTGTAATGCTCCTATAATACATATGATTCTATGGGTTAAAGCAATAAATTTCCTTGGGATAGCCTGCTTGAGTTGTCTGGCTTCTACACTATTTTATGAGTAAGTACCTCAAGAATAGAGATTATATCAAATTTATCTGAGTATCACCATTACTTAGCCCATTGCCTTGCTTATATTATGTGTTCAATATCTCTCCTGTGGAAATGAGTTCCCTGAAAACAAATTATCAACAATTCGTACTTGCCAGTGTTGCTAGTATCATGATTTTAAAAGACAACACAAAGAGTAAGATAAATTGAACCTAACATATCCAACACTCCTCATTTCTTTCCCCTATTCTTTTACATAAAAAATTCCTAATATTAGGCTCTTCGGGAAATTGGGTCAAAATTCCAGTCTTCCTGGCCTTTGCTTCTGGTCCAGTTTTCTTATCTTACACATTCAATATTCTCTCTTATGACATTGTGCTGTGAACAGCCGGCAACATGATGACACACCACTGACTGCCTCCAACACGCTTCCTAACAGCTATCTTCACAAATAAAATTTAAATTGAAACTATTCCAAAAAACATCCATGACCCCAAGAAGATTTATCAGTTCTCCTGGTGTATGTAGTAAATGAAGTTATTATTCTCTTTCCACACAAATTCTGTCTGACAGATGGTGTTTTGTTATTTTAGGAAAGAAACAGTCCACTGAGTCTTTAAGGGTTTCTTTTAATAGTCCCATTGAAACATTTCCATAAATCTTTTGTTTCTCTCTAAAAGAACACATGTAATAAATTCTTCCTTGGTCTAACTAGAGAGAAACTGGCATCTCTTAGGGTTATGAAGATGAGATTAAGAGCACTGATATGAAAGACCTCTGTCAGCCATCAATACTTTACAAATATGTGTCTAAATAAGGAAACTCATGTTTTCCAAGTGAGTGTCCTAAGGGATATTTCTTCATATTATCTCCATATCTCCATGGACCTAGTCATTTAAAATTGTTCTTGTCATTCAGTTATCTCTGCTTTCCCAGTGTGAAATGCTCCTCAGATTTTTCAAATGCTGGATGATAAAACTGAGTTTTATACTTATTATTATCCTTCACTTTACAAGAATACAGAGAGTCAGAGTTAACCTCACCTAGGAAATGAAAGGCCCATCTGAAAATCTGAACTAAAGAGATGATATTGCTTTACTAATGAATCCCAGGGGAGAACAGCCATGTGTCATTATTGATACATATCATAAGGGCCAGGTTATATAATCCAAAATTATAGATGATGACCAATGGGGATTATCACTTAAGGCCATTATGGAATGATAGCACTCAAGGGAAGGCAACGAGAGTTTCTGAAAAGCCAAAGAATGTCCAGGCTACAGAAGTTTATACTTACAGAAAAAGACATGTTGAGCATTTTTTTCTTTGATTTGTTGAACATAAAATGCCTAATTTGTCATTTTAAGTGGATTGAAAGAAAAATCACTATATTGAATTAAATCACGGTTGAAATTAGCAGTTTTTCATTGGACATATTTTATTTTTTATTTAAATTCAATTTTCCAACATATAGTATAATACCCAGTGCTCATCATATCACTTGCCCTCCTTAATGCCCATCACTAAGTTAGTTATATTATCTCTCCCCACCTCCCCTTCCATAACCCTATGTTTGTTTTCCAGAGTCAGGAATCTCTCATGGTTTGTATTCCTCTCTAATTTTTCTCCACTCAGATTCCTCCCTTCCCTTATGATCGCTTTCACTCTTTCTCATATTCCACATATCAGTGAAACCAGATGATAATTACCTTTCTCCAGTGGACTTACTTCATTCAGCATAATTCCCTCCAGTCCTATCCATGTCGATGTAAATGGTACATATTCATCCTTTCTGATGGCTGAGTAATATTCCATTGTGTGTGTGTATATATACATACATATCTTCTTTATCCATTCATCTGTGCAAGGACACCTCAGTTTCTTCCACAGTTGGGCTATTATAGACTATGCTGTTATGAATATTAGGGCGCAGGTGCCCCATCATTTCAGTACATCTGTATCTTTTGGATAAATACCCAGTAGTGCAATTGTTGGGTCATAGGGTAGCTCTATTTTTAACTTCTTAAGGAACCTCCATACTGTTTTCCAGAGTGGCTGCACCATTTGCATTCCCACCAACAGTGCAAGAGGGTTCCCCTTTCTCCACATCCTTGCCAACATCTTGTTTCCTGTCTTGTTAATTTTAGCCATTTTCACTGGTGTAAAGTGGTATCTCATTGTGGTTTTGATTTTTATTTCCCTGGTGACAAGTAATGTGGAGCATATTTCATGTTCTTGTTGGCTGTATGTAGGTTTTCTTTGGAAAAATGTCTGTCCTTGAACATATTTTAAATGTATTAAATAGTAAAATAAATATGAATCTTATGTTTTATGTGTATGGCTTTGTAAAAATGTAAATAAGCTAGACTGATTTGATATATTTTATACATATTTAGATTCTAACTTACCATCAGTGGTCTTTTAAAATTGGGAGTATAAGGTATCCGAGTCACACAGTCTGAGTGTGCTAGCTAAAATAATTGGTCGTATAAATTTGTGCAACATTTTTTGAGCAGTTTCTCAATATCTAACACTAAGTTTTTACGAAGTGCACACACATTTTTGATCCTATAACTCCACTGCTAAAAGTTGGCTTCCACCTGGAGCAAAAATTCATACTCACAATATGATTATTGAAATATGGCAAAAATAATTCAATAACAACAGACTACAGACACAGTGGCTTTGGAACACAATAGTAATCAAAGTGTTTAGTTACTTATACAGCTTTTCTTTTCCTCTGAAGGGATTCTAAACAAACTAGTCTCCCTCACATTTTCCACTGAACTGATTAAATTTTTGTGCTATAGTGATGCTACATAAATGTTAACTTCCATACAGTATAGTTATATATTTCATACTTTTATAAAGTACTTTATAAAACATTTTGCATCAAAGCCCTCTACAGCTTTGAGGACTTTTATGTTCCAACTTTTATGAAGTTATAGTAATATGCTGTCATACTCTGTCCATCCCAATTAAACTCACTAAGACTGACAAGGAAGTAGATCCCAGGCTTCAAGCACAAGTCTCATGATCAGTCATTGCAGTAACACCTGTGAAAAGCAGGGTGACCCTAGAGAACTTGCCTTAGACAGTCTAGGTCTGGGAGCATTTTCCTGAAGTAGTTACTAAGAGTGCATCTGGACTCTTAAAGCTCCCCTGTTGGTTCTCACTAATAGAAAGAGTATGTAAGGCAGCACTGCTGGTGATTTACCATCAGGTCACTAGAAACA
This sequence comes from Canis lupus dingo, assembly GCF_003254725.2. Classification (NCBI taxonomy): domain Eukaryota; kingdom Metazoa; phylum Chordata; class Mammalia; order Carnivora; family Canidae; genus Canis; species Canis lupus. The sequence goes on from NC_064261.1 coordinate 34,109,826, forward strand.
GGGACCTACTGTATAACTTGTGTTGTCAAATAAAAATGCCTAGACTCATATAAAAAGTGTCTCTTTTCTTTTGTCACCTTATAACAATACTCAGGTTCTCACCCAGTGTTTATCTGGAAGCTTCCATTCCTGCCTACATCAAAGTCAAGTTAGGCTCATATTAGGCAGAAGTACATGCAATTCATAAGTCAATTCTGTATATTAGAAGGAATTCAATATTCACAATTTCATATTCTTAAGCTTCTATATCCACTATTTGGTATTATCCTACCATCATGCTATAGGACGTGGTTTGGTATCTTAGTTTTGTTTCGTGTTTGTGTTTTTCCTCCAAGTGCATGCAAAGCATATCAGACTGAGATCCAATTATCAAAAAGGAAAATAAAAAAAATAGACTTGTGCTGATAGGCATCAATAGTTGCTAAGTGGTTGCTAAATAGTTGCTGCATCATACTTGTATTTTTGTATATATTTTTTCCTTTCCTTTCAAAACAGGTTTTTATCATTTAAATCATTTTGTTTCCAAAAACAGTAATTGAACTTAACCATCCAATTTTTATTTTGTTAACTTTATCTCTCATACCTATATTACTAATAGAAGGGGCTAATTTACAAAGGGCTTTTATGCCCTGTTAAAATATTGGTGATAGGCAGCCATTGAGGACTTTATGTTTGAAATACTTTTCCCAAATGGTTTGTCGCAATAATGCCTCCCTAAATGACTTAGATACTAATCTCCTAAATGAATAGCAAATCAGGTGCTTAGTCTATACCTGAAAAATATTCAGGATTTGCCAATATTGCGAAGAATGTGAAGTACTAAGTGAGGCAGTTAGTAAGAAAGGGGATCTTCTTCTCAGCGGCCATAAAGATAAGAACTGAAGTTCTTCAAACTACACTTAGACAGGTGTACCTTGACCAACAAATTCTGAGGCCACAGAACTTTCTTGGATATTGGCTAAGTAAAAGCAAAATAAAGCAAGGTTTGTAACATAGACTTGAGAGGACTTTGGGATAAAGAAAAAAAGAAATTTTCTTTTTTTTTTTTTTTTTTTCATCCGTATCCACTGATACGGATTCTCAGTGCTGGATAAGAGAGAATTGATGGCAATGATGGCAGAAATTGAATCTCCCACAAAGTGATCCCTGTAGAGAAGGAGGGTAAAAAGGTAGCAAGAGAGTCAAGACTATTTCAATCATTCCATATTTGTTTTATGACCATTTCATTCTAGACATTTGAGATGGAGAGAAAAGATGCCATCCCTGAATACACAGAACCTTTAACCTGACATAAGTAAGAGTTGTTCATTCATTCATTTATTCACTCGTCCTCTTAAGTCTTCAACCAAATATCTGCAGGAATAGAGATAACTGAATAATGGGGAATTATGGGGCATCTAATTACAGGGTGTTGGGGAGGACTTAGAATAGGAATTGGGCTTGTGTAAGGTGATTTTGACAAGGATTCAAAGAAGTTCTATATGAAAATGCTATCAGGAAATGGGGTTATTCTATGTTGGGTATCTAATAATTCTTATCCAGAATGCAAGAACAAAGAGAGGCTAAAGCAATGAATGAAAAAGAAACATCAGTGAATCATGTTAGCCAGGATAGGGATAATGATCCATCTTTGTGGTTTGAGTGACACCTTATTTTTATCTTGATTCATCAGAGTGGCCTTGTCTGACATTGGTGTTCTGTGGGATGACCCAATGGAAAAACACCAAGGCTTTGCTCTAACTGCCAGGCTGCCCCAAACTCTCAGGAGTGTTTTTATTTTCTATGTCATTTATTCAAGAAACATCTATAAAATATCTGTTATGGATATGCCCCTAAAATTATAAGTACATATTTGATAGTCTCATTCTTAAAAAGAATAGCTAAGTTTAAAGTTACAGACTATAAATTAGAATTATATGTTGATGAAGTGGCCTCAAATGAAGGAATTTTCAGGGTGGCAGGAAATATTCAGTGAAGGCTCCACAGAAGAAATGGTATTTAACTGAGTGCTGAAAGATGCATAGGTTTTGAAAGTTTCAGATAAGGAAGAACACTGGGAGCAGAAGTGGCAACCGAAAAAGTCCTAATAGGTAAGAAGTACTTTGAACACATCAGTAAGTCTGAGAAAGGACCTCACACATTAGGCTGAAGAGTTAATACTTTTTTTACTTTCCTTTAACTATAAAGAACTATGGAAGCATTTCATACAAAGAATATCTGTGATCACATTGGTACTTGACCAAGTATTTAAAGTGGGGTTAAAAACATTTCTTTATAAATTTATTTATTTATTTATTTATTTATTTATTTATTTATTTATATGAATAATTTGGAGAACTAAATAAGATCATACCAAAAGAGCCTAGTACAGGATCTGGCATGATCTGGGTGCATAGCAATGCTCTCATCACATGGGTTCTCCTCTTGCTCCCAGGGAGGATGTTAATCCTGTGGAAGAAAGGGCTGCCAGATGAGAAGAAACTATAGTCATGGAAGAAAGACTGTTTCAAGGAGACAAAAATGATTTAGTGTCTTTAGTAATGTCACTTGGTTTCAGAGAAGGATAAAAACAATTATGAGATCACACGTCAGTGATGAGTATTCTCTGGTTTTACAAAGCAGACATTCTTTCAAAACTTTTCATAAGGCCACCATTAAATATAAAATTTTAAATAGTCTGTCAGCAAAACATTATTAAATGCTGAAAAGCACCAGCAAGGGAAGACATGGCAACTTCTGAAAAGGTCTAAAATAGGATGGATTCTAATCTTTCTTGGATAATTTAAAAGGGATCTTGTGTGATGATAAGGAAATGAAGTAGATGACCTCTCAATGTCCTTTATAGACTAGAAATTATCCGATAATGCATTCTAATAAGTACTTGTAGTTAACAAAATAGGAAAGGGCTTCATTTTGAACTCTGTTATTTATTTTTTTTCTGTAGAATAAGGATTGATTTACCTTAAAGTTAAATAGGGTGTGAAATTGGTTCTTAAGTTTTTTTTAAGCAAAAAGGTTATCTATTATTTTTAATTTTGTATGATTTCACACATAATATATACTTACTTTGAAAAAATTTGAAAATATAATAATTTCCAAGTAAGAAAAAAATCACCCATAATTTTATCATCTATATACATTTTTGTTTAACAGTTTGATATCTACTCATCTATTATATTTAATACAAGAAATCAGTACAGGCAACATTCAATTCATAGCTAGCCCTCCCTGGATTCAATTCATTCTTCAATGGCCCTGCCTGAATTTCTACTCCTTCAAAAAATATTCTTCCTTTTCCTTCTCATCACATCCACTCTCACCTATCATCATAAATCAGAGTGTCTTTTAGGTCATTTTACAATTCTGTTCACCACATCTACATTGAAGGACAGTGAATAGCAGGGTTGAGGAAAGACAGCATCAATTGCTTTTTATTTATCAAACTACTTTCTCCTCCCTCAGAGCTTTATGTACCATTAAATGCAGTCCGTTGAAAACTGCCCACAAAAATGTTCAAGGAAAAAAATGGTACAAACAACTCAGGGAAACCACTTAGCCGTCTGGTATATAAACATCAAGGCTGTAGACAGCTCTCTAGAGATAATGGACATCAAAATAAAGAGAGGAATTCTCCTGTATATAATTCAATACAAAATCACACATTCTACTGCATTACATTAGTGGCAGCAAAAATTGCACTCAAGGACTTAATTCTGAAGCAAATGGATTTAAATTTTTATATTACTTGTAAGTCTTTCAATAAGGAAATTGAAGATAGTGTCAAAAGTGACACAGGTTTTAATTTTAGGAAAGTTCCATCCAATGTGTACCAGGCATGATTAGAATAAATAAAAAAAAAAAAACAAAAATATAATCATGTCTCTATCAAGTTTTCATCTTTGGTTAATAAAAAGGAACTCAGTTAAAAAGGAGACAACTTGGGACACGTGGGTGGCACAGTTAAGCGTTCAACTCTTGGTTTTGGATCAGGTTGTGATCCCTGGTTGAGAGAAAAGCCCCACATAAAGCCCCACATCAAGCTCCACACTCACATGAGGCATGGAGTCTGCTTGAGTTTCTCTCTCCTTCTTCCCCTTCCCTCATCCCTCTCTCTCAAATAAATAAATAAACCAAAAAAAAAAAAAAAAAGGGAAACACTTTTCCACAGCACCTAAATGGAGTAGCCATTTGTTCTGGGGAGATCTTTGTTTTCTGCTAAGTGGCTGTTTCCTTTTTTGCAATTATCCTATTATTTGGCACGTTTGGGGGTAATCATTAAATGTCTTGCACAGTGCTAAATACTTTCTATGGTGGTAAAGACTCTATATGCAACATCTCATTTAATCTTCATTATAATCTTAAGGTAAGTAAAATTATTATATGGATTTTATATTTGAGGCAGCAGATTCCCAGAGATTAAGTCATTTGCTTATGTCACACTTCTAGTGAGTGTGACCAGGCAGTCTATCATCAGAACCATCATGGCTAATGCCTGAATAGATTACCTAACTTATTCTCTTTAATAATATTTTAAAATGGAAATAATATTTGTCACCAGCATATCCCACGTGTTTGTGTGTGTGTGTATGTGTATATATACATATATTTACTTTGGGGGGTGATGGATATGTTTATTACCTTAATTTTGCTGGTGGCTTCACATAAACTTTTTAAAATTTAATTTTAAATTAAAATTTTATTAAAAAAATAAATAAAATTTTATTTTAATTTTATAAAATTATAAACCTTAAATATTTGTGACTCATTGTATTTCAGTTATACCTTAATCATTTTTTTAAATGAGGTCTATTTTCTTATATAAAGATTGAGAGTTTGCTCCATGAAGGGAAATACAAAGAGTCTCAACCAGATTGATATAATAAGTTAAAGGAAACTTCTTGGAATCAGAAGGTGCTAATGCAGCACAAGCACCAATTCTAATCAGTATGAATATTCAGTCAATATGTTGTTATTATTAGTAGTAGTAGTAGCAATAGTAGTATGGAAACCTAGGAATGGAAGAGAAAAGAGAAATGAAAAAGCTATTTATCTTTTATTAAGTATCTGCTTATTTTACACATTGTGTCATACTCTAGGAAGATGGGGAAAGGAATAGGAAGGGTAACTAGAAATCTTAATTTTCATCCATGCAATAAAAATATACTAATGATCCAATATTAGATCAGGCTTTGTAGGAAATACTGGGGATGTAAGATGTACAGATACAATTCAGGCTTTTACTAAGCTCTTTTATACAGGTTATTATGGAGCACTTTTATAGAAGTAATGCAGTATACCACAGAACATAAAAGAAAGACACCTGGTCCAGCTAATAGTAGAGTTGAGTTAAAAGCAGGAAAATTTCCTAAGGACAATGTCTTAAAAACTTAGTAAGGAATGGTCTGATTAAGATGGTGGGAAAGTGCACTAATAACAGGGAACAGTGTGTGCTAAGGCACATATTTGACAGTGCAGACAATCTGGATAATTTCAACCATTTCAGTATGGCTTCAGCATGAGCAAGATGAAATGATAAAGGAGGAAATCAATGGGACAAATATGGTTGTAAGTGATCAAAAAGAATTCTATATCTAATGTTAGGGCATCCAGATTTTATTATGAATAATAAGAAAGTGAAAAAATAAGAATGGATTTAATTTGTGTGATCTACTTCAGTGATTTCTGTTTTTATTCTGTATCTTTTTTTAAATTTATTTTTATTTTTATTTTTTTTTATTCTGTATCTTCACAGACTTTGGGGTGCCTGGGTGTCTCAGTTGGTTAAGCAACCAATTCTTGATTTCAGCTCAGGTCATGATGTCTGGGTCCTGGGACTGAACCCATGTCTCACCACTCAGCAGGGATTCTGCTTCTCTCCCTCTTTCTTTGTCTCCCCTCACCCTCATTCTTTCACTCTCTCAAAAATAAATAAATCTTAAAAAAATATATTTACATGGTCTTTGAAATGTATGTAATAAACTATGCAAAGGATATCTATTTTAGAAGAGTTATAACAGAGTAAAACTAGTTTGAAGACAGAAGGTGCTAACATCTTCCTTCTGTGAGAGCTCTAGTATTTTGTCTCACCACAGAAAATCAGCAAAAATGTGAACCATTTTGGATGTTTGTTGTATGGGAATAGCTTTTCTTATGGGGCCAGCATTGACTAGAATTTACTAGTATCTTAGAACCATGAAATCATAAAATATCAGATCTGAAAAAAGTCTGAAATCATCTATCCCAATTCCATTTATAGATAAGAAAACTTGGATCAGAGACAAGTGAATTCCCTATAATGTCACATAATCAGAAACCGGAAGAGCAAATAGTACAATATACGACTGCCACTACCTAGTCCTGGTCTCCTTAATGCTCACTAGGCTGCTTAGCCTGCAACATTTTCAATACCCATTACTGACAGTTGATGTTAAAATATTATTGATAATCATTTGAAAATTAGCATCTGCAATATTTAGCATATAAAAATCATATGAATGTACCCCTGAAACTAAAGTAACACTTTGTGTCAAATATTTTTCAATTAAAACAAAACAAAACAGAACAAAAACCCATATTACTTCGTAAAAACAAAGAAATCACACAAAGCTATTTAAACCTTTGAAGCAAGACTGAAAGAATTTAGCTTTTCCAAAGTTCCTTGTCACATGGTTACAACAAAACTTACACATGAAAAATTTTCAACTTGAGGTAATCATAAAATGCACATCTAGTTCAAGATGGCAGATATCTTTTTTCTTCTTAAAAGTCTATTAAATTGATTTCAAATAAATAAATACTAATAATAAGGATGTTTAGAACAATTATTATGAAAAGGGGTTTGAGATATTCTAAGGAGCATGACAAGTAAAGATTCCAATTACATAGGCTTGATTTTTATGTCTCCCCCAAACAAAATAAAGACTATCCGAAGTAGAGATATTTAGACTCTTAAAGCTCTTTAATTTCCTCACTATTTAACTAAAGATAGTGGGTAGAACCTTAAACTGAGTGTCTCCACTGTCTTTACTGTCGAAATAGTTTAATCCAAGAAAGCTAATGACAAAGATCCCATTTTCCTTTAAACATATAAGCACTAACTGAGTAATAGAATCTCAACATTTGAAGGAATCTTAAAGAGGATGTGTCCTGTCACTATACTTTAGTATGTGGAAAGTACAGCACAAAGACATAGATCTATGTATTTGAACTCAAGTTCCTGTGTCTCCCAAGACAGGGCTGAAGGGCTGCCTGTGTCCCTAATTTCTATAAATATGGCCACTTGACTTCTTTCCTTGACAACTCTCTTCCTGACTCTTCATATAACATATATTGGCAAGTTCTCTCAAATTTATGTTTGAGCTAGATCTCAAACCTGCTCACTTTTCCCCCATTTTAATTACATCCATGCTAGTCATAAGTCAATAATAATTTATCACGTTTCCACAGTGTGCCAGATACATTTGCACTGACTGGTGTGACAGTCCCAACACTCAACAAGCTTAAATTATAGTGGAAGTAATAATCTGAAAAAAAAACTAAATAAATCAGATAACAGAGTGATATGTGATATAGATAAAATAAAATCCCAGTTTAGATCATCACTTTTTCAGGAATTTGTAGGAGATACCTTTCTTTCACACTTCAAGAGTGCCAAGCATCTCTCTGGTGACATTACCTACTCTGCTTTGTCATTATGGTTTCTTGTTACTGCAGTCACTCCCAGGTAAGGTAAAAGTGGAGACATGCAAATGCATACACAATTATCTGGACATTCTACTTCTAAATGGCATCTTATGTAAGGAGCTCTGCATACATGCTTGCCAGTGAAACAACTATAACTAGTGAATATTATAAAACAAAACAAAAAAATCAACCTTTTAAAGTCTGTGAAACCTGCCCTTAGGACATAAAACAAATGAACAAAAAAACATTTATTCAAGAAAATCTAAATCTCAATAAGAACTTTGAGGATCTGTGGTACTTGCATAATAACCTGCTGTCTTCTTCCTACTAATCTTGCACTGAGCATGGGGGAAACTCCACTCTGGCTAAGTGTGGCCAAGAAGACTAATCCTCTCCCCGCAAAACTCCCATTGAAAGGCTACAGTAGCTCCCTTGAAGGGCCAACGGCAGCCTTTTTCATCATCCAGCTCTGTGTTACAGGAGCTAAATTCCAGGTCAGTGTAGCCCAGAGGTTGAGAACCTTTTCCACACTCAGTCTTAACCTGTAGGGTAAAGGCTTTCCCCCAGGTGTGGGGGAGCATTGCTGAAAAGCCATCCATCCTCCATAGATATCTAGGGAAAATGTATCCCTTTCTTTCTTCATTGATTGTGGTGATCATATCTGTTTTCTTTACTTTCATACTTTATCATTATACCTGGACCAAGTGGAGAACACAAATACTTGATGAAAAAGAATGAAACAAAAGCTCCCTCTTTTATTTCTAGTTATATAATCTTAACCATCAATATTGGGTTGAATAGTTTACCTCCAGGACTGATATCCTTCCCAGAACCTCAGAATGTGACCTTATTTAGAAATGGTGTCATGGCAGATGTGATTAGTTAAGATGAGGTCACAATGGAGTTAGGCAGGCTCTTCACCCAATATGACTGGTGTCCTTATAAGAAGAGAAGAGAAAGAGGTAGACACAGGTTGGGGTGGAAACTGAATTCATGCTGCCAAAAGCCAAGGAACACCAAAGAATGCCAGAAATCACTAGAAGGTAGGAGAGAGGCATGCAGCAGATTCTCCCTCTGAGCCCCCAAGAAAGAACCAACTTTGGCAATACCTTAACTTTGGAGTTCTAGCTTGAATTGTGAGGCAATACATTTTGTTTGTTTTTAGCCTGTAGGTTTATAATATTTTTTTATAGCAGCCCTAGGAAACATACACCATCTTTCTAGATTCAGCCCAAATACTCTATCATACTTAAGCTTTCCTCAATTCCATCTAGACTGAGTGTTTCTGAAGGAAAAGCCGTGTCTTGTTCTTATTTGTACCCTAACTGTCTAACACACAATAGGAGATTAAGTACTGCTTTTTTGAAAAGATGAAATTTCTTCCCTCTGGAAGTAATCTTTCCCTCTTCTGAATGCTCACAACACTTAATAAAGGAAGACAGAGAGAATCCTGTTCACGTTAGTGTCAGAACAAAATAGTGACTCTGGTGAAAAGATGTAGAACAAAAATCGCAGGACATAATAGATAAACCATAATATAGACTGAATTGATAGAAATGCCTAAGGCAGCAAATTGTTAACAATGCTTTTTCATGATTCCTAGGAACTAGGGCATACTCCTTAGTATTTTTGCAGGAAACATTTGTTTTTCCAGGAACTCTTGAGTCCCACAGTGAAAAAGAAAGACCTCTCATTAAGAGAACAGCTGCATTTCCTCCCACTCTGTAATGTGGGGTGTGGACAGGAGGGATAAGGTAGGCATTCCTCTTGTGTTGTTCTCTCTTAGGAGAAATCCAGCTCTGACTCCTTATGATTATTCTAACATCCTACTTCTCTGGAAGTGAAAACAACAGAAGCGAGTTTTATCACTGATGGCAGGGATCCCTTTCTTCTAGTAGTGGAGAAAGGTGGTGTAAAATACTAGGTGAGAGCAGAAAGCCTGACATTTTATTTGCATTTTCAGAAAACACCCCAGGGACTAAGAAAAGAAAAAAAAAAAAAAAGCAAACCTCTCATTTTTATTTTTCAATTTATAGCAAAATAAAATCATAGAAAAATCTTATTTCTTTCCCTGGATTTTCTGTTTCAGTTTGCAGCTCCCTGGCAAGCTTATTATGACAATATAGACCTAGAGAATGGCTGACATTCTCATGAAAAATACAAACCTTAATGATACATTTTATGGTATATGATTTGAGATGCTCATCCTTGAGTGTGCATAATGCTCTGAATCATCATTGTTTTGGCATCAAGATATGATTGATATTAGATGTTATACCTAGTATTTTGTCACCTTCCAAGATGTAACTTTTAAAATTGGATTCTTTCGAACATTTACCAACTGCACGATATTATCTCTAGAGGAATGAATATTTGGATAATTGGGAACTCTAAAACGTTGATGTAGGGATTTATGATTTGGATAAAATTGCCTTCTGCAACATGAATTTTTGAGAGACTGGAAAAATTCTTACATCCCGAAAAGACTCAGAACTTATGAAGTGTATCAAGATAGATTCAGATTTATACTGAGGCTTTATTACATTTTTCATTTAACAGATTTGTGCCTCCTTTGATCTTTGATCCCAAAAGACTCAACCCAGCACACTACCATATCATACTGAAACATGTGTATTTTCATGCTCAATGAAATGCGACTTTTAAACACTCAATACTATTTTACAAAATGTCTCATGTGAACTTAAGAGATTTTCATACAAGAGAACTTAAAAATAATTTCTACATTTCAAACAACAATATCATCTCATTTTTTACAGTGCTTACAATACTACCATTCTTATCTTAACCTGTGAACATAGCTCAGGCCACACCACCAGAAAAATAGATGGGTTCAACTTTTAATTATTATAATGCATTCTTCATCACTATATTTTATTAATAATGTGTTCTTATTGGACTTCTGGGATTCATTTATCTGATTTTTTTTCGTGTTCCAGATCATATTGCCAAGTTAAAAACAGATCAAGGTATAAGCCAAAAGGTTAGGAATCCCTTGAAGCGATATTATCAAATCATGACATCCTCTCACCTTTTCTTCCAAAGTTGACAGTAATTGATTGGGCTCATTTTAAGTCAAGGTATTATTTAAAATACTGAATAAAATTCAAATAAGAAAGTCATAATACCAAGACAACCTGGGTGGCTCCCCGGTTGAGCATCTGCCTTCAGCTCAGGGTGTGATCTCGGGTCTGGGGAGAGAGTCCCACACCGGGTTCCCCAGTGGAGGAGCCTGCTTCTCCCTCTGTCTGTCTCTGCCTCTTTCTCTGTGTCTCTCATGAATAAATAAATAAAAGCTTAAAAAAAAAAGAAAGTCATAATACCTGACACCAAGAAGTTTAAAACAACACCTTGTCTTATAAGGCAATGTGTGTTTAAGGTAGGCTCAATTAATAATTGCAAAAGGAAATCAGAGGTTAGAAGCCTTCTGTGGATTAGAAAAGCCTACTGATAAATAGGTGTGGGGTTGAAGTTCATCTTGACTGTGATTTCAGAACCAAATATATAGACTTCTTGAGGGATAAGCATTCTGATCTTTGAGCTTCTCTGATCATCGAGTTATTTTCTGAAATAGCTTTAAAAAGTATAAAAATCATTATTCATATCATTATGAAAAAAATGTAATAAACCCCTTGGCCCTAGAAAATCTTGTATGACTGGCTATATGCAATAATAAGAAATGCAGGTAGATTTAGTTACAAAAAGCTCCAAGAGAAAAAGAAAATCACTTTCATCCTTTTTTATTTCCATTGGTGGTAAGCTTTTTTTCCCCCAAATTTATTATTCTGTGTCATAGTGTTACATAAATTTCAAGATTGAAGTACACTTAGACAACATACATAGGAGCAGTTTTCCCTAGCACTTATAAGCCCAGGAGAGGTACCCTAAAGCTGCCCTTTGAAGCTGAGCTGAGTGGTTGGGAGAGGCTGAGCTCAAGCCTTCTCCCAGCTCCGTCTCACAGGGCTTCAGCCAGAGAAGCTGGGCTTTTGTCTATTTTTTTTTTTTTAAGTTAGACTTCTGTATATATTTTTTTTTTAACAAAAAGATTTTGGAAAGAAATGTTTAACTATTGATCTATTCCAATTCTCCCATTTTAAAAATGAGAAATATGAACATTTATTAAGATTAAGGAGTTTCACAAGGTCACAACTAAGGATTTGAAAGGAAAATTTGGAAGGAATTAAATTTAATTTTCACAGTAAGAAAAATCATTTTGCGTAGCCCCCATTAGGCTTCTCTTTTATTTCTTTCTCATAAATCTAGACCATCGAAAGGGGGACAGAAATTCTCTTGTTTTGCATTCAATATTTGCAAATAAAACTACACATATATGCACAAGACTCCAAAAGGGGACAGTCTAGAAAACACAACTAAAACAAGTAAATTGATATAATAGGTTATTTAGAATACAAGTTAATGATTTTTTTTAAAGATTTATTTATTTGAGAGAGAGAGAACATGTGGGTGTATGTGCACAAGTTGGGCGGGGGGAGCAGAGGGAAAGAATCTTCAAGCAGATTCCTCCCTGAACACAGAGCCTAACACATCACAGGGCTCCATCCCATGACCCACAGGATCACAACCCCTGAAATTGTGACCTGAGCCAAAACCAAGAGTCAGATGCCCAAATGACTGAGCCACTCAGGCACCCCTACAAGCTCCTGTTTTTAGGAAACAAGTTCATAAGATACTTTCAAAATGGATCTTGTCAAGATACTTATTAGCAAGTGTTCTGGTAAGATTACAGCATGAGAAAAAAAGCATGAAATTGTCTTAATACTTTGTGTCTGACACGTTACAGAGTTCTGTTTATCAATAATGGGAATATTCAAGTCGTTAAATGTAGCTCCACCTTGCATTTTATCTTCGATTTCAGATGTGCAGGATTCCCACAGAGAATATATTCCCAGTTTGTTGGTAATTGATATAAATGTAGTCCAAGTCAAATATAAAAAGGTGATGTCACCAGAGAAAACTATAGTAATATTAGGAAAAACTTTGAATCAGAATATGTCCTTCATTAATTTACAAATGATATCCTTTACCATGCCCCAAATTTGCAAATCAACCAACCAACCTATAAACATCACCTTAGGGAGGTACAGAGTAGCTGTGAACTAACAAAACAAAATGACTATGGCCTTTGTAGTCAGACAGAGAGTAGTCAGAGAGCAATACCTGTAAAGATGAGGTGATAATTAAATTAAATCATGAAATACGCAAATCTCAAAAACAGGTGCTTGCCACAAGGTACTGTAAACTAATATTTAATCCAATTACATGGTAACAGTAGTACCAAAATTAGAATCAATAATAGTAATAATGGTAATGGGAGGCGCTGTATTTTTCTAAGAGTAAAAGAAGGCAGATAAAAGTAACATCATATAATCTCTTCTCCTTCTCAGTATTCTACAAAAAAGATTTAAAAATAATTTACAAAATGGCATAAACCTGTAAAAAGGAGAATTAGAAAAGAGTGATCTATGGCCAGAAAATTTCAACAATTATTGGACCATATTGGGATCCCTGAGTGGCGCAGCGGTTTGGCGCCTGCCTTTGGCCCAGGGCGCGATCCTGGAGACCCGGGATCGAATCCCACATCGGGCTCCCGGTGCATGGAGCCTGCTTCTCCCTCTGCCTGTGTCTCTGCCTCTCTCTCTCTCTCTCTGTGTGACTATCATAAATAAATAAAAAATAAAAATTAAAAAAAAATTATTGGACCATAAAAAGAACATGAAGAAGCATCTAGGGACGCAGCCCCAAACTTGGCCATGTGCACTGGGCTACAGCCAAAGAGGTTGCCCCCCTGTTGCAGAGCTTCAGTGACTACATTTAAAAATTCAGGCTAAAATGTGGGCTGGAATGAGCACCCATGCTTACATCACAGGTCTAATAGAAGATAAGTAGGTGGGAATAGTTTAGTCTGTATGAGCATACAGAATATACTCTGCTGTGTGATGTCTAGACAAAATGTCCTTCTGTACAGACAGATATTTGATGTCTGGGACAAACAAAGGCCTCAGGAGACTCTACTGTTAAGTTGACCTTAACAGCTCTCCCAGGACCACAGCCTGCCCATCAACAGCCTATATATTAATACTGAGCAACTGGCCTTGCTTCTGCTCCACACATACATATAAGTCCAAAATAAAGGACCCACATACCTTTCAAGGAATTTGATACGATGAAAGGGTTTTGATAATGAAACAGAATGAAAGAAAAGAAGCTTAAGAAAATAGCTTCAGGAAAGTGTATACATTTTATAGACAGACAAAAGCAGAATCTTATGAAATAGAAAAATCACAGAACTAGATATTAAAAATACCATTGTCAAATAAAACAAACAATACATGAAGCAGAAAACTAAGTTCAAGAAATATTCTAGAGGATAGAACAAAAAGATTATATAAGGAATGAGAGGAGAGATTAAAAAAAAAAAAAAAAAAAAAAAAAAAAAAACAAGAGGACCAGAGAAGAAACCTATAAAAGTTCCAGAAGGAATAGGAAAAAAAAACAATAATAATGGGGAAGAAAATCAGTAAAGAAACAATTTAAGAAAATTTTCCACATCTGGAAAGATATGGCATTCAAGTGAAAAGTATAGAGAATGTCATGCAAGATGTATGAAAATAAAATCAGAAATCTGGATCTATCGATTGTAAATTGCAGATTGCTGAGGATAAAGTGAAGGCCCTAAAAGTATCAAAATCGATGAAAATATAGGTCAATTACAAAGGTATGAAATATAGAGTTGCCTTGGCCTTTTTCTTCGCAAAAATGAATGGAGGAAGACAATGAAAAAATACCTTTAGAATTATGACAGAAAAAGATTTTTCAACTTTAGAACACTTTAGCAGACTACAATAAAGTGGGAAGATTATGGAATAAAGACATTTTCATCATGAAAAGACTGAAAGAATTACCTTTATTCAACACTTAGGAAATTCCTAGAGAATATATTTTAGTAAGATAAGGGATGGATCTAATTAAAAGGAAGACATAGACTCAAGAGAGCAAGAAAAGTAAATCTTATGATGATTTCTGTAGCTGGCCAGAAAGCCTATATTGGAGCAGACTAAAGAGTCTGGGGACGATATCTCTTGAAGAAAGAGGATTCAATGAATGGAAATCTTGAACATTTTTAGGAGATGGAGGGATGGCAGTTAAAGTAACTTGATAGAAGCTCCAGATGAATCTTGAATTAACAACAAACAAAAGCAACAACAAAACCCTCTAGGTAAAATAGGGATGAAGGCCTTGTGTAGGAAGGTCACATATGGACATGTGAATGATTTCCTTATCTCTTTGCTAATTTCGGGAAGTAAACAGCACCTAAATCTGATTTACAAAGTAAGAGCAATATTTATTTTGTGATGTGAAAAAGAAAACACCATGAAGTTAAGCCTAAACCAAAGTTATAGTCATTGTGTCCAGGAGGAGGGAATGGGGAATGAGGGGTGGTCTCTGTTGCTTTTCATTATGTAACTGTTCTATTATTGTTATCTTATTTGAGAGCTACTTTGATAAAAAATAAACAAATTTAAATAGCCATTTAATGTCTTCAAGATAGAGTTTTCCCATAAGCAGACCTGGAGACATGTTTTCAAGTGCAAATAATTTATTACTGATGTGTTTCAGGGAGAAAGCACTTGGGTGTCAGATGGTTTTTCAGTCGTCTGAGATGGACAAGGAAGGAAAAACACCAAACAGGTGATTTCAGGGCAAATCTCAATCTCGGGCTGATCCCCTAAGATCTGGTCCTGACTACAGGCAAGGGAGCTGGGCTTTTCTATGCCACGCCAGCTTCCAGTCTATCGCTGCAAAGGGTTGTATTGGAGGCAGGTGAGAGGAACCCAGTTTTTACATAATTTTGTCCCTGGGAATGCAGGCAAAGTAGCCCTCTGATAGTCCCTAAAGAGGGGCAGGTGCAGGCCTGTAAACTGGGGGCGGGTCACACAGAAAGGGGAAACAGATCTGAAGAGATTCGGGTAGAAGACAGGGTCCACTACAGAATGTAGTCCAAGATCAACACTACTACAGTCTTAGCCAGTTTTAGTAGTTATGGGTCATCCTCCCACCCTCCCCAAACATTTTAATAAACATCTTTTGAGTTCCTACATTCCTTGTCCTCAGACAGTACAATCCATTAAATTGTACATAATTTATTAATTGCTATCATAAAGGGATATGCTCTGAGAAAGTCCTGGACCCAATTCATATGATTAGGAAGTGGTTTAGAGAGTCGGGCTGGAATAGTGTTGCAAGGAATATTTCTAAGAGGAGCTAATGCTGGTGTTGAAGTATGAATCAGTCTTAGCTAGGCAAGCGAGAAAGGTCTTTCCAAGGAGAAGTCACAGATGTGAGCCATATGCAGAGGGGGAGATCTGACTGAGCTTGGCACAATCTGGGAACTGCAAGTACTTCAGTGTGCAGGTCGGCATCCACTCATCAGCTTCTTTTAACAGGCTATCGCTAACAGCAAAAAGTTAGACATGATCATTAAAGCCGATGCGACAAGATCTCTAATATATTTATATTTTCATGTTATTTGACCTTTTGTGTGTATGTAAAAGCAATAATATTTTCTTTTTTTATATTTTTTCTTTTTTTAATTTTTTAAACCTTGTTGGAGCAATAATATTTTCTAATAAATCACTGCATTAGCTTCAAAACCAAAAGCAAGTTACCTTTTAAGAGCTCAGCCTACTTCTCATAGAAAACACACACTGTGAGAGCACTGGTTCACCATATACAGTGGGCTGCAGACGAGATAAGAAAGCACATTTCACCCTAGCATCCCTGTTATCATTCACCTCTGGTACTTAATTCTTATCTGGAACTTTGTTGCTAATTCTGTAACTTTCCCAACCTTGCTACCCCCGAACCGTTTCACATTGAGCAAGTTGTTTTATCTTTCAGAGACCCATATTTTCCTAGTTATAAAATAAATTTGTATATAGTTAATTGGCAAAGTTATTACGCAGATAAAAAAAATGAGATCATGTATACAACATAAATAACTGAGGCCAAGAGTCTTGCTAAGTGCTAAATAGACTACGGTTTCTTTCCATTTCAGATCATGGCCGCTAATTATCTACTATAACTTCTGCAAAAAAAAAAAAATAACTTCTGCAAAGACTGTTTCTTGTTTGAGTTCTATGTTCCAAATATCCTGGTTGCAGTATACGCATTACTTATCCTCAGAAGGAAAACTTGAGATAGGTATTGTAATGATTCCAGCTTATACATAAGAAAATGAGGGAACAGGGAGATGAAGTAACTTTCCTAAAGTCACATGCTAGGTAGACAAAACAAAACCCAGGGTTCATCCTAAGTGATCTGCACTACAACAAAACTATTACAGATAACTCAGAATCAGTCAATAAATAATGCTTGGATGTGAACATTTATTTTAAATGTTCTCAAGAAGTATTTTTAAAAGACCAGAAAAAAGAAAACATTGTATTTGAGCACTGGCAATGTTGCCCATATTGGCTGACAAACGTGATCCTTTTGTATTTTTATTGGGTAGCTAGGGTATGTGAAGATACACTGGACAATTAAAATCAACATAAGGTTTCTATGCTGAAGCAGGGTGAGTCACTGTAAAAGTTGTAGGGAGTATTTTACAGTAAAAACCAAGGCACAAGATCAGAATGTGTGGCACTCAAACAGGACCTGAAATTTCCGGGAGTCAGGATTATTTTATATGGACTCATATGCTGCCTTTGGTAACTTTAAAAAAGAAAAATAAAAAGGTTTTAGTGGCACATCAGTTGGTCCCACAAAAGATGCCATGGAAATGCAGTTAGGAGAGAGGAGTAATATCTAGGAAAGCAAAGGTTGGGCGGGACCTGTCAAGAGACTGTGGTATAAATGTAACAAAATCTTTGCCAGCCCACTGGAGGCAACGGATGAAAATTGGAGTCATTCTATTGTGAGCAAACATTGCTATACCTTTTCATCACAGTCTTGTCCAGTCACTGGCTGAGGCCACCCCAAGGAGTGTGAACCTAACTCAAAGCTGAGGCACACCTGAAAAAGTTAACTGCAGGAAGCTGCCAATTAACCATACTCCTCACAGTTGGGCAACAAGTCCTTCCTTGAAGGGAGATTTGAGGGTTACATCTCTCTATCGACAATCCATACCTTGTAGATTCACTGCTCCACATGCATCTGGAAAACACCTACTTGTGGGGATAGAATTTTTAGGAGGAAGGTAGAGGCTGGAATTGTATCTCCCTTCCCCTCTTCCATTCCAGGGCTGCAAGTAGTACTAATCCATCACTTTCTTCCTTCATCTTGCTTTCAAGTCACCATTTCCCTCAGCTATCACCTCTGCTGGTCCCAGTGGGTAGTTTACCTTCTGTTGTTCGCAAACTCTCTTTCTTGAGGGATCTGAGTTCCTGGCTACCATATTCTTCTAAGGCCAGTGTCCTGCACTTACTCATTCATAGTTACAATTGGGCAAGAAAATATCAGAGGAACCCAACTGGATACCAGTTTTTCATACATATTCCTTACTACCCATGTTAAAAAGAAGCTGCTCTAGCTCTTCCTGCCCATAAGGTTTATAGGTCTGCTCAGACTGTGACTCCTTTTCTGGGCTGCTAGCCCCGGATACAGAAGTCCAAAGTGCAAAGGGGTAGTGTCATAGCTTTTAGTTCAATAGGATGTTTATTGCATCTCCTGGCAAAAGTGTACTCCCTCTGTGGATCAGGATCTGTAATCCTGCAGAACCAAGAGTTGAGAAAAGGAAAGCACAAAGTCTCCTCAGGGTGTCTTTAGAATTGGGAATAGTAGTGATTGGAACCACTTCTGCTTCTACCCTTAATTCCCAGACTTATGCATTCTTACTATTGGGAGAAACAATGCCATAGGTATGCCTCTAATTCCTGGAAGATGGTACCCCAGGCTCAAAGAATATTGCCTCTCAGCTGATGCTTCAGTAGTGCCTTCAACATGGCCTTATGATGCTGTACTAGGTAGATGCTTCCAGTGGGTACATAGGAAACAGAGGATCCTGAGCTTATGGCTAACTCCTGTTCCTCCTATGCTATGAAGCAGGACCAATCAGAAGTAGCCATCAGGGCAGCCCAGGTGGCTCAGCGGTTTAGCGCTGCCTTCAGCCCAGGGCGTGATCCTGGAGACCCAGGATCGAGTCCCACGTCAGGCTCCCTGCATGGAGCCTGCTTCTGTCTCTCTCTCTCTCTCTCTCTCTCTCTCTCTCTCTCTCTGTCTCTCATGAATAAATAAATAAAATCTTAAAAAAAAAAACACATTGATAGATTAAAAAAAAGAAGTAGCCATCAGATGGCACATCATTTAATAAGTAATTTTGTGTACTTAGCTGGTAGTAGCTCTCTGGTAGATGCTCCCTGCTGGTATTAACATGTGAAACAAAGATCTTCACACTGTATGTCTATTCCCATAGGTCTATCTGAATGTCTCTACCCCAGACCCCTGTGTCTCTAACCTCCCACTCTTTTTATTCTAGGCCCCTGAAAGCTGACCAGTCCATCTATGATTTTCCATGAGTCTGTATATATTCTAATCCTGGGCCGCTCTTTCTTCCACATAAGTGGAAGCCCGCTCTTTCTTCCACATAAGTGGAAGCCCACATAGCACCTAAAACTCTTCTCTCTGGAAAGGTTTTCTCTTGCCACCATCAGTCATGGCCATTTATGAGTGACCACAACTCAAAAGCTGAGGTGGACCTAGAGATGATAGTAGCTGAATGCTGGAGGCCACCTATCCTCCTCAGAGCTAGGCACTGAGCCCTATCTTGAAAGAGATACAGCTTCATGTCTATCACAAGTGGACATATATTATTCTGACAGACTTGGCATTCCTTCCTCATTCTTTTGGTAACAAGGTCTCTCTTCCCTTTAATAAAGAACCCTTTCTGGTAGTCCTGGTAAGCCTTTCAAGCAAGATAACCTGCTCCTCTGCTCCTTGGCTACAGATGAATATGTGATCAAATTGAGTCAATCATACTCTCCTCAGAGAACTTGAAATTATAGTCATGCAAGGGACACCTGGGTGGCTCAATGGTTCAGCATCTGCCTTTGGCTCAGGTCGTGATCACGGGGTCCTGGGATCGAGTGCCACATCGGGCTCCTTGTGTAGAGCCTACTTCTCTTTCTGCCTGTGTCTCTGCCTCTCTCTCTCTGAGACGTAGGCAGAGAGAGAAGTAGACTCCCTGTGGGGAGCCAAATATATATATATATATATATATATATATATATATATATATATATTTTTTTTTTTTTTTTTTTTTTTTTTTTTTTTTTACTTTGGCAGATATTACAGCTGTGCACTGGTGCCTGTCCTTCTGAAAGCCTTAGTGTTCCATAAGCTACCACAATATCTTTACAACACATTCCTTTTCCATTTCATAAGTTAAATAGAGTAAATTTTTATTGCTTGCTATAAAATCCCTAACTTACATGGAACTCTAATAGATTGTACAACTGGACCTGAAACTCCAGGAAAAAAAAAAACGACATTTCTGCAAACTGAAAACGATGTTTCATTCTAGTCAGATGAAAATCTATGAATGCATAGCTTGGTGAGCAGATGGTCCCTTTGTGCTAATGAGGAAAAGAAGCTTCTTCAAGTGGCCTTCTTGGTGGTTCCCTTCTTCAAGATTCAACCTTGAATACCTCTGTTTGAGTCAATTCTTCTGATAATGCCTATCAGAGAGCAAGGCCAGAAGGAAAATAACATAGGATAAAAATATTTTTGAAGTGGAGAAATATAATGCTTGATATGGTACACGCTTAAGTGGGGCACAGCTGATAGTGGCTTGAGCTGAGAGGATGGAGAAGCAAAAATGAAGTCATTCGTTTTCTTGGATATGGTGGAAAAGAGATTACTTCAAAATGAAGAAGCAGGAAGAAAACTACATACGAATAAGTTTTGCTCTCAAAAAGAGAAAAATATATTTTATCCAGTTGGCTTTAATTTAGAAGTGCAAAAGTTAACCAAAGTAATTATTCCAATTTCAGCGCAGAGAGAACCAGTAAAGAGAAGAAAGAGTCCATTTCTGAAGGACACCACTTTAGCATAAACTTTCAAAGGAATTCATTCTTATTTTTATTTAAAAAGCTTTCTTGAATCATCACCTTATAAAACTGAAAGCTTTGCACAATTCCTTAGAAGAATCTATTTGATTAAAGCAGCTTGATTTCAAATGTTATGACTGAATATAAAATTTTCACACAGGAAACCAGGGAAGACGATTTTTCATATGTTACTGGATAATATGTATGGCAACTTTCATGCCCCTGAATGGACAGGAAAGACATTATGGTCATCCATTCAATATTCTTGCACAAGTCTTGTCTATCTCCATGCAGATAGGTTGTTTTTACTGAAAAACATAAAGGAAAATCCTACATTATTCTAACCTGGTGAATCTGAGAATGTTTGGTGGGGATATTGCGGGAAATAATACAATACAATGATACAATACAATGTACAATACAATACACTCTTTTATCTGGAGTGTGTAAGGCCTGGTGCTTCTGCAGCCATATGAGGGTCCGAAAAAAAGTAACCACAAGGAAATGAGAATTAAGAACACAGCAGAGAAATGGACCTGGAATTCTGTCTGAAGCTGCCCTACCTATTAATTGCTCTCAATTACATAAGACAATCAAATTACCTGTATATTTTGATTTAGTTTAGGTTTTCTATATCTGAAAGCAGAACTTCCCAACTTATATGGAGTTAATAATGAAAATGGAGAGTTTGTAAGAAGACTGTCCTCCATAAGATTGAGAGGAGGGGCTTATAGAACATGTTTCTACCCCAAGTAAGAAATTGATGGTTATTGTTTTACATTAGTGAAACTATTATTAATTTGTGGCCTAATGTTTGAACATGGATCTTCTGATTAGCAAAGTTACAGCATTAGGGAACATGAGTCAAAAGCTCAGGATGGTATTATTCGATTGTCATTTTTAGTAACTTCGGTAAGTTCCCTCATCACAAGGACAAACTGCTTTGAAACTGGTCAGAAAGGAGAGAGGAAAATCTGCAGTTTTTCTATAAGATGTTTTTCCTTCAGTCCACGTTGACGAGACTTCAGTTTTTTAAAAGATACCAGGATTGAAAGAGTTAGATTTTCTACTAACATCAGTTCTGGCAAAGACAGTAAAGGTAAAATCTTGGAAGGTTTTAAGACTGCAACACAGGGAAAGTTTGATTCCCAAAGGCTCTCCAAATAACCCCAGTAGAAGAATCTCTGTCAAGGCTGACAATCTTCTCAATGCAGGGAAGAGCTGGGATATAGCCTACAATAAAAGGACAATCTACCTTTACCTTGGTTCCCAGGTCCATTTGGGTCAATTCACCCACGGAGATTTTGAAGTAAGGGGTAAGGACACAGAAGAACTTAAGAGTGGGCAGAAATGTTCAAGTTTATTACTAGCCACAAATACTGTCTGGAGAACATTCCATGACTTGTAGAATGTGACCTGTATTAGAATAAGATACATGCTTTGCAAATAAAAAGTCTGACTCCATTTTTTTATGTTTAACTACAACCATTTTTAAGTCTTTTCCCTCATTCTTCCCACACATTTGAGCAAGGTGATATCTGGTGGTCCTTCCTATGAAGTGAGTAGAGATTAAATTCACACAGACCCTCCACCCTCTATGGGAACCTCACCAGAGCTGCCACCCCTAGCCACAATCAATATCTCAAGCCAGTAGTTTTCCATACTCTCTCAAGACAGTTGTGGACCAGCTTGGGATGTCTGCCCTGCTCTCCCTAGAAGAGCCTATGATGTAAGTAACTAACTACTTCATACCCTCTAGGTGTGTATATGGAATTATTACTCTCAACATTCAAGCCATATTTGGGGTGGGAATCTTTCCTGCCTCTGTAGGATGACTAAAACAGAACAGAAGCCTAGAGAGTATTTAAGGAAGATGTTTTGCCAATGAAACCTCAAGCTTAACTCCCAATGGCTTATGACTGCTCCGCTATGGGGCAATATACTGGAACCTGAATGCACACCACATGGAAAAAGGCTGCTTTTTAATCCTTCCTATTTTAAAAGACAACATCTACAAAGGGCAATACATATGAACATGGAAAAGAGAGAAATGTGGGGGACCAATCCTGAAGAACAGAACCAGGATTCAGCCAATAGACTGAAGGATTCACTTCTCCAACAAGGCAGGGAGACTTTGCTATTATTTTCCAGAGGATATTTTAGGTGTTGTGAATAAGTGACCACTGTTTCTGGTTTTCAAATCTCCCTTCCCCAAGTGGTAAATTTTATTAGAATTTATATCAGAGTGCTTAAATTTTCATTTAATCATAGACTATGAGGAGCTGTATCTGTGCCCGATAAACAACACTTCTGTGAGCCTAAAAAATTAGAGCTACACGATGTAACTGGATACAACTTTTGTTAACTCCTTTTGAAGAGAAAGTGAATAAAGCTAAGTTTGATAAGATCATTTAGGAAAAGGAATGTGTTAAAAAATGACATAAATGTTCATCAGCCAGATAGATTTTTGTGAATAGTTACTGGTTGACTCTCTAACATCCATTCATCCTTCTTAGTGACTCCCAGGATATCGTGGAAATCCCTGTGGCTTTGGGCCAGCTGATTCCATCGTCAGTACCTGAAGTGACACATGTTCTAAGACTGTTAGGACAATTTATCTTAGGACTCTTCTTATAAATGTTATAATAGAGATGTACTCATCCATTGCTTTGGATGACATGGTGTACGGATATTAAATTTGTAACTGCTGCAGCCCTTATTCTGCCATAAGGAATACCAGCCTAAGCCCGAGTCTGAAGGACAAGAACAAAGGATCTAAGAAAATATCAGGAAAATATACCTGGAGCACTGAACAAATTACACTTGGAGCCTATCCTACTTCTGAACCTTTTCATTTACACAAACCATGCACCAACAAATTCCCTTTCTGTTTGAGTTAGAGTTGGGTTTTTGGTTATTCGCAATAATAAGAACCAGATCATCGTGGAATAAAAAAGAATGAACGAACGAACAAAAGAAAGAAAGAGATAACACAATATGTCTCACAAGAAGGAGTCTACATGGCTCTCTCTTCTATTATATTGTAAATAAAAATGCCATCAAGTGTTTAGAAGGGCCATGATCATCATCTGTTAATTCTAAGAAGAAATTGAAAGAACATAAAACCAAGCTCTGAGTTAGACCCAAATGTCTAACTTGCGACTAGATATCTTCATTTGGATTTTATATTAGCACTTTTATTCACCAGAGCTAAGTTAACTTTGTGATCTTCACCTGAAATCTGCTCCTGTTCTTATGCTACCAGTGAATGTCTCCACCAATCTTTACTTAAGTGGGCCAAAAGCTTTACCTCATCTGCAGTCTCTCCCATATTTCATTCCCCATGTATAATCATTCCTGTTGCTTGTAGATTTTCCCTCCAGATGGCTCACAATTACCCTACACTAGTTCAAGATACTATTGCCTTCCTTCTGACCTGCCTTCTAAGGTTAACATTTGCTTCTTCTAACCTGACTTCTCCAGAACAAGCACAGTAATTTTTCCACCATTCAAATCTGCTATCACTCCATGTTTAATTCTCTCCACTGTCTTTTCTTTTCTCTGCAGGTGAAAACAAAGTGGCTTAACATGGGTGACCATGGCATATAATAGAAGATCTGATAAATTAATGTTACCTCTTTTATGATTTGGCATCATGATCCCTGCACATGATGCACATCAGCTAGCTTGCTTGTATTCTCTAATACTGACACTTGGCTCTTGCTTGCTTGTAGTCTCTAATACTGACATGTGGCTCTTGGAAAATCTCAGTTTCTCATGCTGTGGCCTCTGCCTGGAAGGAGATTCCTGACTTCTCCTGGAAGAAACCTTTCTTAACTTTACTAACAATGTTATATCCCTTCCTCTCCACCAGTATTTGCTCTGATGGTATCATGTACCTCTTCTTCTCAGCCTTTGTTATGGTTTCATAATTATGAATTTTTTTACTTAACTATGTGATTATTTGATTAATGTGTGACTACTCTAGTAGGTTTTTAACTTATTGAAGGCCAGATATGTCTCTAATTTTATGCAGGATTGCCTGAAATAAAGAGGATGCTCAGTAAATATTTTTTGAAATAATGAAAGTACTCCAGAGTGATACTTACAATACATATTCTCTTTGAATAATTAACAAAAACTAACCCTGTCTACCTCCTTCACAACTTCATTATAGATTCTATTCCAAACTTTGAACAGAAATATCATAATTGTATGTATTCAATTTTGGCAAAACCACTCTTTTTTTTATTTTTTTTTAATTTTTTTTCAAAACCACTCTTATATTGGTTGTGGCCTAGAGGAGGAATATGGTCTGTTATACGTGCCAGAAGGAAGACTACTAAATTAGAAATCGGAAAAGTCCTAGCTATCTTGTTGTACCTCACAGATTAGTGGTGTCAAAGAAAACTCTGAACTGGACATAGGTAATGAGGTAAAAACAGGTATTACTCAGGAGCAAGTCAATAGGGGGAGAGAGATCTCAGTATGACTCTGGGATAATTCCAAATACTGCCAGTAAGTAGGGATAGGTAGCCACGGAGTGGATAGAAAACTACTAAGAGGAAATATCAGGAGTAAAGGGAAACTTCTGGCTAAATTGACTTGATAGAATTCTGCAGAAGGCCAACCAGGATGACCAGGTAATTAGCTGGAGTGTGGTAGAGGATGAGGAATTTATTTTTTCATTTTTTTTATTTTTTTTGAGGATGAGGAATTTGATCAGACATTGAGGATGGGGGTTCTTTCTGACTGAACATGATTCTTGCTAAAACTGGGTGAACAGATGCTGAAGTTCAAGGCCTGTAGGGATTAGTGGAACCTAATTAAAGTTTACTGAAGAAGATAGTCTTGTTAGTAGCTTAGGAAAAATCATAACCCTCCAAAGACTCAGTGTCTTCATCTCTAAAGTGGTCATAATAAGCCCATCAAATTTACTCCATAGGATTATTTAAAAGATCATATAATAACTTTTCTGCCATCAGAAAAGTCAGGCATTATTCAACACAGATTTCAGCTTCTTCATCTTTAATCCTTCCCAGATGCCCCAATCAGAGGTGGACATTTTTAATTTGGAACCCTAGGAATATGTTGTCGTTATCGCAATGATACTTGCTACATTTCTGCCTGTTACATCCACAGGCTTCTTTCTGGAAAACTCTTATAAACTTAATTCATCTGATACTATGGAAAGTGACTCATACGTAAGTGAGCTGTAACGTTGCCAAGTAGAGAATAAAGGGTTTTATGATCTCTTATATATGGATGCTAAAGAGAGACATTAGCTTTGGAGAAATGCAGTTCTGTTCACATCCTGTTTCCATCACGTAACTATCTATGACCTTGAGCAATCTTAAATTCTTCTTGAAGATCCTGAGGATCAGAAATAATGGGTGCAGAAACTGGTATAGTTCCTGGTACCTAGCTTGTGGATAACAAATGATGGTAACCATTGGTGTTGCTGTTATTATCATTATTGTGGTTATTGGAAAATGTCACATTAATGAGACTCATAATACAAGAAAGGCCAGAAATAGTAAGTCGATGATGTAACCATGTTGCATGATTCTTTATGAACACTTGTATATATTTTTACTGACTCATTCAAAATTTAATAAAGACCTCTACTATATATGGATTACGTAAGTATTTCTCATAATAATCTTCAGAGAGAAACAATTTATAACTTATCTTTAACTAATGAGGACATATTTGTCCAACTCAATATAAAGTATTTGATGAAACTGGATCTCCAGAATATCTTGGCAATTATACTTACTATCTTAAAACTCTTCATACATATTCCTTTACAAAATTAGTCCTACTTTGAACTATGGATTCATATACCATGGAGTCTTCAGAGATGACTGATACAAGAGCAGCTATATGTTATGTGCACATAGAGATAAATATGACAAAGCCCTTGTCACTAACAATCTTTTTTTTAAACATTTATTTATTTGACAGAGATAGAGAGAGAGCCTAAGAGGCAGGGGTGTAGGTAGAAGGAGATGGAGAGTCTCAAGCAGACTTCATGCTGAGCTTGGAGCCCAATGTGGTCTCAGTCTCATGACCTTTAGACTACTACTTGATCCAAAAATCAGAGTGGGATGCTTAACTGACTGAATAACCCAGGAGCCTCTTACCAGTACTCTTCAAAACAAAAGATGATAAACTATATTGTATCGTTTATTTGTATGATAATACTTGTATACACAATGCATAAGAAATACAGAAAATAAAGCCCTTATTTTTTGTTTTTTATTATTTGAGTATTTGCCACACCATAGGTCTAATTGTGCCTATAAACTGCTGGTTTAACAAGTTCTCTTGGTGACTTTTTCTTTTCCTGTTTTTATATGTTGTTTAACAGCTTTATTGAGACATAATTGAAACACAGAAAAACCCTGCATATATTAAAATGAATATAATTTGATGAGTTTGGACACATGCAATATACTTGAGAAACCATCACCACAATCAAGATAATAAACATACCCATCACCTTCAATAAATTTCCTCATATCCTTTTGTTTGTTTTTGATAAGCATATTTTTAAAATTTTTATTTAATTTCAATTTAATTAACATAGAGTGTATTATTAGCTTCAGAGGTAGAATTTGGTGATTCATCAGCTGCATATACCTCAGTGACTTTTAAATCAGCAGACTTCTGGGTAATAGTTTGACAAGCAGTGCAACTTGGCCTTGCACACATTAGGAGTTCTACAAACAATTACTGAATTTGATTGCCACTGAAATTTAATAGTATTATATAATGGAAGCTATTTTTATCTATATGAACATACAGATAGGTTAAAGCATTATGAACAAGGTTAATTTAAGGCATAGTGGAAAGAAGCCATAATAAAATGGTGATCAGTTTAAATTGGATATTAATAAATGCAACAAGCAGAGCAGCAAATGTTTTAATGTCTTAAGGAGGTGACCTAAGGGGTAAAATTCAAATTATCAATGTTTGAGCTATAGGAGACGTGGTAAATGAAGCTTGAAAAAATTAGTGTGGTTCTACCATCATAAGTGAAGTTTGGCATGAATAATCACAGCTGTATAAAAGATACCATTTCATTATATCAAAATTCTATAACAGAAATAAGTAATAGAGAGAGAAGAGAGAGAGGAGAGAAAGGTGGGAGGGCATAGAGAACTGAATGATAGCCCACCAAAAGATAAATGGAGGTGGAGCCTAGGAACATGATCTTATTTGAAAAGGGAGTCTGTGAATGTAATTACATTTCCTGGAATTGAGGTAGGTCCTAAATACAGTGACAGGCATTCTTATAGCACAGGAGGAAGTACAAAGACAGAGGAGAAGGCCATATGAAGATGAAGGCAGAGATTGAAGATATGCAGCTTCAGGCCCAGGCACCTGAAGGGGGTTTGTAGGAATCCACATTTGTAATCAACCCAGACAGAAATGCAGGTAGCCTGTGGACTCCTGTTATACCTTGCATCTGAAGGAAGGACAATCTTGTTGAAGACCTTGCTCTTTATCTTGTGAGATCAGTATGACTCTGGATATTTAGCATTAGAATTGAAACACTTTGCACTTAACTTGTGGTGTCTACACCAATTCTGGGTAGTCAATGTCAGCATTGAATTTGAGTTGTAGGACATCCAATTGGTATCAGAGAATTGATATTGGAACACACTGGAAGATACACTGTTTAGAAAGTGTGTTCTGAAGGGAAGACCAAAAGTGTGTCTGGACAACCTTTAGCTGAAGAGACCAGGGATGTGCCCTATGGATCCAATGAAATATTTTAATATATGAAGCCAGGAATAGACATAAGACTATGCAGGAAAGATCTGTGGAAGACTCTTATGCATGGACCATGAGACACACACAGGAGACCAATATGGTTTTTGAGAATATTCTATCAGCAGAAATACCATTTTAGATTGAAAGGGACAAAAAGAAGATAAAATGACAATAGTGTGTCAGATTTCTAAAATTCTATAGTCAGGAGGTGGATGGCTCAGTCAGTTAAGTGTCTGCCTTTGTCTCAGGTTATGATCCTGGGACCCTGGGATCCAGCCCTGTGTCAGTGGGCAGCCTGCTTCTCTCCCCCTCTGCTTGTGTGTGCATGCTTTCTTTCTCTCCCTATGTTTCTCCCTCGCAAATACATAATTAAATTCTAAAAAAAATAAAATAAAATTCTATAGTCAGGAATGGAATCACAGAGCTGTAAATATAAACTGCCCTACAAGACAAAGGAAGAAAGACTCTGAGGGGAGCTCAGACACTGGTGGGACCATCAGGAGCACAGAGGGCAAAGCTTCCAGCCACAGAGGGTTATTCTCAGGCCTTGAAACATAATGAAATTTTCCCTGATGGGTTCTGAACTTGCTGGGGTTTGAACAACCCCTGGGTTCTTTCCATTTCTCTCCCTTTTGGATGGGGAATATCTACTCTATACTCATCCCACTATTGTATTTCAAAAGTAGATAACTTGTTTTCTAGTTTCAGATAAAGAATTTTGCCCCAGGACGGATCAAACCCTGAGTTTCACTCATATCTGGTTTAGATGATTTAGATAATGAGATCTGAGAACTTTTGACTTTATATTTAGATGAAATTTTGGACTTGGGAGTCATGGTGTGATAGGTTGAGGATTTCATGAGTATTAGAATGAGGTAAATGTATTTTAGATTTAGAACAGATATGAATTTTTAGAGGTCATAGGGCAGATTGTAATGTGTTGAATTGTAGCCCCCCAAAAGATACTTCTACCTGAAAGTTGTAAATATGACCTTATTTGAAAAAAGGATCTTTGTAGATATAACTAAATTAAGAATCTCAAGATGAGATTATCTTGGGTTTACCTCTAAATTTAAAAACAGGTATCCCTACAGAACAACAGAAATACAGAGACACAGAGGTGAAGACAACATGGAGGTGAAAGGAGAGTTCGATGCTATGTAAGCTATAATCCCAGGAATACCCAGTTTTGTCAGAAGTCATCAGAAACTAGGAGAAAGGCAAAGAACCGATCCTCCCTCAGTGGCTCTAGAAGATAACAGCCTTACTGACACTTCTATTTCAGACTTCTGACCTCCAGAATTGTGGGAGAATATATTCCTGTTGCTTTAAGCCACTGTGGAAATTTGCTCAGGCATCTAAAGGAAACTAATCTATAGGGGCAAAAAAGAAAACTGGATAGATTTATTAGTAGTATACAATACACTCAAATAAAAAAAAAAGTTCCATATTTATCTTCTCACTAAAATGATCCAAAACAAATGTTCAAGCAGATTCCAATCCACCACACTTTCAACAGTCACAGAAACAGTTCCTGTTCTGCTTATGCCTTGGAAAAGTTGAAATTTTATATTCGTCTCTTTATTTTACACTAAACAACTTGGATGCCTTAACAGGGCACTGAATTATTTATCAGAAAAGAGAAAAGCTGTGTTATTCTTGACAGTAATGAATAAACATTGACAAAAGAATAGAAGAGGCAAAAAAAAAAAAAACAAGAAAGGAAGGTTTGAAACATACATGAGTAAGGTTTGAAAACCAAAAGGATGAAATGGGAAAGTTAAGACATGATTAATAATTAATTTAGAGAAAAAAAAAACCTTTTCTACTAAAATTTATAGTGTTGACCCAAATACAGCAATGTATACAATACCTTTTTTGAACAGAATCACATGCTAAACTCCAATATGGTATCTTAATTCCCAATTTCATATACATTTTTCTTTATAACACAACATTAAGCCTAGAGAAGAAAGAAAAAAATCTACATAAAATGTGTGAAATGTAAGTAATTTTTTAAAGAACATTATACATACCTCAAAACTCAGAGGCCATTTGTTGTGAATATAACTAACAAATGCATATCCAGCAAGGGTAATAAATGTTGCAAATTAAATTGAATAATGACTCCACTGTCTAGTTGGTTTCTACATGAGACACACACATGGGGCTTGAAAGCAAGTCAGTATTTATAATGCAATATAAGAGTCTAAGGCGTACTCTGAGATGGGATTTCTGAAATGTCACACACACACTAATTTACTGTTATTTCCAGAAGAAAAATAAATGCATTGAACACAAGCAATATAGACTGAGGTTAACAGAAAATCTCAATTACAAATCATATTTTTCCCTTTAAACTTTACTTTGCTCTAAGGACAACTTCGTCGGTTTTGAAGAAAGAGAAGAAAAAAATAAATGGATATTCACTGTCTACTTAGAAGAATGCATTAGACATAGTTATAACTGGATCAAAAATTGATAAATTCAGATATGTTTCAATCTATAAAGTTCTTGTTTTGCTAAAAATCCTATAAAGAAATGCTATTTTGTCAAACTTCAACTGTATCTTACTTGTTGAGAAAAGAATTACAGAAGATAGATGCCAGTCACTTTTTATAAAACACCAATCTAAAAATCAAAGAGGAATTTCCAGGCTGTTGAGAATTAAATTAATTTCAAAAGTTATGTCAAGGGAAGTTCAGTTTCAGATATGTATGCCAATCTAAGAGGTTCCTATATCAGAGTGAAGGTTCTACACTGGTTCCTTATGCTAATAAGCAATGTGTTTGCTTCATGAGTAGAAGTGGGTGGTGGTGGGTAGGGCAGAGATACAGGGATACGAAAGAAAGCAATGTCCGACAATACCAGACAGCAATTCCTAAACAGCATTCATCTTTACTTAGAAATGGAATATTCACACTTGTTAATTGAGTGATTGCATAAATAAAAGAATATTTTTTTCTTTTTCTATGGTAAAGAGGATTTTAAAAAGTAGATCACGATAATGGCATGTTACTCATAAGTTTAAGAAAAAAACAAGCATATACCTATTGCCTTCTATGGTAGTTTCTAGTAACAGTTCATTAATAAAATGCTAAAATAAATTAAAATGACATACATCATCTTTGCACACATGGCTTTAGAGAAAAACATAGGTAACAAAGCAACACACTCTGTATAAAGAGATGCTACAATCTGTTATTACATGGATTTGTGATTTTGCAAGTATATTACTTGCATGTGTATATGGAATACTGACGTATATATCAACAGATTTATTATATTTAAATCTAAAGTTATTCATTTATTTTTTAAATATTTTATTTGTTTGAAAAAGTGAGAGAAAGAGAGAGCATGGGGGCAGTTGATGAGGCAGGAGAGGGAAAAGAAGACTTCTTGCTGAGCATGGAGCCAGACCCCAGGCTCGATCCCAGGACCCTGAGATCACGATCTGACCTGAAGTCAGAGGCTTAACTGACTGAGCCATCCAGGTGTCCTGATATGTAAAGTTATATATTTAATATTTATAATAATAAGTACATATTTAAATACATATAAAATCAATTATATATCAACTATACATGTTAAATATGTTTAAATATTTATTTTAGGAGCACCTGGGTGACTCAGTGGTTGAGTGTCTGCCTTTGACTCAGGTCATGATCCTGGGCTCTGTGCATGTAGCCTGCTTCTCCCTCTGCCTATGTCTCTGCCTCTCTTTCTATATCTCTCCTTAATAAATAAATAAAATCTTTAAAAATAAATAAATGAATAAATAAATTAAAAATATTTATTTTATATATCAAATCAATTACATATCAACTATATACAATCAAATTGCTATTGGTTCTGTTTCTATGGAGAAACCTATTACACTCTGCAATCTAATTCTAGTAAATATTTTTATTTGACTTCTTTTTCTAAAGTCTACCATAGTGGCTGCATAACTGTCTATAAGATACTGATACTCTACTTGATATTCTGCTCTATGTAAAAAGCCTCATCTGGTCATTTTCTGCAAGTATCTGTTTAGTAATTACCTGCAGCCAGATATTCTTTCCTGAATAGGCCTCTTAATGCATTTTCTTTCTCTGAATGCTTATATGACTATTATTTTATACCATACCTTTGATTTCCTATCTATTAAATAAAGAATAGGCAAATTGTAGTCTCTGGGCCCAATTCGGCCTGCTATTTTTATAAATACAATTTTCGTGAAATACAGCCATGCCTATCATTGTATCTGTGGCTGCTTGTGTCCTGCAACAATAGATTTCAGTAGTTGCATCAAAGATAATAATCCCAAAGCCAAAATATTTACTATCTAGTCCTTTGTAGAAAAATTTTGCTTACATGATGTAATCAAACTTCAGTTGGTTCATTTAAGTCTCTTCAAATATACTGTATGCTTATTGGAGGAAACTCCTCCATCTCGATTTATCCTGTGTTCCCATAGCTGCAAATAGGATTCATGGCATGGTAGATGCTTAAAAATAGATGGTGACCTGATTTCTTCACTTAGAGATTGAAAAAAAAAAAGCAAGTAGAGAAGGAAGAGGGTCGAGACATTGAAGAAGTATAATGTTTTCTTTCATTCCAAGAACCTGCTGGGTTGTATTATAGTGGATTTTTTTTCTGTTCTTTGGAAGGATTTTTCTTTTACTAAATGATGAACTGCTTTTTTTTAAGAGCAGAAATAATATTTTAATTTTTAAAATTTCCAAACACCAAGCATAGTTATCTTGTTCAGAGTAGTAATCTAATACATGTGTTTAATGAATGAATGAAAATAAGTAATCTGAGCAAATGGCCAAAGGTCAGAAACACTCTGCTTAAGAGCTCAGTGCTGTTGGACAATAAAAGGCAAGGGAAAGGATGGTGAGGTTTCAGGTTAGAAAACTAAGTAAGGGATCCCTGGGTGGCTCAGCGGTTGAGCGTCTGCCTTGGGCCCAGGTTGTGATCCTGGAGACCCAGGATCGAGTCCCATGTCAGGCTCACTGCATGGAGCCTGCTTCTCCCTCTGCTTGTGTCTCTGCCTCTCTCTCTCTCTCTGTCTCTCATGAGTAAATAAATAAAATCTTTAAAAAATTAAAAAAAAAGAAAAGTAAATACATTATGAAAGGCTGAGTGAGAAAAAATAAGGACTTAGATGCTATCATTTAGGTGACAGAGTGATCACTGGAGAATAATAATTAAGGGAGAATCACAGGTCAAGTTGTGTTTAGAGAGACCACTTTGAAAGGTTAACATGAGAATATTAGAACAATGTTATTGAATAAGAAATGGAGATTTAGCTAGAGGGACATTATGTGGTTCTTGAAGCAAACAAAATATACTACACACTCTACAAACGAGTACATTAAAAAAATTAAGTACATTTTAAAAGTTCTTTACAAATTTATTTATACAACTAAATAAATAACTCACCCACATAGAATATATAGGGGAGGTAGAAGCACATTACTAGAAGTTCTGGAAATGATTGAGTGATTCAGAACAACTGCCTATTTCTGTAATCTCCAACCACAAACCATACTTCATCCATATAAGTTACAACTTCCTGAAGTATGTCCCCAGAGGAAACTTCATTAACTGCCATATGTATAGCAAACAAAAGTATGAATCTCCATATTAATAGAGCATATTTATTTAACTTTATTTTATTTTTAAGAGGTTTTTATTTATTTACTTTTTAGAGGGAGGGAGCATGTGCATGAGTGGGGAGGAGCGGAGGGAGAGAATCTTCAAGTAGAATCCCCACTGAGCACAGAGCCCAGGTGGGGCTTGATCTCAGGACCCACGAGATCACCACCTGAGCCGAAACCAAGAGTCAAACGTTTAACTGACTGAGCCATCAAGGTGCCCCGATCTAATTTTATTTTATATTTGAAATTTTCCAAAGATCAGTTTGATCCCATAACGATGGCAATGCAACGGACAAGCAAGATGTCAAATGACTGAGAGATAAATTAGAGACTTTCCTTAACGTGGCAAATTACTATATAATGGAGTTTTCTCCAATTTATGCACATTGTACGCCCACAAAAATATACTTCTTTTACAAAAATTGTATTCAAATATGAGATATGAACAATACAGTAGAAGGATAAGGGGCGTTGGGATCAGAGTTGGGTGCAATTTCCAGCACCATCCAAGCTAAATTGTGTTATTTTTTGGTAAATCATTAACTTTTCTGTGCCTCATTTTTCTCATCTAGAAAATGATGATATATCTACTCAACTATATTCTTGTATAAATTACAGATAATGTATGTAAAATCAGTGTAACTAAACGGTAAAGTTCCATATAGGTTATTTGAGAGCACATTTTAAAATCTACTCAAATTTAATTGCACATAAGATATAGTTGTATTAGCGATAAAAATACACATCTATATAATAGAAAAACCAGTTTTCATAAAAGATATTTCATATATGTTGCAATTGTAAAAAATGAATGCAATCAGCATTTGTTTACTTTCAAAGATCAAGTTCTTTACTAATAATTATGAAAAAGGCAGAGAATGTTGAAAATGAGGTTTCAAATACTACTTGTTTCCTACATTTTCTTTGTGTTCTCAAAGGAAGAAAAAGTGTGGGTCCTCTGGAAGTCATGGTCACACCTAAAACAATGTTTTAATTGACCTGCTATATACATAAAGAACAACTACTGTTTGCTGTCATGACACCTGCTCTGCAGGTTTTTAGCCTATGTAAGACATTTGCTAAAACCCAGTTTTATTTCTAATCTTTTGAGCCTTCCTTTATATTTCAGATCTGAAATCACCGTTTTCATGTGAACTGGTATGAGAACCCTGTGATATATTTTCAAAATGAAAATAAATGGCTAAACTTTTGATCATAATCTCATTAGAAAAGTTCAAATATCCACAAAAGAGAGAAATGTTTACTTCCTCCCACTACCTCGAAAAGTCACTCTCTAATTATTTCCATTTTGTTTGTAGCCAATTAGCTGAGTAGCTTGAATCACTGAACTAATAATGAAATCTGATTACCCGTTCAATGCTTGTATAGACCTGCTACTTTTAGTTCAATGCTGCATCAGTCCACATCATTATCCCCAACCAACTACTGTCCAAAGAAATGCCAGATTATATTTTTCCTCACTAAGATAACAGGAAAAGGAAAAGATAAAGGAAAAGATGGCATTATGGTGATTCATTTTATATAAGGGAAAAATTATTAAACCTTCATCTACTTGCATGTACATATTCCACTAATAATATAAGCGTGACTCAAAATTGCATTTTGTTTCTTCTCAAAACACATTAGAAAACGAAGCAGTTGCAAGGTAATGACTTTGTACTATTAAAAATGTTGATATCATATGATATTAATACATTTAAATTTGTGATTTGGTGAGTGGATACTTTTATTTTGTAGAGAAGAGGGATTATAAAGATACAGGGAATGGGAAAACTATACTAATATACATAGAAATAGTCATTTTTAAAAATATGGTCTTAATGGATTTTATTTTTATTGCAGCTAAAATTTCTTATTTGTAAACACTTTGGGGGCAACATGAGAGTATGTTGTTGAGGTGAAGAAAGAAGGTGGTACTTTGTAAAAGGACATTCCATTTTCTCAGCTCCTGTTACACATGCTCATTTTAGGTCACTACCAGGCTGTGCAATGTGCACACTTGTAATTACATACTTGACTGTTTTAAGGGCTATCACGTCACTCACATAACTGTTTCTAAACTAAAATCTTGTTATTCCACTCTGGTTACAATTTCTCCATGAAGCTGCTTCACACACCATCTGGAGGTTTCTGTTTAGTGGCTAGACTTGTGTTTTCTATAGACCACTTTGGCTGCTCAGTGTTAGAATGAATATAAGATTAACAAGTCAGAAGCCAGAGAGACCAGAGAAGCACTGTCAAATGGAAGTATAATAGAACCACAGAGGTCATTTTAAAATTTGATACTAGCCATGTTAAAAAGGTAAAATGAAAGAAGTGAAATTAATTTTAAGAATACAGTTTATCTCACAGAGTAAAAATACTATCATTTCAACATTAAAGCATTATAATACTGTTAATGAAAGAGTCTATTTTCTTTTTTTAAAATACGATCTTTATCTCCAGTATGTAGTTTGTGCTTTCAGCTAGGGGCTACATGTACCAGCCAGAAATTTAAGTTCAACAGTCCTGTGGCTAATGGCTACTTATACTGGATAGTCAGAACTTAAAGCCTGCTCTAATATCTTAAAAGAAAAAGGTTACAGCCCTAGCAGATAAGCTGTAGCCAGAATGAGGTAAGAGTGAGGCAGTAGGTGAAATTGGTGGGTCTTAATAACTTATTGGAGGTCATGGGTGAGTGGGAAGGAAGAATCAACACCCTTTCTTGTTAAGTTACTGTCAACATTATGGGAAAAGAAAGAGAAAATCATAAGTAAAATATCAAATTGTTAAAACAAAGAAAAATATATTAGATATTACACAAGCAATCATTTCACCTTATGGGTGGAAAAAATCATTCATACAAACAGAAGATATATGGAAAGGAGAATTGTTTCATGAGTAGTTTGGGAAATGATTTTGTAAACATTTATCACAGAATGATCACATATCTCTGTAATTTTAATTCAAAGATAATTATCATTCACATAAATTACTACTTTTGGAAAACATGTCCACTTGGGAAGTTCTGTAACTGTCATTTTGTTTTAAGGTTGTGGACTAAAATACAAATTGTCTAAGTAGTAGTGTCATTGATCTGGTTTTATGTAAAAAATTTCATGAAGAAAAACCCATCTGATAACAGCATCAGTGAAACAAAAATACAAAACTTCAAATAATAAAGTTTAAAATTAAGATTTTTTTGGCTTCATTTAATAATTTTTTACCTAGTAGGTTTTTTGGTTTTTACAATTTATGGATATTTTGATACCCATTGTTGGATATCAACACTGTTGATATAACAGTAGTGTACTAGTACTAGTAGTAGTAATAGTAGATATAAATGTAGTAAGGTTGATATAGCAACACTACATATGAAATGACAGGGAATGAATGTTGGGACAAAGGACTATAACTAGAAAGGGAATTGGAGTGAGTTGAGTTTAATTTTCAGCACCAACATAGTCTGCCTGTGTGGCATTAAGCATTTATTTGAGAGAAGAAGGAGCATTATGAGCAGGAACAGGGGGTGCAATGGGTGCAGAGGGAGCAGCTGACTGTGGGCTCGATCCCAGAACCCTGGGATCATGGCCTGAGCCAAATGCAGACACTTAAACAAGCACCCCAGCATTAGGCATATTATTTAACTTTCTTGTGCCTCAATTTTTCCATTTGCAAAATGATGATATACTACCTATTCCACAGAATTCTTTTTTAAATTAGAGAAAATACATATAAAACATCTACTGGTTTAACAAATGTAGAACACATAAGTATCTCCCAAAATATTGTAATACTTATTCATATGAATAATAATTTCTGAATCAGTAGCTTTTTATATAAAAATAAGATTAACATCAAAAGAAAAACTTGGTAAGTATTCTCATTGATAATTTGAGAAATTTTAAAATTTCTTTAGGCAAATACATATAAATATATCAGTGTTATGGTTTTCAAAGTATACAGAAATACCTATCTCTGATTTACATGGAAGAATCAATTTTTATACATTGTCCCTGAATAATGTTAGTGGGAAGGAAAATATTTTAAGGCAATCAGATAAAATCTGTATCTTCTTCTAAAGAACCAAAGTTCTTTACCAATATTATTGGCAAAGCGATCGTGCCAAAATGAGAGAAACTTGAAGGTGTTCTTTTAAATCCTACTTGTTTTCTCATTCTTCTTTCAGGTGCCAAAAAAAGAAAATCAAGTTTCTCTATACTTTATCTTAGTAATCTAAACATATTTTTTCCTTTCATTCTTCCTGTGAACAAACCCACACAATTTTTTCTATATTGAACTCTGAATCCATTACTGCTTTATTCAGCCCAAGCTGAAGTATTTGTAATAAACTTGTAATTTAAAAAACCCACTAGATCAGCATTGATTAAAATCATCCAAAACTATAAAATCCAAACCATCATTGATTTAAAAAAAATTTAACATCTCAATCCATCATGGTCTAACACTTTAAAAAATACAGTAACAATGATGTGTAGAAAAAAAACAATAAAGATCTATGATATATAAGCTCAAGATGTTTCATCCCTTAAAGTCAATGGTCTTATTACATTTTAATATTTTCAGAACAAACATAATGGTGAATCAACTAAATATATTCATTGCTTGCTGAAACTATGAGTAATCAACATAGAAAATATTACGCAACATATTTTGATATTCTAGAGTCATAACTAAAGGGAAATTTTAAGGGTTATAGTGAATCTCCATGTTAAATATCTGCAAACACACTTTTAATGAAGATCATATATATAAACAAACAGACATTAATATGACAAATGAACTTGCTTCTCACTTTTTAACTTTCCTAATCTAGGATGCATCAATAATAGCACTACTCACAGAAAATAAAGGTATACCTAAACTCAGTGTCTTGTTTTAATAACCCTCATAATAGAAAACTAGTGTCACAGTTGCATGTTGATGAATAGAAGAGATTTTAAAACAGTTTCAGTGAGCTCAGATTATTCTTTTATTTTTTTTCCAAAATGTAGCAGGTGATGCTTTGCTTTTAAAATTCATTATCAGTCTTTTGTTAGGAGCTATTCCCCATAATTTATCTTATAAATTTAGAGTTAAGTTTGTCTTTCAACTAAAGATGCAGATTTTTATAAACTTTCTATGCATGGATCTTCTCTTTAGGGAAATGAAATTCAAAATGTTTTACAAGATTTTTTAGGTGTTTGATGATAACTTTTCTCAAATATACAATCTCAAAATCACCTACTTAACTGATAACTTCTCTTAAATTGTGAAACATCAGAATTTTTAAACCTCTGTTCTTGCAAGGTTCTCAACTTAATTTTTCCGCTTTCATCTCACATGCTACTGAAAAACATTCATCCTTTCCTTGCATGAGAATGTTAAAAATATACACGTTTAATGCAATCCCTATCAAAATACCATGGACTTTCTTCAGAGTTAGAACAAATTATTTTAAGATTTGTGTGGAATCAGAAAAGACCCCGAACAGCCAGGGGAATTTTAAAAAAGAAAACCATAGCTGGGGGCATCAAGAAGACAGTGTGGTACTGGCACAAAAACAGACACATAGATCAGTGGAACAGAATAGAGAATCCAGAAGTGGACCCTCAACTTTATGGTCAACTAATATTCGATAAAGGAGGAAAGACTATCCACTGGAAGAAAGACAGTCTCTTCAATAAATGGTGCTGGGAAAATTGGACATCCACATGCAGAAGAATGAAACTAGACCACTCTCTTGCACCATACACAAAGATAAACTCAAAATGGATGAAAGATCTAAATGTGAGACAAGATTCCATCAAAATCCTAGAGAAGAACACAGGCAACACCCTTTTTGAACTTGGCCACAGTAACTTCTTGCAAGATACATCCACGAAGGCAAAAGAAACAAAAGCAAAAATGAACTATTGGGACTTCATCAAGATAAGAAGTTTTTGCACAGCAAAGGATACTGTCAACAAAACTAAAAGACAACCTACAGAATAGGAGAAGATATTTGCGAATGACATATCAGATAAAGGGCTAGTTTCCAAGATCTATAAAGAACTTATTAAACTCAACACCAAAGAAACAAACAATCCAATCATGAAATTGGCAAAAGCCATGAAGAGAAATCTCACAGAGGAAGACACAGACATGGCCAACATGCACATGAGAAAATGCTCTGCATCACTTGCCATCAGGGAAATACAAATCAAAACCACAATGAGATACCACCTCACACCAGTGAGAATGGGGCAAATTAACAAGGCAGGAAACAACAAGTGTTGGAGAGGATGCGGAGAAAAGGGAACCCTCTTACGCTGTTGGTGGGAATGTGAACTGGTGCAGCCACTCTGGAAAACTGTGTGGAGGTTCCTCAAAGAGTTAAAAATAGACCTGCCCTACGACCCAGCAATTGCACTGTTGGGGATTTACCCCAAAGATTCAGATGCAATGCAACGCCGGGACACCTGCACCCCGATGTTTCTAGCAGCAATGTCCACAATAGCCAAATGTGGAAGGACCCTCGGTGTCCATCGACAGATGACTGGATAAAGAAGATGTGGTTTATGTATACAATGGAATATTACTCAGCCATTAGAAATGACGAATACCCACCATTTGCTTCAACGTGGATGGAACTGGAGGGTATTATGCTGAGTGAAGTAAGTCAGTCGGAGAAGGACAAACATTATATGTTCTCATTCATGTGGGGAATATAAATAATAGTGAAAGGGAATAAGAGGGAAGGGAGAAGAAATGTGTGGGAAATATCAGAAAGGGAGACAGAATGTAAAGACTGCTAACTCTGGGAAACGAACTAGGGGTGGTAGAAGGGGAGGAGGGCGGGGGGTGGGAGTGAATGGGTGACGGGCACTGGGGGTTATTCTGTATGTTGGTAAATTGAACACCAATAAAAAATAAATTTAAAAAAAAAGAATGTTAAAATCATTAATAACCATAAATAAATGAGTATGGCTATCCAAAGCATATGTTTGTATCAGGGCTAAAGTCATCTCCTACCTCATAGGAACATTTGCAAGAAATGTTTGCCCGTGATTCAAACGTCATTGATGGCATTCTTCTCCTTATCAGCAACCATACCCCTGCATGCAATAAATTTATTATGATGTTTCAATACTGTCACACAATAAAGAGAATAACCTCGAATATAACATATATTCTTTAGATGAGTCAGTTTTTACTAAATTAATAACATACTTTAATGCAGCTAAGGTTTTTGTTTTCTTTTTTTCTTCTTTTTTTTAGGTTTTTGTTTTCTATTTATTTTTCAATTTGGTTTTTGTAGCAATACTTCCTCAGTGAGGGAAACATTGCATTTATTTACAATTAGCATAAGTGTCTTTTTTTTAAGATTTTATTTATTTGAGAGAGAGAGAAAGCACAAGGAGAGGTGCAGAGGGAAAGGGACAAGCAGACTCCCTGCTGAATGGAAAGTCCAACTTGGAGCTCCATCCCAGGACCCTAGGATCATGACCTGAGCTGAAGGCAGCTGCTTAACTAACTAAACCACCCAGGTGTGCCTAGCATAAATTTCTTAATTTGCATGTGGTAGCCAGTCTGCAAGTGGCCCCCAATGAACCATACCTCCTGGTATCGTCACTTTTGTGTAGTTCCCTTTGTGCCAGGGTTGATCTGTCTGAGGAACAGCACGTGGTAAATAGGATGGTACATAACTTTCAAGTTAAATTATAACTGCAGCTTCTGTCTGGAAGATGTTCTCTCTCACTCTTTAATCACTCATCCTGGGAGAAGCAATCCTCTCAGTCCTGCAAGGAAATGGTCAAAAACTGGTGACAACTGAGGCCTGCCAACAACCATGTGAGTGGTTGGAAGCTGATCTTTCAGCCTCCTGTGAGTCTTCAGATGGTTGTAGCTCTGGTCAATAGCTTGACTAGAGCCTCAGAAGTTGCCTAATGCGGAACGACCTACACAGCTCTCCCATATTCATGACCCACAGAAATGGTTAGAAAATAAATGTTTGATTATTTAAGCCATTAAATTTTGGGTGATTTGTTCTGAGCAACAGATAACTAATACGCTGTATAACTAAATTGTTCTCCATCTTTGCATCTGGATCACTGGAACTGAAGTCCAAAGCAATGTAATACTACAGTGTGATGCATTTCAGAATTAGTTGTGATTATTAGCAATGAAGCTAAAGAAATGTCCTTCTTACTTACTGTCATTACACCAGAAGAACTATTGTTTTAACAATATCTGAGCATAGGTAAGATTCAATATAAAAAATCTTTGTTGATTTTATGTGTTCTAAGAGTTGGTATGTCTTTATTATTAACCTAAATATTAACGATTTCCTAAATATGTCAGATTATGTTGTAACAGTTAGCTGGTACTTGACCATTCTTTAAATGATAAATTTACCTAATATTTGCAAGAGTGCATCATTAATATAGACTTTCACTAATGGCTCAGCAATTTTATATGATCCTGTAGTCTTCAACCTGATGTTCTACTTTAAAAGAAACACCAACCTGTGGGGGCACCTGGATGGCTCAGCCCATTAAGGACCAACTCTTGGTTTCAGCCCCACATTGGGCTCCATGCTCAGAATAGAGTCGGCTTGGGTTTCTCCCTCCCTCTCTCTACCTACTCCCTCTGTGCTCTTTCTCTCTCTCTCTCAAATAAATAAATAAATCTAAATCAGAGAGAAGAAGCCCTTGAAGAACCAGTGTGTATTTGGATTATTGAACATAAGCTTCTTTTGAGTATTTGATTCAACATCTTTTCTTTAAAATTTCTTTATAGTTGAATGTGTTTCTTCTTACTTTGTATATAAATGCTACTTAAATTTTAATAGATTTGTTGTTTCACTAGCCAGTTTATCCCTCTCAAATAACACAGTTATTCTAGCACTTCACTATGAATCATGCCTACAAAAGTAAACTCAGTCTCTAAAGGATAATACTTTGAGTAAATTTAGTATTATTTTCGTTTTCATTTGTTTAGCATTACTTATAAAGTTGTCATTAGACTTACTGCTACATGAAGAAAAATTCATACTAATTCTTGACAAAAAAATAATGTGAATTTGTTTCACCATATAAAAATTTAGGTGAAAAAATAAATAATACAAATTATATTTTCTTAATGTAGCTAATATGATATAGCCATAGGTTTTAAAAAGACGATATAAAGAGATGTTTATAAAATCAAGTTATAACTAAATGATTAAGCTTTCTCATATTTTTAATTCTTTTGGGTTTCATTTAACAAAAAACCTCAAAATAACACATGAGTACTGCTTAGTTCACTATCGGCTACAATTCATCATGCAAGATCATCAATACCTAAATAAATCTGTTTCCTGTTCAGTGAGACAAGTCCCTGATCAAGTGCTTTGAATGCTGCAGCAATGGTAAATTACTCAAACATTTTTTTTAAAGATTTTATTTATTTACTCATGAGAGACAGAGAGAGAGAGAGAGAGAGAGAGGCAGAGACATAGGCAGAGGAAGAAGCAGATTCCCTGTGGGAAACCCAATGGAGGACTTGATCCCAGGACTCCGGGATCATGCCCATAGCCTAAGGCTGACGCTCAACTACTGAGCCACCCAGGTGTCCCACTACAAACATTTTATTTTTTGTTTTATTTTATTTTTTTAAAAGATTTTATTTATTTATTCATGAGAGACAGAGAGAGAAAGAGGCAGAGACACAGGCAGAGGGAGAGAAGCAGGCTCCATGCAGGGAGCCTGACGTGAGACTTGATCCCAGGTCTCCAGGATCACACCCCAGGCTGAAGGCGGTACTAAACCGCTGGGCCACCAGGGCTGCCCCCACTACAACATTTTAA
Organism: Canis lupus dingo; assembly: GCF_003254725.2. Lineage (NCBI taxonomy): Eukaryota > Metazoa > Chordata > Mammalia > Carnivora > Canidae > Canis > Canis lupus. The sequence goes on from NC_064261.1 coordinate 34,153,853, forward strand.
AAACATTTTTAAGTTTTGTATCATCTTGTCATGACTCTAACAAAAAATTCATTTCATAGTACCAATTCATAGACCACACTTGAAGTCCTATACAATTGCATAGCTCTTCTAAACTTGATTTTATTTGTATGACAGATAGAGAACATCGGGTGAGATTTAGTGTAGAGCAACAGATGGAACTCACATCTATATTATGTTATTTTTAAATGTGGATAATTTCAAAATGTTCATATTAGAATGAAGGGGTTTGGCAAACTATCATTTGTTTGCTATTTTGAGAATTCCTTTTGGCATGTGACCACTTATCCCACTGGGTTGGATCACCCTACTAAGGATGAGATTGATTGATTGATTGATAAGATTTTATATATTCTATCTATCATCTATCCATCATCTATCTATCTATCTATCTATCTATCTATCTATCTATCTATCGAGAGACCACACTGGTGCACCAATCAGGGGAGGGGATCGGGGGGAGACAGAGGGAGAGGGAGAGGGAGAGGGAGAGGGAGAGGGAGAGAGAATCTGGAGTAGCCTCTGCATTGAACTGGGAGCCCAAGTTGGGGCTTCATCTTATGACCCTGAGATCACAACCTGAGCCAAAACCAAGACTTGGAAACTTAACTGACTGATCCACCCAGGCGCCCCAAGGATGAGATTTATTTTTTAATAAACTTGATAAACTTAATCAAACTAAGCATCAATTTCTCAAATGGCAAAAATAAAACAATTAAGTTACAAGCTCCAGGTCCTTAGTCAAGGGGAGCTGATCCATGGATTGGGGGAGTACAGTGGCATAAACAATGGTACATGCTCCTTAACAATTTTGGGCAAGCAAGTTTTACAGAGCTTTAAAAGCAGCAATGAACAGACAGGGCATGACTGGCTAGGGATGCATGCCTGTCCTTATTTAGAAAGATCAAGGGGCAAGTAAATAAGTATGAGGCCCAGAGCTGGCTTGGCATTTGGCGATTGGCTGACTGGCTATACCGCATTTACAGGAACATGAATGTCCAGTTTGCTGACTTGGCACTCTGGGCAGGAATGGCTACATCTACGGCCTAGAAAGTTATTTCAACAAGACACTATCATTAACTCCAACTAACCTTCATCCAATTATTCCTTGAAAATATAGAATCATTTCCCTCTATCAGTAAAATACATTAAAGCCCATATTTTATATAGAATGAATTCATAACAATAGACTGTAAACAAGACTGCATGTTGGTAGCCAGAACTTAAAATATATCTTAAGGCATTTTTTTTTCTGGCTTTGAGATGGGTTCTGATTCAGGTTCACCATTCTCTACTTATATAGCTCTGAAAAAATTCTTCTGATTCTAGGGATCCCTGGGTGGCTCAGCAGTTTAGCACCTGCCTTTGGCCCAGGGCGTGATGCTGGAGTCCCAGGATCGAGTCCCACATCAGGCTCCCTGCATGGAGCCTGCTTCTCTCTCTCTCTCTCTCTCTCTCTCTCTCTCGAATAAATAAATAAAATCTTAAAAAAAAATTCTTCTGAGTCTAAACAGCTACACAAGAAAGGTTGAAATAATACACAGGATTCTTTTGTATATTTGAAGCAATACACATAAAACACTTTGACTTGTCTTAAAATATAAAACAACTTCCATAAGTGGAAATCTTCACCATAATATTGATTTAAACATTATTTCCATGTTGAAACCTCTGCTTACGTAACAGCTTCATGTGGTCAGTTTTTATTTCTCTGGATCTTAACCTTGAAGAATAACTGCCTCAAACTGAGTTGATCTAAACTGTTCACAGCAATGTTCAACTGGCCATGAATATATCATTAATATTTTTTCTAGGTCCATAATTACCAACTAGTATTTATTTTTCTCCTTTATGAACTGGTTAAGCATCAGGTCCTCTATATTCACATTATTATTTCTGTGCTCAACCTCATAAGGAAAGTATCATCTTCTGTAGTTGTTGTTTTAGTATAACCCACAGGTCAAGTTTCCATGATAGGATCAATTTTAGGGCTGCCTGACTCCGTGATGTGTGCTCTTTCCATATCCTACACTACTACCAAAAAGCAGTGTGAAAATGGGGAAGAAGCAAACTTAGATCTCTATGTTGACATCAATTTGGACTTTTGCAGCTTTTAAACCATGCCCAGCACAGAGGATTTACTTAAGTAAAAAACTTCTGTTTTTGACATATTGGAGGATAAAATCAAAGTCAAATATATTGTATTGATTTTATTGTGCATTCCAAGACGTTTGAAAAACATATGAAGGCTATTATAACTGCATATATACAAGCCACTATCTTAATAAATAAAACAATGCTAATAGAATTGAAGATCTTTGTGTACATTTCCATAATCACAAAAACCTCCAATCCTTTTTGAGCTCACAATTCTACTGAATTGGAATCTGTTATAGCTACATGTTTAATATTTTGATTACATTTATATTTATTTAGGTACAATATGTGGTATCATATTATAAAGGAATTACCTAACCCTAGCTCTTAGCTAATTATAAAATTTCAGATTTTAAATTATACCTTCCAGTCCGCAAAAATATTGTTTCTTGCATCCATTATTGTGATTGAATAGTTAGCTATTGTCCTTGTAAATAATCTGTCTTTTCCTCCATTCTGGCTGTCTTGGTGTTATACAGTCACTGTGATATATTTAAATACATTATTTCTTGTTATTTATCCTTCTTGTAATTATGCTTCCCGAATAGTACTGTCTTCCATCAACTAGAGAATTCTCAGATACCCTTTTCAAATAAATATGTGCTCATACCCTTTCTCACTATTACATTCTTCTTGGATTCCAATCAGATGTATATTAGGTCTTCTCATTATATTCTCAATGTGCATAAAACTTCTTAATAGCTTCTTTTTGTTCCTTTGTGCTACATTCTGGGTCATTTATCCATATGTATTTGCCAGGACATTAATTCTTTTTCATAAAGTTTTTAATTTGCTTGGTAATATATTGGTTAGTTTTCAAATATGCCAACTTGTTTTTCAAAGTTGTGTTCATGTTTTTTTATTTATAATATTATTTCCTTAAATACATTTTATAAACATCTGCAATCCTAATTCTGCATTTTATTCTTTCCGCTGTCTGTTCTATTGATTCTCTCCTTGTTTCAATTGACTTATAATTTCTTTTTTAGAGCTCCTATTTCAGCTGATTTTATTTGAAAAAAATTCCAAAGTAGGGTAAACTTGAGTTTTCCCTAGAGGATATTTATATTTGTTTTCTTTTGTGATCACTAAGGCAGGGCTTCTCAGGCTTTAATGTATTCAGTAGGTAAAATAAAAGCCACACAAGGATGTTTATATCTTAATTGCCAGAACCTGTGCATATGCTACCTTATATACCAGAGGGGTCTTTGCAAATGGGGTTAAGTTAATGATACTAGATTTTGCAGGTAGGCCCAAAGTAATTACACGTTCTTATAAGAGGAGAGCAGAAGGGTCATAGTAAGGGAAGGAGATTTGATGAATGAAACAGAGAGGAGAAAATGAGAGAGGATTGAAATGTTACATTGCCGGCTTTGAAGATGAAGGAGGAGCTACAAGCCAAGAAATGCAGGCAGCTTCTAGAAGCCTGAAGAGGCAAGGAGATGTTTTCTCCCCTAGAGTTTCCAGTAGTAATATGGCCTTCCATCACCTTTATATTACAACTTCTGAAAAAAAATAAAAAATAAAAATAAAAAATAAAAAAGAACTTCTGATTTTCAGCAAGACAATAAATTTGTGCTGTTTTCCGCTAACTTGGTGTTTATAACACTTTGTTCTACTAAATTTGTTATAGCATCAATAGGAAACTAAGGCAATGTGCATGCAAATCACTTTGGGATCTTGTTAAGAAACAGAATCTGACAGCAGACCTGGGAAAGTGTGAGAGTCTGTATTTCTAACAAGTTCCCATTGTCATTGAAATTAAAACCTCAAACATTGTGTGAAAGCAAAGTATCTTTTAGCATATCCTTTCATGGAGATGAGGTACCTAGTTTTGTGAAGAGATCTCATTGAACTTTTCTCCTGCTATAAATTCAATGATTTGTCTCTGTCCCCTGAAGAGGCACTAAATTTATGGTGTTAGCAAATGTAAGAAAAGCCTTTACCTCGATAATTTTCTGTTTACTTTGCTGGCTTCAGCTCCTCTGTCATTTATGGTCTTTAGACTTTCTTGCTATCTCAGCTATGCATTCGTGAGAATATTTGTTGCATTTTATGCAGGATTTCTAGTTATTTTTGTAGCAAAAGAATATTTAATCTATACTCTTAGAAGTAGAAGTCTTCATTTATATTTGCAAATTTGAAAATTGTCTACTCATTTCTCAATGAACATCTCCTCAATGACTTCTGTTTGTTTTGGGGTGATTCTTGCTTCTATAGCCAATTAATTGTTAATTAAAACCTAATGTCCTACATAATATTTAAGAGTGGTTTTGGGGAGTAAAAGTCAGTACCAGAGAAATCAAGTGGTTAAAATAGTTTATATATAGAGAGAGAGATAGATAGCTTTAGATGTTTGGACTAAAGAAAGAAAGCCAGTGGGTAAATAGGGAAATCTACATTTTTCTGTTAAGTCTCAATCACTGACCTAAACTCTGTGGATGCCATGAGTCATAAAATATATATATCCTGATTTTAGACAAGAGAAAACTCAGACTCAGAAAGCTAAAAAAAAAAAAAAATCTTTTAGAGAACCCTTCTAGACATGTAAGAACTTATACATTTAAGAATAACACTAACATTTATTAAGCTTCTGGTTGAGTCAAGATCAGAAGGAAACAACACCCTACAGCTTAAAAGGCAAAGAGTCAGTAATGGAATTCAGGATTTTCTTGGACCAAGCCTATGCTCTTTCCACCATTCCGTGTTACATCTACAGTTATCCAAAATAGACTGATTTTGAATACAGTGTAAAATCCTACTTAAAGTTTACTTACACAGTGAGACAGTCTCTATCATATGCTGGCAGTGGAAAAGTTAATTGGGGAAAATACAAAATATATACAGAAACAATTTGTCAAGAGCACAAGTGTATCACTTATTTACATGAGCGAATAATCGCTTTTAGGATACAAACATACACACAAAAACAAAATGGCATACCTGCACACTCCACTGCTGATTGTTACTATTTTATGTTAATGAGTCACAAATTCCTAACCTAAGCTTCTCAACATACTGTACATTTAATTCCTCCAAAGAGCCTTACATTTTCTTCCACTTCATCAATCTCAGATTACTTCACTTCATTGAAAAGATTTAAGTCATTAAGCACAAAAAAATTTAAATTCCCCTGCTCAATGTTACATACTTTACACACTAAAAACATCCTGCAGTCACAAAGGATCAAGTAGCACCTTCATTTGAAAGCCAGTCCCTCCACATGTGTCCTTAATCCTGACACTTTCTGTCTCCCAGAGATTAAGTTGTATTGATTAGTATTGCAACCGGTTTTTTACCTTTAATTTCTCCCTCTGACATCTTTCCTCTGTTAGTCATGCTTAAAACTCATTCAAAAAAACTAAATTCTCCTTTCCCTTCTATACCATGTGGTCTGCAAGGTATTGTTTTATCCTCTTCTCTTCTCACTTACACATCACAAAGAAAAAAAACTACCCTGTCATGTCACCTGAATTTACTTCTCAACTTATGATAGGGATAGTTTCTATTCTTAGAAAAGAACTGACATTTTTCTTAACATAATTGAATGGCCAAATCTAATATTTTTCCATCCTTATATTAATAAAATTTGCTGTTATGTTTGGCATCACTAATCACTCCCTTCTTGAAAAAGTGTCCACTTTCCTCTAATGGCTGCTTCTAAGTTACTCTTGGGAATTAGCGTACCTTAGTTTTCCATGGATTTCTGTGTTTAAGTCATTGCTTTTATCATCCATCATACTTCAGCAGTTTAGGTGATCACTTCTACTCTCTCATAACTTCAACTTGCTCTTGAATGCTGATGACTCATAGATCCATATCTCCTATCTGTCTTCTCCTCACCAAGCTTCAGTTATGCTCTCTCACTGCCTGATGGTCAATTACCTCTGAATGCCCTACAAGTACTTCACATTGTCCACAATTCAAGATGGAATTGATTTTCTTCCCCTCTGGGCTCCTACTTCATACATCAGTCAAGAGTGCCACCATTAATCAGTCTCCATCTCAGAATTACCCTTGACTACTCATCCCCCTCCCTCAAAATTGATTCATCAACATTCTTTATTAGTTAAAATCCAATCAGGAGACAGAAACTACACAGCAATTTGAAATGGGAAACATTACTGTAAAGAATTATCAACTATATCAGAAGAATAAAAGGCAAGGATAACTCAAAAAAAAAAAAAAAAAACGGGGCTGAGGGAGAATATCCAAGAAAAAAACAAACTTGGAAATAGTTTTTTCCTAAAGACTGAGTTTCAGACCTTGTTGGAAAAGGTAGGGTGGCAACTCATCAGTTGGTCAAAAAATTCTGTGGCTTGAATTTTTGGGCCAGAGCTCTTCGCAGTTTCCACGAAAACAGCAAACACCTGTCTAGGTGGTAAGAATCGTGGCTGAGATTTTCAAGCAGGAAACCTGTAGGGTGCAAGTGACTATTCTCATGGAAAAAATCACCACAAGGGTCATGGCTTTAGTTGCTGATTAATGGCTGGGCAGTGTGAGACCTGAGGTATATGGGGTCAGTATTGGGTGTTTCTTGACATATCTATGGGATTCAGGTTGACCAAGATACATAGATGGACAGATAGTGAGAGTCAAGGCCTCAGGAGCATACACTGAATACATAGCCCAAGGCCTGGGGAGCACAGTGTCCTTATTAGCAATACTGTAGTAAGGTGGTAACCAGGCCAGAAATGGAGCTGTAAACTTAACAAGGGACTGTATACTCTGGGTGTGCAGCTGCATGACAGGAGAAAGAAGAAGCCAAGAGAAGCAAACTGAAACTCAGAAGAGAAATACTCTCCTCTTTCAGTTTCCTTCCTATCCCCTCTACTTCCTATGCTTAACATTATGTTCACTATAAAGGAAAACTGTGAATAGGCTCCAACTCTATTATTACAGAACAGGTAATAAAGGATGAATTTGGCGCTGTGAGGCAACACATACCTTAAGTGCAAATAACTGTCAAATGTATATTGTTTTAAGTGTATCTTTACTTTGGATATTAATACCCTTTCTTCTATCACTATCATTATTTAAACTTTTACCACCACCTAGATTTAAAATCTATTCTCTCCTGATACAACTAAATGACCTACTCAAATGGGAATTCCAAATCACTGTTCTTAGAAATCTACAAAATAATACTCATCATTCATAAATGAACACCAAACATATTCATCCAGCAACTAAGCTCCTTCGTCTATTTTTGAAGCCATATCTCTTAGCATTCATTGGCTATGTTTGTCATTTTGTGCATAACAAAAAATGAAACCAATTTTTAGTGGCATTGTAACATAAGAATTGTTTTTCCCTCAAGTGTATGTGGGTTGTCTGGTGTTGTTTGATAAAATGGTGGGCATAGATAGGTGGCTTTTAGCAGTTATTTGAGGCCAGGTACACTCCCAAAATTTCTTTTTCCAACAAGAGGCCAATGAGAACATATTGAACTCATAAGGGCAGAGATGCGAGAGAGAATATCAAATTGTACAAGCCCATTTTTAAGTTCCTATGTCCATCTCATGACATCCTTTCTTCAGCAGGTCATAAAATAAATCTAAAATCAAAGACCTAAGAAATATAAGTCTCCCATGAATGGCAGCAGTGGGAGGGAGAACATATTACTGAAAAACATAATCTATATACCACCCCTTGCATTACTTCCCACCATTAGTCATTTGCTAAAATGATATTCTGATTAGTAATATATAAGATGCCTTCCCACGCCGAAAATTCCAAAAAAGCAAAACCATCTAGGATTTTAGTTAATACCTATGTATTTGCATTGCTAAATGTATGATTTGTTATGGCTTCTGAGGTGGTGGAAATAACTTACAGGCCTGTCAATGATTTCCTGTTGTTTATTGATCTCAGTTCAAGAACTTCTGTTATAGAAAGTACCAATCAAATTTATTCTTTCATGGCATCATGTTGTCCTTTGGATAAATTATTTATCTTTTAAATCTCTAGTGCTTTCTGCATGCTTGTCACATTCATGATGCCAACTGTAATAGCCATTCGCCCTTTCTCTTTTTACTCCATATGTCTCCTCTGGAAGCTCCTGAGCTCTGCTCAGAATCAGGAATTCTCCTTTGCACACCTTCCTCATTCTCTCTTCTCCATCTGTCTTTGGCTAGCTGGGTCCATGCACTTTAAAATCCAACTCATACATTCATAAATGCTTATACATTCTTGCTGTAAAAGGACCAGGGACTTAATTACTATAAAATATTCATACTCACTGTGCTACTTTCTGGCTAATTACTGCTTACTAATAGCTACTGAAAAGAATTGTCCTTATGCAAGAAACCTAGAAGAACGGACTCTTAAAAAATTAAACAGGACTTGAAATGTTGTATTAAATATTAATTTGCCATTTTGCACAAATATAATTTAGCCAGAAAAAATGAAGAAGAGCAAATGGAAGTAAAGATAAAAATCGTGAAGGAAACAGAATAAAAAAAGTACAGTATCCTGACAAAAGAGTTTAGAAAGATGCTTCCTGGTCTAGGCCTAGGAAGATAAAAGACGAACACTTTTATGAGACCCATCAAGAGACCTATCAAGAATTCTCTTTGATGATGAAAATCTGTATCATTTTGTCTTTTGGCCAGCTACAATCTGTCCTAAGGAGTTCTCGCTCCACATTCTCATCTATCCCTTCTGTGAAAGAAGGATCATTCATTCTATTTTGGTCTTGCTCCAAGAAAACTGCAACAGTGTTAAATGGTGATGCCTGAAAAATGGTAGGGAGACTAATTCAAATTGGAGTTCCTAGGGCCAGAACAGACATTGGATAAATGGGAACAATAAAGAAGATTTATAATCATTGTCAATCAGTTGTATTTCTTAGCACCTACTGTGTCAAGAGCCACGAGAAAGGTTATACAAGGTTAACATCCTTCCTCAACATGTTTAGATTCTCTTTTAATATGTAACTGGGTCTTAATAATTTAATAAAACTTGTCCTTTTTTCTGGTATACTCAAGGTACAAAAAGGCTCAGAAAATTTTAGAATGAGTTCACCCCACTAGCCTTTAGCTGATGCTTACTCTGAGACTCTCCTTATCTAGTAACTAGTTCAGGGTCTTAGAAGGCAAAGGCCCCTATTGTATAGTCATCTCAATTCACCACCTTCTCAGCAGATTCTGCCTTAAAAAAAAAAAAAAAAAAAAAATCCGGAGTCTGCTAAAACCACAAGTGTAAACAAATAAAATAGTTTGTGAAAGTACATAAAGTTGCCTTATATTGCACTCAACTTCCTTATATCATTCTTCATGAAATTACAAATTACATGGGGGCTGGGAGTATAAATCGCCTGATCTGACCTATGATACAAAATAGGAGATTTATACCTCTTTTTATATGTAAATATTATATAGAAATACATTGTCATGATTTATTTATAAAAGATTTCTTAGTGGTAGTGATTTTCAATTACTAAATTAAATTTTACATTAACACATTTTTGGCAGTTTTATGATATATCCAAATGATAAGTTTCACTTAACCGAAATTATACATTTTTTAGCACAGTCTGGATTTTGTAACAAAAGATTGTCAGATGAATGCTGATACCTGAGTATCATCAAGATTAAAAAAAAGAAAAGAAAGGAACATTGAAGTATTGAAGCCATTGAATATAATAAATGTATCCTTTCTCTACTGCAGGAAGGTACATATCATAAACTAAAAGATCCTGGCAAACTTGAATCTTCATTCTGGCAGTGAGAATATGCTATCTTTTAATAAGTAAGTAAATACACATTCAATCTAGTTTATAGATTTTTATTGAATATTTATTAAGAAAGTGAATAAAATATATAGAATAGCATATAATACCAATCCTGTAATTGCGTGTTTCTGTGTATGAAAATCATGTTTTGGGGTAGAAAAGGTTCTAGGAAAATTCCATATGACTTATTAATACCCTTAAGAAATAGGCAGGAATATTTGATTTTCCTGTGATAAATACATGTTACTGCTAATTAACGTAGATGAAACAAAAACTATTCCTATCAAACACTGTCTCTAACTTCAAATGCCAGACATCATCAGTCCTTTGACTTTTATCTTCTTTACATAAGATATTTGAAATTGCTAAGTTTATTTGTTCAAAGTGCAAAAGCTTTGGGATAAGAAGAAAAAGTATACAATAAATACAAAACTTTTCATAGCAACTTGAAAAGATTAAATTAAAATGGAAACATCTTGCATAACTGAAATTTTATACCCATTGAGCAACACCTTCTCATTTTCCTTTCTTTTTTTTTATTTTCTTTTTTTTTTTTTTCATTTTCCTTTCTTCTTTAGCCCTGGCTACCAAAAAAAAAAAAAAAAAAAGAAAAAAAAACAACAAAAAACAAAACAAAACAAAACAAAAAAACAAAAACAAAAACAAAAAAAACCAGAAAAATCCATACAAAACTGGTCAGCTAAACTGCCAGTACTAATTTACTTCTTTTTCTCCAACACTAAGATAAGATACCAAATAAATTCTATCTAAAGGGTCACCTGAGTGGTTCCATGGTTGAGCGTCTTTCTTTGGCTCAGCGTGTGATTCCAGGTTGGGCGATCAAGTCCCACATCAGGGTCCTTGCATGGAGCCTGCTTCTCTCTCTGCCTATATCTCTGCCTCTCTCTGTGTCTCTCATGAATAAATAAATAGAATCTTTAAAAAATTCTGTCTAAAAACAAGCTTTATCCTCAAGAAGCTTTAAATCTGGTAATTAAAGCCTCAAGTAATAAGTGCAATGATATCCATAATAACAAGAAAAACTACAGACACTTAAAAGTGTATTCAGCAGGCTCTGTTTTTGGTTAGAGCATAGAACACAATGCAAATTCCACAATGTGAAAAAATTAATATATCATGAGAAAGTAGGTTTTATATCAGAAATTCAAAGGTTTATACAACATTCAAAAATCAGTCATTGTAATTCACCATTTGAACAGAATGTAGTATAAAACATGTGATCATAATTGATACAAAAGAATAGAAGGAAACTTTCTTAATCTGATGGAGGAGATAGACCAAAATCCTAAATTAATATCATACTTAGTGGTAAAATATTAAAGTCTTTTCCATAGAGGTTTTTCCCTCAAAAAATCCATTTCACAAGAATTCCTATTTTGGATTCAGCATCTAGGGAATTGAAACTCACAGATACAAATAAGTCAATTAAGATTCTTTCTTAAGATATTAGAAAATAGGGCAGCCCAGGTGGCTCAGCGGTTTAGCGCCACCTTCAGCCCAGGGCCTGGTCCTGGAGGCTCAGGATCCAGTCCCATGTCAGGCTCCCTGCATGGAACTTGCTTCTCCCTCTGCTTGTGTCTCTGCCTCTCTTTCTGTGTCTCTCATGAATAAATAAATAAAATCTTTAAAAAAAAGATATTAGAAAATAAACAATATAATCACAATGATATGGGATATTAGAACTAAAAAGAAATATTAAAGTTAAAGAACTAAAAAAGAAATATTAAAGTTAAAGAAATTAAAAGGAATAAATATTTGAAGCCCTGTGTGCTGTATAGTATCCTCTTCCTCCAAGGATTATATGCCTCCAAGGAGTATATACCATCAGGTGCTGTGTATTAAGTCATCTCACTGTTTAAGGGAGAGGATTATTTATTCACCAACAGGTTGAATAGGAAGTGTTCAGAACACTTAAAATACAGATTTAAAAATATATATGTAAATACTAACAAATGCAATCCAAGAAAGCATCACCACCAACTATAACCTACTACAACCAATGTAGACTTATTCTGACAATACAAGGTATCTTCATATGAAGAAATGAATTCATATATTATCTAAGTAGATACCTCATATCATTGGATTCTGATGACATTTTATACACACACACAGAGTGCCTAGTGTTGAAGTTTTGTGTGTATATATGTTTAGGTAAGTTTTTATAATAAGAAGGGAGTTTTGAAAAAAACACATATTGGGCCGGCAATGAGAATGCTGGCATGGGAGTGGGAGATGATAAGCATTGACAATACACATATTAAAGTACATTATTGCACTTGTTATAACAAGCATTCGTTCATGTATAATTAAAAAGTGAAATTTACTTTTAAAAATTAAAAATTAACATAAAGAACAAAGTTAACAAAGCCCAACAGAGAAGATTTGATCAATACAATTAAAATTGTTTTTTTTTTTTTTTCTTTTTGAGAAGAAAAATGTTTGTAGAGTATTATTAATTAAAAAAGGGGGCAGCCCTGGTGGCACAGCGGTTTAGCGCCACCTGCAGCCCGGGGTGTGATCCTGGAGACCCAGGATGGAGTTCCGCATCAGGCTCCCTGCATGGACCCTGCTTCTCCCTCTGTCTGTGTCTCTGCCTCTCTCTTTGCTCTCTCTGAATGAATAAGTAAATAAATCTTTTTAAAAAATAAAAATAAAAATAAATAAAAAATAAATAAATAAGGGAGATAAGACTTCCAGGGAAGATGGTGTAGTAGGAAGATCCTAAGCTCACCTCATCACACAGTTACACCCACATCAGTGTAAATAACCCAGAAAACCACTGAAGACTGCAAACCAGACTCTTCACAGCTAAATGTAGGAAAGAGGACACATGAAAGAAAGCAGGAAGGACATAGATGTAGTTGGCAGCTTTACAAACCTCGGGGCAGTCCCCAGGAGGGAAGGATGACCTAGGCTCAAAGAGAAGAGAGCGAGCAAACTCTCACACCAGGGAGGCTACATGAAGAAGATGTATCCCTATAACATCTGGCTTTGAAAACTAGAGGAGCCTGGGATGCCTGGGTGACTCAGCAGTTGAGCGTCTACCTTTGGCTTAGGGCATTATCCTGGAGTCCCAGGATAGAGTCCCACATCAGGCTTCCTGCCCGGAGCCTGCTTCTCCCTCTGCCTATGTCTCTGCCTCTCTCTCTCTCTCTCTCTCATGAATAAATAAAACCTTTAAAAAATAATAAAACTAGAGGGGCTGAATTTATTAAGTTCTTACAATCAGCAGGACTTAACACCTGGAACTTTGAAACTCAATGGGCCTAGCTCTGGAAGAACCAAGAGAGTGAGAAGAAACTGAGTCCTTGCCCTTAAAGAGATGGCAAAATAAACACCCCACTATGATGCAGCATAGAAGCAGCAGTTTGAAAAATACCTGGGGTAAATAGGATGAGAATTTGTTGATTAATCTTAGAGCATGTGCTGGAGGAGCAGGCATCTCTCAGGAGACATCTCTAGGAACAAAGGACCTGGTGAGTGCCATTTCCCTCCTGCCACAACCAGCATCCAAATACACAGACACCTGTAGGAACCAGCACATGGAGAATACTCTCCATCTAACTTACTAATAGCATGCCTTACTCCCACATTCTTCTGAGGACAACCCTGGACAGCTGGGCCTTGTCTCTAGGTCCTCCCAGGCAGACCCCCCCCCCAAAATGTTTTTGCTAACACTGCACACCTGTCCCATTCTCTTCTGTAGATCAGTCTCCTTCAACTATCCCCACCCCACCTCAGTTCCAGGCAGGTGCAGAGCTCCTCCCACCAGCCAAGGCAGACCTTGGGACCTGCCAAGGTCTGGTCTGATTACAGTCTCTGTACACTGATGATAGTTACTCAAGGAAAGACAACACAGGGAAATCACTCTGTAGCTCAGTGCTACTGCATCTCTGACAATCACCTAATCTGACTTGTGTTAAGCCCAAGATGGCCCCAGACTGGCCCACTAACACCACAGGGACCAAGCCCTGCCCACAACAGGCAAAGAGAGTCATTGCAAACCACCAGTCTGAAGGGAGAAGTGACTCAGCCACAAGATCAGGGTGCACACAACTTACAAAGGAGGCACTTCTGAACTGCTGAATTACAGTGAACAGGGGACACTGCACTGCAAGGTACTACAGGACGTATTCTCCATAAGGCCACTACTTTCAAGCATAGAAGATGTAGTTGATTTTCCTAAAAGACAGAAACAGACACTGAAAGTTAGACAAATGAGGAGACAGAGGACTATCTCCCTAAAGGAAAAAAATAGGAGGAAATCAAAGTAATAGAACTAAACAAAATGAGGTAAGTAATATGTTTAATAGAGAATTTGAAGTAATGGTCATAAAGACACTCACTGCACTGGAGAAAAGAGTATGGAACCTTGGTAAAATCCTCAATAAAGAGATAAAACCCAAAAAGAATGGCCCAAAGTTGAAGAACTCAGCAAAAAAAAATTAAAAATACACTAGATGTAATGGGTAGCAGACTACAGGAAGCATAGGAATGGATCAGTGACCTGGAAGACAAAGTAATGGACAGCAATTAAAAAAAACAACAGAAAAGACAAAGATAATAATAAAAAAAATGAAAATAAATTAAGGAAACATAACAACATCATCAAGCATAATAATATTGACATTATGGGGATCTCTGGAGAAGACAGAAAAGGGGCAGAGAATGTACTTGAAGAAATAAATAGCTATAAACTTCCCTAATCTGGGGAAGGAAATCTGTATGCTGCCTACGTGAGACTCATTTCAGACGTAAAGACACATGTAGATTAAAAGTGAAGGGAAGGAAAAGCATTTGTCACACAAACGGAAGTGAAAAGAAAACTGGGTTAGCAGTAGTTATACTGGACAAAATAAACTTTAAAACAAAGACTATAACAAGAGAAAAAGAAGGACACTAAAAAATGATAAAGGGAACAATCCAACAAGAAGATAAAACAATTATAAATATTTATGCAACAAATACAGGAGCACCTGAATCCATAAGGCAACCATTAATAAAGAAAAAAAATTACATTAATACAATAATAGTGGGAAACTTTAACACCCGCTTACATAAACAGATGAGTCATCCAGTCTGAAGACCCAAAAGGAAAGTGTAGCTTTGGATGACACATTGGACCAGATAGACCTGAAAGATCTATTCAAAACATTCCATCTTAAATCAGCAGAATACACATTCTGCACATGGAACATTACACAGGATAGATCACATGTTAGGCCACAAAACAAGTCTCAACAAATTAATCAGCAATGGAACTGAATCAGTAATCAAAAAACTCTCAGCAAATAAAAGTCCAGGACCAAACAAACTCACAGGTGAATTCTATCAAACATTTAAAGAAGAGCTAATACTTAAAATTCTCAAACTATTCCAAAAGAATAGAAGAGAAAGGACAGCTTCAAAATCATTCTATCAGGCCACCATTACCCTGATACTAAACACAGATAAAGACACTAAACAAAGAAACAAAAAAAACTACAGACAAATATCTCTGATGAATATAGATGCAAAAATCATCAAGAAAATAATAAAAAATTGAGTTCAACAATACACTAAGAAAATTATTCATCACGATCAAGTGGGATTTAATCCTGGGATATAAGAGGGATTCAATGTTTGCAAATCAACAAACATCACACATCACATCAACATGAGGAAGAATAAAACCCATATGATCCTTTCAATAGATGCAGAAAAAGCATTTGACAAAATATAACACCCATTCAAAATAAAAACCCTCAACAAAATACATTCAGAGAAAACATACAACATAATAAAGGCCTATATGAAAAACTTATGTTCACATATTCAATGGGGAAAAACTGAGAGCTTTTCCTCTAAGATCAGGACAAGACAAAGATGTCCGTTCTCACTACTTCTATTCAACATAGTACTGAAGTCCTAGCTTCAGCAACAAGACAAGGAAAACTAATAAAAATAATCCAGTTAAGTGAAGAAGTAAAATTTTTGCTATTTGAAGATGACATGATACTATATATAGAAACCCCTAAGTAATACATCAAAAAATTGCTAGAACTGATAAATGATAAATGAATAACTGATAATGAATCAAGTAATGTTGCTGGATACTGAATCAATAAGATAAATCCTATTACACTTCTATGCACTAACAATGAAGCAGAAAGAAAAATTAAGAAAACAATCTAATTTACAATTGTACCAAAAAAGGTAAAATACCTAGGGGTAAACTTAACCAAGGAGGTGAAAGACATGTACTCTGAAAACTATAAAACACTGATGAAAGAAATCAGAGATGACAGAAACAAATGGAAAGATATTCCATGCTTGTAGATTGGGAGACCAAATATTGTTAAAATATCCATACCACACAAAGTAATCTACAGATTTAATGCAATTCCCATCAAAATACTAATGGCATTTTTCATGGAACTAAAACAAATCTAAAATTTTCATGAAGCCATAGAAGACCCTGAATAGACAAAACAATCTTTAAAAAAAGGAACTAAACTAGGGGTATCATAATCCCAGATTTCAAGACAAAATACAAAGTTGTGGTAATCAAAACAGTATGATACTAGTACAAAAACAGACACATAGGTCAATGGAACAGAATAAGGAGGTCAGAAATCCATGAATATATAGTCAATTAATCTTTGACAAAGGAAGCAAGAATATGAAATGGAGAAACGACAGTCTCTTCAACAAATGTTATTGGGAACACCAGATAGCTACAAGCAAAAGAATGAAACTGGACCATGCTCTTACACCATACACAAAAATAAAATCAAAATGGATTAAAGACCTAAATGTAAGACCTGAAACCATAGAAATGCTAGAAGAGAGCCCAGGCAATAACTTCTCTGACATTGCCATAGAAACTTATTTTTTGATATATCTCCTGAGATGAGGGCAACTTAAGTAAAAATAAGCTATTGAGATTACCTCAGAATAATAAGTTTCTGCAGGGACACCTGGGTGGTTCAGCAGTTGGGCGCTTGTCTTCAGTTCAAGTCTGATCCCGGGATGTGGGATGGAGTCTCACATCAGGCTCCCTGTGAGAAGCGTGCTTCTCCCTCTGCCTATGTCTCTGCCTCTCTCTTTCAGTCTGTGTCTCTCATGAATAAATAGATCTTTTTTAAAAAAGTTCCTGCACAGTGAAGGAAACCATCAACAAAACTAAAAGACAACCTACTGAATTGGAGAAGATATTTTCAAATGACATAGTCAATGAAAGATTAGTATCTAAAATATATAAAGACCTTATACAACTCAACACCAAAGAAAACCCAAGGAATCCAATCAAAAAATGGACAGAAGACATGAACAAACATTTTTTCCATAGAAGACATCTTGATGGCCAATGGAGCCATGAAAAAATGCTAAACATCACTTATCATCAGAGAAAGAAAGAAACTGGGATGAGAAAGATGAAGTTGTTTTCACCTTGTGTAATAGAATGTGCTTCTACAGATGAGTATTTACCAAGGGAAAAGTAGACAAAAATAATGTCAGGATTATGATAGTGAGTGTACTTCAAAATACATCTTTAATAAAAGATAAATTTGTAGAAGTCAATATAATGTGTACCCCACCCAAAAAATGAAAAATATGGCACAAATGAGCATAATTTGAAAAAGAGTACATTCCTTTTTTCTTTTTTTTAAGTAGGCGTCACACCCAACATATGGCTTGAACTCACTATCTTGAGATCAAAAGTCACACGCTTTCCCAAATGAGCCAGGCAGGCACCCCACAAAAAGAGCACATTCTTAAAGATAGAGAATGTTTTTAAAAATATTTAGTAACCTGTAGAACTCTTTGGTAACAAATGTTTTTAAATTGACAAAAGGATATATTTCTAAGAAAATAGAACTTAAATGACAGGAAAAATGGAAACCAAATCTAAAAGTCACTGAAGCAACTAGAAGGGCAGTCAAAGATTTACAGCATTGACAATAAATAATGGAAAAATGTCTACTATATCTTCAATAAAGAGTTTATTATTCTCATAAACGAATGCTTTTACAGCACAAAAGCATGAACCAAATCACAACCAATTCTGTAAGCCTAGAACAATTACGAGATCAACACTAGTCAAGTACAGGAGATAAAATGTATCTATGAATATCAATGTGAAATTAGTAAGTGAAAGAATAACCATCAAGCCACTAGTTTATTAAGAATTGTGAAAGAAAATATTTGAAGAAGGTGAAAAATGAAAGCTTAACTTTAGTATTAGATATTAAACTCTATTATAATAATTAAAACATATGATGTTGGTGAATATTTTAGTATTTCAATAAGACATATATAATACATATTGCATTTTAGTACTTGATAACAATGGAATTTAAGTTCAACACATAATGGCTTATCAACATATGACTATGTTCTTGGAAAACCTATAACTTTATAACAAAAAAGTTAACAAATATAAATGGTAGATTAATGAGATAAAACTATATATTAGGAGGTATATAGGGAAGATATTATTAAAAATATTGAAGCTGTAAGGAAAAAACAGTACATTCAACTTATGTAAACATTAAAAATTCCTTGCAGAAAAGGTACCAAGTTAAAATCATTATATGTACAGTTCCCTAAATATATGAATGAAAAGATGTCATCCTCAGCTGATATAAGAAAAATGCAAAATAAAACTGAACTAATTATTGTGAAGATGTGAAAAAATTGATAATTTTATATACTAATTTTGAAGTTTAATATCATAATGTTTTATTGGAGAGTAGGTTGACATCAGAACTAATAATAGTATTATGTTTGCACATATATATGTATATATATATAAATACTACATTAGTTTTAATAATAGACCATTGTAATCGACTTTAAAATATATTATTAGAGAAGAAATAAATACGCTCCAAGTCTAGTATGGAAAACAATGTGACCATTTACTCTAAATGTACACACACACACATACCACAGAATCACACACCAATTTCTAAAACATTTTGTTAAGTTAAAATTTATATCAAATTATCTTCATGTGTGTATCAACGCACACACACACGCATGCACACATATGTACAACAAAGTAATCAAGTTCCATAGAAAATAATTACCTAGGGCACCTGGGTGGCTCAATCAGTTAAGCGGCTGCCTTCTGTCCAAGTCATGATTTAAGGGTCCTGGGATCAAGCCTTACATCAGGCTCCCTGCTCAGCAGAAAGCCTGCTTCTCCCTCTCCCTCTGCTGCTCTTCCTGCTTGTGCTTTCTCTCTCTCTCTCTGTCAAATACATAAATAAGATCTTAAAAAAATATATCTAATTGATAATGATCATTGGAGAATAAAGGGTGACTTATATACATACATTAATTTTTTGTGCATGCTTAGTGTTTAATTTTACAAGACTACACAATAAAATATTTTTTATCTATCAAGTTGGGAAAGAATTACAAATATTAGGAGCAGCCGGGTGGCTCAGTGGTTGAGCGTCTGCCTTCAGCTTGCGACGTGATCCTGGAGTCCCGGGATCTAGTCCTGGAATCGAGTCCCGCATCGGGCTCCCTGCATGGAGCCTGCTTCTCTTCCCTCTGCCTATGTTTTTGCCTCGCTCTGTGTCTCTCATGAATAAATAAAATCTTAAAAAAAAAAAAGAATTACAAATATCAGTAAGTTATGAACATGAATTTTCCACATCATTTGGTGAAATTATATCTACTTTTTTCTGAAGGGAAATTTGGGAATATATTTTAAAATCCATAAAACTTTTAATATCATTTAATTCATATATTTTACTCTTAAAATTTTTTCTAGCAAAATAATTTATATATCTTAAGACACATACAGACACAAAATTGTTTATCAAGTGTTAGCTTATAACAATGAAAACTATTTGAAAGCAGCCTAGGAATTTAATAATAGAAACTGGGTTTATTATGACCAATTTAATCTTTAAAGATTAAAGACATAATCTTTAGTTAAAATGAAGGTCATGTAGCACTTAAAAATTATTTTTAGAAATTGAAAATTATATTTTGTGGGAAAAACAAGTTGCATGACATATATAATAACATTCTTGCTTTTTAGACTTTCCCTGTGGTCTCAGACAAAATTAAAACATACTATTGAAGATGTTTTCCTTAATTGGTTAAGGTTACGTGTAGTACCTTTTACCATTCTGGCTTAGAAAGTTTTTGTAATCTTTCTACAATTAATTATACAACTACTTTGGATTTTAATGAGCTCCACTGCTAGCTGCTTTTCATGTAATAATTATTTCATTACATTTTTTCACAATTTGCTTTATACCAATTTTTGACCCTCATAAATAACCTATGAAGAATTATGCTTATACCCAAAATGAGAAAACTGAGTTGTGCATAAGTGACCTCAGGAGGACAGCGTGGCTGGGAACCAAAAGCCAGGCTCACTCCCAGGTCTAAATGATCCCAATGCCTGACCCCTAGGGGTTGCACCATGTTCCTGTCACTGCCTAGAACAATGCTAGGCACATAATAAGTAACAAGTATAATACTTGTTCATTGTCTCAGAGATAAAACATTGAGCAGAACACTTCATGGGAAAACAATATTTAATTCAGTAGTTATTTCTGTGTGGAAACACACAGGATTAAAAAATGACTGTTTTATTTTTCTAACACCTTTAAATGAAGACTGGCCTTAAATGTATAGTATCAAGTACAATTTGGGAATGCTGGTGCATCTCTCTTGCTTTGCAGCAGCTCAACCAACATCTATGTTCAAGGAGAAGCCACTCTTTCTCACTATTCTTTTGATCTTCACTCCTGCCATTATTTCTTGACAGAATTCCAATTTATGAGGTGCAGGTCCTGACAGGCCACTATTGAATACCATCATTTAAAATGCCATCATGTTTAATCCTTTCAAAATCCCTAAGAGATGAGAATTATTAGTTTCACATGGATAGGCTTGGAGAGGTGACGGTGTTAGAACCAAAATTCAGGCATGCTTGCCCAAGAAACCAACTGTTTTCAAGACGTTGAGAACTGTTGGCCTCACAGTTGTACCTCTGAGTCAGAAAGGTTCTGAAAGATCTTTTGTACAACCAAATAGAATATATTATATGTCCTGTTTTTGTGATTAATAAAGTAGAAAGGGGGGCACCTGGGTGGCTCAGTCGGTTAAGCGTCTGCCTTCGGCTCAGGTCCTAGGATGGAGCCCTGCATCAGCCTCCCCGCTTAGTAGGGAGTCTGCTTCTACCTCTGCCCCTCCCCTCTCTCATGCTCTCTCTCTCACTCTGTGTTTTCTCTCATAAATAAAGTCTTTTAAAAAGAAATAAAGTGAAGATTGATTTAAATTGCTAAATTAAAAATAGCTTTGTTGTTACTATGCACTTTCTCAGTTAACAGAATCTATTTCTATTATGTGAGAGTCACTTAAACCTTACCCCAAAAATTGCTTCCTAATCCAGATTGTTGGAAACTCCTCTTCTTCATCTTGTTCCTCATTCCTGACAAAGAAAAATGACTGGGTTGAGTTGACTTAGAGAACGGCCTAAATATGTTTATTTATATAATAACTATATATTGAGGAGATCATGTGCCAGGTATTTGATCAAGACCCTGGGAACTCAGTAAATAACAAAGGAACATAGTAGCAAACAAAGAAATGAGATATACATATAGATGCAAATATCTATGTCTGTGTCTATGTCTACACCTCTTTCGATGTGTACATCTCCATTTACATCTATATCCAGAGGAACCTGATTTGAGTGAGAGAGGAGACAGAGGAAAAGAATGAGTTAAGTGACACATTAAAAAACAGTAGATGAAAGGATAAAGGGATGTGAAGTCTCTATGTGTGTGTTGCTGTTCAGATAGGATTATTAAGCAATTTCTCAGTGTGCAAATATCATATAAGCAAAGACATAAAGGAAGGGAAAGAATCACCTGCTGTAGATTAATAGGAGACAAACAGTTCAGATATAAATAACAAGCGTAAAGATTGCAGAAAAGACTCCTGAGGAGCATCAAGGAGGGTAGCATGGCTGAAAACAAAGTGAACACAGGGAGAGGACAAGGAGTCTAAGGTGAGAATGCTATTAGGATTTATATAGGGCTTATGGGCTAATTATAGGATCATGACTTTTACTAGGCAATGGGTACCTACTGATAGGAAGGTTGACATGACGTGACTTATTTTATCATTTGATAAAAGCTGACTGGGTGCTTCCCAAATATCACCTCCACCCGCATGCCATAGTGTTGTGTTAATGCTATCTTTTTTAGGCTCTTCAGGAAACTCATTAGAATAGGATGAAGAATCAAATTGTGTATGACTAAACTCATCACGGAGCCCAGCAGTGAGCATGAAAGGAGGGCATATGAACAGCAGTGGTGCTGATGCTAGAAAGAATCCTATATTAGCCTGGCACAAAAATAGAATAAGTGCCATAGTGAATATATTGCATTTAATATGTATGCTCATAGAAATCAGCAAGCTCTCACATATATTAACATAACACACATGTGGTAGCTTAGCTTGGACAGCATGAATGTAGAAGTGAAGAAAGACAAAAGAAAGAACTCTCATTGCTAGTGTGCAAAGGAGTTCTGCCCCAGTCTGCAGAGCCTACAGATATTCCATGTGAGAGACAGCACCAGAAATAAATACCAAGAGGACTTGCTGAGCTGTTTCCAGCCTTTATAATTTTTCTGTTTGTGGGTGCTAAAGGTGATGCTTATCAACGGGAAAGATGACATCTGAAAACACTTAACTAGTTAAGATGATGACTTTGACAATACATTTGAACATGGATTACGTTTACAACTTCAGACAATTAATTGCCTTTATGGGATTCTTGGTATGGATTTGTCTTCACTTATCTCTCAAGTCATCAGACTCTCACAGGGATCTTAGAAAAGCAACCAGCAAAATTTTCTTTGTCAATAAGGCCAAGGCTAGGTCTCCTGCTAATGGCAGGTGTGTATCACAGCTACAGTAAAAGCTGGAATCAGTGCATGAGCAGAAGTATTCATGTTCTTTTTTGTCATAATTTACCACCCAGCAAAAAAAGATACATCTCTGGTCTGCCCACTTTAATCTTTTCCTGGTTATGTTGCTAGGATGGAGACTTCCCAGGAAACGAGCAGAGGAGAACATGGAGTGAAGTGGTTGCAGATAGAATTAAATTCGAATCCCACTTAAAACCTTCATGACCTTGAATGAAGAATGTAAATTATCTGTGCTTCATTCTCTTCATCTTTTTTTTAAAGATTGATTGATTGATTGATGATTCATGAGAGACAGAGAGAGAGAGAGGCAGAGACAAAGGCAGAGGGAGAAGCAGGCTCCCCACAAGGAGCCTGATGTGGGACTCAATCCCGGATCCCGAGATCACGACCTGAGCCGAAGGCAGACACTCAACTGCTGAGCCACCCAGTTGTCCCTCTCTTCATCTTTAAGATAAGTGCAATAATTTATATTTCTTAGGTTGTTAGGATGGTTAAGCAGCATGAACACTGTACTGGTCTCTTATGTAATATGTGCTTGCACGGCATTATTTGCAATGGTGAAAATAATATTAATAATAATAAATACTGTGTCTAACAATACAGTAATTTATCCATGTACCTCTTAATATATCAAAATAAAATTCTGTTGGACATTCTAACCATATAGTAAATTGGTTTTTTTTTCCCATATTTTTCATAACCAATGCCGTCCTCCACCCCCATATTAAATCATTGTCATTAGCGTTTTCTAAGCTAGACACATGGGCTGGCTTTTTAAAGACAAGGGTAACATTAAAAAATACCACTTTGCATTAAAACATGCAAAGACTTAACAGGATGGCATAACATTAACTTCATTTTTATAAGAGAAAAATCATGCTGAATAGAATTGCATTACTCTCTGAAGCCTCTTGGCTCCTTGCATATTGCCTGCTGACTGGTGTGTCAGAGATATTAATCACTCTGAGAAATACATATTTCAGAGAGCTCTGTTGGAGTAGACTAGATTTTATTTTATTATTTTTTTTTTAATGAGGGAGCAATTGTTGGGCTGTTTAAGCTGAAATATTTGCATTTCAATTGACATTATCCTGAGTTTTAGCTCTCACAAGGAAGTGGCTCCTTAACTGGCTTCTCTTGTTTTTAGTTTACTTACTAGTTAAAAGGATACTCTGGAAGCATGGCAATGAAAGTGATTATTTGATTATTTCTGACTGCTGTAAAGGAAGTCTACATCATGAAAGCAATGATACTGAACTACACAGAAGAGACATACACAATCATCTTCTCAAAGAATAAAAGCACTGATGGGTGGATATAAGGAACCAGACCTGCAAGCCACTGGATCAGCTCTCCCTCTGAATACACTTATGGGAGAAATAAGAAAATTATTGGAAAGAAGCCCACTTCAGAAACTTGTCTTGGAGCTGACTGTTAGAAACTATCTGCAATGTCTATATGCTCAGCTCTAAACTTCCAGGCTTTGAGAGCTGAAAGGCATTTCAGATGGTGCCAATTCCAATGCCCTCATTTCACAGATGGAGGAACTGAGACTCTAGAGGTAGAAAAATTTGCCCAGAATCTAGGGAGAATAATGTCAGAGTAGTGGCCCCATAAAGGTCTCCAATTTCTTATTTATACTTTCAATGTGTTTGCTGTGATCACTATTATCTGACTGAGAACATAGCTTCCTCAAGATTCTATAGCCAGCAAAGGGTAACTGAATTGCTGAGAGAAAGAAAGAGAAGAAACCTGTTTTTCTTGGCTTCCTAACCTTATGCAGCCCTTTTTTTTTTTTTTTTCCTTAGTGCTGGTCATACTGCGTTATGGTCCCCTCTTTCCTGTGCTTATGTCCTCCACTACATCAGTAATTCCTAACACTGTTTACTTAATCATTTTAGAGACTAATTAGGTACCAGAGCTCTACCTATACCTAATGAATAAGAATCTCTCAGGGAAAGGCATTGTTGCGTTTAATTCTAAGTGATTCTGATGTATGGTAAAGTTGGAGATCTGTAAAATTAGATGTAGTTTCTAGAAAACAAGAATAATTCATTCATCTTATAACTCAATGCCCAGCATTGAAGCAGGCCTTGGTATTTTATAAATTAATGAAAAAGTGATTCTCTCAAATCAGACAATAGTAAGGAACCACAGGAAAGACTCAGACATGAAAAAATGGGGAAAAATGAAATAAAAATTATTTTAAAAAATTAAAAATAAATAAAATGAAAAAAATCATCTATAAATCTGTAGGGAATGTGAAAAGTCACTTAGTCCATACTCACAGTTTAGATATGAAGAAAATAAGATCTAGGGAGATTAAATAACTCTCTCATGGCCACAAAAGTAGGTAGGGAAGGAACTATGACTAGAAATTAGATGTCCTGTTTCCTAGCTCTTGATAGAAAATTGCAACTGAAATGATCTAGGGTAGGCCAGTGGTTGTCAACATTGATCTCAGGATCAGAGGCATCAGCATCATCAGGAACTTTGTAGATCACACCACAGACCTAGTGAATCACATACTCTGAGGAAGAAACCCAGTGATCTATTTTAACAAGCCTCCTGGTGATTCTAAAGCACTCTTACATTTGAGGACCATGTATATAGGCAAACAAATTTATCTCCACCAATCTATTTCAAAAAGTTGTTCTTTACATGATATCCATGTTAATCTACAACATTTTCCAATTTTATTTTAGGAACAACCCAAAGCAATATATTATACCTTTCAGGTGAGTAGAAATTAACTTGGAACTAAATATCCTAATGTTTTGCCTCATTTGAATTTATTTTCCTTCTTTTAGAACTTTACAGAAGCTCTGTTTATGTGAGTTTCCGTGAGATTTACATAAACTTCACAGTTGTTTTTTGTTGTTGTTGTTGTTGTTTTTTTTTTTTTTTTTTTTTTGTCTCATTGTTTCACACATAAGACCATTAAGCTCAAACTCCTATAGAGATAGTTAGCTATTGCTTAGGTTCAAAGGTGTTTCTGG
The DNA here is from genome assembly GCF_003254725.2 of Canis lupus dingo. Lineage (NCBI taxonomy): Eukaryota > Metazoa > Chordata > Mammalia > Carnivora > Canidae > Canis > Canis lupus. Next base: position 34,179,739 of record NC_064261.1, read on the forward strand.
TGTTCTCAAACAATGTGCCCCACCTTCCTTCTCAGTGCTCAAATTCTAGCATGGTGATCACTATCATTCAAGTTTGATTTCTGCCCATAATATTAGCTGTGTGACATAGCAAATTACTTAACCTTTAATATCAATGGGTACAAAAATAATAATAATAACTGCCATTAAAAAAAAAACAGAAACAAAAGAAAGCAGAAAAATCATAGGTGACAAATGAAATCATTTGTGCTATGTTCACATCACCAAACTAGAGCTTAATATCTAATGTAATTACAGTTTCAACATTCCCCAGGAATATAGTCTTAATCAGTCAGTCAGAAATTTTCTAGTAAGCTCTGGTGAAGTCACCTGCCACATAGGCCCTTTCCATCCCCCAGAAGAAGATGAGGTAATTGCTTTTTCTCCTGAGCTGTTTCAGTCATGTATTCCCCAGCCATCCATCATATTCGTCAGTGATATCCTTCTATACTCACATTCCAATATGGTTACATTGCTGCCATTGTTAGCATTGCATTCAATCAACATTAATTTCCACCTTGTTGAATATTTATTGACCCATATTATTTTAAATTTCCAATGATGCCTGGAACAAAGATCTCCCTCAGTCTTATATGAAAAATAAAAATAACACTTCTTAATTGGTTAATCAATTTAACACCAGTTAAATATGTAAATGAAAATTTTAGAATCTAAAGTATGATAAAATAGAAAAAAAAATGGGCAAGCCGGGTGGCTCAGTGGTTTAGCACTGCCTTCAGCTCAGGGTGTGATCCTGGAGTCCCGGGATCGAGTCCCACGTTGGGCTCCCTGCATGGAGCCTGCTTCTTCCTCTGCCTGTGTCTCTGCCTCTCTTTCTCTCTGTGTCTCTTGTGAATAAATAAATAAAATCTTAAAAAGAAAAATAGAATGGGGGGGGCACCAGGTGGCTCAGTCAGTTGAAGGTCCAACTCTTGGTTTCAGCTCAGGTCATGATCTCAGGGTCATGATCTCAGGGCTGTAGGATCAAGGCCCATGTTGGGCTCCACACTCAGCATGGAATCTGTCCTTCTCTCTGCTCCTCCAACAACTAATGCTCTCTCTAAATAAATAAATAAATACAAATATTTTAAAAATGGAAAAAAATTTCTAAAATAGAACTATATATATACATTTTTATAGTCTAGGAATTACATATGACTTTTTAAAATCTTTTCAGGACAATCTAAAAATAATTATATGGAATTTATCCTAGGAACGCAAGACTCGGTTAACATTGAAAAATCAGTCATTACAATTCACCATGTCAACAAGCTAAGAAAAACATCTCAAAATGTGAAGGATAAACCTTTTACATAATTCAAAATTTACTGGTGACAAACTTTCAAAAATTAGCATGAGAAAGGAACTTCCTCCAACTGATTAAAAAAAAAAAAAAAGGAAGCTTCCAACAACCAAATAAACTACAGCTATTCCTATGTAAAAATAAAAGACTGAATGACCTCCCCAAATGATGGGTAACAAGGCAAGGGTATTTTCTTTAATCACACCTATTCATCATTGTACTAAAGGACCTAGACAGGGTAATCAGGCAAGGAAAATAATTAAAAATTACACACTTTGGAAAAGAAGTAAAATGGCTTTTATTCACAAACAAGATCTTTGACCTGGAAAATTTCAAAGACTCTACCAAAATTATAGGAACTATGAAGGTGATTTTAGCAAGGTTACAGGATACAAGATCAATATACAAACACAATTCAATTGTATTTCTATATAATAGCAATTAAAAAAACCCAGAAATTGTAATTTGGAAAGATCCACTTATTACTGCACCAAAACCATGAAATACTTAGGTGTACATCTTAGAACACCTGTGCAAAACCTAAACAGCAACACTATAAAAACACTAATGAAAGAAAGTTTAAAATATACACATAAATGGTGAGATGTGTTATGTGCATGGTTTGGGAGACTCAATGTTGTTAAAATAAAACTTTTCCCGAAGTTGAATATGCAATTTCAATTAAAAAATTGCAGAAAGACTTTCTTAGAAATCAGAGTGCATGGTTGGCTCAGTTGGTTAAGCATCTGCCTTCCACTTAGGTCATGATCCTAGGGTTCTGGGATTGAGCCCAGATAACTACTGAGAAGCGAGCCTGCTTCTCCCTCTCCTTCTGCCCCTCCTCCCCAACTTGTGTTCTCACTTGCTCTGCTCTCTCTCTCGCAAATAAATAAAAAGTCTTAAAAATATATATTTTGTAGAAGTCAACAAGCCAATTTTAAATCTTGAGAAAACAAAAATAATTAAAGTAGCTAAAGATAGAAAAAGACAAATGAATTTGGAAAATCTTATGGTATGGATGACCATACCATCTTACTGTTCAGCTTTATGGTAATTTTATAACAAAATTATGTATATATCCATGTATCAGAATTGAGTCTAGAAATAGACCAAAGTGTATGTGGTCAATTGATTATTAAGACAGTTGAAGGAAAAAGGATTGTTTTAAACAAATAGTACTCTAGACAAAAAAGAAAAAAAAAGAGAAGAAAAACCAACAAAACAAAACCCTGTTCCTACTTCACATCATATATAAAAATTAATTCAAAATTAATTATAGGTGTACATGTAAAACTTAAAATTATACCACATTAAGAATTAAACAGAAAATTTGTGTTGCCTAAATAAAGACTTCTTAGGTTGAAGAGTAAAAGTATGATCCATAGTTTAAAAAATAGAACAAAACCAACAAAAATAACTTCACCAAAATTAAGAATGACTATATTATAAAAATAACTGTTAAGAGAATGGACAGAAAAGCCATGAGCTGGAGAAAATATATATTTTTCTTTTAGATTTTTTTTTTTTTATTTTCAAGTAATCTCTACACTTGACATGGGGCCCAAACCTACATCCCCAAGATGAAGAATCACATGCTCAGGGATCCCTGAAGTATCTGTTATTTATTATGGCCAGAAACAGAAGTTAACATTTACCTTTTACTAAAGTGTTTCTCATCCTGGGTTTTATATATTTATTCTCAAGTGCTAGTTTTATAAACATATGCACATGCATTTGTATACACGCACGTGCAAACACACACACACAGGTATTTCTCTCTTTAGAAAGTTGAAGTATACTACCTAAGTGTGAGAAACACTGATCTAAATCTTCTCGAAGTGAGAGAAGCATACATGCATATGCTCACTGTGATATCTCAAATTGTGTTTTATTCGCTGTAGCAACAGGAATTTTCAGCACCATAAGGCTCTTATCTCAGTGAGTACCGTTGTGGATCTCCTCTTAGTGCTCAAAGGATGTTCTCTAATTAGATTCTACTGCCAAGAGTGGAAGAAAATAAAATGTACACCGGTCCATGCAATCCATTAATGACCCTTAACTTTTAATCCTAATGGGCAGATGATGTCCATAGGTTCTTCAGTATGCTAAGGGGATCAGGCTGTCAAGGAAAGAGATTTTTCTAACAATCTGTTTTGACTAGAAACAGTCACTGACAGTAAAGAAAAATACCCATAAGGGAAAGGATATCAATTTTATTTATTTATTTTTAAAGATTTTATTTATTTATTTATTCATGAGAGACACAGAGAGGCAGAGACATAGGCAGAAGGAGAAGCAGGACTTGATCCTGGGACCCCAGAATCACATGCTGAGCTGAAGGCAGATGCTCAACCACTGAGCTACCCAGGCACCCAAGGATATCAATTAAAAAAAAAAAAATGTTTCACCAAGACAGCATAAATATGATTAACTGATCCTGCCCAATGGTAGGTTGAGTAGAGAGCCATCTTTCCTCAATTAAAAGGCCTCAGGAACCATATTCTAACTTTTTAAGTGATTGGTTTTAAATACTGTTTTTAAAGAATTGCTTTCAACAGGAAGAATGCATGTCACTTCTAAAAGTATATTTTGTAGTTGTGTTATTCTTCTTTTTTAAAAGATTTTATTTATTTATTCATGAGAGACATGCAGAGAGAGAGAGGCAGAGACACAGGCAGAGGGAGAAGCAGGCTCCATGTAGGGAGCCCGATGTGGGACTCCATCCCCGGTCTTCAGGATTACACCCAGGGCCAAAGGAGGTGCTAAAGCGCTAGGCCACCTGGGCTGCCCTAGTTGTGTTATTCTTATTCTCAAAATTATTTGCTTGGTAATCTAAATGGGTTTTTTATATTCCTAGAGCAACTTGTAGGAAAAATAATTTTCAACCAACCAGTTTCAGAACACAATTACAAAAGTAACCTTTGATTAATTTGTCCCATGCAGGCATGCCCCTCTGTGTCATCCCCCTATCACTCCCTCACTGTGGTAACAGAGCAAAAAGATCACAGCTGCATATGAGTCCATTCACACTTTTTAAACACCCTGTGCTCTTTCATGACTGCATGGCTTTGCACTTGGTCAGCCCCAAGCAGACAACCTATACCTCCTCTAGTCTACATAAACTTGCTCATCTTTCAAGACCTATTTTCAATGTCATCTTTTCAAAAGAATCCTCTCCCATTTCCCTAATGAATTAAGTAGACCAACTTTCTCTAAACCAATTCACCAGAGAAATCTTCACTGCTTTACACATTTGACTCAGGTTGCTTCCCCCACTGCCTTCTGAGCTTCCTGAAAGCCTGAGCCTTATTTATGTTAGGACATTTTTAGATGGTCTGTCCTCAGTACACAACAAGCCTTTGAAAAACAACTGCTGCAAGAAAGGAAAGAAGGCAAGGAGCAAAGTGGATAAAGAAAAAAAAAGAAAACAATGAATGTTTTATTGTAGGTATTAGGTAGTACAAACATAAGAGAATATTCTAATCCCAATATCTGACATTTGCACAATTAGACAACACAGATCACCAAAACTTGGTCACAATACCCGAATTAAGATAATCTTGATAAACTCATGCATTTCAGAGTTCATAACTTAAAATAACAGGAAAAATTCTAAGTGAGACAATGTGATAATGATTTCAAATCAATGCTATCAAAAGAATAAATAGAATTGTGTATTATTGAAGCAGTATTAGCTAATGGGTCATGAGACTAATAACATTTTATAAGCTTTCCAATGATACTCTCACATTGGCTAATTGTGATGCTAAATAAAAATATATAATTCTCTCACTGGGTTCCAAGAAGAAATGGAAGATGACAGAAGTGACTGCAACTAGTTCACACATGGATATGATGATGCATATTGTCTAAAAGAAAGATTGTGAATAAATTTCCAGCTTAATGCTGAGGACAGAAAGCAAGACATTATTTCCAGACTTGAACCACTAATTTTTAGCTTGATGAACCATGGAAAAATAATCTTCCTCCATGGGGACACCCGGGTGGCATAGCAGTTGAGCATCTGCCTTCAGCTCAGGGTGTGATCCCAGAGTCCGGAGATCAAGTCCCACATCGGGCTCCCTGCATGGAGCCTGCTTCTTCCTCTGCCTGTGTCTCTGACTCTCTCTCTCCCTCTCTTTCTCTCTCTCTCTCTCTGTCTCTCATGAATAAATAAATAAAATCTTTAAAAAAATTTCTCCATGGGACTCACTGACAATAAGAGGGCTAAGAACCCTCCAACTAGAGTATTCATACACAGGCAAATATTAACATAATTGAAGTAAAATACAAAAATATTGAGATGTCAGTAAAGAAGAAGTTGAGCTATGGGGGATATATTAATAATAAAAAAAAAAAATCCCTGAAGGGCTAGATGGCATACAGAGACACAAGCACAGAGGTCATGGTTGTGACTGTACTCTAACAGTTAGCCAGTGAGAGGCATGGCAGTTATTTCATAGTAAACCAAAAAAGTTTATACATGCAAAACAGAGACTACCAGATTATATAGGAAATATAGAGAAAAGTTGTTGTGTACTTAAAAATGACCATTCATTGGGGCGCCTGGGTGGTACAGTTGGTTAGGCATCCGACTCTTGGTTTTGACTCAGGTTGTAATCTTAGGGTCCTGAGATTCAGCAACAAGTGGAGCTTGGTGCTCAGTAGGAAGACTGCTTAAGAGTCTCTTTCCCTCTCCCTCTGACTCTCCTCACTGTATGCTGTTTCCATCTCTCTCTAAAATAAATAAATAAATCTTTTTTTAAAAAAATGACATTTATCATCTGATGGCTATCTTCATGTTACTTGGGCTATATCTCAAATCAGGGTCAAATTAACTCTTGCCACAGCCTTGCACTCAAAGATTTAAATAAACACTTCCTGCATTTTAAGAAATACTTGCCTTCATGTTTGAAAATATGCCAACATTTCTTAAAGGAACCACAGTTCACATCTGAATGTTGCAAGAAGCTCATAATTGTCTTGACTGATGCTATCATTTTTTCTTCCTTGAAATGCTGGATATTCAAGGGCAATGCTGACCTCACTCATTATGGTATTATTAGATGAACTGGTTTTATTAAAAAAGAAGATATATCTAATGTCTATCACACTAAACATTATTTCCTGTTATGCATATAAAATAATCTATTTATGATTAGCTGTCACCATAGAACATGGTCACTGGGATGATATAGTTTATTATTTTGAGTTCACTCTGCCACAGTTGTAGTTTTATCAAGCAGCAGTGTTTTTCTTGGCTGAAAAACAAAAGAGAATCTACAGATTTAGGTCTCAAAATTAGGTAACAATGAGATTTAAAGCAGTTGGCACTGAAGCGCAAACTCATTTGTGCATCTATTTCTCAAAAAGTAACTATATTTACTTAACTGAAATTGAGCATTTGCTGGTAAAACTTAACACTACAATTGCATCTCTTCCCCTCCCCCATAACTCTCTTTTCTTAAGTATTTTTATTTCTGAACAAAATGCATTTTATTAAATCCTGATCTTTTCTGAATTCTTACACCAAATAAGAAGGCTCATTTCAGGAAATTGCTAAAGGCTTTTTTTTTAACCTTTTATTCTGTGACAGAATAATAGCATACTACAAGTGATAACACCTAAGGAAAGAAATCATAGCAATTACCTGAATCATTCTTTTTTTGGGAAATTAGCAAACCTATGAAATGGTAATCTTTGAACACTCATATGATTCAAGGAAAATGTTAAATAATTTTTCATAGGCCACCATTGTAAAAGTTCTTTCTAGGACAATTTAATCTACTTTTCTATACTAAGAATCAGAAAGAAAGCTTTCATTAAAAGAGAGAACCTCAGGGGTGCCTGGGTGGCTTAGTGGTTGAGCATCTGCCTTGGCTCAGGTCATGATCCTGGGTTCCCAGGATCGAGTCCCACATCAAGCTCCTCACATGGAGCTGGCTTCTCCCTCTGCCTACATCTCTGCTTCTTTCCCTGTTTCACTCATGAATAAATAAATAAAATATTTTTAAAAAGAGAGAGAGAGCTCAATTTTCACCAAGTTCTATACAGTATGTGACTAGGTTCTTTAAAAATTAGAAATTACTATGACCATTCAAAAACTAATGACTCATATTTATGAACTACAATGTTATCTCTAGATAAATCATTAATTAGAAAATGAGGATCACCATAGTCCAGTTACAAAAAGGGCTATATCACCCATGAATACCTCTTTCTATCATTACTAATGATCTGCTATTTGGAGCTGACATAGCATTTTAATTTATTTATTTTATACAGTTGCTTTCTACCGAGGCTCTTCCATCTGTAAATGAAATCAATTATAATTTCTATAGTGGGATTTTCCAATTGTATATTGAGAAATTCAGATATTTCTGAGCTTCTTTTAAAAATGTTGAGCTACTCTGATAGTCATTTCTTGAAATGATACTGGAAAGTCAATTGAGCAGAGTTTTATACCTAATGATGGCTTGTTCATCAGAGGGGAAGTGAAATGTGAGTACATCATCGTTTTTGTCAATAGTATTAATTTCCTAACCTAAGCATCAGGAAATTAATATCCACTGGGAAGACAAGGTTTTTTTTTTTTTTTTTCATTAAACTTTGTCTCACATTCAATTTCAAGTATGATTTCATAGGGGTTTCTCTGACAGAGTGTGATACAGAGGGGAAAGACTCAATCTCTCCTGATTTTTGTAAAAATTTAAAATTCTAATTGGGGGATCAATCAGCTCATAAATATTTTACATTGAAGAGAATGTCATAAACAGCTGTAAAACATTTTCAGGACTTATTGTGTCTGGCAAAGCAGTGGCAAATATAAGGGAGGGGAAATGCCTGAAACTTCATTGGTAGAACATGAAAGAGAATCTTGGAAGGACATTTGATCCCAAGGCTGACAAACCACTAACACATCATTCGTGTTGAGATCTATGTAAATGGTGTCAATGATGCCCATGTGAAATTCTCATTGAGAATGTCCTAAGTTTCTAAAGCAAGAGAGGATCTGTACAGAACACTGGCATTCCTATGGAAGCATATAGCAAGCAAAAGAGAAATGTGCTAGTTATACTTTAAATCGCAGGTGCTTTCCACAACATTTTTATCATAAGCCTTATAAACCTTTCCCCATGGAGTTTATTTTGTATTTTCAATTGCCTGAGGGTAGCTCAAGAGATGTAGGGTAAAGAAGAGCTCTTGGGCTGTATCCATAATACATTCAAGGTTTCTAGTATAGCAAAAGAAGACTGAGGCTGAGTTTGAGAATGTCATAAACTCCTCATTGCCTCAGGTCAATTCCTGTGACTATATCTGTGCATCCATTTTCTTTCATCTTTATAACATACAGAGCTACCTTATTGTATCACCGTAAAATACTTACGAGATAGTAAGTGAAAATCACTATAAGCATTGTAAGATGTCATAAAATGAATGTCATTTTCCATTTAAAGGGTCCACTTGTCAGCCACTGGTTTGGATATTATGAATCATTGATTTATGATTAATGTCAATATCATTGTTTTATGACTTCTGGATAAGGTTATGGCGTTAGATTTCCAGTAAATGGAAGTTAGAAATTCCTTTTATTTCTATAGTTCTCCATATACTCTTTCTAATTGTGGACTTCATCGGTAGCTGCTAATTCAAGAAAAATTCTCCCCATTCTTTGAGTGTAATATGTAATTAAGTGAGTATTAATAAGGATTCACTCAAGATTGCATTCCATTACAAACTGGGATTGTTGGCTTGTTAATTTTTCTTCTCAATATAATCTAACTAAAATTGAGCCATAGAAATTCAGTTTACCTGAAATTTGAAGCATGTAAAGTAAAAAACAAACAAAAAAGTTCGATAACAGGTTCCTGAGACTGAAATCCTAATTCCCAGTCCACAATAGCCTTGCTCTGTGATCATAGGAAATGCTTACTTTTTATTTTTTATTTCTCTATCTTTCAAATCTGTACTACCAAGCTTATCACACTGCTTAAAAACAAAATATTCTTACTTGCAACCATGAAAATAGGACATGCAAAAAATTAATCCCACTACTAAGAGAAACTATACAAGATGTATAAAATACACAAACAGTTGTCCAAAGATGTAGGAAAGAATAGGAAAGCAGGCAGGAGAAGGGAAGCACACAAAGATAAGCATTCATTCACTTATGTTGTTGCCTCGGAAAACTTGCCAATCACATTTTAGAGAAACCAACGCCATGGTAGCCTGAAGACTGAGCAGAGTGTGGGGTGCCTAGGGTGACAAAAATTTAAGAGGCAAAAGACCAGAGGCAGGAAACCAAAAAGAGTGAGCCTGGAATTTATAGGTCATTCCCTCTTTGGGCACTGTTCAATTCGTATACTTCATGTGTATAGGCTGAGACTCCTTTTTTTTTAAATTATTTTTTATTTTTTTATTTTTGGCTGAGACTCCTAAAAAGCAAGTGGAGAGCAGTATCTGAGGAGCTAGAGAGCTTAGAAAATAGTTTGGCAGCCTTACTACAAAGAAGTTAGAATTCAAGCCTGGCTATGGAGGTAGAGAGAGAGGGAAGGAAGGAAGGAAGGAAGGAAGGAAGGAAGGAAGGAAGGAAGGAAGGAAGGAAGGAAGGAAGGAAGTGGTTTCAGGTGAGACACTGAAAAAGCTATGTTGTAAGAGTGCAAATCACACCCTAGGATAAAAGCAGCCTAAAATAGAGCAGCCCTGTTAACACTGGAAACAAAGTTTCCACTGGACTAAGGTAATTTACCTGTATGCTATCCACCTGCCAGAGTAGAATTAAACCTTCTCTGGAAAAAGCATCATCCAAAGCACAGAATATCCCATTTTTAGTGAAAAATTAATAGGCATGCCAAGAAATAGAATCAAATGACCAAAAAATCAAGAGTAAAAATTAATAAAAGAAAATACCTAAAAGTGATCCAGATACTGGAACTATCAGGGAAAAATTTTAAGATAACTATACTTAATATATTCAGAAAAGACAGATTTTTAGCCAGAAACTGAAAACATGTTTTGGAAATTTTACAACAGAAGCTGTATTAGTGGAACTTAAGAATTCAAGAGATAAGTTTAATAGAATCGCAATACAAAAAGATATTCATACAACTCTATACTAGGGAAATTAAAATGAAGAAAAAGTGTGATATCACTATGCTCATTTTCGAATTGAAAACATTAATTTAAAAAACACTGATAATATGTTAATGGAAATTAGTGTTGGCACTGCTGGTGGGCATGTAAATTAGTATTCCAACGACTACTCTGGAAAACTTTTGGTAGTAACTATTAAGCTAAATACCAAGCAATTTCACCCATATACAGAAGCTATATTTTCCAAAATGTAAGTACATGAGTGTTGATAGCAGTGTTATCATCAAAGTTAAATTTGATAAATCGTGACATATTTATTAATGGAATATAACAGCAATAAAAAAATCTGAAAATAAAAGAAATTCTACACACAACACAGATAAATCTGGTAGCAATAATTTAGATAAATTAAATATATAAAACATAAAATATAAGGGAGATGAAAAAAGTATCATATACTGTATAGTTTTCATGGAAAGTTCAGAAATAGACATCAATTTATGTTATAAATGTTGCAGAAGTTAAAACTATGGGGTGGGGCTTAAATGCGAGAAGACACAAACAAAGTTTCTGATGTGCTAATATGTTTGCTAATTGGTAATATCCTTTATTTGGGTGATACTTACAGATGTTTATACATTTGAAAAAAATCACACACAGGATTTATACATTTAATTTTATATTATATCTTGCTTTTAAAATCTACAAAAATTATGGGGCACCTGGATAGCTCAGTTGGGTAAAGGTCCAACTCTTGATTTAGGCTCAGGTCATGAGATTGAGCCTTGTGTACAGCTCTGTACTGAGTATGGAGCCTACCTAAGATTGTTTCTCTCCCTCTTCCTCTGTCCCTCCTCTGCTGTTTATGTGCATTCTCTTTCTCAAAAAAAAAAAAATATGATAATTAAATTTAGTCATATGGAAGTACTTTAAAAAAGTAAAAAAAGAAAAATTAAGCATATAATTTTCGTCAACTTGCTATTTTTGATGCTCAATTTCACATTTGATGTTTCTAAAATAAATAAATATTCTTGATACAGAAAAGCAGGATTTCTCTGAGGAAGGACTGATTTCTGATCTTTCAAGTATCAGGTGCCCCCAAATAGTATACTGTCAATATTGGATTTACTAAAACTAATTTTAAATTTTAAAATGTCATTTCAATTTACCTTCTCTCAAGTCAAAATTATGTGCAGAAAAAGACATTTTGTTTGCCTAAGGAGCAGGTCACTGGAACCTTGCAAAGTCCCTCTGAAAGGTGAAAAATCTTTTTATATCTGGGGAATTCAATATTTATTTGAGCCAGCAGAGTAGTCTGGGGCATAACAATGAAATGTTTTGTTCAAATTGTGTTCAATAAAGTAGAGAAATGACATCAGCACATGGAAATCTGCTTGAACTTTTAATTTAAGAATGTAGCTTTCACATTATTTCTTCATTTATCATAGATCTTTTTTCTCTTACATCCAGTCAATAACTAATCAGTCCCCTAATGAATAACACAGCCTCTTTGTGCAATATTAAGCTATATGAATCCATGCTCCTTAACACATTTTTTGTTGATAATTTCCTATCTTTGATGTGGAAAACCATTTTTAATGTATCAAGAATAAGATTCCAAGTACAATAAATTGTTTCACTCTAAATAATTTTATGACTGAAAGGCATCACAGAAATCATCTTGTTCCATCTCCTTGTTTTGTATATTAAATTATGTGAGAAAGGTAAGCTGAGTTGAAATCCACACTGCTTTTTCACACTGAAATTGGAACCTAATTTTCTGATCACTATCCATTGTTTTCTTTTCCCAATGGGCTAATGTCAAACTGGCATAAGAAAGGCCTCAAAATAGAACCCAAATCCTTTGTGTCTCAGCTCATTCTGCAAGAGTTATTCTATCACACTGATGCTCCACATTAAATTCTGCATTAAGAACTATAATACCAACAAATAGTTCCTTTGCTAAAAGCCAAAAGTCTGAGCTGAAGGATAATAGCAAAGAGAGTTTGTATATAGCTCTGGGCAGTTAGGAGTAGCTTGATAGAATGGTGACATTTACAATGGGAAAATCTATGAAGGCCCCAATTAAATTTTTTACATGTGGAATCAAATCATGGAGACAATTTTGTATTAGGTGCAAGACTGTAGCTTTGACAAGTGATAGTAAAAGGGAACATTTCCTGGATTATCTCCAACACTTGGGCTGAGCTCTGAGTTAGTGGCTGCAGGGAGTTTGGTACCCAGATGGCAGGCCAAAGAGTCCAAAAAGTAAACTGGCTGGCTGAAAACTATTTCAGCAGAAATGAAAAGCACTGGCATACTTGATGCCTGGGTGGCTCTGCTATTTATCCTGCTCATCTTTTCTACCTTCATCGCCATAGATGGTAGGTAAAAAGTCAATATAGAATGATTGGTAGTGGATATCGCCTACTTCAGAGGGCACAGCTGGGATTCATAGCCTTAAAATTCACAATTCCCTATATACCTTCTTGCTCTTTTTCTCTCAATCCCCACCCTGCTCAGGCTGCAAGCTGCTTAGCTCACTGATTTGGAAATCTGTATTAATGAGACATGTACATGTGTGGCCCTAATTATAGGGCTGAGCAGGTCTTTGAGTATGAATGAATCAATACTATACCATTTTATTTCATTCCTTTCTTCTTGCTTTCTTCTTTTATTCTTTTATGCATTAAAAAACACTCGAGTATCTATGCTTTTCTATGTATGACTGTGCTACATTCTGGAGATCTAAAGGAGGATTTAAGCCCTGCTGTCCTGGAATTCAAAGCCCCCTTGGAATACTTTGGGAAGACAGAGTAATGAGCACACAGGCAGTAGACATGGGTGAACTTTCTGTGTTCAAAGACATGACAAACAGTAGAACATGGATGCAGGACAGAATCTGAAGGAGAAGATGAAAGAGAAGGGCCTGACTTCAGTGCTGTTCCTAAATGAGATTCTGAGACCAAAATGATTAAATGATTTGCCAAAGGCTACCCAAGCCATTTCTCAAACTCACCTAACGTCAAACCCACACTCTTTAGAAATACCACACTAGGGCAGCCTAGCAGTTTAGCGCTGCCTTCTGCCCAGGGCGTGATCCTGGAGATGTGGGATTGAGTCCCACGTCGGGCTCCCTGCATGGATCCTGCTTTTTCCTCTGTCTGTGTATCTGCCACTCTCTCTCTCTCTGTGTCTCTCATGAATAAATAAATAAAATATTAAAAAATAAATAAATACCACACTTTCTCTATACACCTACTTTTAGCACTGCCCTGACTTGGCTTCCACTCTTGCTTCCCTCCAACATTTTTTTTTTTTGAATATAAATGATTTTCCATTTATGAGAACACGTGCACAGAAACTTTTCTCCATTTAATCATTAAACTTTTTAACAGTCGCACCTTAATTCAAAGATACTTACTACATATTCATGTGTATTCGTTGTAACTGTGGTTCTTAGGCCAAAAGGACTCCTGGATTGGCAGTGGGTAGAAACTGGGGAACAGCTTCACTCAGCATAATACCCTCCAGTTCCATCCACGTTGAAGCAAATGGTGGGTATTTGTCATTTCTAATAGCTGAGTAATATTCCATTGTATACATAAACCACATCTTCTTTATCCATTCATCTTTCGTTGGACACCGAGGCTCCTTCCACAGTTTGGCTATCGTGGCCATTGCTGCTATAAACATCGGGGTGCAGGTGTCCCGGCGTTTCATTGCATTTGTATCTTTGGGGTAAATCCCCAACAGTGCAATTGCTGGGTCGTAGGGCAGGTATATTTTTAACTGTTTAACTGCAAAGGATACAGTCAACAAAACTCAAAGACAACCTACAGAATGGGAGAAGATATTTGCAAATGACATATCAGATAAAGGGCTAGTTTCCAAGATCTATAAAGAACTTATTAAACTCAACACCAAAGAAACAAACAATCCAATCATGAAATGGGCAAAAGACATGAACAGAAATCTCACAGAGGAAGACATAGACATGGCCAACATGCATATGAGAAAATGCTCTGCATCACTTGCCATCAGGGAAATACAAATCAAAACTACAATGAGATACCACCTCACACCAGTGAGAATGGGGAAAATTAACAAGGCAGGAAACAACAAATGTTGGAGAGGATGCGGAGAAAAGGGAACCCTCTTACACTGTTGGTGGGAATGTGAACTGGTGCAGCCACTCTGGAAAACTGTGTGGAGGTTCCCTCCAACATTTTGAGAGCCATGCAGTTTGTTGAGATTTCCGTTATGACCACCTCATATTCCCAGGTCTATCTCTCCTGTTATGATTTCATGATCCTAAATTTTCTGGAATTGAAAACTTGAAATGAAAAATAACCTTATCCTGTCCTTTATATTTTACATTCATCATCTCCAGTTTTCATTTTCTTAGTCAATTCCTCTTCAAATTAAAGCTCATTGGTATATCTTACCTACACAGCTGATGAATCCTGAGCCCCTTCAATTGAAGAAGGGAAGGGCAGCTTCCTTTTCTCATCTCCCACCCTCATATTCTTTTCTTATCCCTACAGAGTCCCCTGAATTGATAATCATTAGCTATAGTATGTGGCTTATATATTTGTCATCATTTTACAGATTAAGGTACCAGAGACTAACTTACCCAAGATTCCAAAAGAGAAAATGGTAGGGAAGAAACTTGAAGCTTCAGGTTTTATGTTCATGTCACTAAACCACAAAATTTAAGGTTTATGTATATCTTTTCAATCTTTGCTCCCATCCAGCTCCCATGTTGCTACACATCCTTTTAAACACATCTGGAAGGCTCAGGGAACATTCTCTACTAGAGGGTATCTCGCTCCTCACGTAATCTTCCTGAGTGAAGGCCCTTCAAAGATGGGATCCTTTCATAGAGTGATGCCTGAACAATGAGAAACAAGATGTTAGCTCATGTCTTGGTAGAAGAACACATTGGTTCCACTTTGGCCTATTTCTCCCATTCTGCAATCAGACGCTATTTCAGAAATGAGCTGAATGCAAGTTCCTGTGTTCATATGCTGAAGCCCAAATTTAACAGGCTGGGAATGAACCAGTTCAACTCCATCTTTTCTGGAAACACACTGCATACTGATTGTATTCTCCAAGGAATTTCTCATTGCTGGAACCTATCCAAGAGAAGAATAAAATAAGGCTTCTGAAACTTGTTTAACAATTCCTTGCCTCTTCTTCATAGATGGTCTAGCATCTGTTAATATTTTTAAGTAAAAAGTTTAACTTAATATTGTTCCTTTCCTTGACATCACACACACATTATTACTATTTTATTGAGAATTGTTTTTTTTTTTTTTAGATTTTATTTATTTATTCATGAGAGACACAGAGAGAGAGGCAGAGGCACAGGCAGAGGGAGAAGCAGGCTCCCTGCGGGGAGCCTGATATGGGACTCAATCCCAGGAGTCCAGGATCATGACCTGAGTCAAAGGCAGATTCTAAACCACTGAGTCACCCAGGTGCCCCAACTATTACTGTTTTTAATCACTGTTAGTCTACACACTGATTGATCCACCCCTTGCATAAATGATAGATAACTGTATTTCCAGATTGCTAGTTAAAACAAGTATATCCTAATGAAAAAAAGTATTCAAACTACTAGATTTATTTTCTCTATATATTCTCTTTATGTTTAGATAAACTATATTGCAATGATTTCTATATGCAATTTTTAACTTTTAATACAGTAAAAATCTCTAGATCTACACGTTTCCCACTCTCACAAAGATAAATTCAGAAGCTCAGTAATGATTCTGAGAATAAACCAGTACGATTTTAAAAAATATATACTGTGATTTTTCACATAGAGCCATTTTAGGATATTACTCAGGATAAGGTCCCAATAATAAGGAGTTCTGTATCTTTCTTGAGACAACACCGCAAGGTAATTGATTTTACCCAACTATGATTTTACCCAACTATGATTTCACCCAACTATGGCTCAAAGCTAATATAACCCATTCAATTGAAAAGGGGACCAAAAACTCTGTTCAAGGCTTATAACTGATGTTTTTTTTTTTTAATGTATTTTATAACTTTGTGCTGGATAGGTGACTTTTGCAAACAGAGCATGGGACAAGTGAATGTGTCCTTAGGAAAAGACTACAAATTCACAACTTTTCTGTTACTCTTTTCTCAGCCTTCTTTATCATAGAGTATAGGACAATCCATCAAGTTGCAAAAGGTTGATCTGTATTAGTCACAGTCATCTAGGGGCACTTTCAACTGAAAAATAGCCAATTTACAGGCCTCTGTAAAGAGCAAACAAGCTCACTCCCCCTCAGGGGCCAGGGGCCAACACATGAGGAAAAGCAATGAAGTGACAAACAGTAGAAGAGGAACAAAGGATTGGCTCAGCCTCCACAGCACTGAGTATGGAAAGGTATTGCTTCATTACCCATGGAGTAAACACACAGAAATTACTGTAATGATTGATTCTGCCTGTGTGAGCGCTATTGGGCCATTTTCCATGATGCCTTCTCCACTCTTCTAATCCTCATATCTCTAACATCCAGTTCATAAAATTGGCACTGTGTCCTATTAAGCTGGCATGGAAAGTTATACTATGAGGCCCTTCCTAATCTCTAAAGATATAATAATAATTTCTAAACAGCAAATAAAAAAAAAGATATGACCCTGCTATAAAATTAACTAAAATAAATGTCTCTAAAAATCAGAAAACAAAGCTCAAAGCAGAGCTAAAGCCATGAGCACTCCAGGCTACAGGCCCCAAAGCAGGTAGAAGCATCTGAGAATCTGACTCATGTAGGGTTATAAAAAGTGAACATTCTCCAGAAAAGATGAGGAAATAGAGTCAGGGTCACTGTGTTAAAAGCAGAGTATGATAATGACCTTTGCTTATGAAAGTAAGAAAATTGAAAAATATTTCTGCCAACCCTTGCCTGGCAACATAGCTCACATCCATCTGTTTTCTTAAGCAGCAACAAGATAGAGACACCCCTGCCAGCTCAGTCATTGAATCAAAAGCAATTCCTATAGTCACCATGGAGTAGGAACTGAGCCATGCATCCTGCATGGGAGGATCTCAACTGGGAGTCCTGGGAGGCTTTATGAAAGCACCTGCAAAACCACAAGCGAGTGAGGATCTGATGGAGAGAGAGAGCCTGTCCCTAAACACTGGTACAACAAAGCTCTAAATATATAAAGTACAATGGAACTATAGAAGTTACCAATAAAACCAACACTAGTAGATGAATTCCCTTCTAGTAAAATGAAAATGACATAACAATCAGACAAAATTTTCAACATGATTATACTCAGAGTCCTCTCCTGACTAGCGAATAAATAATATTCATAAAAATAACTTATGAAATTAAAATATATGGAAATTAAGTTTGAAGATATATGTATATTCTACAACTCAACATTACCTATGATATTTGTATAAGTCAGAGAAATTGAAGTAAATTTAGGAAAATGTGAAAATATTAAAGTTTTTATCATAAGACTTTTTACATGCTATTTTACACAACAATGCCTCATATCACTAAAAATCTTTGAAATTTTTATAGCAATTTCACATATCTTTTTTTTTTCACATATCTTTTAAATCCATGAGTACTAAGTTTTTGGTTAGGCAGATATTATATCCATTTCATTAAAGACGTACTGAGACAGAGAATTTTAATCAACAGTTGCATAGCTACTGACAGGTATTACTAAACTTCGGTCTTCTGATACAAAAGCCCATTAATGTAACTCCAAAGGCAAATCCCAATTTCCTCACTTGTAATTTATTAGGATGTTGGAAAAATGAATTATTACCATATATAAAGCACCGAATGGGAATTCAGTAAATTGTACTATACTTTTTTTTTTCTCCTTGTAGCAACTTTTTGCTTTCTTTAGTGTTGGCTGAACTTTGTTTCTGGGGATCCCTGGGTGGCGCAGCGGTTTGGCGCCTGCCTTTGGCCCAGGGCGCGATCCTGTTTCTGAATAAAGTTTGTGCAGCTAGAACCAAGTTTAAAAGTTTAATTATATATTTCTTTATGCATCCTACTTGTTATTACCAAGTAGAGACTTCCACTACCTATAACAGCTTGGTTCCTCACATCTACCTGTAAAGCAGGGAAGGAAGATATTGGTATTCATTTTTAGTGTTTTTTAATTTAAGAAGTTGAAGGCTCAGAGTTACCTGACTCACCAAGCTGCCATAACTGAGAGAAGATTGAACTACAGTAAGAATTTGGTTGTCTAATTCTAAATCCAGAATTTCCCTACAAATGTGGGGCTTCTAATTATCTACCTACATCCCCATTTTTATTTATTAATCATTGTTCTTAAGCAAAATCATTGCTGGAATCTCAATGTATCAAATGACTATGAATCTGCTATTTTTTGAGGGTGTGGAGGTGCATTGTAAAGGCAAGATCTGTGCCCCAGGGTTTCTGATTAAATAGGTCTAGGATGGAGCCCAAGAATTTGTATTCTTACAAGTTCCCAGATGAGGCTGATGCTGCTGGTCTGAGGATCAGACTTAGAGAATTACTGTTCTAATTTCTTGCTACTCATTGTGTGGTCTGCTGAACAGCAACATCAGCCTCCCTTAGAAACTTGTTAGGACTGCAAAATCATAGACCAGACCCCACATCCACTGAATCATAATCTGCATTTTATTAAGATTTGCATGCACATAAATGAGAAGTTCTGGTTTGATACACTATATCTCAGTGCTAGGTGCACATTAGCATAACCTGGAAAGATATAAAAACATACATGCTTGAATCGCTCCTCCCAAAATTTTCATTTCATTGATCTAGGACATAGGTGGTTGTGAGTGTTTTAAAAAATGTTTTCCCAGGTTACTCAAAAGTACAGACAGGTTTGTGAGCCACTGGCCGAGAATGCATCATTTCCCTACACTTGCCTTAGGTCAAGAAACATCTAACAAATTGACAAAAGAGCAAATTCTCAGGCACCTCCAAAAAATATTCAACAGATCAAGGAAGGACCACAGTTTCAACAAGAATTATATGCAATTCTTATTGTCAGGTAAGTTAGAGAAACCCTACTTCAAAATTCCACTTATATCCCTAAAATAAATGAACTACATTTTGGTAACATGTTTACTTATTATTAGTACCATCTTGGAAGTGCCTCAGCCAACATTTCAAATTTATTTTTTTTTAAAAGATTTATTTATTTATTTATTTATGATAGACACTGAGAGATAGAGAGAGAGGCAGTGAGACAGGAGGAGGGAGAAGCAGGCTCCATGCTGGGAGCCCGACGTGGGACTCGATCCTGGGACTCCAGGATCGCGCCCTGGGCCAAAGGCAGGCACTAAACCGCTGAGCCACCCAGGGATCCCCTCAAATTTAATAGAATAATTCTGAGGCTTATGCTTTACTTTTAAAAAATGTTGATTTCCTCAGCAATAGGCATTATTTTAATAGAACATTTAAGTATGAAAGTTCAGAAACAGGGATTCTAGCCCTGCATCTTTAATTCCATGCATTAATGTTGACTATTCAAGTAATATTCTTAGATGTCCATTTCTGTACTCATATATAGAAAGGGGCTTACTGGATGATTGTGGCTCTACAAAGGGTTATCATTTAGGTAAAGGTGATGAGATGAGTAGAAGCTGACAGAAGGTTAACTGCCAACCTAAGAACACTTCATTTCAACATTTGGTTAAATGACCTATTTCTTGAGATTACTTGATGTAGTCAACTATCAACTCCCCCAAAGACCCCCCAGTAAAATCTATTATTCAGAGCTGAGCAGTAGAGAATCACCTTCGTAACCAATTCTGAATAATGTCTCAAAATGGAAAAATTGGGATTTAGTCTTTGTTGGTGATTTTTGAGGTAAGTATTGCAAATGGAAAACTGGTTGAGATGAGGCAGGGAAAGTATACGAACTAATAATTTTGGATTAATGGTCATAAGAAAGTAAAACAAGGGTCTTGAAAATGAACCTTGATGAAGAAACTGTTGTGTTGTTTAGTTGGTTTAAAAGAACAATACTCTCTATTCTTTAATACTTTAGCACAGTAACAGAAAGTATGTTGGTTTCAATTCTGGGCACTTAATTAAAATACCTTTCTAGAGTTTGTTTGTTTTGTTGTAATAATCGCTCATGTATTTCCAGCCAGTTAATCCTGGAGTCCAAAAGCTGGAAAACCAGGATCTTTATCTGAAGTCCAAAGGCAGGAGAAAATGAAAGCCCCATCTCAAGAAGAGAGAGAAAAGTTGCCCTTTCTTTTCCTTTTGATCCCATTTTGCACCCAACAGATTAGGTGATGCTCATCCACATTGGTGAGGGCAAGTTGCTTTACTCAGCTAAACCAAATGCTAAGCTCTTCCAGAAACATCTTCACAGACATACTCAGAAATGTCTTGCAAGCTGTCTGAGCATCCCGTAGGCCAGTCAAGTTGACAAATGGAATTAACCACTGTACCCCTTACCCATATCCCTTGCCTACTCTATTTCCTATTGGGTTCGTGATAGCTGTCTTATTGAGTCTTAATTGTCCTCCATGTATTTATCAGTTTGCTTTTCGTATTTTGTCTTCTGGTATTCCTTTTCCATACTTAAATTTTTTTTTAAAGATTTTTAAAAATAATCTTTGTACTGAATGTGAGGCTAAAACTCACAACCCCAAGATCAAGTGTTGCATATTCCACAAACTGAGCCAGCCAAGTGCCCCTCCATACATATATTTTTACTTTTACATAATAAGGATTATCTTAAAGACTCTGGATTCTTTTTTATTTAGTAAAACATTTTCCTCTCTGAGATTATAAAATAAATTCCTCTCTATTGTCCTCTAGCTTTAGTTTTTGCAAGAAGAGCATAGTGTAAAAAATGTACAGATGCAGCATTTTATTTTTACTTGGTTTATCAGTTATATATGAACTCCATATTCACTAACTAATAGTTTTCTCATTGTTTTTAAATAATAGCTTTATCATATGCTTAGTATATTTATGAAATCTTCAATCCATTTCATTTATCTACCTGCTGATTTCTGTGAAAACATCAAAAGTTTCTATTACTATCTTTTTGTAATATGTTTTAATATCTGTAGAAATATTACTGCCAATTAAAATTGTTATCATAACTTTTCATCACCGTAACTATTTTTGTCACTTTTTATGCCAACTGTTACCTGTTTTCACATATTATGTTTAGCATCAAGTTAAGTGTCAAACAAAATAATTAGCCAAAATTTAATCAATCCCATTAACTTTATAGACGCACTTTGAAGGAATTGGAATGCTTAAACATTTATTCTTTTTTTTAAAGATTTTATGTATTTATTCATTAGAGACACAGAGAGAGAGGCAGAGGCATAGGCAAAGGGAGAAGCAGGCTCCTTGTAAGGAGCCTCATGTGGGACTCTATCCCTGGACCCCGGGATCATGACCTGAGCCAAAGGCAGATATCTGCTCAACCACTGAGCCACCCAGGTGCCCCACAACATTTATTCTTATTGACTAATGACAAGCCATTTAGGTGTCTCATTTAATTTCCCTTTGTAAATATAGAAAATTAAAAGTGGTCACAAATTCTTTGTAGTTCTTCCTATCAAGAGATGGAATCTATTTTCCCAGGTCGGGCTTGAATCCAGGCTGATCTTGTAACTTGACTTTGCCAGGAAGAAAAAGCTTCTCTACTCCCTTACATTTGGTACCTGGAACCTGCAAATTAAACTGGCAAAAAACAGATTAACAGGGGAAACATGTTTATTCATGGCACACAGAAGCCAATAAAAGAAGTAGCTAGCTTGTTAAATGGTTAAAGGTAAAGGTTTATATACTTAAAGTAGTAGGGGAAAGGAAAGAAATGGCTTCTGTGGGAAGTACAAATAGGTCTCTTAAGGAAAGACCAATGGTTTTTAGAACAAATGGGAGATAATAAAGCTTGTGATACGGTTTGTCTATTTAGGTATGAGTGGTCTTCTTCGGGACCATAAAACTCCTGGAGAGGAGATTTTTAGTACGTTTATTTGCAGCCTTTCTCCTGGGAATAGATGGTGCCCTGGAAAGGGAATTTATTGCAGTCCTCACTTCTCCGAAGTTTTTGCTTTTAGTCAGATCAGAGAAGTTCTCAGAAGGTTTCTTTCTGCATCTGTGAAATCTCAAATGCATAAAATAATCTTTAAAAAAAATAATCTTTATACCAGCTCTCAATTTCTGAGTGGATCCCTACAAATTCTAAATTTAAGCCTAAAATAATCTTGTGGCTTATATTCTCACATGAAAGGCTGTTACCATGTGTGAATAACCTAGGCTATCCTCCTAGAGGAAGAGAGAACACATGGAGGGACACATGGAGACACAGGTAAGGCCAACACCACCACGAGCAGCAGAGAGGATTCATTTCAGCTGAGCACAGCCCAAACTTCTGACCAAGAGAAACATAAGTGAATAGATAATTGTGCTTTAACACATTAAATTTTGAGATCATCTTTTTTAATGATTTTATTAATGAGAGAGAGAGAGGGAGAGAGGCAGAGACAAAGGCAGAGGGAGAAGCAGGCCCCATGCGTGGAGCCCAATGTGGGACTTGATCCCAGGACTCCAGGATCATGTCCTGAGCCGAAGGCAGACGCTCACCCGCTGAGAGACCCAGGGGTCCCAAGTTTTGAGGTGATTAATTACACAGTAGTGAACAACTGATGGGTATGTAAAGTTTCTTCCTCTAGGTCCAGATCTTACTTAAGTTTATTTTTTATATAATTTACATCTGTTTACATTATAAATGGAATCTCTAATTTCCAAGAAGTTGTTGTTGATAAACATGAACTCTATATCGGTATATTACTTTTGTACCCACACTGATGAATTTATTTTGAGTTCCTAATAGAGTTTAAATTTAAATATTCTGAATAACCAGCTGTATGATTTCATCATATTTAAATAAGGATAGTTTCATATCTTCCTTAACAAAGACGTTTTATGTATGTTTTATGCACATTTCTGGGGTATTTATATTGACTATTACTTCTGGAATAATGTTAAATAATAGTGTTGGTAGTGATACACATACTCTATGTTTTCTGAGTGTAATGCTTTTTTTCAGTGTTCCATTTTAAACTTTACACTGAAAGTATCCATCGATTACTATTTTCTTGAAAGCTAAGTGATTTTAATGAAAAATACATTTTAAATTTTATCATATGTCTTCTGGCCATCAATCTAGCTTTTGTAGATGTTTTATAGCAATTATATTTATATGTTTTTGTACTAATTCTAATCTATGTTGCATACGTTTTTATATTAGTATATGTTTCTTACTATGTTATATACATACATTTCTTACATACATATGTTTCTTAACATTAAGTCTTTTTTTATTTTGGAAAACCTAGTTTTCTATGGTATTTCCTAATTTAGCTTTTTGCTGGAGTCTATTTTATTAGAGACTTATAAATCAATATTTTTAAATGAGTTTTCTTTCTTTGAACTGATTTCTCTGGTTTTGGTATCAAGGCTATATTTGACTTTTAAAAATAGTTTTGAACTTTTCCTTTGCTCTCAGTGCTCTGGAAAAGTTTAAATAGCATCACCGTGATCAATTTCTTGGAGTATCGATAAAATCCACCTATAATAACCTCTGGTTCTTGGCCTTTTGCAGGATATTAGAGATGCAGTGGTTAGGAGGAGGTTATTTTCTTTTGGAGCATGTTTAGTTTCCCTCATGAAATTGGTCTGTTTATGTTTCCTGTCACTTCAACTTTTGATTTTTGCAACTCTCATATTCCCAGAATCTCATTTATTATATTCAGCTTTCAAATTGATTTGAAGAAGTGATAAATTATTTAATTCATTTAATTTTCTCTGTATCTTTGGTTCTTTTCCATTTTTCTCTCTAATCTTTTGTGTCTATGCTTCCTTGTTTATCTTTTCCTGACTGAGTTAGATTTTCCTGTTTTTGAAATAAATCATGTTTGGATTTATGTATTGTCACTGCATTTGTTTGAAATGTGTTCTTTTCTTTATTAATTCTATCTTTCCACTGTCCTTCTACTTCTGCTATTATTAACTTTTCAAAATCCTTGACTTCAATGATTTTCCTTTTCCTTCTTAACCTTTCTGTCTGTCTGTCTGTCTCTCCTTGTCTGTTTCTCTTTCTGTCTCCTCCATTCTCTCATTTTTTTCTGGCCTAACTGTTCTGAAATCTTTGCTGCCTTTATAGCATAATAATATTTTCATGCCTGTCCCGACCCCTGAAGGAAGTCACATAATTATGGATAACATCTCTTAAAAAAAGAGAAAGACAAACAAAAGAACAGATCCTTAAATAGAGAGAACAGAGAGATGGCTAGCAAGAGGAAGAGGGGGATGAGTGAAATAGACAAAAGGGCTTAAGAGTACATTTGTTGAGCACTGAGAAATGTATAGAACTGATAAACCACTATATTGTACACCTGTAACTAACAGAACACTCTATGGTAATAATATTTCAATAAATAAAGACATCTTTTACACACTAAGCTGCCACAATTTGCACACCTGTATTATTTTATACTTTAATAAATACACGTATTGTGTATGTTAGTATATAATAAGCTTTTGTTTGCCAGTATCAAGGCAGTCATACACAGCTTTTCAGATAAAAGAAGAATGATTCATATTTAATTTATTAAAGCAAAACCAGCCTATTCAAAGCATTAAGAAAGACCTAATTCTAGTCCTTTTTTTTTTTTTTTTCTATTTTATGTGCAGAACACTCTCTTGCCTTGGTAGAAAAATCTGAAATTTAACACAAAAGAGAACAATCCTAACTAATGGAATACTAGAAAGAGAAAAAGAAACAATTATCCTTTCTATTGTACATATTTTCCTGTTGTCGAACTAATTTGTTTCAGCTTTATCTCACTTTTGCCTAGAGAGTTGTTCACAGTGAACCCAGGCAATACACATGGGTATTTCTTTCTCAAAGATCTGCAGAACTAAAATTACCATTTCTTTCAGAATAATGACAACAATAGTGAAACTAAAAATAATAACTGAAGTATCCTGGTTCAGATTTGAAGAAGCAGTTCTCATTCTGAAGCTAACCTGGGAGGGAGAAGCAGCAGCTGGACAGGCTTCTGTTACCTCTCCTTATATCTGTGTGGGAGCAAAACAGAAAATAGTATCTCCTTGGTTTGGTCTAACACTGGGGATCATTTCATCAATGGAAAGAATTATATGTCCATATAGATGAAAAAATACTTTCTTTAGATAAAGATTTTGATAACCAGCAAGGCCAGTTATAAATGTGTTGTTATTCATTAAATTTTCTGAGGCATTTTTAGACTTCATGTGATTTTCTGTATTAATTTTTTCCTTAGTTTCCAATGGTTTTAAACCTTTTTCTGTTCACATATTTTATCAGTCATACTGTAGATGTTTTTGGACATACATTTCTCCCAAGTGAGTTTCAGATAGACTTTCAATTTCCATTCCCAATGGTTTCTACCCTCTGTGTATTTCTCTCCCAGAGAAAACGCAGAAGAAAGAATAAAGAGATTCATAAGTTATACTCACTTGTTTTAACACGTCACTCAGATGTTATGAAGCATCTCGCAGCTGTGGCCTGCACTCTCTACTCACATATAGGTCTTTCATCTTGTGCAATTTACCCAGTTAATGAATAATTCAATAGTTCGATATCTCTTGATGTCATTACAAGATTAATAATATAATTTAATATTCAAACTGGGATACTTTTGTGACCGAAAAACGGTTCTATTGTTAAATATGCTGGGATTAACACTGAAATCACCAAAGTATTAACTTCCTGGCCATGCCGTTTCTTCCTTTTATATCCTTCTGGGACATTTTAAGTTCCCAGCGTTTCTAAGTTTGGTCTCTCTGCCTCCCATGCACGTTGCACAATCCTTCATAAGATCATATAAAACATATAAGAAAACCTTTTATATAAAAAATTAAAGGTGATTTTTAGTGAAATTTATATGTCATCTTGTAAATTAAAAAGTTAATGTCATTTGTTTAAAAATTGGCAACATTATGTGAGGTGATCCTATGGACATAAGTACTTGGATGATTTAAAATGCTCTATTGAAATTACTTTGGCTAATAGGAAAAGAAATGAGTTTACATAGCTGGCTGACAGATTTAAGATAAATAAGATGTCTCAGTTCTATTCAAATGGGACTCAACTTGGTTAAATTGAAAAAGGATATTCCAAGTGAGCATTTTTATAACTGCCTTCTCATGCCAAATATATTATAAAAAGATATGCCACATGCAACTGAAATAAACAGCATGTTTGGGTTCAGCTGCCTGTATTTCATGATTATGGAGGTTTAAGAGATTGTGAAAAGTTGTTTGTGTGTTTTGAAGAATGAGAAGCAAGAAATGACAAGAGATGATCTTTAGATTGTAAATAAAAGTTAGTATGCTGAATCTGCCAGTTAAGAATGGTTACTGAATTCAGGGATACCTAGTGACTCGATCAGCTAAGTGTCTGCTTTGGCTCAGGTAATGATCTCAGAGGGTCCTGGGCTTGAGGGATCAACCCTGCACTGGGCTCACTGCCCAGCAGGAAGTCTGCTTCTCTCTTGCTTCTCTCTCTCTCTCTCTCTCTCTCTCTCACACACACACACACACATACACAGAGAATAGTTACTGTATTCTGATACTTTAAATAGCATAGTGTCACCTGTGTATATGGCCTCATGTTCTATCTGGTGGCCCCCGTAGCATAGGAAACGAATGCTAGGATTGGGGAAGACAGAGCCATTCCTTTGGTAGAAGGGCTGGTGTGAATTGCCTGGGGCTTCTATAAATACGTTAACCTGCTACCTTGATTGTTCTTACTGCTCTCTGCTGTCATTGAGAATATTGATACCATTCAAAGAGGATAGGAGGGATCATCAGTGGATTCAACTTTGCTAACAGGTTTCCAGTAAATTACTTTTTACTTAAACAAGTCTACAATCAAATTATGCTTTCTTACAACCAAGATTATTGAGTTGTTTTTAACATTTTGTTTTTGTTTTTTAACTGTTATAATAAATTTTGGATTTCCTGAGATGAGACTGTAAGTGTTGACTCCCTTTGAGAGACTCCTTTTATAATGCCATCCCATAGTGCTTTTGAGAAAGCATACTCCAGACTGGAAATGTGAGTCAGTAGTAATGTGGATCCCAATGGTTCACTGATCACACTGGTTATCTAAAAAGGAGTTAGATATGTGTATTCATGAATGTGTGCTGGAATAGGAAAACCAGAGAGGGAGAAAGGATACCCTTCTTCATGAGTGACTCTCAGATCCAAGATATCTTTTTTTTTTTTAACGACTTCATTTATTTATTTATTTATGAGAGACATAGAGAGGCAGAGACACAGGCAGAGGGAGAAGAAGGCTCCATGCAGGGAGCCTGATGTGGGACTCGATCCCAGGACCCCAGCATCATGCCCTGGGCTGAAGGCAGCACTAAACTGCTGAGCCACCCGGGCTGCCGAGGTCCAAGATATCTTATTTATAAACAAATGAGAAGAAGGCTAGATATTCAGTTCCTTCTTGGCATGCAATGAAAATAGAGTTGGTTCCCAAGCTTTTTTAAATTCTTAACTTGGTTCAAGATCCATTTACTTATTCAACATTTATTTAGTACTCACCATACAATAAATAGGTACAAAACAGTGTCTCTCCTTACTGAATTTATAATCTATTGATGAAAGTATACAATAAATACCTAAAAAATTGAAGGTGGCAACATTTGAGCAGAGATCTGACTGAAGAGTTGAAGCCAAGCACAGAAGTAGTATGTAAGTAGGCAGAGGAAGCACTGCATATATAGGCCCCAGGAAAGACTATATTTAGCATTTCAAGAAAGTGCAAGTGCTTAGGATGCTTATATCAAGTGGACAGAAATGTTAGAGAATTGGCCTAGAGCCCAGGCCATACATAATACGCTCCAAAGGCTACGCTAAGGACTTTGACTCAAATAAACTACTAGAATGTGCCACGGAATTAATTGCATCACCCCAAAATTGGTATATTGAAGCTCTAACACCCAAATTTGGAGATAGGGCTTTTAGGTTGTAATTAGGTTAAGTAGTATGATATGGGTGGACTCCTAATCTGATAGGATTGGCGACCTTATAAGAAGGTTTCTGTCTCTCTCTCTGTCTCTGTCTCTGTCTCTATCTCTGACATGTGAGGACATGTGAGAAGGCCATCAGCGAGTCAGGAAGAAAGCTCTCACCAGGAACCAGACTGACTGGCATCTTGATCTTGGACTTCCAGCCTTCTAATGTGTGAGAAATAAATGTTTGCTGTTTATGCCACTAGTCTATGGTATTCTGTTATGGCAGCCCAAGCTGACTAATACAGAATGCATCCCAAGAAATTTAAATATGACTCACTCTTTCCAAATGTTGTGAGTGAGTTTCTGGACAAGAAATAGCCCAGTCTTCTAAATTGTATCAAAATATTGAAGTAAGATGACCTTCCTACACCTCACCTGACCTCCAGGTTTCCAATATTACTTTGTTTTCATTATAATCGGGATGACTTTTACTCAGAGTTCTTTCTCTCCACAGGGTATCCCATTTTTAAGGAGAACAGATACAGTACACTGAGTTTAATTTTAATGTTCTCTTTAAAATGCTAATAATTATGGCTCAATTATTGCAGTGGTTTCCTTGTTAGAGTTTTCTCCCTTGAGTTGCTCTAAATTGTAAGTGGTATAGAACCACAAAGCTTACATGATTATCTACCCAGTCCATTGCCAATGCTATGTGTCTTTTCAGGACCTGTCCTTTGGACTATTTCCCAGATGGTTGTCTATGCTAAAGTCACCTGTACATCATTTGCTTTTATCCTCTTTGACAACACATTGCCGTCATCGTGAGTAGAAAATTTTGTTTCCCAGTTTTCAAAATTGCTATTGTAAGACTGTGCTTGGAAATGTTCCCAGGGATTAGCATGATGTTCTTGGTGGGATGTTTAAAGATAAAGTTGTCAAGGCTATACATGCAAAATTTCTATAAGGTCTTAAAATATCTTGATTTCGATACTACTAATTTGATGTTAGCATTTAAAATCAGCTGATTCAAAATAAAGGGTGTGTAGACAGGTGACTGAAACCACTTTTTAAACAGAATTATAAATAATTATCTTAATTACCTGTCAGTGGAAACTTGTCCTTTCCTTTAATTTTCTGAATGTAGGTACAACTTTTACTATACTGAACAACAAAAAAATAACTCACTTTCCTATAACTACTCCCAATCACTCTTTATTCTCATCTTGCATTTATTTCTAATTTCTGGATCAACTGGTGGTCATCTACAGCCTATATGATGCAACCTATACCCACTTGAACCTCTAGGAATCTGATTCCTATCTGAGCCACTCCAGTGAACTATACCCAAAGTCACATTTGATATGATGTATACATTAACTGTTTTTTTCTCTTTCTCTTTTAATCTTTTTTTTTCATTTTTTAAGTCAACCAATTCTCTATGCAGTCTGAATAAATGATGACAAATTTTTAACAGCACCTTCATTAGCATCCTTGAATCCTTCCATCACTTAGCCAATGCTAAATACAGTCCATGTTGCCATTCTTTGCTCCACGATATTATTTGGATTCAAGCACTTTCTTTTTCAGTGGCTACCTCTCCTTAGTTCCTTCACCTCCTACTGGGCAGGCTTGCAATTGTTCCATCTTCTACTATATGGTATGTGGGTTCTGGGAAATCACCTTCTTGCTCCGTCTCTCTGCCTGAAAGCACTGTGTTTCCTGATGTTGGAAGTCTGTTATTAGTGTGATCTATTTTGCTCCTTAACTTCTCTATCATAGGTGCAACCAACTCTTGCAGTAAACTGCATCTGCTGTAAACTTTGAAAGTGGATTTTCTTTTCCTGATTAGACCCTGACTGACACAAAATCTTTCTCCTTTATTATTTCAGTGAATAATCTCTTTCCCTATAGCCTTTTTTTCTGGACCTCCTCTACTTATCCTGGCATGCCCTCTTCCTGCTCTTGCACTTTCAAGTACCTTCATTGCCCTAATTCAACAAACTGTTAGGGTTAGCTCATTTGTAGAAGGTGAAAAAGAAAAGAATGTAACAAACAAAACAAAACTTCTCCCAACCTGTTAAGATTTATACCACAATTATATCTCTTTCTGTCTCTGTGCCTGTCCTCTCCATCTCTCCCTCCACTTCTGCCTGCCTTTCTTGCTTCTACATCAGTCAACATGTGAGTGTTGGAGCAAATGCATGCATCTTAGGCCTTCAGAATCCAGAGTCTATAGTTATTATTTGATTTTCTACAGTATCCAAACTATTTTTCATTTTACTTAGCTTTACTTATTCATTTCTAGAAATCTCATTCTATTGCTTCTTCATGGCTACTGCCAATTTTGTACATGTTTTTTTGTATGTGTGAGTATACAAATCAGAAATAGCCTAATTATTTTCTTGATTCTATAGAGAAACTATTTTAAATAGACAAATTTTCTGATTTTTCAGGGTCGGGACTTTCTTATGATTTAAGGTGGCTCTCCATGAACCCAAAGAGGTTATTTTTTTTTAAGTCAACCTTGTTTATTGTGGCCCTAACTATGATAACAGTTGTGGAGATATTTTTCACTGTTTGCCCTGATCAAAATCTACCACATGAAAAACTGGTGATTGGTACTCTATCCCAAAGCCTTGCTACCAGGGGCATGGATAGCCTTGCTATCCAGCAGCTCCCTTATCACACACATTTCTTTCTTCTGTCTGCCTGTCTTTGGCTGGTTTTCACCCTCTAAGTTTAGAGTGTTGGTATGGCTTCATTCTCTTTCTCTAATACCTTAACAAATGTGCAATTATTAATTAAAAGTCACCTCATAATTTTTCTTTGATTCCAATTTCATTACTGTTCTATATCACTGAAAGTCCTTAAGTTCTGGCATGAGAGTGACAACATTCCTGAGGCAGAGTAACAATACAAATTTCTCTTCTATGTGAAGGTATAAACACCAGAGCCTACATCATCACCATATATGGAAATCTTGAAATCAGAGCCATGTTTAAACTACCCTAGGCTTTCAATAAGTGGAAAATTTAATAAATATATCTCAGGAATAATATCCTACCATACACAAAATATTTTAAACATTTCTCCTATCACAGAAAAGCTTGATATTAAAGACTCCTTTACATTGCACTCATTCACACTGAATGTGAGATTTGCCCTCTACCCTTGAGTTTATTAGAAATCATATCCAGAGGCTTCTGATGGGGGAAAAGGTGTTCATCTGCTTTCCCTGCCCTACTCTGCTAAGCACAACTGAAAATCTTGTAAATGGCTCAAGAAACAATAAAAAAGAACTCTGAGAGGTGGTAAGAAGAACGTGATCTGGTTTGGGACCCCAGAATGAGACGAATAGCACAGTGGCAGGCATCTAGCATCTTCCTACCCAACGGAGGAAGTCCATTCAGACCCAGCATGTACTCATGTCTGACCTAGCAACCAAAAGTAGTTCATTCTTCCCCTAGACATGAGAGAGATCCTCTGACAACATCAAGTGAGCTGGAAAACACCATCAACAAGGAGAGCTATTTGAGATCTCTGGAGAAGTAAGCTACCAGTGGAGGCACTCTCCCTTGTAGGGCATGAAACATTTCCTTTTCCTATAAGAAATACTGATGTAAAAAGAAGACAGATGAGAGAATTAACTGAAGAGAGTAACCTGGGTTGGGAAGCCTCTTTTTCTCTGAGGGTTATAAACTCTTCTTCCTCTTCCAGAAACACCAGAACAGTAGAGGGTGAGAAGAGGAGTGGACAGTGGTTAGATCCTACCACACTTGCTCCTTCACTGAAGACATTCTGCTGCCAGACCTGGGGAAGTGGCAGTAGATTAACTAAACAGACCAGAATAACACCATTAAGACTCTGAAAATTAAACTGACATTGAACCACAGCCCATAAAATAGATGAACACCAGCATGTTAAACCTAAACAGAAGAATACTGACAAAATAAAAGACATGATATCCAGTCTCCTAACATGATACGTAAAAATGTCCAGGGCAAATTAAAATAAAAACAAAATAAAGCAAAAACAAAAATCACATCTTATACCAACAACCAAGAAAATCACAACTTCAATATGAAAAGACAACCAAATGATATGAACACAAAGGTAAATCAAATATTGGGATTATCTGACAAGAATTTTTAAATATCCCTAATAAAACTCTTTCAACCATTACAATTCTTTTTAAACAAATTTTCTAGTTCCTCTGCAAGGAACTAGAAATTATTTCTAAAAGGAATTAAATAGTAATTTTAGAATTGAAAAATACAATATAGAAAGAAACTAACTGGATGGCCTGAATAATAGAGGTGACAAAAGATAGATTCAATCAGCTTAAAAATGAAAACAATAGGATTCACCCAATCTGAATATCACAGAGAATAAGGACTGGAAAAAAAAATGGACGGAGCCTCCAGGACTTGTGGTATAAAAACAAAAGGTCTAATGTTCATATTTTCATGATATTTTGTAAGAGACTGGGGCTGGTTGATTTGAAGAAATAACAAAAAAACCCTCCAAATTTGGTGGAAGACATAACCTATAAATCCCAGAAGCTGAATAAACACTAATCAAGATAAACTAAAGGAAATATTTGCCAGGATATATCATATCTAAACTTTTAAAAGCTTAAAGACAGGAGAATCTTGAAAGCAACCAGAGAGAAGCAATACATTGCCCATAGAAGAACACAAATTTAAATGATAGTGGACTTCTCATATAAAATCATGGAGGCCAAGAGAAAGTAAGCTGATTTTTTTTAAGTGCTGAAAGATAAAAACTGTCACAAATTCTATAACTGATAAAATTATACATGAAACAGTCATATATGTGTATTTTAATACAGATGGCAACCACCACAAAAATTATATGAAGATTTACATCTAAAAACAGCTAACATTCACACAATTTAGACAACATAAATAGCCCATAAAAGGCAAGAAAAGTGAAACAGAAGAAGAAGAACCACAAGAAGCAAATAATCAAGTACCAGACTTAAGCAATAATTACCCAAAAAGTAAATGTTCTAAATATACCAATTAAATAACAAAGATTGGTGGGGTTGATAAACAAAATATAACATAACTTACTAGCCTAGTCTTATTAGGGTTTTCAGTTGTATTTGGCAGAGAGGGACAGGGAAAGCACATCCACATCCATTTGTCACTATTAAAAGTCTCCGCATATCATTCTAATAAACTGAGGGAAAAAGACAAATCTCACATTCAGCGTTACTTAAAACTAATTCACTTCAAATTCAAAGATATAGATAGACTAAATTTAAAAGGATGGAAAAAGATATACATGCAAACATTAATTAAAAAAAGGCAGGGGGAAAAAAAAAGGGCAGGGGGAGACGTATCAATACCTAATAAAGTAACCTTGGGGGAGAAGGAGCATTACTAAAGATAAAAAGATAAATAGATTAATCCACCCCACACCAAAAAAATATAACAATCTTAAGTGTGTATATACCCAAAAATGGAGACCCAAAATACATGAGGTGACAACTGATAATGCTATAATGAAAAAGAGGCATGATTACAGTTGGTGACTTCAACACTCACCTCTTAGCAAATAATAAAACTATTAGACAGAAAATTGGCAAGAATATAGACTGGAACAACATAGCCAACAAACAGACTGATGTATAAAAACACACCAACCAACAATAGCAGAATACACATTTTTCAAGGACCCATGGAATGTTCACCAAGATAAACTATATCCTAGGTCATAAAAAGACTTCAATCAATTCAAAAGAATTTAAATCTTACATAGTGTGTTCTCTGGCCATAACAAAATCAAGCTAGAAATAAATAATAGAATGAGAACAGGAAAATATAAGAATGTAGGAATTTCTTTAAAAAACACATTTCTAGGGCACCTGGGTGACTCAGTGGTTGAGCGTCTGTCTGCCTTGGGCTCAGGGCATGATCCCAGGTCCCTGCAAGGGAGTCTGCTTTTCCCTCCGCCTATGTCTCTGCCTTTCTCTGTGTCTCTCATGAATAAATGAATAAAATCTTTAAAAAAAAAAAACCCACACACTTCTAAATAATCCATGGGGCTCAAAAGAAATTTAAAAATACAAAAATTGAATGGGGGAAAAAAAAAAGCACACCAAAACATAGAGTATGCTCTAAAGCAGTGATGAGAAATAAATTTATGGAAATATTTACATGATAAATAAAGAAAGTTACCAAATGAATAATCTTATTCCCTACAACAAGGCACTTTAGAGAAAGAAAAATAAACTCAAAACCAGCAGGAGGAATGAATTAACAAAGAACAAAAGTCATTTCTTCTCCCTTCCCCTCTATTCCCTTTCCCTATTACTTATATTCCCCAAATGAATGAATGGGTAGGAAGTATCAGAAAGGGAGACAGAATATGGAAGACTCCTAACTCTGGGAAACAAACTAGGGGTGGTGGAAGGGGAGGAGGGCAGGGGGTGCGGGTGACTGGGTGGCGGGCACTGAGGGGGGTACTTGATGGGATGAGCACTGGGTGTTATTCTGTATGTTGGCAAACTGAACACCAATAAAAAATAAATTTATTATTAAAAAAGAACAAAAATCAATAAAATTCAAAATAGTGAAACAACAGAGAAAGATCCATAAAACACAAAGCTGGTCCTTTGAAATAAATCAGTAAAATTGATAAATTTCTAACATGACTGACAGATATAAAAAGAGAAAAGACAAAAATTGCAACTATCAGGATAAAATGGAGAACATCACTAGAGATCCTGCAGCCATTAAAAAGAGGAATATGTGACACAACTTTGCACTCATAAATTGACAACTTAGAAGAAATGGATCAATTCCTCAAAGACCACAAACTACCAAGACTCAAAGAAAATGAAATAAACTATCTAAAAGGCCCTACATCCACCAGAGAAATTAAATTAATAATTTAAAAATTCCCAAAACATAAATCTCTAAGCACATATGTTTTTGCCAGAGAGCAAAAGCCATATGTTTTACCAAACATTTAAAGAAAAATTAACTAAATTTATATATCCTCTTCCAGAAAACAGAAGATAAGGGAACACTACCCAACTCCTTTTATTAGACTATTATTACTCTGGTACCAAATGTAAACAAAGGCAACTCTCCCCTGTGATCCATAACATATAGACTATAGACCAATAATTCTCATGATGCTAGATGCAAGATAGCAAACAGAATATTAGCAAATAAAATAAAAATGTTATAAAGAATTATATACCATGATAAAGTAAGATTATTTTAGGTTTTAAGGTTGGTTAAACATTTCAAAATTGTACAATATAATCTACTATATCAAAAAAGCTTTAAAAAAACTGAAAATTATGTTAATTAAGAGGAAAAACAATTTAAAAATCCAATACCTATTTATGATAAAAATTCTCAGAAAAAGAAATTAAAGGGAAAATCATCACCCTGATGAAGAATATCTGTAAGAAGCCTACAACTGCATGCTAGGTAGTAACGTGAAAATATATGAAAGTATATTACTCAATGGTGCAGGTAAATATATATCCAAATTCAAAATACTGATATTATAATGATATCATAAAAATTACTTTTAGAAAGACTAAAAGACAAAATGATTTAAAATAACTATAGCTATGGTATTTTGTTAATAGTTAAACAATATAAAAATCTATAAATTGTGATATCAAAAACAAAATATTGGGGGGAGCAAAAATATAGTGTTTGTATATCATTAAAACTAAGTTGTTAACAATTTAAAACAGACTATTAGAACATTAGGATGTTTTTTGTAAGCTTCATAACCACAAAGCAAAAACCTATAGGAGATACACAAAAGAGAAGAAAGGAATCAAAGCATATGACTCCAAAAATTATCAAATCAAAAGGAAGACAGCAAGAGAGGAAGAAAGGAACAAAAGAACTGCAAATCAATTTTTAAAAAATGGCAATAGTAAATTTTTACCTACCAATATTTTTTTTACATGTAAATGGATAAATTTCTGCAGTTGAAACACACAGAGTGGCCAGGAAGATAAAAACAAACAAACAAACAAAAACCACACACACAAAAAAACCCCATGACCCAACTATCTGCTATATATACATGCTGCCTGAAATTCACTTTATCTTTAAGAACACACAGAAAAGGGACACCTGGGTGACTCAGTGGTTGAGTGTCTGTCATTGGCTCAGGTTGTGATCCTGGGGCCCTGGGATAGAGGCCCACAGTAGGCTCCCAGGGAGCCTGCTTCTCCCTCTGCCTATGTCTCTGCCTCTCTGTCTCTCAAAAATAAATAAAATCTTAAAAAAAAAAAAAAAGATAAGAAAAAAAGAACACACAGAAACTGAAAGTAAAGGAATGGAAAAAAAGATAAAAACCATACAAGTAGAAACCAAAAGAGAGCAGGGCTAGCTACACTGATATCAGACAAAATAGATATTAAGTTAAAATCTATAAAAAGACAAGAAAAGTTGTATTGTAAAGATAAACGTAGATATATCTTAATTTACAATTGTAAATATATAGTATCCAATCACAGAACCTAAATAATGTAAGTCAAAAGTTAACTGAAGAGGGAAAGAGACAGAGATGCAATAATAGAGGACTTACAAACCCTAATTTCATAATGCATAGATTATCCAGGCAAAATATAAATAGGAAAACATTGGAGCTGAACTACACTTAGGACCAGACCAACCTAGGAGACATTGAGAACATTCTATTCCACAGCAGCAGAATATACATCCCTAAGCGCAAATAGAAAATTCTCTAGAAAGGTCACGTGGTAAGCCACAAAAGAAATCTTAACAAATTTAATAACACTGAAATCATATCAAATATCATTTTTAATCACTATATTGTACACCTGAAACCAATAATACACTGTATGTTAACTGGAATTGAAATAAAAATTTTAAAAAGTAAAATTAAATAAATTAAAAACAAAGGTATTTTTTTAATTAAATAGCATGAAACTAGAAATCAGTAACAGGAGGAAAACTCACAATATATGAAAATTAAAAAACAACAACAACAACAAACCAGACCCTGGAATAACCCAATGGATCAAAGAAGAAATCAAAAGGAAACCCAAAAAATATTGTGGGATAAATAAAAATGGAAGCACAATATACCAAAACCTACAGGATACAGCAAAAGCAGTTCTAAGAGAGAAGTTTATAACAATAAACATCGACTTTAAGGAAAAAGAAAGATCTCAAATAAACAACCCACCTTTACACTTCACAGAAACAGAAAAAGAATACATTGACCCAAAGTTGGCACAAGGAAAGAAATAACAAAGATCAGAATAGAAATAAACAAAATATAGAGAAAAGAAGGAAAGAAAAAAGAAAGAAAGAAAGAAAGAAAGAAAGAAAGAAAGAAAGAAAGAAAGAAAGAAAAGAAAGAAAGAAAAAAGATTTCAAAACAAACTTTTTTTTTATAGATTTTATTTATTTGAGGGAGAGAATGAGCAGGGAGGAGGGGCAGAGGGAAAGAGAAAGAGAGAAGCAGACTTCCCACTGAGCAAGGAACCTGCTGATTGGGGCTCCATCCCAGGACCCTGGATCATGACCTGAGCCCCAAAGACAGATGCTTAATGACTGAGCCACCCAGACACCCCAAAACAAATATTTTTAAAAGATAAATAAAATTGACAAACCTTTACCTAGAGTGTACCAAAAAAAAAAAAAAAAGGCTCAAATAAATAAAATTAGAAAGAGGAGACTCTACAGCTGATAACACAGAAATACAGAGGATCATAAGAGGCTACTATGAACAACACAGGGATTCTGCAAACGGTGACTGTGGAAATAACCAATACTGATTGGTAGATCATACTTATGCTCTGGGTCTCCTGAAATTAATGTCAGTTCAGATGTAGTGTCCAGTAATCCCCAAAAAAGTCTGACAGTTTCTTCTTCCCTTATGAATAGTAATCCTACCTAATTAAAGGTTGCAGGTCCCTTTGGGGAATGCTGAGACGAAGATTATCAGTATGATCAGGATTATAAATTATCAATATTAATTTTAGGGAAGTAGGATTCTTCCTGAAGTGTATTCAGCCTCCCCCTACCTTTACTCGAGGGGCTTTGGGTCTGTAAACTGGATCCAGTGTAGGAACTGACTGAGTCTGTGACTGTTTCGGTGATTCAAGTTAGACTTCTGTTCTGTCTATAAAGATCAAGTACGAATTGCTTTAGATTATAAATCTGTTTTTCTTCTAGAAACATCAAGATCAACTGGACAACATTTTTGGTCTCTGTGAATCAGACTTTTGGTTGTTGCTTTGACTGTCTGTCTTTTAAGGCCATCATGCTTGCCTTTGGCATTTAAATGATTTTGGCAATTAAGTGCTGCCATTGGCATCTAACAGTCTCTCACCACATTTAATAATCCCAAATCAGAAGGAACACTTTCCATTGTAATTTCTGACCGACAGAGGAGAGCAACTACAGTAGTCTTCAAGAATGCTAGGGCACCCTTCACAAATTTACTTTTCACAAAAATGGTGAAAGTATGTATGGTCTTGTGGATCCTTCCAGAATGAGAGACCAGGTCTTACATGATAAATCCACTCTATCACTACAATCTCCCTAAACCTTCGGATCTTTTCAAAAGTATTCCAAGACTGTTTTGGCATTTCAACCTCATTTAGTGTATGCCACCTTTTGCTCCATGTTTCACCCACCCAACCAATCAAATTGTTAGAGCCCCTTCTAACTCCTTGAGCTTCAAAACTGAATCCAGATGCTCTCCTTAGTAGTCCCATATGAAATACTTTGTTCCTGACCCCATTTTTCTCCCAATCAATGTCTTTACTTTAACAGGAATCCTTAGAGGTTGGGAATTCAATTCCTGGTGTGATTCAGTCACTAATAAGGTAAGAATCTGAATATGCTTTTCAGAAATATCCACCCTACAGATACAGGAGATAAGATGTGTTTTTTGTTGTTTTGTTGTTGCTGTTCACAGAAATTTTCAGGTCATTTATGCAAAGCTTAAGCTGGGAATTTTAAGTCCCAAACTTATCCTCTATATCCCCCACTTTTAGAAGCAACTAATCTCATTATACTCATCAGTTTGACAAAAATACCTAAGGTATCAAATATACAGTCACCCAGAAACGTATCTTTTAGAAGTATTTGATTAGGAGTATCAAATAGTGTTCTCTTTACCACTGGAAATAGTCATTACTGCCTTAAAATCTGATCAGATTAGGTAATTCCAAAAAGCCCAGAACCAATGCAGAAAACTCATCCTTAAGATGCTGTTCCTCAAAACAGTTTTCAATATAAAAATCTGAATAAATCAATTTTCTCCATAGAAACACAACCATTTAGATATATGGGTATATTACTTAAAGAAATTGACTTCATGATTGTGTGGACTGTCCAATCTGAATCAGTAAACCAATTTGGCAGGCTGTAAACTCTTGGGCAGGAGCGGATGCTTTTGTCTTCAGGAAAAATTTCTTCTTATAGAAATCTCAATGTTTCTCTTAAGGATTGACTGAATGAGGACTACTCACATTATCAAGCATAATCTCCTTTAAATCTACTGATTTTAGATATTAAGCACATCTATAAAATGTAGATGTAACAGCAACACCTATATTAATGTTGGATTGAATAATTAGACATGATAGTTAAGTTGACTTATAAAACTAACCATTATACCATATGACTGTGAAATTTCTCTCCCATTTATACATTCAACATAAGTGGAAGGTATATTTACACAAAAACTTGTATGTAAGTCTTTATAGTAGACTCATCCAGAGTAGCAAAAAAAAAAAAAAAAAAAAAAAAAGTAGAAGCAATTCTTACATCCATCAACTGATAAAAGAATAATAAATGTGGTATATCCATATAATGAATATATGGAATGCTGATACATGCAACAAAATGGATGAACCTTGAAAATATTATAATTTAATGAAGTCAGATACACAAAAGTCCACATGTTATATGACTTAATTTACATTATACGTCCAGATTAAACAAATCTTTAGAGGAAAACAAAGTAGATTAATGGCTCAGGGAGTAGGTGAAGCAGGAAAGAGGAGTGACTGCAGATGAGTATAAGATTTCTCCCAGAGGTGTTTAAAAATGTTCTGAACTTCATGGTGACTATTGACAGTGATACCCACTGAGTTGTACACTTTAAAATAAACTTTAAGAATTTTTAAAAAGATAATGTATATAAGGCAAAGTGTTCTATAGTGGTTTTTCCATGAAAAAAATAAGACAAATGAGAGGATGGAATAGATAGATAGATAGATAGATAGATAGATAGATAGATAGATAGATAGACATTTGTCTGCTTTAAATATCTTATTTTATTGTATAACATATAAATCTACATTTGACAATTTTGATGCAGGCCCTAAACGTTTCTCTACTGACTGAAATTACCATCTTTGTTGCATAATCATATCAATAATACACAATTATATATTTATGGTCATAAATTTAAATGGAACAGTACATTAAAGATTCTTGCCAATTATTCTTAGCCCATTACTCTGTGGAATTATTATTTTTAATTTTTTAATATTATCTTTTCTAAGCCTATTGAGAAAGACTATTATTGTGGTAGTTCATCTTTCTTAAGTTCTTAATAACACTTGTTTTGCTTTTTATAGAAAGAACTATTTTCCTTATCCTATTTAATCAGTCTATATCTTACTAAATAAAATTATGTAATGAAATTGTGAGTTCAAACAGACTTAAAAAGGAACATATCAAATAACGCGAGGAGAAATACACTCAGTCTATTTTGCTAAGACATGGAAAGTATATTTAACTTAGTTAATGGCTAAAGGAGATGAATTTCAATTATAACATACACACTGTACTTACTGAATTAGCATTAGTAATGTTAAGATGCTAGAAAATTGAAGATGACTAATAAAATACAAGTAGGTAGAAAGATAGGCAATGGTGCTAGTTTGAGCTCCAAAGTCCAGTCCTAATTTGAATTCTGGCTCCCCCTTGCTAGTTGTATGATTTTAATAAATTATTTAACCTTTCTGTGCCTTTGTTTGCTCATCTATAAATGGTATAAAATTATACCTAACTCAAATTTCTATAAGAATTAAATATGTTGATTATAAGTAAAATGCATAGAACCATGCATATTTCTAGGGATCAAAAAAAGTTAGTTTATCAAACAAACAAAAAGTAGAAGCAGACCTATTAAATACAGAGAACAAACTGACAGTTGTCAGAGCATGGCGGTGCAGGGATGGGCAAAATGGGTATAGGGTAGCGGAAGGTACAGACTTCCAGTTATGGAATGAATAAGTCATGGGAATAAAAGGCACAGCACAGGGGATATAGTTTAGTGATATTGTTAGTTTCATGGTGACAGATGGTAGCTACACTTGTGGTGAGCATAGCATAAGGCATAGAGAAGTTGAATTGCTATGTTGTACACCTGAAACTAATGTAACATTATGTGACAACTATATTCAAATAATTTTTTTTAAGTTAGTTTAAGAGGAAAACAAAAAGAGCTTCTCTTGAGAGTTCCAGACTATATGTGCAAATGAAGTATTGAGGAAGTACCGAGATTGTGCCTTATTTTTTAACTTTTATTGCTGGTTATCAAGTTATGTTATTCAGTAGACCATAGTGGGATAGGCTATAGCATTGGCTAAAAAAAGGGGGGGGGGATTTGTTTTGCCTCTAAATTTTAGTGCTAAACCACAAATAAACTACCAATTTCTGTTGGATGGAAACACTGTTCTGTGTGCTAGGCAGCTCTTCCAGTTAGGTCTATCTTAAGAAGTATGCATAATGTGCCTTCAGACTTGACCAGGATCAACCCTGTCATGTCTACGGTCATGGTTATTCTATTGTTATAGATGATTGAGGTGGACAGCTGACCCATTTGGGATAATTAGGTTCTTGGTCTCAAGCATTTAAAACTGGGATTGAAATATCTATGATATGTAGCTAGTTTCTGTGAATAGTTGAACTAAGAAGATATTCATATGACAAGCAGAAGAAAGCATTTGGCTGAGAAAAGGATTAATGAAATGCCCATATATAAATAGGAATGAAAGATAATACATTTATAAAACATAGACAC
Organism: Canis lupus dingo; assembly: GCF_003254725.2. Classification (NCBI taxonomy): domain Eukaryota; kingdom Metazoa; phylum Chordata; class Mammalia; order Carnivora; family Canidae; genus Canis; species Canis lupus. Next base: position 34,222,281 of record NC_064261.1, read on the forward strand.
AGCTTTATTTCCAGAGTGTTTTCCAGGCCTGAAGTCAATTCCTCCTTTTTTTTTTTTTTTTTCTACCACCAGTCTGGGTGAGTTCTTGTTGTTCCTAACCAGAAGAGCTTTAACTACAAACCATCTATTTTTTCAAGTGGAGGAAATGGGTAAAATAGTAATTCCTGCTGATCAGGCCTCCTCAGAAAAATAAAATGGAAAAGTAATTGTGTGGGAAATTCCACCAAAAAGCAGCTGAATTATTTGGGCCAGAAGTAAAGAGACGAATAGAAAGAAAACGACTTTTTCTAAGTTTAATTAATCAGGCTATTGCCTACGTATAGATCTGATTTTCCCAGAGGAGAGTAGTTCATAAAAACTTTGGAAATCAGAGTCCTTAGATGTGCAGTGCAGTAGATTCTACATTTGGAAAAGATCTCATTTGTCATTAAGATAAAATCTCTCTGACAATAGAAGAGTCTGCAATGAGTGAGAATATTTATAAAACCCAAATCCCAGAATACCTAAATGAAGACTTTTTGGTGGTTATAGATGCGCACTTTCTACCTCAGAAGCCCCTCTGTTCCCCAGGGCCAAAGAGACACTCACTTTACGCTAGGATTTTTAGCCAAATCTTTCTGAATGCAAAATTTTTCAAACCTATGATAATATTCTTTTTTTCCTCAAAGTCATAAGAATATTCTTAAGGGTGGAGAGTCTTCTTGTCAAATCCCTGGAGTGCCTTAAAGGACCTTTCAAATTCATAATCTGGTTCTACTTACTTTCACATTTTACATTTCCCAAGGATTCACTGATTCATTCATTCTATAAACATTTATTGAGTAAGCACTATGTGGCCAGTTTAGAACTAAGTTTCTAAGAGGCAGGTATGGAAGACAGTCTTGAGATAAATTTCAAGGAATTTCAGGCAAGAAAATAGAAAAGTAGAGAAATAACTGCAATAACATATTAAGAGGAATATGAACATAAGCGGTTTGAAGGAGAGAAGGGCACACATCTTATTCTGTTTAGAGGTGCAAGAGCAAAAGTTTCTTGGGAGAGATAAATTATGAATGAGTCTATGTTTGGGACAAGAAGACCCTCCCATCAGGATAAATAGCATATGAGAAAAGCCATGGAGAGATGATAGAGTCATGTGAGGGAGGAAGTGATAATTTACACCATATGAGGCAAGGTTCTAAGTAGTTCATGTTCTTTAAAATCCAATTTTCAGTTCAAACCTGTGAAGTATTGTTCCCATCTTATTTTTTTTAAGATTTTATTTATTCATTTATGAGAGACACACAGAGAGGGAGAGGCAGAGACATAGGCAGAGGGAGAAGCAGGCTCCATGCGGGGAGCCCGATGTGGGACCCGATCCCTGGTCTCCAGGATCATACCCTGGGCTGAAGGCAGGTGCTAAACCACTGAGTCACCCAGGCATCCCTGTTCCCATCTTAAAGATAAGGGAACTAAGGTACCAAGTGTTTCAGAATTGTCTAAGTAACTCATTAGTAAGTGCTGGATTCAGATTGGATTGCAGGCTGTGTGAATCTGTACCACGCTATCATGTTTATTTTACTTTGTTTGGCACATGGTAAGCAGTCAGTAATGATTTGTTGATGAATGAATGAAGAAACTACTTACTTAATTAATTAATTAATTAATTCAACATATTTTGGAAATGAACAACTCTTAAGCAGTCATTCTCCAAAACAAAGTTGTTCATAAGATTTTCACAGTATCTAAACACACAGATGATTTAAATTAAATGCTGGTAAAAATGAGCTTAATAGATGTAAACAGTACTGTGGATGGAGTCTGAGCCTGTGTTTGTCAAATAACCAGACCAAATGAATATTCTAACCACCGACTTTGGTTTTTCTTATGTGCATCCTGGTTTTACAGTACATGAATCATCAAGTCCTGAAAGCACCAACTTGGTCTGTACTATCACTGAGGGGTCTATACTATCCTGTGATAGGGATCATGTACTATCACAGAGGATTCTTCCTAGAGTACATGATTATCTCTTCAAGCATGTCTTAGGAGCATGTAAAATTCTGCAGCAGACTTAAGAGTACTCATGAGCCTCCTCCATCACTCGATGACTCTGAAACTTCTTTCTCTTAGTTTTCCCTGTCTTGTTTGACTGCATTTCTAACTTACCTTTATCTACCTCCATATTTATGTACCTCCACTTTTCTCTAGATCTCTGTTTGACTTGGATTCAACATCTACATTTGAAGCCAGCACAGCCTCTGAATCATACCATTAAATGCTAGCCCTCTAGCCATACCCATGTTCTCCACAGGTATGATGAACTCCACAGTCAATCTGCTCTAAGGTCTTAGGGGGCCGGGATGGTGGTGGTAGGGGCTAGTTTTCATCTTCTCTCCATTGCCATGGCAGAGGGACCATATTTGTAAAACTTTGTTTTTAATTATATCTTCCTGTTTAGCTCACTTACTCTATATTTATGGTATGAGAATTAGTTTTAGAAAGGTTTAGTGCATGGAATGAAGGCATCTGGATTTAATAGGCACTCTGCAACTGATTTGCATGCTGACTCAGACAAGCATGGACTTTTTTTGTCTGTCTCTCTCAAATGAAGCAAGTGATGCCTGTCCTGCCTATCCACAGATATTGTTTGGTTCAAGTGATATAACCTATTTTCTTATTGAAAATACCTTTTAGGAGCAAAGTAAAAAATAAAGTCAGAATATTGAAGTATATTATTCACAGATGAGAATTTAAGCAAGCTCATCTTTTTTATACACAGAGAAGAACATTTCTTTTGTTAATAATGTGATGAATGTTGAAGTCTTTGTGGGCAAATATAGAATTAAAAAGAATAGCAGTATAAGTACAGCTTAAAAACAGTGAAAGAGACTCTTCCGTGTTAAATTTCGACTATCAAGGAATTTGTTTTTCTTATGGAGCCTTTGAAACTACATAGATTTTTTTAGTACCTCTCACTGATTGGAATTAGGCTTAATCCAATGGGAACACTTAATACTGAGAGCACTTATCAATTTTTCTCTTTGACAGAAATAGTGAATGTAACTTTATACTACTATTTGTATAATTACAACTCTTCTTCTCTTCAGTATAGTAGAATTTACCTTTTTTGCTTTTACAAAATGTAGAACTTTATTTAAAAAGGAGTTATAATCAAATAAAGATTAAGATTCCAATAGCTAGACTTCAAGTTTTACAGCTTAGAACTTAGTGGCTCAAAGCTTGGTAAATAAGCACCTCTCTGAGCCTTTTAAACAGTATTTGAGCGGAGTTAAGTTTATGAGTTAGCTATAAAATTATAATTTGGTTCTGAAGAGAAAAGCTCATTTAGTGGCACTCAACAAACTAATATAGTGACCCTAAATCCCAACCTGACTGTTTAGTTATTACTACATACTACTAGAAGACTATTAACAGGCCTAATTAAGGCATCAGTCACCTATCAGAACTTCAATAACTCTACAATAACTCTTTTTATGGCATTTTTAGCAATTTGCTCTAATGCATGGGGGCCAAATACAAATGAATTGGATATCAGAGGCCCTGATGAGAGGAGGCCATTTGGCAAGCATTCCCAGCCCCTGCATTTCCACAAGCTCGCTGTGAAGCAGAATGATACCTTCTAAGAAGGACAGAGAGAAAACATTCATTTAATACAACCCAATATGCTTCCAGGTTTTTAGAGTCATGCAGGCATTCAAACAGAATAATATAGGCCATTGGGCATTTCCAGGTTTATAGACTGTTTTCTGTTCAGACTGTGCTATCCAGAACAGCCATCTATGTGGAATGAATCACCTGCATGACAGCCACTTTGCATGCAGCTGTGTGGGCAAACTTTCTGAAGGGTGTGTTAACACTTTTGACCCACTGTGTTAAATGGACCGGACTTTCTCCACTGAGTATCTCTCTAATAAATCAAGGACACTTTAGTAAAATAGGAAGGGCAGGGGCATTATTTGGTAAATCACCACAAAGTCACATACTTTAGTTTATCCTGATGTAGCTATTAGCATTTCCCAGCTGATTTTCCAGTTGGGAAATTCACAAAACATCAATCCATACTCCTCAGTGAAATCGCCCTTCCTGCTTCCTGGGTCATCAGGGCATCAGGAAGGGAGGAGGAGACAGATAGGGAGTAAGTGGCTACACTGGAAGAATTACCAGTTTCAAAATCTGCAGGGAATACAAATTTCATGACTGGGCAGGCAGAGGAGGGGGGTAGATGCGAAGACAGTAGCGATGAGGATATGACTGATATTGTGGGGGCACCTAATCTGTAGCTACCAACTGATTACCAGGCTGAGGGTTTGTCTTGTGTACTGCTAGATAGGGAACACATTATGAGATGTGAAAGGAAGAACCAACAATCTTCCTAAACTAGTAAGTAGGTCTTCAAAAAGTTGGTCCTGGGGCAGCCCAGGTGGCTCAGCAGTTCAGTGCCGCCTTCAGCCCAGGCTGTGATCCTGGAGACCCAGGATCGAGTCCCTCATGGGGCTCCCTGCGTGGAGCCTGTTTCTCCCTCTGCCTGTGTGTGTCTCTCTCTCTGTCCCTGTGTGTCTCTCATGAATAAATAAATAAAATCTTAAAAAAAAGTTGATCCTGTGGCTTATGTTTCTCACGTTAGTCATTCATTTGAATTAGTGCATTGTGAATCTCTTAAAATACAAAGGTGTTAGTACTTGAGAGGCAATGTTTTAAATCACATTCAGGTATTTATATATTTGAGTGAATTCATTCATTGTTTTTTGAGGAAAAAGTCCATGAAGATATGAGATAGGGATAATCAGTTTTGAAAGATGAAATAGGGTGGGGTTATAGGAAGATATGTATAAACCCTGATCATAGGCAGACATGGTTGGGGGCAGATTTAGTACAGACAAGTAAGAAATGAAGAGATAGGTTTCCTAGAGAGACCTTCAAAATAAGCAGGGTATCACTGAGATAAAAGAATACTAATAATCTTTTCTTTGCTTACTTAAAGTAATTTTAGCTGGTGTAACAGATTCCCCCGAAATATAAAGGCTCAAGTATGACAGTTCATTTCTTGAACATGTTAAGTAAAATCATTGCCCCTCCCCAGTTTTAAAAGATTTTATTTATTTATTTATGAGAAACACAGAGAGAGTGGCAGAGACAGGCAGAGGGAGAAGCAGGTTCTCTGCAGGGAGCCTGATGTAGAACTCAAACCCAGAACCCCAGTATCACAACCTCAGCCAAAGCAGACACTCAACCACTGAGCCACCTAGGCACCCCAAAACCATTGCTCTTAATTGACAGGCAAGCTTTGCTCCAATTGATAACTTAGAAATTCATTTTTCTTCTATCTAATGGCTTCATGATCTGAACACATGACTCCCAAGGTTACTAAGCCCATGTGCATCAGGTTGATGGAAAGGGAAAAATGTGTCATATCTAAGTACAAAGAAGTCTGGAAAATGGGCTTAGTAAAAGCTAAATCATCTATGACACACTGGCATTTTCCTGAGCCCTGGTCCTGGCTCTGTGTCTCAGTTTCCAGCATAGTAAAGCTGGTCATGATAAGCCAGAAAGAGATGTGAATGACAAAAGAGAGAAGAGTTTTTGTTGCACTTACTTTGGTAAAAATAAAAATAAAAATTTGCCTCTTGGTGTAGGAGAAATTAATATTTGAGTAAGAAGGGCTGACAGAGCCAGATTGGAGTTTTCTGCTTTGTTGATATTCACATGGTTATTATGCATGAAACAAAGGCCACATTATCCCATTAAATGAGTAGAGTATGGAAAACCAGTCTTGGCACTCCTGGTCTTCCTCTGCTCCCAGCTATGCTGAATTTATCAGTAATAAAGTTTACCCAGTGGTTTTCCAAGTTAAAGTACCATGCACATTAAGTCTACTTCTAATCCAAAATATCATGGAGGCTGTTGTAGAATTCTTTAGTGCACTTCTCAGTTGGGGGACTTAGCCAGTATGTGGGCTCAGTAGTGTATTTTAGTCACAATGCTCTTTAAAGACTGAATAATAATCTGGAAAATATGAACCCCAAAGTATAGAGAAAGATAATCCAAATGATTTTTCACTAAATTAAAAAAAATATTCTGTGTTGGCTGCAACCTCAAATTTACACATTTGCCTCTAACAAAAATTTTTTTTGAAAATTGCATCCTGTGATGTTGGGATCCCACAGCTGGACTACAGACCCACCCCAAGTATCTTTATTTAAGAACCCTAAACCCCAGTGCCCACAGTCTCCAGCTATTCCTGGGACTTAAAGCTATACCTGAACACCAGAGGCACTATAAAATGAAATTTCCTATTACAAGAAACAATGGGAAAAAGAACATTTCTTCTGAGGTTTAATTCCTTTTTCTTATTAATAAAAATGGCTTTCTGTTGATGTTGTTTTCCTTGAGCATTCAAACTCTATGGAGGGATATTGTTACTGTTGAGTAATGTCAGATCAGTGGCTAATGTTGCATCCCTAAATGCTTGTGGAAAACATTATTGTAAAGTTTATCATTAGAGCTTGAGGATTGTCATTAATTTTAAACCAAAGCCATTAAAAGCATGAAATGTCCACAGTGATGATCAACTCCTTAAAAAGATCAGAGAATAATTGTGCAGATTTCTTACAATTGCTCAGTCCATTTTTAAAAAAGAAGTATTGTTGGTATTTTTTTTTCATTCTTCATAAGGGATGCATCTATGCTCATAGCATAAGGTGACTCATCACAACTCTGTCACAGTGAGTGAGCAGAAGGCATAAGCCAGAACTCCAGCATTATCCAGCAGCTGTCACTTCCATTTAAGGGACTGGCACATCCTCTCACGGACACTTCCTGGGGCAGCCTTTTGCAAATTACTCACCTAATAATTGGAAAAACCTGGAAAGAGTTTTCTCCAAAATAGTTGTAAGAATTGATTTAACATGAAATGGTAAGCTAGTCTTATTAGTATTGTTTAAGAATGAGATGTTTCTCTTATTAAGAGATCCAATTCAGATTTGGGGGATTTCGTTAAGGCTATTTCTTACTTTAGATTATAAAAAGTGCTTGTTCTGCAATTTGGCGTCGCATACATATTTATAAGTCAGTGGATTTTACTGGTTACATGCCAAAGTTTTCAATCTCGCCTTATGGAGACAGGGACTTACTTCAGTCAATTCTTCCCTAGTGAGAGAAAGTATCAGTTAGAAATTATAACATTCCTGTAAGCAGCAGGGACAGCACCACTCCTTCCAACAACAACAACAACAAAAAGTGGTTTGAGTAAATTAAGAAATTTGTCTGTCCCACAGATATCAGTAACCCAACTTGGGACTGGTAAATTTGCTTCTAGACTGGGTGCATTGTCTGTCCCAACGAAACCTGGGTTATTTGTTAAGGAAGAAGTAGAGAATGGATATTAATAAGCAGCTAATGGTCTTTGTCATAGAAGGACCAAGAGGAGAATTTCTGTTCTCCCTCTCCCCTACTTCATCACCTGTGTTCAATCCAGTTCCCAAAAATGGAGAGTTAGCCAACCTGATTCATCAGAGGTTAAAACTAATTTTGTCCAATTTTAATAATAGGCAGAGTTGTTGGCCTAAAAAATACAGACTTGCTTTTTGAACCCTCTCATCTGTCCTGTGGCAAACTAATAGACCTTTGTGCATATATTCTATTGGTCTGAATGCCAAAGGGGAAGAGGAAGGCATGAGACATCATGAAGCTCCAAGAGAAGGCTACCTGTATCTTGGTTAAACTTTGAAATTTGCACTAGAGTGTTGTCTACTTCCTAGTTTGTCCCTTTTCCTATCTCTCTAATATACTTCTTTTCTGTCTTCAGCTACCCAGGTCTTCTCCCGATCTCTCCTACCAGTGAAACATTCCCACCTGGTTTCTTTATGCAGAACTGTTGGCTTCCTCCCTGCTCATGCCAGCCTTCCATGCCCCACCCAGTTTTAGCACAGTATTCAGCCCCCACACCCATAGTGATTTACTTGTTTTTCTTCCACTAGGTGGATGGCTTCTTAAAGACAAGGACTATGGCTCGTCTCTGTGAATCTTCAGAGACTATCAGTACCTTGTTACATAGCTCTTAATTAATAGTAATTAGTTATTATTTAATATAGAGATGGAAACTAATTGTACTGAATCATGAGTTCTAAGCAGGCCACAGCATTATCTTTCATACAAAGCTTGGAAACTCAGCAGAAGTCAAAATCTTTATCGGTAGTAGTTTACAGAATATATGTTAGGGAGACCCATGACAGGGAATTTTAAACAGGGGTATGTATCAGAATCACTTATGTTCTGCCTTCAAAACTAAGATTCCATTCAATTGTGGGGGGCTGGGGGGGCAAGAGGGTAGGACTGAGGATTCTGTATTTTTAGAATTATCCCCTAGGTAGTCTACTTCATAACCTATATAAAATTGGTATAGAGACAATTCATGGCATACAGCTTCCTTTAGTCTCCACTCCCCTTCCCTGTGATCAATTCCATTATGGCCAGCTTTAAATACATAGAATTTCTGAACGTGGGCAAGTAGAATTATGTGGGGAGGGTCAAAAACTCCAGATTCCCAAAATACAATCAGGAAAGGTAATTTGGAATGTGGGGGGAGTTACCAAGTCATCAGTAAAATTTAAAGCTCTTCAGGTCATTCAAGTGAGTAGCCAAAGTTGAAAGTCAGTGACATATAGAGATTCTGTGAGAAGTTTTACCTGCCATAAAACAACAACAAAATAAAATAGGAGCAAATAAATTAAACCCTACAAGTGACTTCAGTCATTAGTTTATACATGCCTAAATTTTTTATACCGGCTAAACACTGCCTGAGTATTAAGTAACTACTTCATCCCAGGCACCTCTTTTTGGCTTCCTCTGCTCTTTGGTGCATGTGTGTTTCATTGGTCTTTGAACTTCTCATTCTAACTCTGCCCTCCAGAATATGTGAACTTCTAAAGTTTTGTTCTCAAATGGATCCTGACACGCTGCTTTCTCTGGTCCTTGCACATCATTATCTGACCATGGCCTGCTGCCTTGATTCTTTTTTTTTTTTTTAAGATTTTATTTATTTATTCATGAGACACACACACAGAGAGAGAGAGAGAAAGAGAGAGGCAGAGACACAAGCAGAGGAAGAAGCAGGCTCCATGCAGGGAGGCCGACGTGGGACTCGATCCCGGGTCTCTGGGATCAGGCCCTGGGCTGAAGGCGGCGCTAAACTGCTGAGCCACCCTGGCTGCTCTGCTGCCTTGATTCTTACCCATGACTTCCTTCACCTCTCATATTATCTGATCCCTTGGGTATTTCATGATTACCATATCCAGCTCTTTCTCTGCTTTCTCCATTTTGATCTCCATGTTCTATGTGACACAACATCACTTTTTGACAAATATTCAACAAAACTCTGTGGTATTCCAAAACTCAACATAAGTAAGGCACAAGGAAATTAATGTGAATTTTTAAAGAGTTAGAACTCATTCTGATTTTTAACACATCCATTCATTTGTCCTGTTTTGCTGTGATGCACATGACCAGCCAGAGTATAGATGGGATTTGTGCCTCTGAATGTCTCATATTCTTATATTTGTCATAATGCCCATGGACAACCCTCCCAATATTTAAGGGATGCTCCAACATAAAGTGAATATTTACCCATCAAATTTAGTGCCTACATAAAGATTTGCCTCTCAAATGACCCAGATCACTCCGGTGTTCCAGTTCTCCTGTTTTCTAGCTCATTAGACATCTGCACACCCCTACCCCTGTGTCGACTGTCATTAAATTGTCTTTGCTCTCACACAGTAGCTCCTCTCTCAGCTTCTTATTCCCTTTCTAATAATTTCACCAGTCTTTTACAGTGGATTTTTATTTTTCCCATTCCTTTATGACATACACTTGGTTGACTGTTTTTCACAATATGTTTTGCATCCTTCACAAGCTTTCCCCTGCCCTAACAAGATTGCTACCAGTCTCCTCCCATTAATCACACAGTACCATGCACTTCCAAGTTCACTACCTTGTAATATGATTTCCCTGCCCAAACACTGGGAATGGAACACCTCAATCAAAGACTAACTCCTTGGTCTTTCCAAGGGCTTAAGAAAATGGTTTTGTACCTTACTTCAAGGGACATCTACTTCTCCTCACAGTGAGCCTCATTTCCAATATACAATATGGGCCTTTCTAAATCTGAACTGTTACTCTCATTGAATATGGCACTCCATTTAAATCTCATTCCTCTTTTGTATTTTTCTAATAGGTCACCAATGCATGAAATATCCAATTATCACAGCTGAGTGCATTCTCCCTCTTCTGAATATAAAATTCTTCTACCCATTCTCATGGCCCTTATTACTTTCTTCCTTATATTGTTGTTATGTGTGTATAGTTTGTCTTCATTAAGAGCTTAAACTTTCCTTGATAACACAAAACTTACTCATGTTTATATTACCCTACAACCCACACCATAAACACTTTTCATTGGCTTTGTCAATAGTAGCTTCTAGATAATTAGCTATTGAACTATTTTAAATAAGTGAATATTGGATTAGCTAATAAATTCAATTAACTAATGAACAAAAATAGATCCTCTGAATAGAGATGCATGTTTGTATTAGAAAAAAAAGGTACTTCTATTTTACAAGATATTTATATCTCTTTCTCTATTCCTTCCCATATAGAATTACTTGAAAAACAAATCAAATACTAGCCTCCTGGCAATAAATTATTAGGTAACAATGGCATAAAAGTGAGACTGTTTAAAGATTAAGTTCTAAAGAGTCAAACAGAACTTCTAGGCAACAGAAATTAGCTGTGTGATACATTTAAATATGAATGCACTTGGAATATCTGTGCAAAAATAATGGAGACTGAATGTTGATTTCTCGGTAGGATTAATATGGGAGTATTAAATGCATCATAGTATGGAAAGCAAGATATGTATTGGTAGGAACTTTGAGATGCTCATGTGAATATGAGCATATTTACAAATATTTTTGTAAAAAAAAAGTTGCTTATGTTATAATGGATGACAACTAGAAACTATGGTGCAAAATAAGTAATCACTACAGAACCAATTGGTTGAAGTAAATAAAACTGCCTACGGTTACAAAAAAAATCATTTTGAAAAACTTACGATCTTATAGGAAAATACATTTGGAAAACAGATTTCCTGTGAACCTACTGAAGCCACACATATGCACACACACTTGGATCAAAAAGAATCAACAAATATAAAGACAACAGATTTTTAAAAATTACTTAAAATTTGTGATACCCTGGTCAATTTTTATTTTATGCTCATACATTCTCATTACTGCCAGTTTCAAGGGGAGGATTTTTTCCCCTTATATAATATGCATTTTCAGTGGGTAAATTTCTGGAGTGGGTTTTTATCCAAATATGAAATTCCTTTTTCCATTTTGGAAAAAAAATGTTTCCCTAATGGTTTTCAGAGCATTTCCAAAAGTACAAATTTTTTTCCTAACTCTTTTTATTGACAATAGTCAATATAAGTTCTGGTTAAACTGTTCTCCAGCTTTTAAAAATGATTTTAAGACATTTTTCAATAACAGCTCCTCCTTACTGACTTTTAACATTCGGTTCCCATTCTTTTTTTTACCACATCATATTTCTAAGTTTCTAACAATCCCTAGGTGATTTGACATTATTTATTCTGGCTTTGAAATTCTTCCAATAGATCCAAAACTTTGTGAAAGGCAGATCCAGTAGTTTGAGAAAGATTTCTGAATATACTTTATACATAACTTAAAAGCTCATGTCTAGTGATAGAAGCAGGTAAAATTCTAGAGTTGATTCTATTTTTAAAGTGTCATGTTTCAATTAAAAGTAAACTGTACTATTTTCATAGAGTTCTTACAGAGAAAAGGTTTTTTTACTCTTTTGTATTTTTACTTTTCATGAGTTATTAAAACTTCCCTTGGTATTTGACTTAGGGCTTAGCAAAAAATATTATATACATTTGTGAAAAACTGAGATACCTTAATATAAGCTATCTGTCATCATAAAATGGTTTTCTGTAGTTGAGATTTTATTGATTGATTCTTACAGTTCTTGTTGACCTAAGAAGTAAATATTGACAAATGGAAAACTCTAATTATATTCTTCATTGTGGGAACATTCTGGACAGGATAATACATTTTGCATTTTCCAGCAAAATCTTTAAGGAATATAAAGAGGGAACGCAAGGGGTTGGAAAGAAATACTAGATTACTCCAATAAAAAAAAGAGAAAAATATCTTAATAGCATATATTTGCTCCATATCTTTGTTGCCAATATTCATAAATATATAAGTAGTATTAATTCTCTGACAAGTAAAATGTTTTATGTTTCTATAAGCATCATAGGAAAAGCATTTTAGTTTCAAATGTTTTGTTGATATTTCATGGCCATGTAGGATTAACTGGAAATGGTCTCTTCTCAGTATGTAGAACAGAACAGTTTCATGCCTAGGGCATCCAAATTAGAGCCAGTGCACTTCTGCATCTTTTGCAGCCCACAGTGATTGGAAAACCACAACAAAAACAGCACCATTAAAAATGGTCTCTATTCCATTTTCTACTGATTAGAAAGGCAACTTGATTCAGGAGAGGATGCCCTATCAATTTTGCAGCAATCTTTGTCACCATGATGCTATCTCAACAAACTAATAATAGTAGAGAGAGAGAGAGAGAGAAGAACTGACTACACTCATTCTAAAAACTCCTAGATATACAACGTAAACCACCCTTAATATGCATACCTTAATATGTATACCTTCCATATTTTTTGTCATAGTTTACCTACCAAATGTTAAACAGATCATGTCCTAGAAGCAATAAAAGTCATTGCATCCTCCTTCCGATGTCAGAAAATGAGCTGAAACAATTCCAAATATACAGTGCTGAGCAGTAGACTTAATTCTTAAATATAACCAATTTATTTTGGAAAAAGGCATTATCCGCTGTGAATTTTTATCATTATATTATGGAAGCTCCCTTCTCTCTCAAAAATGCCACCAGAACAATGCAGCATTTTATTGGGTTTTAAAGTATCAGCACTTTTTGTCTTGGATTTTGTATCCAGATACTTTATAGACTGGCTATCCAACATTGTAGGCTCTAGGCACATGTGGCTATTGAGTCTGAAATACAGCCAATCTAAATTGGAATATGCTATAATTGTAAATAGCATACCAAATTTCAAAGGCGTAGTACCAAAAAAAGCAAAATATATCATTAATAATTTTTATATTTATTAGATCTTGAAATAAAAATGTTTAGATGTGGGCAGCCCCGGTGGCTCAGAGGTATAGCACCGCCTTCAGCCTAGGGCGTGATCCCGGAGACCCAAGATCAAGCCCCATGTCAGGCTCCCTGCATGGAGCCTGCTTGTCCCTCTGCCTCTGTCTCTGTCTCTCTCTCTCTGTGTCTCATGAATAAATAAATAAAATCTTTAAAAAAAATGTTTAGATGTATTGAAGTAAATGTATCATCAATTTACCAATTTAAAAAAATAATGTGGCAATTGGAACATTTGAGATTACATGTGTTTTGCATTATATTTCTATTGAATATGGCTGAGAGAAACTAAACTATCCTTCCATAGGATTTTCTTTCTCGAATCATATACACTGACATTTATAAACAACTCCTGGTTGGAGCTATCACCAGAAGGACTATGATATGGCACTGGCAAAATCGAAGTTGGCATCATTTACAAAAAGCTCCATAATTACATAATGGTAAGAGTTCATTAGGTCATCACTAATTATTGGAGTTTATCATTTCTCCCTTGGTCTGAATTCAACCAATTGCTCTTAACTTCTTCAGTATTTGGAAGAGGGAATATTGTTATGTAGCAACGTCTTGAAGACTAACACAGCATGCCTAGAGAAAATTGTGAAAGACTCTCCTCTTTATATTTGGTTTTCCAACTTGTATAAACTGCAACTGTGTTCTATTCAAATGTGTTTCCTGTTTTCTTCATTATAACCCAGGCTTGGGGATCAAATGAAAATCAGGATAGCTAGGAGTCAAGAAGAAATAGCTATAGGAAATAGAAAGAAAACTCAAGTTTCATCTTCTGCAAAATATAAACCCCACAGCACACATTTCTTAGGAAAAGTAACTGCTCTACTAGGGAAGGGATAGTAAGCTAGCCTTTGGAAAGGTGGTCTGGCAGAAAAAAGAGAAGAAAAAAGAAAGACAGACAGATTGACAGACTCACTTAGCCCAGAGCTATCATAAGCATGTGGATCTGTCCTTTCTCCTAACTCTTAGATTGATCTGGCTCATAAGAGTAATAATAACTCTCAATAGCTGCTTCTAAGACACCATGAAATAATGCATTCATTAGAAATTCTTACATCAGGCAACATTTACATATTTATTCAAGAACCATTTTGCTAAAAAAAAAAAAAAAAAGAACCATTTTGCTTTCTTGAGCAGCAGTTTCTGATTCTTGAGTCTACAAACCAAACACACAAGGGAAAAGGGTCTGGGAGAATTTGAACCACAGAAGATATACTGTTAGCTATATTATATTAATTTTTCATATGTCAGAATATTGCTTAAGAATACTTTTAATTTTAAGGAGACTGATGATGTATTTACATAGCAATTATAGTTTCCAGGAGGTCTTCCGAACATTTTTGCTTGGAAGATCTCAAATGTCGAGCTATGTAACTGGCAATGGACCGCCAAAACCAACTGTAAATCTGTGTGGTCCTTTGACAATTGAGCTTATTTTTCTCCTGAAAGTCTTTTTAGGATTATGGATGTCTCAGTAATGATAGTGGGTATGAGACCAATATAAATTGGAAGATACAACTCTCTTTTTGCCTGGAATGATGTTCTACCAACTTTTCTCTGTGGATGCTGGCTTTTTTTCAGTCCTGCATGATGTATTCCCATAACGGAGCCCAGTGTTTATTGAAAAAGAGATGATCCCTTTTAGCAAAGAAGGTCCCAGAAGGAAGCAATGAGGAGCAGGTGTGTTTTATCTCAAGCCCAGCAGGCTGTCCTTCTACAGTAGGCTCCTCCAGCAGCCTAGCCAGCTGTGCAGTGCATATGGAGTGCAGGCCAAATCTATGCCTCGGCAGTTGTGCCCACATCACTAACTTCAACCACAAGCTGCTGCTCACAGCATCCTTTACTTCTTGAAAACGGCTGCACCAGAATGAATCTCATTTTCTTATACCCACTGAAACACCCAAACCTGCTCACTCGCGCTCTCTCTCTCATCCTCTCTCCCTAAGCAGAGATTTCAGAGATCCATTCACCAAACAGGTTATTTTAAGGTAACATCCTTGAAACAAGAGGATTTTAACAGTGATACATTTACAGTATATAAAGTATACTGCTCAGTTGACTTTGCCTGAGTTTGGGTTCCCCTGTGGCAGACTTTGAGACCAGGGTCTCTTGCAAACATTTGTTTAAAAGATGAAGGAAACAGTAGGGGAAGTGAAACACAGGAGTGAAGGTACATAATCAAGCCCACTACCATTGTGGATCGCTGAAGCTTAATTCTGCTGGGGAAGTCCTAGGACCCAGTGTGAAGATCATGCCTCCAGGTTACCCCACAAAAGGGACAAGAAGAGTGATGCATTCTTTGCATCACCTCCCTTTTTATAAAGTCATTGGTTAATCACTGCTCCCATGAGGTCCTACATCCTCAGCAAAATTGGCCCATGCTTGGGCTGATGAATCTTGCTTACAAACTAGAGAAAGATCTCAGGGAAAGGAATGCAGATTCTGCGATGGAAGTCAGGTGAGCATGTACCAAATTGATAAAGATAAGGGGATGCAGGTGGCACACATACAATACTGATGATAGTTTTGCTTTTAATTGAACAACTGAATCTTTTCTAGGGGGAGGGGACCACTGTAAAGAATACACTAGTTCAATCTAGTTGCTACACATTTATGATCAAATTTACTATATGGGAAATTTAGGACAAGTTTACTCACACTCCCACTTATTTCATCTCTGCTTACCCTTTCTTGTTTACATGGAAAACATGGCTTAGAAGTTCACTTTTTTGCTACAAAAGTTCTCAAATTTTCCATGATCTAATTAATTAACTCTTGATTTCATCTGGAATCTGATTCAAAACTAATAGAAAAGTTTTCTTAATACTTAAGCCAGAGTGACATTTTGTGGGATTTATCAGGTATCTCTCACCCATTCTGCTACTTTCATCCCTCCCTGATCTCATTCTAAAAATGTTCATATTTTGCATTTGATCATCTACCACAATAATTTTATAAAATTTTCTTTGTCTTAAAATTCTTTATTTTATGGAGCAATACTGATCCAGCAAAGAACAACAACTCTTCACATTGCAAAAGCTAAAGGTTCACATATGCTTACAGTTATTTCTCCCAGTTATATTTGATGTTTCTAATATGTATATGATATATTTTAACACTTGAATTGGCATGTTCACATATCTTGGGAGACAGGGAGCTTCTCTAGCATCTTCTCATTTATATTATGTTAGTGGTCTCTTTCCCTTTAGGGACACCAGAGTATACATACATCTTTGATCCATTGGTCTCATACTTGTCTTCACATGACCCTGTGCTTTCCACCAGTTGTTCCAGGCCATTCATTTTATATCTCACATTTCTAAATAAGATTCTTACAAAATTAAATTTTAGAATGCTGCTTCCCATATGAAAATCTTTGTTTCTTTTTTTGGGTTCCTTTTTCAAAATGATTTATGGCTCAATTTTAAAAGCCTCACATCGAGTTAAGATTGAAATGGGTTGATAACATGTATATTGCTCTGATATAGATTAAGCAGTGAGAAAGCAACAATGGAAATGCCACCATCTAATTTATTTCACTTTTAGATGATCAAAGAGATGTCCACACAAACAAAGCAATCAAGCTGTTTTAAACAGCCCTTTCAAATTTCCTGAGGCTCTTCTACTGAATCATTATGGACACGTGAAGTTAAATTTAAGGAAATCGATGAGAGTGATAATGAACAATCCTATGCATGAACCTTTTCTGCATTTCTTTTTAGCTCTGAATTATAATGCAATCTTGGTAGATCCTAAAGTATAGTGTCTATTATATCTGTTCCAAGCACCATTCCCTGAAGGTGTAAAAGTCTGTGGCAGGACAATCATGGAACTCGAGTCAAATGAAAAAGTGGCTGAGTCTTTATCACTAAGGGTAAGGAAAGAAAAGCCTGAGGAAATCACATCTACGGCCAACTTGGGCTAAGATATCTATTAATTTCAGTAACAGAGAAAGGAGTCTTTGTATTTGTGATGGCATGAAGTGCATTCTCAACCTAAAATGCAGGAAACCTCAGTAGGTGAGGAACATTTTCTAAATTTCCTCAAATACCTCATTAATATATCATAGGAAGGAACACTGAAAAGTCCTCAGCAGGCTCCCAAATATTTAGATTCATCACTTTTTCAAAAAACAAACACAACCAAAAGATTCAATATGAAATATTTAGTATTTTAAGACATATTTATATCTATATGTAGATATACATAGATAAATAGAAAGAGATGTGCTAGAGATGTTTACATTAACTTCTATGGGATATTTGGTCCATAATTAACACTTACATAACTATTTACATACATACATATGTATATTGCTGTATAAATAAGGGTCAGAGAATGTTGAATTTCACCTAAGCCCTATGGTCCTGGAAAATAGCAAAGCTGAGAAATCCCCCCGACATTTTGTATTCCTGGAAATGGCTTACTGCAAAGAACCACGTTAGATGTGCCCCTTGTTTACCTATGACAAGGCCCCAAACCAAAATCACACCCTCTGAATTCCCATTCTTATCAGTGATTAGCTGAATTGTTTCGTCCTTACTAATTCATCAGAACAAAACACTTTGAGAGAAGCAACATACAAATGAACAATGGCCAGACCATATGTTAAAACTGAACGTTGGAGCACTGGGAAAGCTTCGTTGGTGAAGCTTGTGACCCAAAAGCCCCTCCTGAGAAGTGGCCTCAGAGTGAAACAGTGTGTCTTTTGCCTGTCACTGCACACCCTTTGTCCTACTTCCCGTACCCGGCTCCTCCCTGCCCTGTTCACTCCTCTCTGTAAAGGAAAAACTGCTTTTGTGGAACCTTTGAGACACCTGCTTATCCTTTTGGTCAGAATGTTCTCCCTATTGCATTAGCGCCTCCCCCCCCCCCCAATAATCCTTTCATATCAGGCCCCTTCTTATCAGGTCTGGATTTGTTTTTGCTTTGCTTTATTTGACAAAGGATTTGTGAAGAAGTATCTGAACTAGATGTATATTTTATTTATGTTTAAATTTTTATTTTTATCTGAGAATAAGATAGTTTCCGTTTGGTGTTGTGGCAAGGTGCCACAAAGTGAATGACCAAACACCACCACCACAATGATTTTAAGAAGCAAAGAATGTGGCTTACAATGCTGTTGAAGCATATACTTTGAAAAATAAGGAAAATAACAGGGATTATGGGGATGATGTGAACCTGAATTTACTGAGTTTGTCTTTGCTTAATTTTAGGTGACAGGAACCGGGATGATGTGCCATCAACATATATGAAAACTTGGATGATTGTCCCAAATTAGTGTTAATATTGGAGATGAGGAGGGCTTTCACACAGTAATTCTCATGAGTAAATTCATTCACTTATCTAGAGAGAACAAGCTCCGTGTTCAGAGAAAAAATCTTTCATTGGATGTAGTTAGCCAAATTCTTACATTTTTCTTCAGATCTATTGAGACCAAAAGAATCCTGTGCTTTTATTGAATTTCCATTAGAAAGACATGAAAAAAAGTTTGACCTATCAGCCAGAGGTGATCAGCTTCTATTTTCTTGATATCTGAAAAAACAAAGGCTCCTTTTGAGTAGAAAAGAGCTATAAACAAAGGGTTTAAAGCACTACCAGAAATGCAGCAGAGTTCTGCTGAGCCTCATTCAGACACCTTACCATGTCAGTGATACTCATCAAAAGACCGCCTATTTTTGCCACAATTAATACTTTTGAAATCTTAATTAAAATATTGCTTAACATGTACTTACAGTTTACTATTTGCCGATCACTATCCTAAAAGCTTTTTTAAGTAGTATTTTGTTTAATTATCACAAATCCTCTCAGATGTAGGCATTATTTTCGACTGTGTTTTACTGATGAGGAAACTGAGTCACAGAAACACTAAAAACCACACCCAAGGTCGTCACACAGTAAATGTTAGAGCTAAGAACTAAGCTCACACGGATGGACTCCATAAATATTTCCTCCAATCACTATGCTAAACTGTGAATTTATAGAAAGCCCATTGAATGGAACAGCCACCTCCATCTCTTCACCTGATACATCACTCTGCTTCCCACGTAGCAGCCAATAAAGCATGCTCTCCCCATGACATCCTATTTTACAACCACTACACTATCTTAGAAGGTCTGAGGATCTATAGATTTATTTGATCTCTAGATTCATTTGCCACAGATCAAATATTTTCTGAATCATTTTATAGGAAAAGTAATTTTTCTACTTTTCCTTTGATTTTTTAAGTAATATCATTCATTTTAGAAAATTCAAATAATTTGAAAGTTATTAAAAATATCATAGTCACTCTCCTCAAGACCAAAGTTTATTTATATCTTTTCTTTTGCATTCTTCTAATGAAATAAAAGCATGCATGTGTGGGAGGTAAGCCGGGGAGAGTGGGAGGGTGTATCTGTCAACAAATCAGTGCTTTGATACACATTAAAACACAAATATAGGGCTTATTTTTTCTTTTCCACTTAAGAATAGATCTCAGACATATTCTCATGTCTGCAAATACTGATCTGACTCAATCCTTTCAATAACTGCAGACCCTTTTGTTGTACACAGGTAGTACATTATACTTAAACTGTGATATATTTACGGAAATTTAGATTATTTTTAAATCTTTTAATTAAATACCTTTTCTGTATTTCATTTAATTTTTATCATTGCAAGTATGCTGCAGTAAACTCTTCACATAAATAACTTGACATTTTTTGACAATGTGTCCAGTGGCTAAACACCCAGCAAGTATTCAAAGGATGTGTACTTTTTCCCTAGATACTAACATATTGCTCTCTGAGGTTTACCAATTTAGACATCAACTCTCATCAACTGTGTGACAGTTTCCCTGCAAATTCTTGAACACCAAATATAAACTATTTGTGACAAATGGATAGGCGAGAGTGTTATCACATTTCTTGTTTTTGTTTTTTTTGTTTGCATTTTCCTAATGACTTATGAGAAAGTAAATATTTTCACAGGCTTATTGGAATGCACACAATCTCTTTTGTAACAATGCTCCTTTTTTAAAGATTTTATTTATTTATTCATGAGAGACACAGAGAGAGGCAGAGACAGGCAGATCAAGAAGCAGGCTCCCTGAGGGGTACCTGATGTGGGACTCCATTCCAGAAACCCAAGATTATGACCTGTGCCAAAGGCAGATGCTCAACCACTGAGCCACCCAGGTGTCCCTGCAACAATGTTCTAAAAGAAAACTGCTACAGGGTCTACATTTTGGGCCACCTGGATGGTCAGCTGGTTAAGCTTCTGCCTTCAACTCAGATTATGATCTCAGTATCCTGGGATCAAGCCCTACATTGGGCTCCCTGTTCAGCAGGGATATATTTCTCTCTCTCTCTCTGCCACACCCCCTGCTTGTGGTCTTTCTCTGTCAAATAAATAAATAAAATCTTAAAATAAGAAAAGAAAAGAAAAGAAAAGAAAAGAAAAGAAAAGAAAAGAAAAGAAAAAAAGAAAAGAAAAGAAAGAAAAGAAGAAAAGAAAAGAAAAAAAAGAAAAGAAAAAAAGAAAAGAAAAGAAAAGAAAAGAAAAGAAAAGAAAAGAAAAGAAAAAAGAGAAAAGAAAAGAAAGCTGCTATCAAGGAAAGACCTTTTGCAAAATTGGAGGTAAAAGTGAGCAACCTCAAGTAATCTATATGCAATAGAAAACTGTATCATATAACAAGCATGGTATCATAGGGCAGTGCCAAGAATTGTTAAAGATGATGTTTTAGGACCTATTCACAAGCAAAATAGAAGCTCAATCCAGAAACATTCCTACCATTTTGAGTAGGAAATTTTTCAACATTTGTCCAAAAGGATTGTAGAATTGTTATGAACCAGTCTTCTATGTTCCTCTTTGCTCCTTTCCAAATGGGACTGCTAAATGGTTTTTCTATCCCTGTTTTACTTGGGGCTTGGGGGACAAAGAGCTTATGCTTTTACTTCATAGGTTTATAAGAAAAGAAGAACTACATATACCTATGATACAGAACATGAGACTTTAAATATTGAAATTCATGAAGTTATTCAATAACACTGACATTGATGTGACTGGTTTGGAATAGGGAATTTGCATGTGACAGGGAAGCAGATGCTTGTAAACAAGAGGAAGACTATGGTAAATTGGATGGCAGTTTCCAAATTTTCACCTCCTTCCTGCAATACATAATAATAATAATAATAGATTAATACATCTGCATATTTTCTTGTGTGTCTTTGTAGCATTTGCTTGAAGAATATGTGCAATGTACATCCTTGTTTCACTGACTTTAGGATAGTCATATGACTTGTTTTGGTCAATGGAATATTAGAGGAGGTAATGTAAACAGAGCACTTAAATATGTTTATATAAACTTTGGGTTAGCACAGTCTCTTCAGTTTTAGCATCTCTTATAAGATTATGCCTCTGTAGCTGCAGTTCCCAAAGTGGCATAGATGAAGCTGACATAAACCTGAACTATATCCTCAGCTGAACTGTCCCAGAAGGCCTCTAGAGCTCTGACAAATAAATAAGTGCTTATTGAGATTATGGAACTTTTTAGTACAAAGTATTATCTTAGCAGAACCTGAATAATATAATTATATAATTAAGTATCACATGGACCATACTATTATCATTATTTAATTAAAGGATCCGAGGATTTAAGTAACTTGATCAAGATAATATATTAATGAAGAGGCAGTCAGAACACAAAGATGGGAAAGTGATTTTTTTTTCATATCAGTGTCTTCCTGAAATGTGTAAAATCATTGAATACCATAGGGTGAGGGCAGTAACAGAGAAATTAATTCAGGTAGTATGTGACTTAAAGTGGAGTACAATGAGAAAGTGAGGATTAAAAGTGAAGAATAAAAGAATGGAATAATTTATAAGAAATCAGGGGAGGGGGATCCGTGGGTGGCTTGGTGGTTTAGCACCTGCCTTCAGCCCGGGGTGTGGTCCTGGAGTCCCGAGATCAAGTCCCACATCGGGCTCCCTGCATGAAGCCTGCTTACCCCTCTGCCTGTGCCTCTATCTCTGTCTCTGTCTCTGTCTCTCCCTGTCTCTCGTGAATAAGCAAATAAAATCTTTAAGAGAAAAAGAAATAATCAGTAAAATTCAGGATATTCAAATTTTGAAGTGTCACTAAGATCCTCCTTTTAGAGTGCTAAGTCAAGAAGATAAACCATTCAGCAGGCAGGTGCTGGATTCCCTTCACTGTGGTAAATAAAGCAGAAATTATTTGGAAAATTCTCTTCTTTCTGACAACTTGTTCCAATATACAAAAATCCTTCTAAGGAATATTCAAATTTTACCTTGGGGGATCTATACCTAGAAGCAGCAGCAGCAAAAGTATTTTGAATTCTGTAATTTATCTTGTCCAACAGAGAGGATATGCAATTTATATCAATGCAATTTTCATTCTGGTAATAAATAAATATATTAATTAATTAATTAATTAAAGTGAAACAATTAAATAGACCATTATAAAACAATGCATGCATGCAGTAGTGGCTGGATTAAGCCAAAATCATCTCCTTTTTCACATACTAGTGTTAAAAGCAGTAGAATTATGCAAGTATGTATGGCAGAAAATATAATAGTTTCAAGAAATTAAAGAGTTAATGGGTTTATCTTCATAGACCATATACTAACAATACACACACACACACACACACACACACATCATTAACTGCTGGGATAAATCTTGGATATACTGAAATTTTTATTAGTCCTTACTGATGGGATGGATGCTCAATTTAAATAGTTGCATTCTTACTAAGCAACATTACAGAAGAAGTAGCTTTTTGCCCTAGCCTTTACTAATAAAAATGATTAGACTCACACCGTCATGTTTGAACTTCCTATTGCCAAGCAAAGGTACATACTTAATACATGTATATCATTCAGAAGACATAAATCATCCTGGGGATTCGAGGGGGGTAAATTTTATGTACCAAATTATCAAATGGATGGTAGAAGGATAAAAGGAAACTATAAGGTGTAGAGAAGCAGATAAGGCTTAACTCAGCTACTACTAACCCACGTGAATAAGGAAGGAACAGACTTAGAGTATCCCCCCATTCCCATCTTAAATTCAGACCTCTTTGGAGAGTATGTTGCTGCTACATGAATACAGGGAATACAGCCTTCCAGAGATGAAGAAATTTGCCAGAGTGAGCAGGCCAGAGCTCATATGCAAGAGTGGCCTGCCAGATTAGAAAAACCTGCAGGAGAGTAACATCTATACATAGTATATGAAGGTTCCTGAAGAGGGTACGTCAGACCTCCTATATGCTGATTCACTGGCTGTCCTGTGCGTGGAAACAGCACATAGAAGCAGGGAACCCCTTCCTCTTACAATATCCCTCCAGCTCCTTCTAGTGACAAATCCTAACACTGAGACAGCAGCAAGGGGAGAAATGTCTAGAGCGCACAGTTTCAGTATCTCAAAGGAGAATAAAAGAAGAGAGATTTGGAACTGAGAGGCAATGCATTTAGGTGATGTAGCATGTATCCCACTTCCAGATATTTTCCTTTCTTTTCTTTTTCTTTTTTTTTTTAGAAAACAGTCAAATATAGCCTATTCTGTTTCACTGTCACATTTTGAACAAGTCAAAATTCCATGGGGGGAAAATACAAAAGAGAGAGAGAAGTCAAAAATCCTGTCAAAACTTGGCTCAAAGGCAACTCCAGTAGTCTGATCAAGTCACTCCTGCTTCATAACAACTTACATAGAGATGTCTCCCCTTATACTGGGGTGTTAGTCGAATTAATTGAATAACTTCCCATCAAGTTATCAGAAAGACAAAATGACATGAATGTCTTATTTAGCCACATGTTCCTAGAAACACTGACACTTTAATTATGCACATCTCTCTATAAAGAAACAAAATGAATGAAGAGAGATGGAGTATGTGTCAATGTTCTTCAGCTTGCTTTTATGCAATACAGGACATTTCAGATAATTTAATGTCAGATTATCTTTGCCTCATTTCCCTATGATTAATTGTATTGTGTGATTCTTCACCAGAACAGTTTAACCTATATATCATGCCAGAAGAATCAATAAAGATATCCGACTAATCAAGGTGACAAATACTCTTTCATAAGTTAGGTTTGCTTTTTTTTTTTTTTTTTTTCAAATGCAGGTCAGCTCAACAAAAATACTTTTCTTCTTTTTCCTTCATATTAAAAAACTTTGTTTTTTTAGAGCAGTTTTAGTTTTAGCAAAACTTGGCATCAAGTACAGAGAATTTGATGTACCCCCTGTTCCTACACATATAAAACCTTGCCCACTATGGGCATGCCTCACCAGGGGTACATTTGTTTCAATCTATAGACCTACCTTGACACATCATTATCATCCAAAGTCCATAGTTTACATTAGGGTTTGCACTTGGTGCTCTACATTCTTAGGTTTGGACAAATGTATAATGACATTTATCTACCTTTATGGTATCATACAGAGTATTTTCTCTGCCCTAAAAATTCCCTGTGCTCTGCCTATCCCTTCCCTCCTTCCTCTCTAGCCACAGGAAACCACTGATCTTTTTATTTACTACATAGTTTGGCTTGTTCCAGAATTTCACATAGTTGGAATCACACAGTGTGCTGAATTCTCAGATTGGCTTTCCCTAGTAATATACATTTAACTTTCCTCCATGTCTTTTCATGGCTTGAAAGTTCATTTATTTTTACTTCTGAATAATATTCCACAGTTTATTTATACAGTTACCTACTGAAGAACATCTTGGTTGCTTCCAAGCTTTTGGTAATTATGAATAAAGCTGTTATAAAAAACATTTGCGGAAAGATTTCTGTGTGGGCAGAAGTTTTCAACCCATTTACATAAAAACCAGAGACTGTGACTGCTGGGTTGCATGGCAAGAGTTTGTTAAGAAGCTGCCAGTGTCTTTCAAAGGAGATGTATTATTTTGCATCTCCACAAAAACAACTGAGACTTCGAATTGTTTCACATCTTTGCCAATATTTGGTGTTGTCGGTGTTCTGGATTTTGGCCATTCTAATAGTTGTGTCATGGTATCTCAATTGTTTTCTTACTGCTGAATTTTATCATCAGAGTACTTTTGTACAATTAAATAATTGTCTGTGGTGTCTTCTACAAAAAGTATAATTTCCTCTTTATTTCTCCTGCTTTCAACCATGTAGATGAAAAGAAAATAACAAGGTGAAGATAAGGATAAAATACACACTATATCAGATCAAACAGTAACCCAAAGAATTTAGGGACTTCTCCAGGGAATGTATTAGTAAACAACATCAGGCATTTAGGCAGCTGCCGCTACTACTACTACTACTACTACTACTACTACTACTATTAATGATAATAATGGCAGATGCTGCTATTTATTAAATAGTTATTTTGTGCTGGCATCATTCCATGTGTTTCCTAATCTTTAATGTATAAAGCCCTAGTATGTGAATATCAATATTAATATCAGTTATCAGTATTAGTTTATAAAGACAAAATAAAGATTCAGATATTATTAAATTACTTTCCTGAGGTCACGTATATAGTCAACAGAAAAATTGGTATTGCGGTACAGGGTTTTGTAATCTCAAAGTCATCTTTTTGCCATGCTATACTGCTAGTCAAATGACAAATCGTGTTGTAGAGATTATCCCTGCCACACAGTTGGAGAGAAGAGTTTGTAGCAGTCCCATCTCCCCATTGTCCCAAATTGCTCAGGGACCTATTTGAAGGAGGCACAGAACGTTTTTTTGTTTTGTTTTGTTTTGTTTTGTTTTTTCACAAATCAACTCCTAAGCCCCCTGGCAATCATCAACTACTTGCACCTCAGTTTCTCTCTCTCCATTCCCAAACCTCTATCTGATTATTCATCTCTGTTTAAAGATTCTGCTCAGGCCTATGGGCGTGATGCATGCCTTCATATTCCCTCTAGTGTCTGTGGCGGAAGCAGCAATATTCTGGCAGGAGGACTCAGCTAAACATTTAGTCAGTTCCTTCCACTGTGAAAACCAAAACTATCTTCAGGGTATTATGACCATCATTAATTTTGCTGACCAGATATTTCAGAAATACCATCATTTAGATACGTGGGCCAACCCTACTTGATGACCCCATGTGGTAGAGTGAGGTATGTGACCAGTTATGACCATGACTTGTAAGAATCACAGCATTTGGTTAGTGATTCCTCTGGTTAGAACATTTAATTGCCAATGCAAGACTCTCCGGCCACACCTCCAATTTTTTACTTCAAACTCAGTGCCCAGTAACATTCAAATTCCTAGCTGATTTGTCTGCTTAAGTTGCTAAAAGACTATTGGAAACAGAGCACTCCTAAAAACACTCAGTAGACATATGTGACCGTAGGAAAGAAATCTTTGCTTTCAACAACTTGGAATTTTGAGGATTATCTACTATAGTAGCTGTTACAGAATGTGTTATAGTAACTGGTTCCTAGAATTAGAGTACTATCATTAAAAAAAAAGGAAAACTAAAATATGTGACTGGCTACAAACAGAGAGAAAACTAATATTGAGAATTGGACATATGGTAATCCGTGCAATGGACAGGCAAAAAACTAGATAATAATTCTGCCTGTGATTTGAAAAGCAGATAATACAGCTATTACATATATGACTTTAGAGCTAGAGCTAGATGTTAAAAAATAGAATGGTAATATTATGTGTGCATTGGCTTCTTTTAGGTTGCATTTAATAGAGTTGCTTTAAGAAAATAATCTCCATTTGCAAGAAGGAATTAGAGGAAATGAAGAGTATAGGGATTGTGGACATGAAGAACTGGGAATGGCAATTTATTGATAATCCTAAACAGTAAACGATAAAATTGAGAAATGCTATGAGCAAGAAAGTTCAGTTAGAACTCAGCATAATGGCAAATGGCAAATCTAGGGTAAATTGAGGCATCAGTGGTCGAAATGGCTGAATAAGTTGAGATACCTGGGAATCTTAACAGTTAAACACATTTTTTCAGGGTAAGGAGACTGCTCTCCCACTAAACTGATAGGCTCTGCATATCCACGTTTAAATCTAAAGATAGAGAAATGTCTAGATTTACGCATATGGCTAGTAACATGTGGAACTGTATAAATCCAAATAGGTAAGAAGCTCTGAAAGAGTTTGTCTCCCAAAGACACAATATCCTGGACTGAAAATATGTTTGACACTATAAAATGTGCAAAAATCCTTAGGAACTTAAATCCTTATAAACAGGAAACAAGCTAAAACATCTCCCCAACTCCTGGTCCCACCCTCTTGGGAGAACTTACTCTCCAATGCCTACTTTAGAAGTGGCCAAGGAAGAGGATGAAAATGCAAGTGTTAGGAGACAATTCTCCAGGGACTTCTCAGGTTTCTGTCTGCCTTGCTAGCAGAAGCATTACTGGTTTTGTTCTGGATAATCTTTTCAAATGTGTTTGTATAGTGCGGCTTTGGAGAACAGAAATAATGTCTATTCAGGCAAAAGTGTGGAATGTTTACTGTCCAGTATAATAAGGGTAGTGTATCCCTCTGAATTAGGTACTCTTACCGCTCATTTTTAATATGAGTTCTCAAAGTTCATGGATTTTGTTTGTTTGTTTGTTTGTTTGTTTGTTTTTCCCTATCATGCAGCCCACTGTGTGTTCGAGTATCATCTGAACCTCTTTATGTCTCCCTGAGGGAACGGGGGCTCAGGGGACAGGCACAAGAAAATGCTGATGTTCCAAGCTGGCACCATTGCTACGATAATAAGAATTTTTGTCTCTGTCACAGGAGTCTCATGTTTTCTGCCAATATTTGTGAAACTGTGGCAGGCTAACTTGGCAAGTTACAAGAATGGTAGACACTCAGGCCTCAGGCCTTCCTCAGTTTTTCTTATGATGATGATGTCAAGGCTACTCACATTCACACACATACACACACACACACACAAGATATTTATGAGTGTGTGTGAACTGTGTAAGTATCTATGGAGTCAAGTTCGGATCTTAAGAGGTTATTCCTAACCACTAATCTCAAGGTATGAGATCCCTTGTAATGTCTGCTCAACAAGGTATTAGAACTGCTACAGACTAGTGAATTTTATATGTTCTATTTTTTGTCTTTTCTAAATAAGTGTTTGTTGTCATATTTATACAGTTTCTAGTTTCTTTTCTGTTTTTTTTCTATTTATGTTCTTTCATAATTTTGTTTCATCTTAATTACTATAGCTTTTGCAACTACTAAATTCTCCCATTTTTCCTCTTTCAAATATATTTTGATAGTAGCGGCCCTTTCCATTTCCATAAAAATGTCGCAATTCAGACTGTCAACTTAAATACACACACACATACATACCCCAATTTCGGAATTCGTATTGGGATTGCTCCATATCTCAAGATTAATGTGGGGAGAACTGCCTTCTTTATACATTTGAGTGTTCCAGTCCAGAAACACTATATATTACTTTATTCATTTAGATCTTCTTTTTTTTTAAGATTTTATTTATTCATTCATGAGAGACACACACACAGAGAGAGAGAGAGAGAGAGAGAGAGAGGGAGAGACACAGGCAGAGGGAGAAGCAGGCCCCATGCAGGGAGCCTGATGTGGGACTGGATCCTGGGACTCCAGGATCAGGCCCTGGGCTGAAGGCAGGCGCTAAACCACTGAGCCCCCCAGGGATCCCCCATTTAGATCTTTTTGAATGATCCTCAGGAGTTTTATATTTTGTTCTATATAAAATTCTTATGTATCTTTGTTTAGATTTATTCCTAGGTATTTTTATTTTGATGCTATTGGAAATTAGACACAGATTACTTCAATTTGCTTGTTCCTTTTTACAGAAATACAATCTTTTAAAAATATATTGATTTGATATTCTTCACAAACTTTTTCTTAAACTAACTAAAATAACTAAAATAATAATATCCTTTTGATATTCTCCCCTACATAGCATAAGTGAAAAATGATTTGTTGTTCTCTTCCTAATTCCTTTAGCTTGATTTGTTTTTCTTAGCTTCTTCTAGCTGTTAGTGACTCAAAATTGTCAACTAGTAAATGCTTACAGTTTGAATAGCTAGCCAATTTATGCTGTTCCTTTTTCCAAACATTTCACCTTTAAGTAAAATAGCTGTATGTTTTTATACTGCTAAATGATTATACTCCAATCAGAAGAAATAGGTATCTTTGAATTTGTAAAAATAAGGTATAATTTAATTAATTTGCTTAATTAACTACTTTTAGAAGTAGTTATTGACTACAGCTGTATCTTGAAAACTGTCTCTAGCACAGCTCTTTGATAAAACTTTCTATGATAATGGCAATGCTCTATACTATCCTGTCTATACTGATCCCTTGAAATGTGGTTTCTGGAACTGGAGAACCTTTTTCTTTTTCTTTTTTTTTTTTTTTTTTTTCAGAGAACCAAATTTTTTATTTTATTTATGTTTAATTAAGTTGGCACATGTAACTATTGGTTTGTATCTAGTGAATGTCACATCTTTAGAAAAATTATTTTGGGGGCAGCCCCGGTGGCCCAGTGGCTTAGCACCACCTGCAGCCCAGGGTGTGATCCCAGAGTCCTGGGATCGAGTACCACATCAGGCTCCCTGCATGGAGCCTGCTTCTCCCTCTGCCTGTGTCTCTGCCTCTCTCTGTCTCTGTCGCTCATGAATAAATAAAATCTTAAAAAAAAGAAAACTTATTTTTGTCAAGTAGAGGCCATTTCTAGTACACACTTCCTCCTGGTGTCAAGATTTAAGAGAACAAAGAATAAAAAGAAAACATCAGGATGTTTTAAAATTTCTTCACTTTTCACATACTCCCCAAATTTTTGACCACTGCAAAAGCAGGAGGGAGAAATCTATCATTATTTTTCCTAGAATGAGGCACTGTGTTATTTCCACAGTGTGCTGAAGATTCCCAAATTCTTTTCTTCTTAGTAATATTTATGTGGCCATGCCTCCGCTCAATACAAAATATTTCTTCCCCTCTCACACATTCCATTAGGAAAAACTTTTTTTCATTTATTTATGTATGTATGTATGTATGTATGTATTTATTTATTTAAAGAAAGAGTATGTGCACGCAGGGCAGCAGGAGTGGGAGAGAGATCTCAAGCAGGCTCTACACTCAGTGCAGAACCCAATGCAGGGCTCCATCTCAGGATCCTCAGATCATGACCTGAGCCAAAACCAAAAGTCGGACACTTAGGCTGACTGAGCCATCCTGGAAAAACTTTTAAACTTTCAGGTGACAACTAAGGAATCTGACAAGCTAATGTGTTGAGGAGTATCCAGTATGATCAGAGCATAAAAGGATTTCACTCCAGATTAATTTACATTGCTCCAAACCACCAGAAACATTATCTTTTAACAACAACAACAGAACAACAACAAAATAGTTTTCAGATGGTCTTCAAAGGCTAAGGAAAAATTATTTATGAAAGACTAATAATTTAAGACTTTAATCATTAAGATGCTAAGCCCTATCAAGTGTATGGCACCCCTGGCCTTGAAGAGTGGACAAGTCACATTAAGTACTGCCTTAATATGTACTGCTGTAATGAAATGCCACAGAATAGGCAGCTTAAACAACAAATATGTATTTCTCATAGTTCTAGAGGTTGGAAATCTGAGGTCAAGGGGCCAGCAGGGTAGGAATCTTGGTGAGGACCCTCTTCCTGGTTATGTCTTTACAAGATCCGTCCCTGGTTCAGGCATTCAGTGAGATCTCCTGTAGCTCATTCCTTTTTCAAAGGCAGTAATCCATCATGGGGGCTCCATCCTCATAACCTCATTTCAACCTAGTTACCTCGCAAAGGCCCTACCTTCAAATACCATCACATTCATGATAAGGGCTTCAACATTTGAATTTTGGGGTAGACACAAACATTAAGTCCCTAGTATGTAAAAACCATATATTAAGAAAGACCGGGGGGAGGAGCAAGATGGCGGAGGAGTAGGGTCTCCAAATCACCTGTCTCCACCAAACTACCTAGAAAACCTTCAAATTATCCTGAAAATCTATGAATTCGGCCTGAGATTCAAAGAGAGACCAGCTGGAATGCTACAGTGAGAAGAGTTCGCGCATCTATCAAGGTAGGAAGACGGGGAAAAAGAAATAAAGGAACAAAGGCCTCCAAGGGGGAGGGGCCCGCGAGGAGCCGGGCTGAGGCCGGGGCGAGTGTCCCCAGGACAGGAGAGCCCCGTCCCGGAGACGCAGGAGCTGCACCGACCTTCCCGGGCGGAAAGGGGCTCGCGGGGAGTTGGAGCAGGACCCAGGAGGGCGGGGATGCCCTCGGGCTCCCGGGGACAGTAACAGCAACTGCGCGCCCAGGAGAGTGCGCCGAGCTCCCTAAGGGCTGCAGCGCGCACGGCGGGACCCGGCGGGACCCGGAGCAGCTGAAGGGGCTCGGGCGGCGGCTCCGCGGAGGGGGCTGCGGGGCCCCGGGAGCAGCTCGGAGGGGCTCGGGCAGAGGAAGAGGCTCCGTGCGGAGGGGGCTGCGCGGTTCCAGGAGCAGCTCGGAGGGGCTCGGGCGGCAGCTCCGCGGAGGGGGTTGCGCGGCCCGGGAGCGCGAATCCACCAGCGCAGGCTCCGGAGCACAGGGCGCCGGGACACAGCCCAGGATCCCGCCTCCCCCGGGACAGGCAGAGGCCGGGAGGGCCCAGGACAGCGAGGACGCTCCTGCCCCAGCTGAGCACATCAGCGGCCCCGCCCCGGAGCCTCCAGGCCCTGCAGACGGAGTTCCTGCCGGAGCTGAATCCAGGTTTCCAGACCTGCCCCGCCACTGGGGCTGTTCCTCCTGCGGCCTCACGGGGTAAACAACCCCCACTGAGCCCTGCACCAGGCAGGGGCACAGCAGCTCCCCCAACTGCTAACACCTGAAAATCAGCACAACAGGCCCCTCCCCCAGAACACCAGCTAGACTGACAACTTCCAGGAGAAGCCAAGGGACTTAAAGAACACAGAATCAGAAGATACTCCCCGGTGGTTCTTTTTTTGTTTGTTTGTTTTTGTTTTTGTTTTTGTTTTGTTTTGCTTTTTGATTTGTTTCCTTCCCCCACCCCCTTTTTTTCTCCTTTCTTTTTCTTTCTCTTTTTCTTCTTCTTTTTTTTTTTTTTCGTTTTTTTTTCTTTTTCTTCCCTTTTTTTTCTCTTTCTCTTTTCTTTCCTTCTTTCTCTCCTCTCTTTTCTCTTTTTCCCAATACAACTTGCTTTTGGCCACTCTGCACTGAGCAAAATGACTAGAAGGAAAACCTCACCTCAAAGAAAGAATCAGAAACAGTCCTCTCTCCCACAGAGTTACAAAATCTGGATTACAATTCAATGTCAGAAAGCCAATTCAGAAGCACTATTATACAGCTACTGGTGGCTCTAGAAAAAAGTATAAAGGACTCAAGAGACTTCATGACTGCAGAATTTAGAGCTAATCAGGCAGAAATTAAAAACCAATTGAATGAGATGCAATCCAAACTAGAAGTCCTAACGACGAGGGTTAACGAGGTGGAAGAACGAGTGAGTGACCTAGAAGACAAGTTGACAGCAAAGAGGGAAACTGAGGAAAAAAGAGACAAACAATTAAAAGACCATGAAGATAGATTAAGGGAAATAAACGACAGCCTGAGGAAGAAAAACCTACGTTTAATTGGGGTTCCCGAGGGCGCTGAAAGGGACAGAGGGCCAGAATATGTATTTGAACAAATTCTAGCTGAAAACTTTCCTAATCTGGGAAGGGAAACAGGCATTCAGATCCAGGAAATAGAGAGATCCCCCCCTAAAATCAATAAAAACCGTTCAACACCTCGACATTTAATTGTGAAGCTTGCAAATTCCAAAGATAAGGAGAAGATCCTTAAAGCAGCAAGAGACAAGAAATCCCTGACTTTTATGGGGAGGAGTATTAGGGTAACAGCAGACCTCTCCACAGAGACCTGGCAGGCCAGAAAGGGCTGGCAGGATATATTCAGGGTCCTAAATGAAAAGAACATGCAACCAAGAATACTTTATCCAGCAAGGCTCTCATTCAAAATGGAAGGAGAGATAAAGAGCTTCCAAGACAGGCAGCAACTAAAAGAATATGTGACCTCCAAACCAGCTCTGCAAGAAATTTTAAGGGGGCCTCTTAAAATTCCCCTTTAAGAAGTTCAGTGGAACAGTCCACAAAAACAAAGACTGAATAGATATCATGATGACACTAAACTCCTATCTCTCAATAGTAACTCTGAATGTGAACGGGCTTAATGACCCCATCAAAAGGCGCAGGGTTTCAGACTGGATAAAAAAGCAGGACCCATCTATTTGCTGTCTACAAGAGACTCATTTTAGACAGAAGGACACCTACAGCCTGAAAATAAAAGGTTGGAGAACCATTTACCATTCGAATGGTCCTCAAAAGAAAGCAGGGGTAGCCATCCTTATATCAGATAAACTAAAATTTACCCCAAAGACTGTAGTGAGAGATGAAGAGGGACACTATATCATACTTAAAGGATCTATTCAACAAGAGGACTTAACAATCCTCAATATATATGCTCCGAATGTGGGAGCTGCCAAATATATAAATCAATTATTAACCAAAGTGAAGAAATACTTAGATAATAATACACTTATACTTGGTGACTTCAATCTAGCTCTTTCTATACTCGATAGGTCTTCTAAGCAAAACATCTCCAAAGAAACGAGAGCTTTAAATGATACACTGGACCAGATGGATTTCACAGATATCTACAGAACTTTACATCCAAACTCAACTGAATACACATTCTTCTCAAGCGCACATGGAACTTTCTCCAGAATAGACCACATATTGGGTCACAAATCGGGTCTGAACCGATACCAAAAGATTGGGATTGTCCCCTGCATATTCTCGGACCATAATGCCTTGAAATTAGAACTAAATCACAACAAGAAGTTTGGAAGGACCTCAAACACATGGAGGTTAAGGACCATCCTGCTAAAAGATAAAAGGGTCAACCAGGAAATTAAGGAAGAATTAAAAAGATTCATGGAAACTAATGAGAATGAAGATACAACCGTTCAAAATCTTTGGGATGCAGCAAAAGCAGTCCTAAGGGGGAAATACATCGCAATACAAGCATCCATTCAAAAACTGGAAAGAACTCAAATACAAAAGCTAACCTTACACATAAAGGAGCTAGAGAAAAAACAGCAAATAGATCCTACACCCAAGAGAAGAAGGGAGCTAATAAAGATTCGAGCAGAACTCAACGAAATCGAGACCAGAAGAACTGTGGAACAGATCAACAGAACCAGGAGTTGGTTCTTTGAAAGAATTAATAAGATAGATAAACCATTAGCCAGCCTTATTAAAAGAAGAGAGAGAAGACTCAAATTAATAAAATCATGAATGAGAAAGGAGAGATCACTACCAACACCAAGGAAATACAAACGATTTTAAAAACCTATTATGAACAGCTATACGCCAATAAATTAGGCAATCTAGAAGAAATGGACGCATTCCTGGAAAGCCACAAACTACCAAAACTGGAACAGGAAGAAATAGAAAACCTGAACAGGCCAATAACCAGGGAGGAAATTGAAGCAGTCATCAAAAACCTCCCAAGACACAAGAGTCCAGGGCCAGATGGCTTCCCAGGAGAATTTTATCAAACGTTTAAAGAAGAAATCATACCTATTCTCCTAAAGCTGTTTGGAAAGATAGAAAGAGATGGAGTACTTCCAAATTCGTTCTATGAAGCCAGCATCACCTTAATTCCAAAGCCAGACAAAGACCCCGCCAAAAAGGAGAATTACAGACCAATATCCCTGATGAACATGGATGCAAAAATTCTCAACAAGATACTGGCCAATAGGATCCAACAGTACATTAAGAAAATTATTCACCATGACCAAGTAGGATTTATCCCTGGGACACAAGGCTGGTTCAACACCCGTAAAACAATCAATGTGATTCATCATATCAGCAAGAGAAAAACCAAGAACCATATGATCCTCTCATTGGATGCAGAGAAAGCATTTGACAAAATACAGCATCCATTCCTGATCAAAACTCTTCAGAGTGTAGGGATAGAGGGAACATTCCTCGACATCTTAAAAGCCATCTATGAAAAGCCCACAGCAAATATCATTCTCAATGGGGAAGCACTGGGAGCCTTTCCCCTAAGATCAGGAACAAGACAGGGATGTCCACTCTCACCACTGCTATTCAACATAGTACTGGAAGTCCTAGCCTCAGCAATCAGACAACAAAAAGACATTAAAGGCATTCAAATTGGCAAAGAAGAAGTCAAACTCTCCCTCTTCGCCGATGACATGATATTCTACATAGAAAACCCAAAAGTCTCCACCCCAAGATTGCTAGAACTCATACAGCAATTCGGTAGCGTGGCAGGATACAAAATCAATGCCCAGAAGTCAGTGGCATTTCTATACACTAACAATGAGACTGAAGAAAGAGAAATTAAGGAGTCAATCCCATTTACAATTGCACCCAAAAGCATAAGATACCTAGGAATAAACCTCACCAAAGATGTAAAGGATCTATACCCTCAAAACTATAGAACACTTCTGAAAGAAATTGAGGAAGACACAAAGAGATGGAAAAATATTCCATGCTCATGGATTGGCAGAATTAATATTGTGAAAATGTCAATGTTACCCAGGGCAATATACACGTTTAATGCAATCCCTATCAAAATACCATGGACTTTCTTCAGAGAGTTAGAACAAATTATTTTAAGATTTGTGTGGAATCAGAAAAGACCCCGAATAGCCAGGGGAATTTTAAAAAAGAAAACCATATCTGGGGGCATCACAATGCCAGATTTCAGGTTGTACTACAAAGCTGTGGTCATCAAGACAGTGTGGTACTGGCACAAAAACAGACGCATAGATCAGTGGAACAGAATAGAGAATCCAGAAGTGGACCCTGAACTTTATGGGCAACTAATATTCGATAAAGGAGGAAAGACTATCCATTGGAAGAAAGACAGTCTCTTCAATAAATGGTGCTGGGAAAATTGGACATCCACATGCAGAAGAATGAAACTAGACCACTCTCTTTCACCATACACAAAGATAAACTCAAAATGGATGAAAGATCTAAATGTGAGACAAGATTCCATCAAAATCCTAGAGAAGAACACAGGCAACACCCTTTTTGAACTCGGCCATAGTAAC
The DNA here is from genome assembly GCF_003254725.2 of Canis lupus dingo. Classification (NCBI taxonomy): domain Eukaryota; kingdom Metazoa; phylum Chordata; class Mammalia; order Carnivora; family Canidae; genus Canis; species Canis lupus. The sequence continues at coordinate 34,258,667 of NC_064261.1, forward strand.
TTCTTGCAAGATACATCCACGAAGGCAAAAGAAACAAAAGCAAAAATGAACTATTGGGACTTCATCAAGATAAGAAGCTTTTGCACAGCAAAGGATACAGTCAACAAAACTCAAAGACAACCTACAGAATGGGAGAAGATATTTGCAAATGACATATCAGATAAAGGGCTAGTTTCCAAGATCTATAAAGAACTTATTAAACTCAACACCAAAGAAACAAACAATCCAATCATGAAATGGGCAAAAGACATGAACAGAAATCTCACAGAAGAAGACATAGACATGGCCAACATGCACATGAGAAAATGCTCTGCATCACTTGCCATCAGGGAAATACAAATCAAAACCACAATGAGATACCACCTCACACCAGTGAGAATGGGAAAAATTAACAAGGCAGGAAACAACAAATGTTGGAGAGGATGTGGAGAAAAGGGAACCCTCTTACACTGTTGGTGGGAATGTGAACTGGTGCAGCCCCTGTGGAAAACTGTGTGGAGGTTCCTCAAACAGTTAAAAATATACCTGCCCTACGACCCAGCAATTGCACTGTTGGGGATTTACCCCAAAGATACAAATGCAATGAAACGCTGGGACACCTGCACCCCGATGTTTCTAGCAGCAATGGCCACGATAGCCAAACTGTGGAAGGAGCCTCGGTGTCCAACGAAAGATGAATGGATAAAGAAGATGTGGTTTATGTATACAATGGAATATTACTCAGCTATTAGAAATGACAAATACCCTCCATTTGCTTCAACGTGGATGGAACTGGAGGGTATTATGCTGAGTGAAGTAAGTCAGTCGGAGAAGGACAAACATTATATGTTCTCATTCATTTGGGGAATATAAATAATAGTGAAAGGGAAAATAAGGGAAGGGAGAAGAAATGTGTGGGAAATATCAGAAAGGGAGAACATAAAGACTGCTAACTCTGGGAAACGAACTAGGGGTGGTAGAAGGGGAGGAGGGCGGGGGGTGGGAGTGAATGGGTGACGGGCACTGGGTGTTATTCTGTATGTTAGTAAATTGAACACCAAAAAAAAAAAAAAAAAAAAGAATAAAAAAAAACACAATAAAAAAAAAAAAAAAAAAAAAAAAAAAAAAGAAAGACCCTGAGAGGTAGAAGAAGACAAAAAGAATGGAGGGCAAAATAATCTATGTTTACCAATATCCCGTGTTCAAAGCATTGTGCTACACACTGAATTTTGTTTAAAAAGATGACCTAAGGGCAGCCCGGGTGGCTCAGCAGTTTAGCGCTGCCTTTGGTCCAGGTTGTGATCCTGGAGACCCGGGATCGAGTCCCACGTCGGGCTCCCTGCATGGAGCCTGCTTCTCCCTCTGCCTGTGTCTCTGCCTCTCTCTCTCACTCACTCTGTGTCTCTCATGAATAAATAAATAAAATCTTTAAAAAAAATAAAAATAATAAAAAAAGATGACTTAAAAGACATGGTGAGATAATAACAAAATTAAGCATAGGGTGGATACTCATGAATGAACATTCACTCCTAACTCTCTAGCATGGTTTCCAGTGTTTTTTGATTCTCCATGATATCTGATCCCAATTAATGTTTCTTTAAAAAATGTATTTATTTATTCATGAAAGACACACAGAGAGAGGCAGGGACACAGGCAGAGGGAGAAGTAGGCTCTTCACAGGGAACCTGATGTGTGACTCCATCTCGGAACTCCAGGATCATGCCCTGAGCCGAAGGCAGATGCTCAACCACTGAGCAACCCAGGCGTCCCCCATTAATGTTTCATTCATTAATTAATGACTTCTACTTTAATGAGATCAAATCAATGGACATAACTTATTCTTGTTAAAATAATTTTTATTAAAATTTGATTTACTATCTTCCTGTTTTCTGCTACTTGCTATGATAGAAAGGGAGCATTACACTGTTCATCAAACTGAGCATGAAAATAGTGCTCTAAAGAAATTTTGTGGGTTCTAGGCATTTAGCATTTTTGGCAGGAACATATATAAACCATTCAATACAGTCATGCTTTCTTTGGAAGGCTGGGTATAAGAAATATAATAATTTGATTTGATTGTTCAATTTCCTTTTAGTTTTCCTCACCACACCCATTTGCTTGCAAGATACTAAACTTTTATTTGAGGTAAGAAGAGATTTATGGTGATACCAAGTATAGCTTGGACTTAAAAAAAAAACAGGAAGAAAATCTAGAAGCTATTTCTATTAAGGTAGTTATTCATTTTTATAAGTTGGTTGAAAAATAAAAATGAGAAGTCAAGATATGGTACAAATTTTAACTCATTTCCAGCATGGTACTCCTATTTCCATACTTACAGTAGTACCATTTACTGCCTAAAAGATTGAAGGAGGCATATAGTACACCGTAATGCTCTTGAAATATTTTGACTACACATTGAATTCCAGATATCTTTCATAACTCCAGTAGGTGATTGTTAAAAAGCAATGTTTTTATTCCCTTCATAAATTAGGTAAAAATAATATTGAGTAGAGAGCCGGGAAGATGGGCAGAGAAATCCTGGGGGAAGGAATGATGGGGGCAAGTAAGGGCTTTTACTTTTTAAAAGAAGTTTAGAAAGGAAAATGGGTGTCCACTGACACTAAAGAATAGCCAGGCGTCCACCAACCACTTTTGATTATATTTCCCATGCAAAAGTCAGACAAACCTAGACAATCTAATGAAGAGACCCAGTAACAATGTTCATTGACAGGTGTGGAGTATTACAAGCAAAGCTGCATGTGATACAGACAGCCTACTGAACCTCCTTATACTTAGATGGTGTCTTATTCCAAAAATACTTCTTTTGATGAAAGATAAATCTAATGATGATGGCTGCCCCCCCCCAAAGGAAAGATGAACATATATTTTTGAGTGGGGATTAAATGATGGCAATAACATCAGAAATTTCAGAATGGTATCAGAAAAGAATGAGTTCAAGAGATAAAGTCTCTTCTTGGCTCTATTTTGCTTTACTTTGTTTGGAGGAGAATGATGTTCAATTTATCAATGCTTTTGAACAAGAAAAAAAAGGAATGGCATCTTACATGAATGTACTAGACTTGATGAGAAATCGCATTTAATGTTATTGAAAGAAAAACGATCTAAATCCAACCTATCATTACAATATATGCCATGGAACTGTTAACCACTCATAGCTGCCAGCAGGAAATCCTGCTAGATGTATGAAGGAAGCAGTGGTTGTAATGGCTAGTGCACCTCTGGCTGCAAATAATAAAACATCTGATGAAAGAAGCATAACTATGACAAAGAAAATATAACAACAGTTGGCATTTATTGAGGACTTTGCATGCAATGTGCATTTTTAAGTGTTTTTCTGCTTTATTTTACTTCTCCTCACAATAACTCTGAGATACTTTTATTACCCTATGTTTACAGATGAGAAAACTGAGGCCAAGAAGTCTATAAACCCACAGAACAGAAAATTTCCACACGATCATAAGTACACAGTCAGATGGCCAATGATTGGTTAATTGGGTAATTACATGATCAGCTTCTCCGTGATTTTCTTGGATTTCCTCATGTGGTAACAACATGGCTTCTATATCTCGAAAGGGATTTCATTTCCCAAATCAACTCTTGGGGACACCAGGGCAGGATAAAGCCTATAAAACTCATATAAGTATTTTGGATGGTAACCTAGGGTGGAGTTTCCCACTACAGGACGCTAGGCTGACAAAAATAAAATTTATTAGTACTCAAGGATGGTTCTAGTCAATTTTATTAGGATTCTCTCTCTCTGTGTTGATCTTTTTGTAGTCTTTTTTTCTCTTCTAAGGCAAATAAAACTTTTTTAAAAATAAAACACAACAAGATAAATGTGAGGTGAGATGAAGAACACAATGCCACCAAGAATTTTTAGGCAGACTGCTCTCATGAGAATAACTAGTATTCTGGCATGTGAATTCTAATTTTTATGGGATAAAATAAAACTCATGGACTGAGAAGTTTAATAAAATTGGGGCTCAGATGCAGTTTAGGTTAGGATTATCAAGCAGAAGAGATGAAACAATCTCAGAAGATATTTCTAAAAGTTGTCTGGTAAAAAAGGTCCTAGCCTATGCCATTAAGATTTATTGCTGACTCTTAATGCCTTCTCCAAATTGTAAAAAAACTCCTTTCCTCAAGAAAAGTGTCCTGTTATGTTATAGTAACACAGAGTTTATTGATTTCCCAGAGCATGAGAAACACCACAGAGACAATTCTGAAATGGTGCCATGTTAGAGGAAGTGCATGTATACATTTTTGCTTATGTTTGGGCTCAGAATCTCTCCAAGGAAAATAACATAATAAGGAGAGTCTAGGGATTGGCTGACTTCTCCAGATGAGAGTGTCTGTAAGTGAGGAGAGGTTCTAAGAGAAGAAAATTTAGGCAAGTCAAAAGCATCTTGTGATTGCTATTATATAATTTATGAGCACTCTTCTTTAGTATAAATAAGTACACTAATACTTGTGAAATAAAGTTTTAGAAATTTACAGAAGGGCAACCCAGGTGGTGTCTTAGGAGCTCTTTCATACCACTGATGAATGATATAAGTGATGAAGAAATTTTTCAAAAGCCAATGTAACTCTGATTCCAAAAGCTAAAGAATAAAACAGTATAATACTATAGAAAAAAGCTTTCCTATATATTAAAAATATGTGTTAGAAAAATAATATTTTCCCTTCAGAATATCACACAATTACATACTTATTTTTCCTTTTCCAAACTCCACTGAAATAATAGAAATATCCAGATAAAAATAAATGGATTTATTTATTACATTATTACAATAGTATTATAACAATAGCAAGAAAAAAATCTAGATGTTTGGAAACATTAAGTAATTGAATATAGAAATAGAAAAACTTGAAAGGGGCACTATTTACTCCCAAATATAAAGCCTTTCTTGACCTTCATTGCTTAGAAGAATTCTGTTTTATTCCACTACTACCCGTGCCTTCTTCTTCTATTATTATTTTTTTTAACTGACCAAAAATGAAAAAAGAGAAAGAGGGCCAGGGTGACTCAGTCTGCTTAGCATCTGTCTTTGGCTCAGGTCATGACCCCGGGTTCCTGGGATAGAGCCCCAAGTCAGGCTCCCTCTTCAATGGGGAGCCTGCTTCTCCCTCTCCCTCTGCTGCTCCCCTTGCTTATGCTCTCTGTCAAATAAATAAAATCTTTAAAAAAATAAACTGACCAAAAATGCATAGGGAAGAAAATTGGAAGAAGGTAAGAAAGCTAAGTAAATGTATCTGAGAAATGAAATGTTCTACTCACAGAAGAACCAAAAATGTTTTAGAGGAAAGGGAGAGGAAGACTGGAAAGTTTTATTAGGTTGACAGCTGATAGGGAAATTCATTTGTTTGGAATTTGTCCTTTATCATTGAACACATTATCATTTAAATTTTTTTTCTGAAATATATTTTACTTACTTTGTTATCTGCTCTTTTAAAACCGAAGATAAGCAATAAGAAGGACTATGAAATCTCTAGGGCTAAAAAAAAAAAAAAAAAAAAAAAAAAAAAAGAAAGAAATCTCTAGGGCTTCTAGGCTAAAGAAAAAAAAAAAAAGATAAAAGGTGTGTTCTAATTTTTACCAGGTACTTTGCATGACAATTTACATACATACATATTACTTTATTTTTTACAAGAGCACTGTTAAATAGCTATGTATTTTTAATCTTTTGATTAGAGTTTAACACATATACGGTAGGGTGCATAAGTCATGAGTATGTGTAAACTGAAAATATCCATGTAACCATCACCTAGAACAAAGAACAGAATGCAACTAACATCCCAGACCCAATTTCACATTCCTATCTTGGACTTATAACAATGAATATGTAATTAGTTGATTTCACAGGCAAGAAACATGAGAATCAGAGATAATCCAGGCTCATAAAATTATTGAACAAGATATCTAAATATTAGTGAGCATTATAGACATATCTCACCATCTTCTGATCTTGCCAATGGCTACCTCTCCTCCAATCTTATTAGCCCCCAAATATTATTTATTTTCCCAAAATATCAGTGAAGATCTAGAGTTTTTCTGAATTTCTTTCTGCCTGGAGCCTACTCAGGTTATTTGTGTGGTTCACTCACTCTCTTATGCAGGTCTTTGATCAATCGTTGCCCCCTTAGAGACCACCGTATGTAAAACTGCATAACCTGTTTTGTTATTTTTTGTTGAGAATTGAATATTTGAATATTATAAAATGGTAACTCTGGAAATTAGATTCTTCTCTTCCTTAGTGTGCTTTATTTTTAAATTTATATATTTATTTTTGATTGTTGAGGCAGTAGTAGTCCATTTGTTTAGTGATTTTCCCCAACTATTCTTGCAAAAATTATGTTCTTTTTCATCTGTGGTCACTTGTCTCTTTCATTTAGCTTCTGTTCAACTAGTGTTGCTTTGATTTTGCAATGCTGCATTTTTACAGAGATTGATTTGAACTGGGAACTACAGTAAAAAGCAAAAACCTCCAAAACAAACATTTATTAAGTTAAGGAAGTTTCTCTCAATTGATAGCCTTACTTCTACCTTGAATGAGTGCTGAGTTTTTCAAGAGCTTTTTTTTTTTTTCATCCATTGATGATCATATGATTTTGCCTGAGTTTTTCAAGAGCTTTTTTTTTTCATCCATTGATGATCATATGATTTAGCCTGAGTTTTTCAAGAGCTTTTTTTTTTCATCCATTGATGATCATATGATTTAGCCTATTATTGTGAAGGATTATGTAAATTCATTTTTGAATGTTGAATCAGACTTGCAAATCTGGAATGAAGTCCAATGGTAATTGGGAATATTTCTGTTTACACATTTCTGGATTTAATATGCAAATAGTTAGCTGAGAATTCTGTATGCACATTTATTGGAGACATTGGTCTGTAGCAGTTTTCCTGTCATTTCTTTATCAGATTTTATGACAATTTTGGCTGTAAGGAATGAGTTAGGAGATATTCCATCTGCTTAAATTTTCTTAAAGATATTACAGGAAATTAGAATAATTACCCCCTTAAATATTCAGTAGAATTTACCATCTCAGCCTAGTACTTTTTAATTTTGTAAAATTATTGATCATTGCTTAAATTTTTATAATAGTTATGAACCTTTTCAGATTATTTATTTCTCCTTGCTTAGTTTTTGATAGTTTGTGTCTTTCAAGATATTAGCCCAGATCATCTAATTGTTCATGTTACTTTATTTTCCTTTAATGTCTATGGGCTCAGTAGTAATGAATTCTCTTATTTTTCGTATTATATGTGGTGATTAACATCATGTGTCAACTGTACTAGAGCACCAGATGACCAGACATTTGGTTAAACATTATTCTGGGTGTGTCTATAAGGGTGTTTCTGGATGTGGTTGACATTGAATCAGTAGACTGAGTAAAGCAAACTGCCTTCCTTTATGTGGAGGAGGCTCACCTAATCAACTGGAAACACAAACAGAACAAGTAAGTTATTTTCCTTAGATAACTGCTATCTGGCTGCTTTGAGCTGGGGTGTCTGTCTTCCTGTGCTTAAACCCAAACTGGATATCAAGCCTCCCTGCTTTGGAATAGAATTTATACCACTGGCTTTCCAGATTATTAGGCCTTTGATTTTCTGTTCTCTCTCTCTCTCTCTCTCTCTCTCTCTCTCTTTTTTTTCCTTTGTTCTCCAGCCAGAAGTATATAGATTTTATTGATATTTTTAAAGAGTGAGGTTTTGATTCTGTTGACTTTATCATTTCCCTGTTTTCAATTTAACTGATCTTTCTCTTATTTTTATTGATTTTATTCTTATTCCTTTAAACTAAATTATTTTATTTTGGTTTTTCTAAGGTGGAAGCTTAGGTTATTGACTTCAGATGTTCATTCTTTTTTTTATTATATGTATTTGATGTTATAATTTCCTATACATCTTGCTATTTCAGCGGTCACCGCCCAGGAAACTAAAGAAATGAAGCTGGTGAGCGACTTTTTCAGCCTCAAGCATTACACAGCTGTCCTTAATTGCTAAATACTTTCTGATAACATCATTATTTTGCCTTCTCGTTTCTCACATTAATATTTAAAGTATGTTCAATACACTTTTGACTATTCTGGTAACTGCCTTGTTTTTAAGCAGAGCCAACACCACCACAACCCAGCCAGATGAGTGCTCTTTGGGCTATAGCCTTGGCTGAGTGTGACCCCAGAATCTATGCTGAGCTATGTACCCAGAAGAACACATTTGGCAGATGGAGGAAACATCTGAGATTAAGATCATGTCTACTGGGGATCCCTGGGTGGCGCAGCGGTTTAGCGCCTGCCTTTTGGCCCAGGGCGCGATCCTGGAGACCCGGGATCGAGTCCCACGTCGGGCTCCCGGTGCATGGAGCCTGATTCTCCCTCTGCCTGTGTCTCTGCCTCTCTCTCCCTCTCTCTGTGACTATCATAAATAAATAAATAAATAAATAAATAAATAAATAAATAAATAAATAAAAATTTAAAAAGATCATGTCTACTGCAGAGATTGTGTAATCTTGTTTTACTTTATCCTGCCATGTGTTGTATGTATGGTGGTTTATATTTCAATGTATTGAAAACTTTTCATTTTCTTTAAGAAATGTGTCTCATGGGGATGCCTTGGTGGCTCAGTTGGTTAAGCATCTGCCTTTGGTTCAGGTCATGAACCAGGTCCTCAGATCAAGTCCAAAGTTGGGCTCTCTGCTCTGCAAGGAGTCTGCCCCTCCCTCCACTTGTTCTCTCTCTCTCTCTCTCTCTCTCTCTCTCTCTCTCAATCTCACTGTCTCAAATAAAGTCTTTTTTAAAAAAGAAAATAAATATGTAACATGTTAAAACCTTAAAAGTTTTTGTAATCTCAAAAAAAAAAAAAAAAGGAAAAAGGAAAGCACTATTCTTTTCTGTATCCCACAAATCTTGGTAAGATGCATTTTCATTATAATTTAAAGCTCAAAAATATTTTTATTAAGATTATCTCTTTGACCCATGTGCTATTGAGAATTATGTTTTTCAATCTCCGAGTATTTTTGTGGTTTTCCAGCTTTTTTTTTTTATTATTGATTGCTAATTTAATTCCATTGTGGTCTGAGAGTGCACATTGTATTATTTAAAATATGTTAAGGTATGTTTTCTGACCCAGAATGTGGTCTATCTTAATAAATGTTCCACAGGAACTTGAGAAGAAGAAGGTGTATTCTGCTGTTGCTTAGTGAAGTAGTCCACATATGCTGATTAGATCCAGTTCACTGATGCTGCTTTTGAGTTCAACAGTGTCTTCACCAATTTTCTGGCTGCTGAATCTATTATTGATAGAAAGGTGTTGAAGTCTTCACTTGTACTAGTTGTCTATTTCCTCTTCTAGTTCTATTAGTTTTTGGTCCACATATTTTGATTCTCTGATATTAAGCACATATACGTTAAGGATTGTCTTCTTAGAGAATTGACCCCTTTTTCATTATGTAATGCCTCTTTTTATCTCTGAGGATTTTCCTGCTCTGTAGTCTTTGTCTGAAATTAATGTAACTAATCCATTACTACATCTTTCTTTTCATTAGTGTTAGCACAGTATATCTTTCTCCAACTCTACTTTTAACCTAGCAGAGTTGCTGAGTTCATGAATTTTAAGTGGGGTATTTATTTATTTATTTATTTATTTTGGATAACAGGCAGGTCTTGTTCTTTATTCTCTTTGTGACAATCTCTATCTTTTAAATGGTGTGTTTAGATCAGTCACATTTAAAACAATTATTGATAGGTATGGCTTAATACCTACTGCATTTGTATCTGTTTACTATTCATTGCAATTTTTTTCTTATAATCTTTTCTTTACCTTCTTTCTAGGAACATTTTACATGATTCAATTTTCCCTTTTACATATATATATATATTTTTTTTTTTCCTAGAGTTTGCACACTTGAATGCTGGTGATGAAGTTCATGCAAGACCATGAACACTAAGGGTCAGCAAGATTAGCATACAGAAAGGAGAGCTGGATGTGAAGTAGAATAAGAGAGAAAAAACAAATCCATTAAGGAAACCCATAAGGACAAATTGAAACCAAATCTGATGCTGCCCTGATTACTTTGATGACCTTTCATTAAGGAACTGCTCTTATGCCTGGCCCAGAACTAGGAGGAGGAGGTCCTATGATATTCAATCACCCAGAGGCCAGGTTGCCACCCCACCAAAGCAAGGTGATCCAGAAGATCAGCAATGTGTGTGAGCTACTATAGTGCCTACACCTTATACCAACCTCCAGAGCTACTTTCCTTTTACTTTCCCTATCTCACACACTTTTCTCTTATGATAAGATCTAAAGTAGGACTATAAAGAAAGGTAATTCTAGGAAATGTTTCTGTTCAGCAAGTTCAGATGTATGCAAAATGATAATAAATTGCCTTCCAAAATACATATGGAAAAATAACTGTGTAAACTAGCACATGAAGAGTGAAATAACACAGTTAATAATTCTTACAGGTGTGGAGGGAAGGAAAGTTTATTTCAGTTAAGGCAATATAAGGACAAACCTACAAATGCTTTTAAGTTGAAAATTAATGTTTGATACAGTTTTGATTTCCCATCTCCCACGGAAGCAGTGTGGGGAAGAAGCGTTGATTGAATATATAAGGGGTAGGGAAACTAATGTGAATAAAGATGCGGACACAGGAAATAGGACAGTGGGTAGAAGGACACAGACTACTTCAACTAGAGCTAAAGACCCACATAGGGGAGCAATAGACATTAAAGGAAATGTAAAGCAGTTTGATAACTCACTGGTATAGTGAGACATTATTATTAACTAAAAACAATAATTTACTGAATTCCCCTTAGTTTCTACCTAATGTCCTTTTGTTGTTGCTGCTGCTATTGTTGGTATTCTAGACTTTCATCTTGGATCCCATATTACATTTAGTGATCAATCATGTCTCCTTGGACTCCTGGCTATGACAGTTTCTTAGATTTTCCTTCTCTTTCTTTCTTTCTTCTTTCTTTCTTTCTTTCTTTCTTTCTTTCTTTCTTTCTTTCTTCTTTCTTTCTCTTTCTTTCCTTCCTTCCTTCCTTCTTTCTTTTCTTTCTTTCTTCTTTCTTTGAGGTTTTTTAATTTATTTATTTACTCATGAGAGAGTTAGAGAGGTAGAGAGAGAGAGGCAGAGGGAGAAGGAGGCTCCCTGTGGGGAGCCCCATGCGGGACTCCACCTCAGGATCCCAGGATCACACCCAGAGCCAAAGGCAGATGCTCAACCACTGAGCCACCCTGGCATCCTTTTTTAATTTTAATTTTAATTTTTTTAATGAATTTGAAAGTTTTCAGAAGTATTGGTCAGGTATTCTATTGAATTTTCCTCAATTGGGATGCATCTGATTTCTTTTTTTTTTTTTTTTCCTTCCTATGAATATATTGGAGTTATAGTTGCTTGGGAGAAAGACCACAGAAATCAGGTGCCATTATCATCACATCATATCAAAGGATACATACTATCAGTATGACTTACTACTCCTACTGTTAATCTTGATCACCTGCAGAAAGCGCTTGTTTCTCCTGTAAAGTTGTTTCTTCTTCCTTTTCCAAACAGTACTCTTTGGAAATAATTCACTTGTGCACCCTACACCTAAGGAGTGTGGTCCACCTCCTGGATGGCAGAACATGTGTATAAATTACCTAATGGCTTCTTGCTTGAAAAGAAAGAGATGAAAAGGAAATAAACTTTCTTTTTTTTTAAGATTTTTTTTTTTTTTTTGAGGGAGGGAGCATGCACATGTGCACACACAGGTAGGAGGAGGGTCAGAAGGAGAAGGAAAGAGAGAATCTCCAGTAAACTGCCACGCTGAGTGCAGAGCCAGACTTACAGCTTGATCTCACAAACCTGAGATGATGACTTGAGCCAAAATCAAAAGGAGCTTAACGACTGAGCCACCCACGAACCACAAGAAAGAAAATCTCTTAAAACAACTATTAAGAATACTGCAAATGTGGTAACTGGAATCAGCTTATTCCAATGATCTATTAAAATGATATATATCATGAAAAGCATGTAAGTCGATTAAAATATGGAATCTGTCTTAATTTCTCAACTACCAAAGGACAGAAGGGGCATGCTCAGATTTCTAAAATACACAATAAAACATTAGAAAACATGAAAGAGATTCAGAAAAAAATTCCTGAGAGTTAATAATCTGAAGTTTATTTCACTGGCCTGGAATCCTTATGCAACTGGACTAAAATTCATAGAAAGGAGTCCCACAGCATGGGGCAGGATATTGATCTTGATTTTACCAAGAGGACAGTTTTGTTCTGATACACAAGAGTGGCAAGGAGAGAACTATATGTGGGGCCAGAAGATTCAGAGAAGAGCCCTTTATACATTTTTTTCTTCCTTTATACATTTTTAACCACTATTTCTGGTGAAGAAAACAGTGGCTGCCCAATAAAAACAAAATCTGCCAAGAGCTTGAATCATTATGTATGGAGTATTTATTAAAATGTTGAACATTTGTTGATATGGCAGTTAAGGAATATTTACACTTTTAGAGTCAGTTCTAGTATAAGGCAGAATCGAAACCGAATTTCGAGGAGTTGTAGAGTAACCAGAGATATTAAAAAAAAGAAAGAAGAAAGAAAGAAAGAAAGAAAGAAAGAAAGAAAGAAAGAAAGAAAGAAAGAAAGGAAGGAAGGAAGGAAGGAAGGAAGGAAGGAAGAAAGAGAAAGAAAGAAAGAAAGAAAGAAAGAAAGAAAGAAAGAAAGAAAGAAAGAAAGAGAAACTACTAAAGAGTACTTCTTAAATGTATTAAAAAGTACTTCTTAAATACATTAATATATTCTAGGGGAAAAACAACAACAACAACAACAACAACAACAACAACAACAAAAAACAGTTTCTGGTTAGAAAAGTTGGCCCACCCAGAGGCTGGATAACAAGGAATTATTGGCTATGGGACTTCAGTGCTATTTGCTTTCTTTCTGTCTCCTAATTCAGCTATTTACTTCTGAGCCAATGAGATGATGAAAAGTTACTGCTGTCCTTGTGTCTGAAAAAGTTGGGGTTTTTTTGGTTCCCAAAGAGAATACTGACAGGACTCTCTCCTTTATAAACGGAACAAATGATGAGAACAACTCCTTAGCCCAAAGTCCAAAGTAAACCCCAAGAAGTGTGTGTTGGTATTCTCTGACAAACAAAAGGCAAATTTAAACAAACCAACCAACAAACAAAAAAACAACAAAGCGTCTTCCTTGCTTTTGAGATGAGACAAGAGGGTAAAACAAAATAAACAAACAGCTTGCACCACAAAATAAATATCCATTGATATATACTGACATAAATATAGTTAAATGATAGATCCTGGGATTGAGTCCCACATCAGGTTCCCTGCATGGAGCCTGCTTCTCCCTCTGCCTGTGTCTCTGCCTCTGTGTGTGTGTGTGTGTGTGTGTGTGTGTGTGTGTGTGTGTCATGAATAAATAAATAAAACCTTAAAAAAAAAGAATAACTGTACCATGAAAAAAACAGACAAAACCTATCTCAGCCAGCTTATCAAGGTCAACATCAGCATCAATAGGTTTTGTTGGTAGTATGTACCCCTTGGTGTAATGAGAATGGCATCTTACCTCTTCTTCCTCCCCAAACTCAGACCCAACCTAATCATGAGAAAAATATCAGATAAACTCAAATTGAGGAACATACTACAAAATACTGACCAGGACTTCTCAAAATTGCCAACATCATCAAAAACAAAGGAAGATTGAGAAACTGTCACGGCTAAGAGAAGAGGAGCTAAAGGAGACATGACAACTAAAAGTAAGGTGATATACTGGATGGGACCCTGGAGGACAAAAAGATGATAGTAGGTAAAAATTAAGGGAATCTAAATAAGATATGGACTTCACTTAACAACAACGTATAGGTATTGGTTCATTAATTGTTGCAAATGTAGCATACTACTGCAAGATATTAATCATAGTGGAATCTGGGTAGGAGTAAATGAGTATTTCTTTTCTGTCAACCTCAATCTATCTTTTCTTTTTTTTCTTTTTTTTTTTTTTTTAATTTTTATTTATTTATGATAGTCACATACAGAGAGAGAGAGAGAGAGGCAGAGACACAGGCAGAGGGAGAAGCAGGCTCCATGCACCGGGAGCCCGACGTGGGATTCGATCCCGGGTCTCCAGGATCGCGCCCTGGGCCAAAGGCAGGCGCCAAACCGCTGCGCCACCCAGGGATCCCAACCTCAATCTATCTTAAAACTAAAAGTTTAATAGGACAGTACATAGGAACAGATGATAACACTGAGGAAAAGATAAGGTGATAAATTGCATTCTGCAGGAAACTAAAGTGCACAGAAAGGAGTGTACTGACAGTGCAGAAAGAGTGTGAGGTGCAAAGTATGCAGCAGGAAGAAGGGGTATAAGATGAAGGGCATAAAATGAGCATCAATGTCCTATCAGTGAAGTCCCGGGACATGGAAAAGATTTCATAAAGAATGTGTAGATCTTTGCATAACGCATATAAATAAGGACAAATGACAAAAAGGCAGAGAAAACAGGAGTAGACCTAAGACAATGACCTAGCTAATCCCAAAGAACATGAGAACTGTTTTTCACGAAAAAAAAAAAAAAACAAAAACTGCTCCTCAAAACTCAACTCACAACTCCATGTGTTCTGGTAATTAGTTGTTGATATTGAATAGTAAAGCTTGATAAGAGTGCTCATTAGACCAACAGACAATAAGACTTTCAAGAATCGGGACTATATTATTTAAATTGTAGCATCTAGCAGTTATTATGTAAATGATTGCTAAATGAATGCTTATACATTTATTACAATTGCTCTTCCCTTTCTCTGTAACAATCTTCCCTATTTCTTGTGTCTGTGTGTCTTTGAACACATCTTTTTCATTATTCAGCTCATTGTTCAAATATCTTTGTAGAGAGGCTTTTCCTGATCATTACCATAAAACAGATTGCCTGTCCCCCACTGCTGTCACTCCCTATCTCTTCACCCTTTTGTATTTTCTTTTTAACATACAACATATCTGAAATTATTTATTTACATATGTCTTTGTTTATCACCAACTAAGTTGTAAACTTCCCGAAAACTGCAATCATTGTGGCTTATACTAAAATGATTCTCAGAAATATCAACAAATTAGGTCCCACATTCTAAAATTACAGGGCTGATAAAAGTGAAAACAAACATACTTCAGAAAGTTCATAAAATCAGTAAACTAAAGGATATAAAAATTCACCAAGACCCAAAAGGAGATACACTACAACTGACTCAGCCTTAAAGCACACACTTCTTGATACATTAAAGGCTTATTTTATATGTTAGGAACTAAATATCCAGAATTATTCTATAAAGTAATTTGGATATAATATATGAATAGAATCAAGAAATACTGAAATAGGAGCACCAGGGTGGCTCAGTGGTTGAACATCTGCCATTGGCTCAGATCATGATCCTGAGTCTGGGACTGAGTCCCACAATGGGCTCCCCACAGGGAACCTGCTTCTCCCTCTACCTATGTCTTTGCCTCTCTTTGTGTGTCTCTCATGAATAAATAAATAAAATCTTTTTTAAAAAAAGAAATATTGCAATAGAGACTCGATAGTAGTTTCATAAAAGTTCCTGCATCTATCAGAATCTCCAACCATGTTCCACAGTCCAACCCTGGAAGGTTTCAACTTACCTATGTACACATCCTTCCTCCATGGTATCACGGATAGTTATGCAGTAGCTTGAACTATCATCTATTCACTGACAACTCTCAAATATTCCTGTTCCATTCCCCTCAATTACCTATCTCATTACCTACCTAACATCTTACATACAGACATATTCAATATTTGAAACTTCACATCTTCAATGGGGAGCCATTAATTCTCCAACACGTGTGTTGCCTCCCACCTAATCTATCTCAGTTAATGAATTCCATGTTCTTTTTTTTTTTTTTTTTTTTTTTTCCATGTTCTGATCAGTAATTTTACACTTACCCTTCACTCCTCTCTATCATACTTCCTATCTAGTATGTCAGCATGTCTTAAGGATCTTATGTTCAGAATATGTCCAGAATAAGTCATTTTCTCAATTCCTCTACCCCAACCCTCCTTATGCAAGTCACTGCTCTCTTTCCCCAGTTACTGAGGTAGCCTCCTAACTGGTCTCATTTCTATCCCCTTGCCTTCCTTCAGTCTATTTTCAATGCAATAGCGAGAATTACCTTGTTAAAATATAAATCAGAGCGGAGGGGCCTGGTGGCTCAGTTGATTAAGCCTCCAACTCTTGATTACAGCCTCAGGTCGTGATCTCCAGGTTGTGAGATGGAGCCCCATGTTGGGTTCCACACTGGGGAGGGAGACTTCTTCTTAAGATTCTCTCTTGCTCTTTCCTCTCACTGCTACCCATAAAAAAAAAAAAAAAAAAAAAAAAAAAAGTATAAATCAGGGCGTATCACTGTCTTACTCAACATCTCAGTGGCTTCCAGCTCTTCAAGGGCAAAAGCCAAGTTGTTTAACCTACAAGGACCCACATGATTACTTTTCTGATCTTCATCTCCTGCAGCTTTCCCCTCATCACACTCTTCCAGCCATGATGACCTCCTAGCTACTTCATAAACAAGCCCAACATACTCGGTTCAGGTCTTTGGGTGCACTGTTTCCTCTGGCTTGAATGATCTTCCCTTCAGCTATATGCATGATTGTTTCATATCTGCTTCAGGTTTTCAACCCCAGTGCCACCTTCTGTTAAATTTCAATTCCTCCCATCCAAATCTCCCTTCCAACATTACAGTGCAAATCATATCACATATCAGATATTTAGCAGATTTATAATATTCATTGCTTATCTCCTCTTACCAAATCTCATGAGGGCAGGGATTTGTGTCTATTTCGCTCAACAATAACTCCTCATCACCTAGTTCTGTCTGTGGCATTGTGGTAAGTGTTCATAATTTGTTGTATACATTTAGTAAATATGACTAAAATAGAAAGTTTATAATTTGAAGAAAGAATACGTTGTTTTAGACAAAAGCTTTCCAAAAAGTGAAGCAGTGAACAAAATATCATTACATATATTGTAAATATCAAGGGCCACTGGTCCATGTAATTACCTCAATTTTCCACATCAGCACCCATGAGGACTATTAAAATACTAATAATGTTCACATTTGCTTAGTGTTTTAATTTGTAAAGCCCACGGGTTGTCTTTGCTGATCTTCTAACCATCATGCTACCCTGAGCTGCAAAATCAAAGTAAAAAATAAATATATAGATAGATAGGTAATTTTTTTGTGAAACAAAAAAAATATATATATAAATCTGTAGAGTTTTTTAAGACAAAATAAAAGAAGAGTAAGACAAGAAGACACTTGAGTTATTATAATAATAATAATCTGCTTAGGGACGCCTGGGTGGCTCAGTGGTTAAGCATCTGCCTTTGGCTCAGGGCATGATCCTGGGGCCTGGGATTGAGTCCCACATTGGGTTCCCTGGAAGGAGCCTGCTTCTCCCTCTGCCTGTGCCTCTGCCCCTCTCTCTGTGTCTCTCACGAATAAAGAAATAAATAAATCTTTAAATAATAATAATGATAATAATAATAATTTGCTTGGGCTGTTATAAAAAAAATACCACAGACCAAATAGTTTAAACAGCATTTTAAGCTAAAACTTTAAACTTTCTCACAGTTTTGAAGTAGAAGTCCAAGATCAAGGTATTGTAAGGGCTGGCTCCACCTTAGGCATCCTTTCCTGTTTCACTGAGAGAAACTTCTCACTGTGTCCTCACATTGCCCTTCTTTCATGTGAGTTCACAAAGAAAACGAGAGAGCTCTGGTGTTTCCTCCTCATCTTATAAGGATACCCAACCTATTGGAGCAGGTCCCTAACCTTATAATTTTCTAATTACCTCCTTATTGACCCTATTTTCACATACCATCATATGTGGGATTAGGACTTTAAATTTTTTTTTTAAAAAAGGACTTTAGTGTATGAATTTTGAAGGGACACAATTCAGTTCATGAGATGCACATATTCACTTTTTACATGAGTCAGGATATTCCAAGTTGCAAGGAATAGAGACACTTACTCTACCTTAGTAAATTAACATTTATTATAAGATACATCTCATGATACAAGGCTTTAGTGACCTTGTTGTCTTTTAGGTACTGAAAATCAAAATACTTATTGCTTACTTTAGGGCTTTGCCAATCAGTTCACTTGGTCACCCTATTTATCTATGTATCTATGTATATGTATCTATGTATTTATCTATCTTTGCCTCTGTATCTCCTAGTGACTGGCTCTATTCCATAATCAGAAGTCTCCAAAAGGAGTAAGATGGTCCTGACTTAATATTATACTGAGGGGCAGGCTGGGCAGAACTATTTCACAAAGCCTTTCTTAGCCAAATGATCCTCCTATTAATATCTATCTTTTTGCCTTGAACTACTCTCAGTCCAAAGGGCTATGATTATTTTATGGTGGTAATTACTTTCTTAATTATTCTTCAAGACATTCACTATAGCAAGCCCATCCTAGCTTTGAACTATGGATATAGTGTATCTAGTATGCTTTGTCTAGTTATTAAAAAGGATTTGAAGTCCCCTAGCCAATGACCATGACCACTACTTAACAGGTGCCACTTGAGTGTGCTGTGGGAAAGACTGTCGTGCTTACCAGATATCAATTTGCACCCCTACATTTTCAAATCTTCTGCAGATGTGTGAGACTTGGCTATTGGGTTGTATAGAAAAGCAAAGTATGTAGTTGAATCAGTAAAAATAAACCTACAGACAAACATGCATGGTTCTCTAGTCTCTCTTTATAACAACCAAAAAGGTCATTTTTGTTTGTTTGTAGGGGTGTGTGCATGTGTGTGTTTCAATGATGGAGGCACAAGATAATGGAGCATAGCATAAGCAAGAAATAGTTTCTCTTGAAAACCATAAATGTCATCTGCCAAGTTGTTTGTAAAATTATTTTGGGGTTATTGTTACCACAGCATAGCCCTTCCTACTGGTTAAAAAAAAAAGAGAGAAAGAGAAAAAAAGAATTTGTTGAAACAAACAAAAGCCTAAAATGCATGGCTTTAGTTTAACAATTAAGCTTCATTGTTGAAAGTATGGGAGAGTAAACTAAAACTCCAAAAAGGTAGTGATCCACATAATACAATGGCAAAATAGTAAGCAATACTTTTATCTGTGGAAACCTGGAAAACAAGTCCTACATTATGAACCTTCAGCTCAAAGAGCTTGGCAAAGGATGCTTGTGTTGGGTTTTGTTTTCAGATGCATAGGGTACTGTAGGAAAGAGAAAGGACTATCGGCTTTGTGAGCAGAAAAGAAGGGAATGGCAAAATCTCAGAAATTGAGGGAGTATTTGCAGTGTTAGAAAAGCCAACTTTCTTTTTTTTTTTTTTAAAGATTTTATTTATTTATTCATGAGACAGAGAGAGAGAGAGAGTGAGAGACACAGAGACACAGGCAGAGGGAGAAACAAGCCCCATGCAAGGAGCCCGACATGGGACTCAATTCTGGGACTCCAGGATCATGCCCTGGGCTGAAAAAGGCGCTAAACCTCTGAGCCACCCAGGCTGTCCAAAAGCCAACTTTCAAGTGTAGTCAAGGGGTACCTGGCTGGCTTAGTTGGTGGAGTATGCAACTCTTGATCTTGGGTTATAAGTTGAGAGTCCAATGCCAGAATGAGAGAATTTGATTAACAGACATCTCCCAAAATCTTTTGGCAGGATTACTGTCTTGTGATACAGATGAACAACAGTTCATAAGAAACATAGTTACCAGATTTTAGAATCTAGATCGAAAAAGACTATAACTTAATGAACATTGGGACATTAACCTTTTATGGCAAAAAGTGGGTTGAGAAAGCTGCATAGTACCCAACAAAAGATTATTTCGCAGTCTTAGATATGCCCAAAACGGATAATAGAGAAGACTATTAGAAAAGAATCTTAGAGGATGTTGGACAGTGGAACAATTCTCAGGGTGAGAAATTTGGGCCCACTCAACAGTCTCCTTCTTCAGGGTGGGGACTTAGTGTCTGCCCGGTGGGTTTTCAGAGTATTTATGTACTTCTTCCCCTTCTTGAATCGAAATATTTGTTATAGCCACATCAGTACTGTCTACCATGCATATTGGATGTGGTGGGATAACCTGTATTTTTAAGTTAATTGGTCAGGAGACCAAGAAGAAACTATAAGTTCAACCAACCATTACCTGAGTATCCCAAACTTTGAGCTGCATACTCAAAAAATGTAGGGATTGTCTCCACTGGGAAAAGGATGAGTATGCTCTATGCAAAAGGGAATAAAAAGTTTGAGGTCAAGATGGCTGACTATGGCAGAAACAATAATGGTCACTTGTATTCTGACTGACATTGTCCAACCTCCTTATAATTTGCATAGTCATAAGGTAGTTCTACTCAATAGGCTGTGAGGAAAAGCACTCTTGGCCATCTCCTGGTTTTGTTAATAAAAATCCTTGTGTACTTTTTCAGCCTGTTTCCCCTAACAGTGCCTGAGAGAGATATAAACTTTTGTTGTGTTAAGCCTTTGAGATTTCATGATTAATGTGTTTTACTTGCATGAAAGAATCAATCCTAACCAACCTAGCCTGATAGGTTCCTATTCCTGCTATAGTCAATAGGACTATTTCAGTTTTCCTTTCTCATTAGCATTCTTTGGGCTCAGGTAGGAATATCAGGCAAGGGCTATTTTAACCTCTGAAGGCTTCTCTTAAAGTACTGGCAGTGCAAAAATATTATTTTGCATCCTGGAAGGGATTTTAAGGCAGGAGTGAGTCAGCCAGATACATGAAATAAACGGCAATTCTACTTTCTTTCCTCCCATAGCATGGGCCACTGCTGTTTTTTTTTTTTTTTTTTTCCACTGCTGGGTTTAAGTTTGTATCAGTTAACTCAAAAATGGCTACCAAATATGGCTCAGATTAACACACTGAATGAACAGTGTGTTACATCCCCGTGTACCTCCACATATAAACAAGGAACCAATCATCTCAGTATAATTACCTATTTGATAAACTTTCTCACCAGGAGCCAGTAAAATTCATATATACTTAATTCTTTCTTGGTTTCTTGTAGAAGATTCTATAAAAATTCTTCATAATCCATTTATTATTCTGATTTTTTATATCTTTTTCAGGTCCACGGGGCATTCGGATAGCATTTGCTCTAGTTGCAGGGATAAATTAAGAGCAGATTTGTATGTTTTTTAAATGTGAGAATTTCCAACACCCCGGGCACTTTCAATTCTTCCTAAATAATCCCATTCAAATTCTTAGGTGCCAGACCTTCGACCATTAAGGTACTGATCTTGACCATGAAATCCTATCATCTTTAGACCTCAAATTATCTTTAAAATGCACTGCACATATCTCTAGAGCTAGTTTTATCTCAGAGCATTAGGTATGGGGAGAAAACATACTTTAAGGTGTTTATATAATAATACTCTTTTTACCCCTTTGTCTTGTGTTTTTTCTACTGCAGTCATTTTGAGGTATGAGAAGTAAACTTTTACATCTACTGTGCCTACATTACTTAACACATTGAAGTATTCCAAAGCTGCAGCCAAAGCTCTGCTTTAGTCTTTTGGTAGAGAAATATTTTATATAATAGCTTAATCATCAACTTCACAGACAAATCATGAGCTCCTTTGTGCTACCACCTCCAGCTTTGTACTATTGCCAGTTCTATAACCTCCAAGCCTTTATGAGGATCCATTACTTGCAAGTTAACTTGCAATAACTATTTTAGGTGGCATTTTATTTTTTCATACCTCGAGGAACATGGACCGGCTTTGGTTGCCTCAGTTAATGGTTAATTTTAAGAAAAAGAAAGAAAGAAAGAAAGAAAGAAAGAAAGAAAGAAAGAAAGAAAGGAAGGAAGGAAGAAAGGAAAAGAAAAGAAAAGAAAAGAAAAGAAAAGAAAAGAAGAAAAGAAAAGAAAAGAAAAGAAAGAAAAGAAAAGAAAAGAAAAGAAAAGAAAAGAAAAGAAAAGAAAAGAAAAGAAAGTTTCAAAGCTGTATAAGTAAGACTTTGAATTAGCAACTCATTCAGATCACAATATGATCCCTAGTAGTCTTCTATCCTAGGGATGCAATGTCTAAGCTTATTTTCTCTTTCTCTCTTAACAGTTGTGTATATTTATATACTTCACACACATACACACGCACATCCAAACACACATACACATGTACTGTTCCAGCTCCATAGGTTTTTATTTCCTTTCCCTCCTATAGACTCGTTCAGATTCTGTTGCCAGTATATTCTGTTTTTAGCTATTGCTTTCACAGTAAAACTCACTAATTCCTGATTATGTTAGTGTAGCCCATCATGATCAAACATAGAGTAATTTTTTCCAACAGAACCTTTAAGACACCTCTTAATTTAATTCCTGGCCCAACTATCAAAAAAGCTGATTCACAGTTAATATCATTTGATGCAAAATATGACCATCAATGCAAAATGAACCACCAAGCCTGCTTTCCTTAGATGCAGCCTGTAAGAAAGAGAAAGTAGACAAAGGAAGGCCATCTTAAAGTGGTGAAAGTAAGGTCGTGGTAAATATCTTTTGGGGTATTGCCTATGAATTGAATGAGACATATAAAGAGAAAAATAAAAGATGAATGACAGATTTTTGACCTAAATAACTGCCGATTTGTAATTCACTTTACTGAAGAAGAGAAGATAGGTATAGAAAAGATTATAGGAAGAACATCACATTTCACTCTGGGCATGGTAAGTATGAGAGACCCATCAGATATCTCAGTGCATTTGCTAAATCAGCAGCTGGCTATATGTAACTAGTAACCAGAAGAGAATTTGGGGCTGAAGATAGACACTTAGAGATTATCAGTATTCATTTAAAGGCTGTGGAGTGGAATTTATTACTATTAAGATTGTAGGAAACAGCTATGTGTTACCATATATAAAGATGGTGGTAAAATTGGAGGTGATAAAATAATAACAAGAATAATAGAGTGCTACTTTGCATTTTTGTATACTTTAAGATTTTTCAGTGAGTGGTCACAGCAATAGTCTATCCTTATATGAATCATGTCATGGAGATAGGGGAGTTACTAACATATTTTAATATGAAGAGTTTGAAATACCAATTGTTAAAGTTACTTATACACATACATGCATAGGCCACAGGAGATCTGGGACTAGTTTTTGGATTGTCCTCACAAGCCTATACTTGCTACCTTTACATCTTATGCCTTAGGAGGTTCACATCAAGAAAGGAGACATAGAAATTTCCAAACCTTACCAAGATTTCATATTCTATAAAACTGAAAAAATGGATTCCCCCAACAATTTTCTACTTAGGGTAATGAAGGTAACATGGGAACCACTCCACACTCCTAAATCTGGAAGAGGATTCCTATAACAAAGAGATGTCTATTTATGATGCACTGTCAGAATGTGTAATATTTGCTTAGATAATTAAGGTTAACATGCTAGGGTTATATTCTATTTATTTCTAGAATTGATTCTCCACCAACACACACTGTCAGGTTTTTTTCTCTTTGCAAATGGTCAGTCCAATTCCTATAACATTTACACTGCTGATACAAAGTCACAAGGCCAAATGCTGGAAAAGATGAAAATGTGTTTATTAAAATCATACTTGTGCCTTCTCAAAAGCAATGCAAAGGACAGGATAAAGTCTAGGTCCCAGGGATATGAATTAAGAAACTTTTAAGTAAAATTTTAAACTTTTTTTTTCCTATTTTTCAACAAGAAAATTATCTCTTAGTGAGAAAATTCCTTGACTGATAAAGATAAAGATAATGCACTAAGAAGATTTTTATCAACACTGGTGAACATAGATGCCTGCTATCCTTTACCATTTCTTTTGGTATGTGCCTTGGTTTTCCAATGCGAAAACTTCTTGCAGTCTCTCTCATTTCATGTGGACATTTATGGCTGATTTCAACTATTGATTTAAGGAGAATCAAGCCTACCTATTCAGGGTATATCATTTCTCTGACCACAACAATTGATCCATGGATGGCCAAGTAACCCAAAATACTACTGGTATTCCATCTCAAGTCTTTGTTGTAACTATTAAAGAACGAGAATTCTATCCTTACTGAAACTCAATTAATAATGTTGAGAGGGTCTGGTAAAGAATGAAGCCAGGAGAGAAGATAGAAAGTCCAACCAATAAAGAGATGGACCATACCCTGATGGCTTTGTTTGAATCTCTATACATTAGAATTACACAGCATTTATTTTATTTTATATTTGGATTTTGCCATGGACACATGACACTAGGAGTACTTAGCATATGACATTAACAGAAGATATAACCAGTTAAAATGAATCAAGATTCACTTTTTTCACAACGGGTTTGCTGCCAGAACACAGGTGTCATGAAAACCACCGCTAAACCTAAATCAAAATGGGAAAAGAAAAGACTCACATCAACATCGTTGTCATTGGACATGTAGATTCAGGCAAGTCTACCACAACTGGCCATCTGATCTACAAATATGGTGGGATCAACAAAAGAACTATCTAAAAATATGAGAAGGAGGCTGCTGAGATGGGAAAAGGCTCTTTCAAGTATGCCTGGGTCTTGGATGAACTAAAAGCTGAATGAGAACGTGATATCACCATTGATTTCTCCCTGGGAAATTTGAGACCAACAAGTATTATGTGACCATTATTGATGCCCCAGGACATAGAGACTTTATCAAAAACATGATTACAGGCACATCTCAGGCTGACTGTGCTGTCCTAATTATTGCTGCTGGTGTTGGTGAATTTGAAGCAGGTATCTCCAAGAATGGGCAGACCCATGAGCATGCCCTTCTGGCTTACACACTGGGTGTAAAACAACTAATTGTTGGTGTTAACAAAATGGATTCCATTGAACCACCCTACAGCCAGAAGAGATATGAGGAAATCATTAAGGAAGTCAGCACCTACATTAAGAAAATTGGCTACAACCCCGATACAGTAGCATTTGTGCCAATTTCTGGTTGGAATGGTGACAACATGCATGAGCCAAGTGCTAACATGCCTTGGTTCAAGGGATAGAAAGTCACCTATAAAGATGGGAATGCCAGTGGAACCATACTGCTTGAAGCTCTGGATTGCATTCTGCCACCAACGTGTCCAACTGATAAGTCCTTGCATCTGCCTCTCTAGGAAGTCTACACAATTGGTGGTATTGGTACTGTCCCAGTGGGTCAAGTGGAAACTGGAGTTCTTAAGCCTGGCATGGTGGTCACCTTTGCTCTGGTCAATGTTACAACTGAAGTCAAGTCTGTTGAAATGCACCATGAAGCTTTGAGGGAGGCTCTTCCTGGGGACAATGTGGGCTTCAATGTCAAGAACATATCTGTCAAAGATGTTCGTCGTGGCAATGTGGCTGGTGACAGCAAAAATGAACCACCAATGGAAGCAGCTGGCTTCACAGCTCAGGTGATTATCCTGAACCATCCCGGCCAAATCAGTGCTAGATATGCACCTCTGATG